>NC_089726.1:10332500-10957500 GCF_035083965.1 Branchiostoma lanceolatum | reverse complement strand
TACCCCACCCTTTTATCGGGGGTTCCCTCCATGGAGGCGGGCAGTGCTGTCCCTAGAGAAGGCTGCCCGGTCACTCGCGCAGGACCTCGTAAGGCTTCCGCTTAGCTGGTTCAGCCTCCACGCGGCCATCACATCGCGAGCCGCCATACGTGCAGGAGTCCAGCTGGTGGCTTCCGGCTTCTCAAACCTGCCACCGTCGTTGAATCTCCCATCGCCGTTGGACTTTTGCGCAGTAAGACTTGCACACAGAGTTTAAAGACCAGCAGGCCTCGTGCGAGAAAGAACGAGCCAGTCTCTCTGGGCTGAGAAGAACCTGAGCCCGACGGACGGCACAGGGTCGTACGGCCGGAGATTTCCTCAGCTGCCCCGCAGTTCCCATCTTACTTGGGCTTGTGGTCCCAGCCGTTGCCTCGGTAGGTCGGGGTCTTCCGCCTGGCACCCATTTGCAGGCCGACACCTTCATTACCTGAAGGTCGCCCAGAAGCAAATACACCTCTTCCCGCTGCCGAAGAGGGGTCCCCGCCGGCTTTGTGGCGCCAGCGTACCGCCAGTCGTAGTGGGAGGTTCACGGGTCCTAGTGGGTATTTTGCGGATATCAGTTGGGACTTGCTGGCTCCTCCCATCACCTCACCCCCACTACCTTTCTGATAATGTTACATGTCCACTTGGCCGCGGTGTAGCTAACTATCACAATAATTACAGAGCGATATGGGAACGCTACTACAAAAGTGGATGAATTGTGTTGAAAAAAAACCTTGAGAATTTCGATTTCTTCATCTTTTTGCTCTGTTTCAAGCTAAACGATTGTCACACGGCAAACTTATCAACATTCTTTTGTTAGAAACAGTATTGCAGTCTAACCCTACACGTCACAATCGGTATCAAAACGAAGGGGGTAACGTTACAATATTGTTTTGTATAGTAAAGCTAGAAATACGGCCAACATTCCATTTACGTCAGCAGGGCAGTTACAACATGTACTTCAATACTGTTGGTTACAATCTTCTCAGGTGTTAATAAGCTATGCAAGCAACCTGACTACATCGTAAAATACGGCTATTGGTTGGGAAATGTTACAACCACATTTTGACCCACATCATCAACCACAGGTGTTGTTCAGTCGGGAACTGCTGGTGCCAAACATATCCGATGACAAAAGTTTACAGTATCCTCACACTGCCGCCCTCCATCACCTTCGCAACCTTTGCCACAACGTTCGCCACCTGAAAGAAAAAACAGAATCCGCAGGCTCAGTGACTGGCAATCTTGCGTTTATTTTTTAAAGGCAATCTATTCTATTGAATATTTTCTGGGGAGGTAAGATCTCTAGTCTGTACGACACGTACTCTGTCCATGGAACAGCCCAGAAGGAACTGGGTTGCCCTGAACCGGGCAAGGGCAAGGGTGGCCAGGACAGGTGACAACCTGCTACGGTGGGGGAAGACCAACAGTGAAGCCTTTCACCTGTGACCTGCACAGACTCGTACCTACGGGAAGCGAACGAGATTGCACTGAACTGGATAGAGATACACCATGTGCACGACGACAAGCTATGATGATGACCGTGGCATAAATTATTTTTATCAGTAAAAGTACAGATCGAGTAAGTAGCAGCAGATACGTTTTCCTACAAGAAGCTCGTCATGGATACAAATCTCAGAAATGTGGGAGGAACAAACCTGATCACTCTGCCCTCGCCCAGTCTCGTTCTCCCTTGCGAAGGTTTCACAGTTGTCAGTTACCAGGTTGTATTTGGTTTCACCAATACGGGCCTCGGCATTCTGCACCACCCTCTCTGGCGAGTACCGCCTCATCCTAGGCATGTTGTCAACAGTGACGCTGTCGTACTGTTTCGCCACGCTTGCATAGTTATCACTCCGCACCTATGAAAACAGAGTCATGGAATATTCATAGCTAGCCGAAAACGACATCAAACAGATTTGGGTAACGTTAGAATATGTATAGTCACCTTTTTTTTCTTCAAAGAAATAACTTGGCTAAAAATGGAGGGGTTTCTTTGTGAGTATGAAGAGTATCTGTTGTTCGGCAGTGACGTCAACGAATTTCTTTCACTAGTATTCTTCAAAATATGTCACCCACTTACACTACTAACTAGTCACTGGGGACGCCAATCTACACTGAAACCAAGGAGGTTTAATAACCTTGACTGAAACCAACTGAACTTGATTCCTTTGCCAAACAAAAGGGTCTATGCCTTTGCTTGCTGTTTGTGAATTAATCCTCTGGAGAACCCTTTTACTTTCATTTACGACTGAGGGCTGGTTCGCCACAGTTTCGAGGCTTAAAGCAGGCTTTAAAGAGCTTGAGGTTCTATTCAACTTCTTTGCAAAATGACCTCTGTAATGATACGAACAATTTCAGTTTCTTAAATCATATGCATGAAAATACCTGTGATGAACTTGACTTTCCACTGCCCCACGATAGACCACTCATTCCACCTGGTGGCCCAGTCTTGCAATTAATTAAGCCTCCAGCATGTTAAGACTCGGCGGGCCTTGCCTTCCAAAAGGCTCATTTAAATATTGAAATAGTATTGAAATGAGCTAAGGTGCGAGTAGAGAGGCTATGATTGGGTGATAATTGCTCTAGTTTCACTTCCCACTGCTCCTCCTATATTTTACATTTCTATACGCACCCTGTCCAGACAGAAACAAAGCAGCCAGTTGACATTGGTCCCTCAGCAAAATGGATAGAACGATAAATGCACAGAGGTTTGGCGCCAAAAACTGAAAAAGGCTTTAGTTTTTCTGGTTTTTTTTATAGTAATTACGTGTAATGAACTAATTCTAGTGATAGACAAGAGTAAAAGGTGTCAAGACCATCATCAAAAACACGACAGCCTTCCTTGGCACAGATTTGAAAGAGGGCCATTTCTTCATTATTCCCTTTTTTTGTAAATGTACTATACTATCCGTCCTTCGTCATACAAGCTTCGATTGTTTTGTTTCTTACAGAAACTTTGATGGAATATGCATTTGTACAACGAGTAGTGCGTCTTATTTAGTGGGTAGTACGGAAGGAAAATACAAAATATTTTCAGTCTACAATGATTGCCAGACAAGTCAATATACATCTGACTATAGTCTGTTTTGACTCTAAGAAAAAGATTTCCGTTCGAAATCCTCGTGTGGAAAGGCACTAGTGATAAGAAAACAAGTTGTACCATCAGGAAGGTGTTATGAATGACGCATATTTTGTGTGAAACGTTAAGCTTTCCCTTGGAATCCAGAGCCTATGTACCGGCGCGCGCTACGAGCTCCCCCGGGCCTACCCTTCCACTGACCCCGACGATCGGGGTAGATCGTCGGGGTCAGCGGAAGGGTAGGCCCTGGGAGCTTGGAGCGCGCGCCGGTACATAGGCTCTGGATTCCAGGTAGTAAAGCTTAGACCCACATATCTGTTCAAAACGCATAGATTATCTCCACTAAACAAACTTTATCTGCCGTCTACAATAAAATGGTACTCATATGCATCATCTAGTCAATTCAGGCTAAGAGCTTTCACAAGCCCCATGATTCGGATCTTGATCCGGACAAATTTGTTGTTTTAGCAGCGGTCCGACTATCTACTGGGTCACGCTGGAATACACTGTTATGCGCGTAAAGAAGGGTGAAATATATGAAGGAATACTGATTAAAACATACTGAATTTGGTAGATTTCCATCACTCTTCCTTAGTAAGTATTACTCTGAGACTTATCCAACAAACATTGAAATCACTGATGATAACAAAAATGGCAACGGGCAAGTATCTCCATGGCCCAGTATTTTCTTATGATCTTTTTATTCCTAGGCCCATACACTTAACTTAACACCAAAATATAGCAATCTGTGATGTTACTCATCAAACAAAGACAAAAGCAATGTATTCCCTAGCCTCCGATACAGACTCCACCCGGTTGTTTTCTTTTTCAAGTTACAGTCTTTATACTATCATATTTTTTTCTTATTGATGGCCGGCCAGCAATAAGAAAAAAATGTAATAGTATAAAAACTGTAACTTGAAAAAGAAAACAGCCGGGAGGAGTCTGTATCGGAGGCTATGTATTCCCTGTATATTTCATCCTTCCGGGGTTGTATTTCGGTATAGTTGGGACTGTTATGTTATGTACGAGTGACGCTTACAGTTTCAATCAATTGTTCTGTATATTCTTTGTTCTGAATTCGAAGGGGCACAAAGTTTACATTCTTTCCTGTTTCAATAGATGTGTATTAGTGTATTCTATAAGAATGTATGCCAAATTTGGTGCAGGTAGTCCTGTACTGTACGTACATTAATTGGCTGTGCTCTTCTTATGTTCCGATTATGTTTTTGTCACGGCATTTCCACTCTCAACAATTTTCTTTTTAAACGTTTTACCAACCTTCTTGGTTTTACTATAGCAACGAGTTAATATATAGATCCCCCTTGACTGGTCAGACAACGTCTTTCCATCATGACTTGAATAGACACTGTGGTGTGGTCTGCCCTATGCATAATTTAAGATAATTGCAGATAATGAGTTCGTGAAGGGGTGTGAAAACAATTAATCTATTGAGAAATATGCGGCTGTCAGATTGATGGATGGGCTAGGAAGACCAAACTCTGAAAAGTCGGGTTTTAGACTTAAAAGCCTCAGCCAAGTTCGTAGCTATGGCATACAAAGTTGTAATTGGGCGTTAACAAGGCCTAAGGAATTACTTTCTTTCAAAGTCTTTCCCAAAAATTCATTTCATCTTACAATCTTTAGATACTGGCTGATAAATTCATGGTTACCCCCCAAAAATAATCAAAATCAACAAAAATATTAATATTTCTCTAAACCTGAGCAGTATTCTAATTTTCCGGAAAGACTTCCTTGTAGCAGCTGACTATCACTACATCCTGTAAAAAATTCTATACTCCAGGATCTACGCAGCAACTTGGCTAGGTCAATTATTGTAAAAATGATATCGATCCTATATTTATGAATTATGAAAACACCATAACTCTATTTCCTGTGTTTTATTCATAGTTGGAAGGTGTGGTACCAAGGCAAAGTTTCCCCCACAATTTCAAACTCATTGGCCTTACGGCACTGGAGATATGGTGGTTTGTATCCACCCTACCGTTCACTCTACTTCAGGTCTTAATCAGGCGTGGTCAGGTCTTAACTTACTGGATGTGTGGATGACGGTGTCGTTTTTCTTGTCGTAGACACCGTAGTGACTGACCGTCAGCGGTTTGTCATGGTCAAATCTCACAACGTCGCCGTGATTAGGCCTCGACTTCGGTTTTGTTCCACTCATGGCGGCTGCTAGAGATAGAGCTTACGGATTCTTTTCAAAACAACTTGTTATCGACTAACCACGCCCGGTACACCCTTTTATAATGAAGGCGTTGGCGCGCAAGCGCAATGTTCTTTGGGCGTTAAGGTAAATATGACCTAACCGAGAACTTGGCTTTTTGTCTTCATACATGTTTCGACTCTTCGTTGTTCTTGGCTCATTTAATGCAGCTGGTTTCGGACTGCAGTACTCATAATGCTTATACAAAGCTTTTTTGATACGTCGTTCATTTCTCTACAGCTGCGGATCGGTCCGGCCGGACCGGTTCCGGACTTGTAAAACGTTTAGGTTCAAGTCCAAAAAAACCTAAACGTCTGGAAACAAGTCCGGACTTGAAAAAAAATTCTGTCACTCATACACTCCTTTTTGTTTCAAACCATCTTAAACCTTCCTTAAATCGTGAAATTTGCACTAGAAAAATATTAAAACATTGCTGTTTTTGTGTTTATAACTGAACTTTTGTGTTAATTACTGACTGTATATAATTCCGTATATATAGTTTTCAAATTACGTGTAAAATATCTGCCAATATGCAATTTTACATGTAACACGAAAAAATATTCCAAAATTTTTGTTCAGGTTCGGACTTTTAAGTCCGGACCTGAACCTAAACCTCTGGACTCGAGTCCGAACCTAAACCTAAACTCGGGTTTAGATCCACACCACTAAGCATATGGAACCCATCCACTGGTGATACGTCAAAAGTCACGGAGACGGACAGTTTAATGATTCTCCTAATTCTCACACAATCATCGCATCAGGTGAAACGTAAACACCCGAACATGGAGCGCTTGCGCGCAAGTGGGATTCTTACCTCTTTACTTATCATAGACATTTATGTAGAAGTAGTAGTAGTAGTAGTAGTAGTAGCAGTAGAAGTAGTAGTAGTAGTAGTAGTAGTAGTAGGGTGTGCCTGACGGTCCGTCGATAATAGTTCTTGCGCAAAGAATACGATTGATAGTTACTAATGAAGCACAAATTAAAGCGCCATGTCTTCAGCCCAGGATTTCACACAGTGATGTGCAACACCAACGACTCTTTTCAATGAAAGTGGGTTGTGTCTGCAGGTATTTCTGGATCGGCTACAACGATTAAACGTTTGTAGGAATATGAACAATCTTCTAAGTCATCATGAGCAAGAGGTACAGCCTGTGGGTGAGTATATATATTGAAAAAAAGTTCCCATTTGCTGGCTATTGCTTGTCCCACTGTCAATTCTGTGTGACGGTATCAACCAAGAGCAGTTCCGATTGAGAGAGGTCGGGATTTACATACTCTGACAATATAAAAACTGGGGCTCATCGTTGTCAACAAATCTTGTAAAGGACTAAAATTTCTTAAATTTTTCTTATCCGACAATTTTGCATTGATCAACATCCAACATCCTTGATCATGGTAACGTTACAATGTAGAGAGAACCATCCACAGGACATAGAGAAGCTACTCACCCATATATATAATGCATGATAAACAAATTCATATTCCAAAGGAAAATTTCTCTTTTTGCAATTCTTATGTGGAAGTCATGGTCAACGTATGATTCAGACATTTAAAACGTCCTAAGCTTTTTCCTGCAATTCTTGACCACACTGCTAGATGGCGCGCAAATGCCGTGCAAAGGTGTCATGACCTATGACCCTTTCATGTCAAAACTTGCCCGCCAAACAGAAACTAAGTGAAGCTTGGTTTCCTCAAGTTTCCTAATTTTTCTCCTAAAATGAGTTGTTTTGGAGGCCGCATGCCTGAGTATCGCTATTTGTCAATTGATAGATTTGACGGAGAGAATCTGGAGTCCTGGGCGTTCTTTCTTTCGCATGCACACAGAGGTAAGGAATTCCACCCTCCCACAGAATTTATTAGAAACATATTACTAGAACAGCTCTTGAAGAATGACACACCAATACTAACTATAATCTTAATTTTCAGATCACATGGTTGGGCTGGATAATCCAGGCTTCCTGTCCAGATTAAAGTCCAGGTGAGAATATAATATGCATCCTCAATTTTGCACATCTATATAATCTTTTTATCTGATCCATTTGATTGTATTAAACCCCCTTGCTAAGTAGTAACGTTATACTGGATATCAAAATTGTTAGGATATTGATATGTTGATAGGACAGTGTTACAAACAGTTACCCATGATAAAGTATATGTGTAAAACATGAAGTAAATGTGTACTTGTAAATATGATAATGTTAGATAGTGTGAATCATTTTTCTGTTCTAGTAATAATACTTCTGTATACATAAAAAAAGTATGATGCAGAGGGTTTATCTTTTTAAAGCATTCTTATCTAAGCTGATAAAAGGAAAATAAGAATATGATTAATGAACCTTTTGTCTTGCTTATAGCTTAAAAACTCGACTGTACTGCACAGAGATCACCAGGGCCTTACTACTGACAGAGAAACAATTCAAACCACTGGGACCATATATTGTGAGTATGCAGAAAATATATCAACTGTTGAGTGTTGACCTTTGATTTCTCCTTTTGTGATGGAAAAGTCATCAAGATGCAAGAGCAATTAACTGATACACATTTATAATTGATTTTCACATGCTTGAAGCTCTGCAGCTAAATGGGGATATGATAAAAATTTCATATTCATTGAGAAGGGATTAGGTAGATTATTGTAATTTGTCTTGTGGCAGGTTCGTGCCGAATGCATATCAATTCTTACTTTCTAAAAAATTCTGTTGTAGGAGACTTTACCAGTCGACACACCCACAAGTCTGACAGTCACAAATGAAGTTACTGGGAAGGTAAGTGTATTACTTAGCGCTACTTGCATGTAGTGGTAAATGTGCTTTACACACAACTTGTACTCTTAACATTGAATCTCGTACGGGACGTAAAGCTGCTGGGCCCGTGTTTGACTTCGAGGAGAGCCACACCTCGAGCATGCTATGGATCCCACCACACTTACAAAAAATATTAGGAGTCCTTCCCCATGTGAGTGGATCAAACCTTACAGTCCAGTCTTACATAGTTTGTGCCTACTGTACAAAACTGGTGTGTTACACCTACATGTAAAAGCAGTTCACTTGTTATGTAAAACAAACAGATTATTCATAACCTACTAGTAGGGAGCTAGCTAGTGGGAGTGAAGGTTATTTGTAAAATTGTACATAAACTGAGTTTCATGTCATTCTTTCCATCTGCTGTTTCCCATCTATTTGCTACCACAGGAACACAGCCTGCTGGTGACTCTTCTACAGGCAGGCCACTGTCCTGGGTCTGTCATGTAAGTCTTTTCACCACAGATGGATCTGTGTTTTCTCTACATTCAGAAAAGTTGTGTTTAGTAACAAGTTACCTGTATCTACAGTATTATGGAGAGATTTGGTGTACTACTAGCTTGTCCATCCTATTCTAGCTGTACTTTGCTCCATTTAAACGTTTAGTCTTTTTGTCCAGCGTTTTTAAAAACTTTGTTACATTGCTGTTACAATGACATGTGACCAATCACATTATTTTCAACCAATATCTGTTTCTCTAATAATAGGTGCCAGACCATTCTGCAGGGAACCAATTAAAGGAACAAACAGAGCTGGAATAGAATAGATACCTGTCTAGTGTACATGATTATTGTGTGTTTCCCCTTCTGCAGGTTTCTGTTTGAGGGTTCGGAGGGTACAGTACTGTACACAGGGGACTTCAGGTTACCAGTGGGGGGTGCAGCACAGTTTCAACATCTACACCAAGGGGGAAGGTTGGTAATCAATCAACTAATTGATTGATTTATTGATTATTCTTATTTCTGTGTCATAAATCTTTATATCTTTACATGCTCAGTCCATAGTAGTGCATATAAATCAAATATAGCCCATATGCATGTAGTCCATATACACAACAAATAATTGCATGTCATGGCAACTTTAGTCAACATTTAGTGTAATTACCTGGCTTTAATTAAGAATCAAGAGCTGGAAGTATGATTTTTAGTTGTTTGTTCATTACCATCAGAAGGGTGTTTGATTGTTGTACCCAGTTATGTTAATCAAATGATACTATATTTGTATAGATTAGATAATGTTGTATTTTGGTATCATTAACATTAACATGGCTAATGATGAATAATATATGTTAATGTCAGTTTGTTGTTGTAGGCCTCACAAATGGAACAACTGGTCTGTACCCTAATCTGTATCAGTGATTCCTGCCAAGTGGAAGATAAGAGGTCATTCTATTTGACCTGTTCTGATATATTTCATTTCGTAACTATTGATTTCAGACCAAAGGACATCCAGAGCCTCTATGTTGATACCACGTTCCTTGTCCCAGAGGCAAAGTACATCCCTTCCAGGGTAAATACATTATCCTTTACACTTCACTGGAGTAATGTTCATTTACAGATTCGGTACTAGTATTGGACATTGAAATGTATTGTTGGTGTGAAATTGACACTTTCTCACTTAAGTAGACATTTTTTGTCCTGAAAGATCTGGACCGAAATGTCTAGAACGGGTTATTGAATTTTTTTCTTATAAAAATTTTCTCTCTTTTCTCTCCGAGTGTTTAGCAGAAAATTGAACTTGTACAGTTGGCTATAGGAAAAAGCTTACATAAGTAATGTATTACTGGTACTAAGTAGTTTAGCTGTTCAAGATTAGCCACACCTAATTGAAAAGCATTTTCATACGCAACTTTTTGAGGGGGAGGGGAAAACTCAAACTCAAAATGTGTGATCACGTATTCAAGTGGGTATAGGCGATGCATTGTATCCTGTGGAGTTTTAGTAGCCCAAACAATGTTGTGTGTACATACTGTATAGTCATAATAAAGTTTTGAAAAAGAAAGAAAAAAATGGTACTACTGATATCCATTTGTGTGACTTATTTTGTAATGTATATTATTTACTCGGATATTGAGCCTTCATCTAGTATGTAATGTATTGATGATTCCTTTAGTTGATATCAGATGAAAGAACCTTAGGTTGGCTTGATCTTTTATCATCTAGCTATGGCAAGATACTTTCAGTGAAATTGAAAATTATTTATTCATGAGGTCTACCATTATTACAGGAAGACTGCTGCACTGCGTTGATCAATTTAGTGCAAAGGTAAGATGAAATGTCTTCCATTTGTGTGATTAATGGTGCTCTCTTTGGTTTTTATGACTCATTATCTTTATGTGGGGTTTTATGCTATAATTTATGATCATGTTATGTGGAATAGGTTTTACTACTTCAGTATGTAATACCTGCTTTAAATTTTGGGAGATCATGACAAGAACAACAACAAAAGTTAGGCCATTGTAATGTATTACCAACAGTTTAACTTTTCCCTTTCTTGGGGATTGCTTCACACTCTGTGCTTCTATTTCATAACCTACTACTGTATGTATCTAAATGTATTCTAAGACCATCACATGTTTATCTTTTTGTCATTTATTTGTTATTATCAGTATTCCATATCTTGTATGTAACCTTAAGCACAGTGAAGTAGCCGTTTGGCTACCAATTCTCTATTGATTATGGGTTTAGGCAGCAGGGAGAAGGTTAAGAAACAAGGCTGCAGGGAGAAGGTTAAGGAGCTCACCAGAGGTTTAGATGAGAATGGTTGTTTCTATGTTATCCTGTGAGTGTGATGTTCCTGTCTTCAGCTGGATCAGCAGAGGTGCCCACTATGTTGTGAGGCTGAACTGTAAGGCCAAGTACGGCTACGAATACCTCTTCATAGAACTCTGCAGGAGATTTCACATGAAGGTGAGTTCAAATCAAAACTACTTTGTGTAATCCACTCTAGCCCTGTATCCAGCGATCTTCAGTTTTGGTCCACTTATCAACACCAGACTATTCACTCTGTACGTTTCAACAAAATGAGTTTTTCTCAGTCACCGTTATCACTCGATAGTGTCATTACATCAATTAAGCTCTTCTGCTTCTGTTATTAGTTTTTGCGTGAGTACATCTGTATATTTTGTACAATCTGCTACTCAAATATTAATCAAAAGCATATTGTACACGTAGACATCTCTATAATCAAATAGGAAGGAATTAGATAACTATCATTATGAACAGATTGAAATGACGCAGGAATTTAAATTTGCTATAGTGCGATAATGCAGGTGTGTCTTATATTATTTTTACTGTTTACTGCTCATACAAGTCCCGTGTACTTCTCCAGGTACATGTAAACAACCCCAGTATCTATCAGACGGTCCCCGAAATCTTCCAGTGTCTGACCTCTGACCCCAGCGAGACACAGATCCACGCTTGCAGATGGCTGGTTAGTTATTTAACCTTCTTCCTACCGGGGTAGCCTTTTTCCACCAAATCTGATATGGTTAAGGGATTTGGCAGCATTGAGATGTTTAAAGGATAATTTGTTATTAGGTATGAGTACTTTTTTATGTCTGGTGTGTATATTGTTTTCTTTTAAATCATACTTTTGCATCTTGCACCATATTCTAATAACGAAATCAAGGGTCACACAAATCCAATTTTGGTCCCTGTAACCATACGCTCAGCGTCTATCGGAAAGGGGGCCTGAGGGAGTTTTCACCAAGTTGATGACTGTAAATGTTTATTGACAGGAGAGGTACCAGAAGGGTAGACACCCCCTGCCCTGTAAGTACCGCCCCCCTCCCCCTCATGAGCTGGAGGTCATGAGTGTCACACCTTCCACCATGTGGTTCACAGCTTATGCAGGTCCTGGTGATGTCATCAGGTAAACCAAAGTTCATCATCATATCTGTATCATTCATTGCAAATCTAGGCTTGTATTCAATCTACATTATCTCAATCACAGAATTTTGATGCCATGAAAGTTCATGAGAGTTGGTGAATTACATTATGGAGAAATCAAACTGTTGGCCAACTCAAAAAAGTTGTGCAGGTGTCCAGAGCAATTGGGTCAACTAGCTGAAGAGGACTTAGAGATTTGTCATCAGCTGTTGTTGTGTATATCCTGCTTGTGAATAAAGAACCGTATTATCCAGTGACTTTCCAACCTGATGAAATTATTCACAACTGAGAGATCAAGTCGAAAATTCTGCCAAACAGTTGAATTTCCCCATGAAGAATATTGATGATAATGTTATATGAACTGAAACAGTATGACACAGTGAAAAGTGCAAGTTTCCTTGATGGAAAACAGCCATTACCGATCAATTCACTGACTGCAATCACAATTTGGTAAATGTATGGACGATTATCAGGTGAATTAGGCTGTCAAAAGGAAATTGGTTTAGACTCAAGTTATGTGTTGTGGTACATCAGCAAATGAGAAACTAATGTATTTTTGTACGTCGATGGAAATAAATTTGAATCAAATGAGAAAGTAATTTCCCATATTTCCTAGTCATTACTCTGGGGATACCAGATAACAGGACAAATATGTGAAATTGTGTTGCAGTATACTATACTGACATAATTGTCAGTTACCCCGCAGCAGTATAATCAAATACTGGGTACTACTATATGTGGACATTGGTGGATTGTATTATTGATTCCATTGGCATACAACAGGAGGTCGAAATGTTACAAAAAATGTAGTAGACTTGAATCTACTACAGTGGAAGCCAGTTATTTGTATTTCTTGTTATAGTGAAATTCCGAGAAATTGTATGGAATACCAAAACACCAAACCATTTACCATTCACCCAGTTGTAAAAACAATGAATAATTGTATAGCCGTTTATCATATATTCCGGAGTACATGTATTGTATTGAATTTTCTTGAGAGGCCCTGGAGGTAGTTGGCACTTTGTAGACAAGCACCAATGGCAATTATGAAATCCTCTGACGCTTCATGGCATATGACAGTGGATGGGTGTACATGAACAATTCATCTATCAAATAGGTGTCCACACTTTTTGAACATGATTAACAGACAAGTTCATAGAGTATGCACATGTTATTGCTGCATTATTGCAACAATTACATTTTTTTTCTCAGGAAAGGCTCGAGGCATCATCACAGAGTCTGTTTTTCTTTCCATTCTTCCTACACTGAGGTGAGAATCAGAGTGATGTATGTTTTTGTCAGAGAATTAAATTTAATTTGCTACATTGCTTTATTTCTCAGAATTTGCAAAGTTGGAATACCTACTTCAGGTAATTCAAATGTACCCCAAATTGTAGAGAATCTTTGTTGAAGTCTATTTCCAGTTTGAAATGGTATGATTTATGGCATCTTTGATATAAGATAGTATGCAATAAAGCACAAAATGTGTTTAACTATGTTACATTTTTCACAACATGGATATCAGGGAACACACGCCCCTGGTGCAAATATGTACAAAGAAACATTAAGCCTTTAGTGTGAAATTGACGACTATCCTGAAATATTACCCCTTCTAGCAGAGGTACCAAGTATGATTAACAGCATGTTACACCGTGGATGGCATAACTCAACCGTAAGGTCACCTCACCCTTGTTTGAATGATTGCTGGTGTTCAACTACAGCTTACCTCAAGGCAATTTATGATATGGGTTATTGATGATTGATGTCAGCTAAAGCATAATTTCTGCCTGTAGATCCGAGACTTTGTTGGGTATATCCGACCAAAGACAATTCACGCTAATGTGGCACCTGTGGGGACCACCTTGGAGGAAGCAGAGGACAGGTAAGAATGGGCTCGTCTTTGATACTTTATACCGGCATCTGTCATCCAGACAGGGTTTTCTTTGGAGACATGGACAACAAAAGGGATGCAACTGGCAGATATCAGTTCCTTTCTGTTGTCTCCTTGTATAATATGAAGGTACAATGTAGGTCTAAGTTTGAATGAAATGTAGCTAAATTAGTCAATTTTTTATCAGAAAATATACTTTGATGCGAAAAACATATTTTAAATCACTTATGGTTAACCTCAGGGATATAGACAACTGTATTCATTTATTCGTTTATTACGATACCCTTAAGTTGTATCATGACTGGTCTTACAGTATGAGGAATACATTTCCTTATGTTGCCTTTCAGGTGTAAAGGTAGATAGATATAAGGTAGATATAAGCTTAAATATTATATAGGTATTTCTATCTAGTTGTTTTTACTTTGATATGATGTTATGGGAATTAAAGAAATAACAAGATGTATTTCTCTTTCTAAAGGTTACGAGACTTGACCAGAAGTGTCCAGCCAGACTCATCACTAATTTCTTACAAGCCCCTAGGGTCCCTCAGGTTACAAAGAGCAGCTCTCAAGAGAAAGGAACAAGGTAATTAAGGCTGGAAAAGTGCCCAATCATTTGTCATCAATAGGCTTTCTTGTTTCTGTTTGGCGCAGGGTCATTTTGTACTGAGCGCTCCCATGATTGGAACATTACAGGTATTTCCGGAGACGGTCGATTGATGAGTTCTACGACTGTAGAATTCATTGATTTGGGCAGAGGTCGCGGAGGGATTTATTATAGTCTGGGGCCATGGAATTCATGGGTTTAACAATGAACTCCACGGCCATGGAGGGACGTATACTAGTCTGGGCCCATGGAATTCATTGATTTCTCAATGAACTCCACAGCCATGGAGGGACTTATACTAGTCTGGGCCCATGGAATTCATTGATTTCTCAATGAACTCCACGGCCGTGGAGGGACGTATACTAGTCTGGGCCCATGGAATTCATTGATTTGTCAATGAACTCCACGGCCGTGGAGGGACGTATACTAGTCTGGGCCCATGGAATTCATTGATTTGTCAATGAACTCCACGGCCGTGGAGGGACTAATACTAGTCTGGGGCTGTGGAATTCATTGATTTAACAATGACCTCCCCAGCCATGGAGGGACTTATACTTGTCTCGAACTGTGGAATTCATTGGTTTAACGATGAAGTCCACGGCCGTGCACAGACTGATATGCGTGATGTGTTCCACGGCTATGCAAACTTGGGCTAGAGCTAGGGTTTGTGTGACTGTAAGTCCTTCCATAGTCATGGACTTCATCATCAAAAGTGATGAATTTCACGGCCAGGGAACTCATAATTCCACAGTCTCTGGAAATAGCTCAACATTACCAACAGTTCTCTTGTTCCAACAGAAGTTTCCCACAACGATGATGAAAACCTGTTCAGTGATGATGATGACTCGCCTCTACTACAAAAGAGGAAAATCTTCGTCTCCGCCAAACCCCAAATCCCTATCCAGCCCATCAGCAGCTGTAGCACTGATGATGCTAATCCTCTCGCAATTGCCAATGGCAAAGACAAAACAACCACTCACGATCAGAAAGACTCAGCTGTGTTTGTTACAAAGCACTATAGCAAACGATGATAGGAAAGGAGAGCAGAGCTTTGCTACACAAGGAGGAAAGGACAATGGTATAGAGTCTGATGTTGGACTGAAAAACAGTTGTGATAAATGTGAAAAATTAGATCTAAACCAGTCAGATAATGATGAAGATGAAGAGGAATATGGGCCCAAAACAGGCAGTCAGCCATCCTACATCAGTGAGGGGGAGGAGGAGGAGGAGGAGGAGGAGATGGGGATAGGGGAGGGACAAAGGGAAGACAAAGATACAGCTTTGGAAGAAAACCATGAACATTACAGAGACCAAACAGGTGTTGCTTACAGCAATGTAAGAAAATCTTGTAGCTCTCAGTCAGGGAAAGATGAAGTAAAGAAAGCACTTACAGTAGATGGTACAATAGAGAATAATTTGAGGGATAGTAATCAATGTATAAAGAGTAATCAACATATAAATATACAGCCAAAAGTGCCCTCACATTCCAATATTGGACAAGGTGATGCCCTGGTACCCTGTATTGACCTGACAGAACATGAGGACAGACATGAGGGCACATCTCTATCACAGCAGAGTGTAGAAAGCACCCCCAGTGTCATCGTCTGCTCCAACAGCTCATGTCAAACAGACAACCCTGAGTTACCTCTGTCACAAGGTAGTTCTCGCAGTGTCGTCTCCTGTCCGCTCACCCCTACGCTATCAGACTCCCAGGGCTCCTCTGATTTCGACATTGACTCCACCCCGGGGACCCAGAAGCCGTGTGCCTCTGACTTGGTAGCACTACACAGGCAGCTTGCTGAGGGGGTAACACCTACTCTGAAGAGTGCTAAAAAGTCTATAGAATTCTGACCAAATAAAATACAATGTATATACAGTAGTAGGGAACTTCAAGCAGGCTGAGATGGTAGCCCTGCAGGCAAGACTGATAAGACATAAACAATTGAAAGGATATACTCCTCTGTCTCTTACCCTGTTCTGAGAGGCTACAGGGTTATCTGGGGTTAAGAATACTTACATATACCGTATTATATGTCGTCTATTTTTATATGTTGTGTAAGTCAATGTCGTATTTTTATACAACCGTCCTCTGGCACTTATTGACCCAATTTTTCAATGATTTGAAAAGGTCCGCCAACTGCTTCTATGAGCATTATGGCTCCTTTACGTCTCAAAATCCTTTTCTTTATCATTGTCCCTAGTGTTTTTATATCTTTTCCACACTAGCTGCTACCTTTTAAACACTTGATGCTGCTGACTCAACAGTCATGTACATGTATGCATGGATGTAGTTGTGCATATTAGATTAAAAGGGTGACGTGTGAAAAAAACAGGCAAACATTGGGACTGCATACATACATGATTTCCTGATGTATTTTTATCCATGTAGTGAAAAAATCTAAATCATGTTTGACATTCATTTCAGTGTGACACATCTGAATTTCTGATACAGATTTATTAATGTGATTGCAGTAGAGATGCAGTAAATTGAATAATAATGCATGGCAGGTTGTGGTGTAAGCTTAGGGAACCACAAATATTGCTCTTAAGATGCCTCATATTAGTCTACAAGACTTTGATGGTATGTTGAGCAAGCAAATCTGTCAAGCATGAATAGTGTATTTTTTGTAGAAGTATGTAAATTAAGTTACCAGACTCTTTATACTAAAATTCTCAGTGACTTGGTTATGCTAGCCCAGATGGGTTTGTTGCACTCTGTAGTTTTGTGTTGCCCATCGATCAGTTCAATACCTGTGTGAGATTAATCATTACGCTGCACTTGTATTGTCTGTGTGCAGTCGAGGTGATTGTCAACCTCATTAGTATTCATCAGACGGCTCCTCAGAATGCGTGAGGACAACGTTGAGCAGTAGTGTGAAACCAGGTTTATTCTGCCCTCCTGAGTTTGTATGTGCCACTGTCAGTCCTATCAACTTCAGTGTCACTGCATAATGATTCGCCTCAGATTTCACTTGGGGATTTGGGGGAATGAAAAAGTTACATATTTATGTGTTGCTACCAACTATGTTGAATGGACTGTATGCTCACAGCTATAAAACTATGGCATGTTGCTGAAATGTTGCTAAAATGCCACCATGGTTCAATGTACATGTGTATTCATAGGCACTAAAACTATAGCATGAACTTAGCCTGTTAAAATGTCAACTTGATTTGAAGTTTATAGCTTTAAAGTGCAATATCGTGTTCATATAAACTGATGCTGCATGATCTATGGTTAGAGTATGGAGGTCTTGGGAGAGCTGGTGACATTTGATATTTTGTGTTACTAAACTCAAAAGGTTTGACAATGAATTACCTTGCAGGTTGCCCTTTGTGGTGCATAAGACTGCATCAGCCTCACCTATTATCTTACTTGGCAATTATTGTCACCATTCCTCAAAGGGAGAACCATGTCTGTGGTCGAAGGTACAACAGATTGTGAATGAGCCCAACTTAAAAATGCATCTAATTGGAAATGTATGGAGTCTATAGATATATAATTCAATGTTAATGATGTTTTGAGCCACCGGTTAGTTACTTTTAAACTTAAAAGGTTCATTTGTCACTATTTCTTGCTGCTGGATTTTGTATAAAATTGGAAGAACTACTCAAAAGATTATTATCTTTGCATTAGAGACTCCAACTGTAGAAACTAAACATCATGTATTTATCGTTGCTACTAATTAATGGCTGTAAGTTATGAAGTTTCACCTATGCTCTTCACTCATTTCACTGATGAAATTATTATAGTTTAACTGTATAGATGATATCATACACGAATATATTACTATTACATGCATTGTGACTACCTATGGCTGCACCTAATACATTTCCACTTAAACCCTCATATACTATAATAAATTACAACATGTTGAAAGTACCCGATACTGTCTGTAAATGCATTTTAGTTCACGTGGTTTTTATTTCGCGATAGGCAGAAAATGGAGTGTTCGCGGTGGTTTTAAGTTCGCGTTTGAAACACTACTAGTAGTAGTGCTACAGTCATAGGTGGGCAAAACGTTTAGCGGTGGTTTTAAGTTCGCGCTGAAAGTTCACCGAGAAAACCGCGAACATAAACCACCGCGAACATTTCTGCATTTAAAGAGTATTTGATTGAGTGTCACCAAACCGTATATGGGACAAGCGGAATTACGGTAGCGCTGTACGCTGCAGTGTATTTAATCCCTTCCCACTCCGAAAATCAATCTCAATAGATCTTTAAAGTGCAGGGATATTCAAGAAATCGGCGAGGTTGAATTTGTGATGGATTGTGGATGAGAAGGTTGGAGGGCAGGCAGGTCGGGGGGAGATTTTATTCTTCCCTCGTCTTTCTTTTATACGTTATATACCCCAGCGGCTTTGTCGCTTCTTCGTTTCAGCGAGGGCGTCAGGAGTTCATTAGATAGCTTTAAATAACGCTTACAGGTAGATGTGCAAAGGTTAGGTGTGACAGGACGTTCGGTGCAATATAACTAGCTACCCTAGTGCGAAGTTGGTGTTACGCCGTAGGACGGTTATACCTTTATTACAGACACCATGATACGTCATATTTCAGAACGTCCTCGGTTTCAGTCGTGTTCCTACGGCAGACTATGCCAGACTCATTAAGAGGTCTTTTGCCATGTGTGGGCGATCACATGTCTCCACCAGAAGGCATAGCCACGCTAATTAAGGCTATTACGAGGCCCTCAGATCGTAGGAATCCGGCACGTAATGATCACTTCTAATTTTGTGCGGGGGCGCACTACTACCAGTGGTGCCACTAGCGGCGATGTCTGACGTCACGGACCGACGGTTCATCATTATACTCGTCAGGTTATTTTGGTAAAAAGGGGGAAAGTTTGTCTCTTTTTTGTGTCAAATCTACTACTGCTACCTCCAACATTGTCTGGCCAGGACTTAAAGGCAGAATGTGTAAGATCGACACATGTCTCTCCTGTGCCCATATAAGTTGTTTTTGGAGGTTGACCCCTCTTCCATAGTAATGAGTTGGCGCCTGTAAAGTCCATTGTAACGATGAGGATGAAACCTTTACAGTAAACTGCACCCAGGTCATATATATGACGACAGTACAAGACCTTTGGTTTCCAGAGGGATCATTAAATGGACGCTAATGCAAGGCTTACAATCAGTGTGTGGCCTCCGTTGATATGGATTACACACATGCTCGTCCAATTGTCAAGTCGGCGCACATTCGACCGGCGGTTAAGTGTTCAAAGTGAAAAACCTTGGCTGCGTTCGATGCCTTAAGTGTATTTTCAAGAGTGTATGGGTGTGCATTAGCAAGGCACGCCAGGAGTTGGTCTCCCCAATACTTCTACTTTTTTCATGCTTCTGAGTAGATAGAGATGAAAATAGAAATGTCTTAACGGCCTGCTACCTTCAAAAGCGTCTCAAGATTTTGCAGACTCTTGAGTGTTTTACAGCTCACTTTAATCCGCTATGTCTTAAATGTTTCATCTTAACCTTAGGTGCTTATTGATTATCTAGATATAGTTCTTCTATCCGACTAAATACGTATCGTTTTCGTGACACGAATGGCAAATATAACTTGCGCTACTGACATTTTTTGATCGAGGCAGAAAATAACGCTGTTTGCCTCGGTGATGCGCCGACATATCGCACTTCTGCTGAGGCTATTGCCCGGGTGCGTTCTGTCTTAATGTTTTTGGCACAAGACGAATCTTTAAGAATGTGTTCTGGCCCTCTCAAGACGTAGTAGAATTAACAGTCAATCAATAAAGACATCCCACCGGGCTCTTGTTCAAATATGTGCACGTGATCAGACTGTAGAAGTCCATTACTGCACAGAACAACTGCCGAATACGTACTTTACGTGAATATACTTACAATTCGCAACTATTTAACCTTGTCGGAATATTTTTCACGTACGACGAAAGCACACTCGATTGGTGTCAAGATTGGTTCTTGCAACGTTTACAAAGCGCACTTGTTACTGGGCATACATTTGATAGTTTGCGCCATTATATGAAGCACTTACTATGTGAAGTAAGTACGTCTGACTCATGGTCAAAGCCATCTTCGGGATCATTGATATATTCATGCACTCGCGCAACGAGAGGTTTACTATGATGTTTTACCGAAAGTTCTGCTACTTGTAATTTATGTAACATTTCCCTCACATCTCGAGTACAAGCACATGTACAAGACTGCCCGGGTAGCTAGGATATACACTCCAGATGGCGCGGAATCCGACTTGATCCCCGGAACTACGTTATTCCATTTGATCACCGCGGGCCACAGTATGTTTCCCATCGTCAATTCTGTGCACCAACAAAGCCACTAAACGCAAGTTTGTGGATGGCATCCTCAAGAGCCCCAAACCTGCCATATAGAAGGGTGGAAGAATCTGGTTTTTCGATTAGAAGTTTCACAACATAGCCGCCATAGGTACACATTTTTCGGATATTTTAGACATTGCAACTTATTTTGCGATTATTATAGGAAGGGATCCCAGATGCTGATCTATTTGTTGTTAATTGTCCAAATGTGAGATTTGTTTAATTTTTCGACATCTTCATGCGCGCCTAGAAAACTATAAAATGAACCCCGTGTGCCACTGCATGTTAAGGTCGGACGTGGCCACCCCTTGCCCGTTCCCCATGTGTACACATGTGCAGCAGTTGATAACTTCGTGTAAATAACTTTTCAAGTAGGCCGATGTTAGGGGGTCTGGAAAATAGAGAAAGAGGCGATAGGCCCCCCCCCCCCCCCCCAACAAAAATCGACACGACAGAAAGATCCAACGATTTCTACCAAACATCTGCTTGGAGATTACTTTCACTCTGTGGAGTTCAGTCATGCCGTTATTTATGGATCCCAAGCGGTCAATTTCTTACAGCTGTTTCTGACCCGTTGAAAAACAAACCTCGTACGTATAAACAACGGACTAAGGATTCACTAAGCTTTACACAACCAACCAACCAACCAACCAAGGAATGATGCCGGGGAAACTTATTCCAAAATTTTCGACTGGACACCATCAACCTTGTTCACTCAATGCTCACTTGTTGTTTACCAACACAGATTAACTATCATGCTATAAACTCGTACTCTCCAAGCAGAGCTAGGGTTTCGGCTGGTTTTTAACGTGTTTTAGGCGTTTTTGTCATGCCTTCTACTTTGTCATCGTTTTTGTTGTGTCTTGGGTTTGCGACACAACAAAAACGATGACAAAGTAGAAGGCATGACAAAAACGCCTAAAACACGTTAAAAACCAGCCGAAACCCTAGCTCTGCTTGGAGAGTAATAAACTCGTAGGTTTTCATGAAGACGAAAAATTCCCTTGCGTCTCTATTGACAGCACGTCCTCTGTGGAGAAGGATACGGATACAGATGAGACGACAATGTAAAGGGCAGTGAACCACTTATCACCTCTTACGGACTGGGAGTATTTTCCATTAATGAGATCACCAAAGGAAAAGAACGATTGGTATAGTGAGTTGAAGGAAGTGAATACTAATATCCGCGTAATTTAATAGCTCTGAAAGTTCAAGGGCAGTGATCGCTGTTCGTATCTATTATCTTTGTCGTGACAGCTTTCCTTTTCCCCGCTGTAGTGCCGTCAAAGGGATGCTGTGTTTTCCAGTAATAATGTGCTTAGTTTGTAGTTTTTGTGAGTGGGAAATATGAACCATAGTCTCCCCTTAAATGAAATTATCTCCTTACTGTACGTGAGGTTGATAGATAATAAAAACCGCTATACTACACAGCCATGCAGCTCATCGCAGTCATTGAAATATATGTGTCTGCAAAATGTACATACATGTAATCTCACGAAATAGAGCAGGAAATGTACCATCAGACTGTACCGATGATGTAGCATTACGATTGACGAACGCGTACACGCATGTCCCCTCTCACTCTCTCATTTTTGTTTATGGCTATTACCTTATTTTATGAAAGCCTGCAGGTATATTGCAATCCATATTTATGACACGTTGTCTTTTCTACTGTACCTTTACGATTTTTTACACCTCCTCCTGTGCAGTTATTACCACAAAACGAACTGCCAAGGTGAAGGTATTATCCTGTATATATATCACGTATCTCCGTTACAAGATACATAGGTACCGCTGTATCAATTTGAAAGAAGGACGCACTTCCTTTATTTTCGTCTTTTAATAGTACAATCTTGCTGATGACCCCATTCGTCATGTCGAAGTCCATTCGTGAAGTGCGCTGTCATTGAAACATACCGAAATGTTGTATTCCGTCTAGAAAGTACCCTATAGCGTCAAATTAATGTGCACTGAAAGCCCATTTCATGTAAGTTGATTGTAATGATCTCTCTGTCTGCCTCCCTGGCTTGTTGCCTGTCTCCGTTGTAGATGACCATTTCTTGTTCCTGTAATCACCGCGACGATGGAGAGTACAGTTATCAGCCGACGTATGTTATCAGGACACCATTACGGAGTTCTTTATGTACCCGCGTGTCTTCCTGTATGGTGATGATCACTTGTCCGCCTCGATGGTGGAGAGTCGTTTAAAGTTATCATTATGTGTCGGAACGGCTGATTTTTCATAGACTAGTAAGACCGCAATATTCCAAGAAAACAGTTAGAGACGGATAGTTTGACCATATGTTTCCACTCAGTTATGGAAAATTTATGTTCGTTTGTGATGTATGCATCAAAGCCTGAATAATAAAATTGATCTGCTTCTCCGTGATTGAGAATTTCTGCTGACCCAGGGTTGAACTGACCTATCCAATCTGCATCGCGAGACGTGGAGCATATTTTCACTGTTTTTTGCAGATTCGTGGTGACCCATCTCAAGTTTTTTCTAGTTCCGACGGCCGAACCGTTTCATAGTCGATCAACCCGTGACTGGAATTTCGGAGAATGTCGTGGCTATACATCATTATCAATCTTAAGTCTTTATAACTGACAGAACTCTATATTGCATGCAATGGAGGCCTTATAGAACATAAAACCACCGGCGCTACGGCATCAGGAATGGTCAGGCATATCTGATTGCCGTTGCGTTGATCAATAAGACGCATTGAGGGTGTCATTCTGCAGTATATCTTCATTTAGTTCCCCTACACCACCCTCTCTGGTTTATCTACGGAAACCTGTGTTGTAGTCTCTACCTGACTAACTACGCTGGCTATAGGGAGAATGATTTTCCAGTGAAGCTTGGCTACCACAGGGTTTCATCCGGCGCAGAGGAAATGTTACCCTTACCCCTGGCTCACTCTCTTGGCCAATTATTCACCCTATTTCTGCAGAATTGTACTAACCATGATCACATAGGACTGGTGAGGCTACCTGAGTTGACAGATGAGACGCCAGTGTAATTTTTAGGAGATGGCACTTTTTCTGAGGCCGCTGTAATTTCACGCTATCCTACACAAATGTAGTTGTTAATTTGTCGGAAGCTGAGATAAACAGTAATATACCGTGTATACAATATTGATGTGAAGCGCTCATCCGTAGGGGTTACGAGATCAGGTTGGATCATGTAAACTCATTGAGACGTTTCTGATTAAACGTTTTTAGATAAAATAAGAACCCGAATAAATGCGATGAATTTTCCCTTGGCGATGAGATTGCATTGGAGACAGACTTCTGTCGCCATCATACTGCTTATTCGTGCCTCTCGCATATAAATGCTTTATCAAGCTTCGCACATAAATCGTTTAGAAAGCAATCGAATGGTCGCAATAGCATGCATAAAACATGCCGTGGAACTTGTGATATGACGTGGCCTGGCCAAAATGGGATATATAGCAGCGACTTCAATTCCATTGCGGAGTAAAGAAAATCAATAGACAAGTATCACATAATTTTACCTCCTTTCATTTGGCTCAAAGGATTCCGATTCTCCCTCTCCAAATTGCAAAGATCAATGTTTATCACGATTTCCGACCGTAAGTCGCGCCGGTTGGGCACGCAAGAGCGAAACTAGAATTTAAATCGAATCGATCAAGAAGGCTCCTCGGCGTGCAACCGGCCTGAAGAAAGTCAGCTGTTAGAACAGAGAGCTCTTTCTCTGTACCCCTGCGCTTGTTCTGCAAACACTGAAACGGAAAAGCCGGGCACTCGGAATGCTAAAAAGTAATCCCGATTGGTGGAAGGTGGCCTGTTTGACCCCATGCATATGTGTCTTGGCGGAGAAGTACTAAATAAACATCGGGGGAAAAATTGGAAGCTGTCGCCTGGCTCCAGCCGACAACCAGTAGAGTGTGCTATGGTATGAATCATTCAGCGCCACATGAAATTTTGGGACACGGCGGATGTAGAAAGAAATCATCTCCGGTGCCCCACATTATTCGAAGGGGTATTATAATAAATATCGCATTTTCCGGCCCAGGGTAATTTACTACGCAGGGGTCTCTTCAAGGATTCCGGGTGACGTGATACCATTGAAGCGTGAAAGCAGCAGATGACACTCCGAAGGATCACTAATAATAGTTCTGAGGAAACCAATAGCCGCGGGGGCAATCGTGGATAATTTGGGTAGCACCACGTGACCAGTCGCCCAAATGCGTGTGAGTGTGCCTGTGTGTACAGAGAGGTGCGGGACATGTCACCGGCAACATGGCGAAGGAACTGCTGGAAGAGATCACCGAACGTTTCCTGGTGTGCAGCGTGTGTCTTGAGGAGTACGACGAGCCGAAGACGCTTCCGTGCTCGCACTGCTTCTGTCGGAAGTGTCTTGAGAACGTCTTGGATTCTGCCAAGGAAGGTCGGAGGCGTACACGTCTGTCCTGTCCGTCGTGCCGACAGGAGGCCAGGCTACAGGGGAGGGGTGTTCAAGACTTGGAGGATAGCCACTTTCTGAGGAAACTTAAGAAAGTGGTGTCGACTCGAACAGCTATGCTTGGGGACGCTGACCGGGCCTGCTGTGGACTGTGTCAATGTAAGGAGGCCACGGCCACTGCGTACTGTAAGGGCTGCGAACAAAACCTCTGCAAGGACTGCTCCCACACGCACAGGGTCATATCTGACGCGGCGAGCGAACACGAGCTGCTGCAGGTGTCCGATCCTACGGACCAGAACAGCAAGGCTACCGACGCAACGTCGCCACCGTCTCGGTCGGAGGATCAACGGAAAATACACTTGTTCATGTGCGGGCCGTGCGAGTTACTGGTATGCCTGCATTGTGTGGTGACGTCTCACAGGGGGCACGCCTATGTGGAGCTTCGTGAGGCGATCCAGCGGGAGAGAAGGCTGGCTCCCCGGCGGGACGGCTACCCTGGGTACGCGCTGAGGCGAAACGCAAGCTCCGGAGAAAGCAGCAACCTGGATATAAAGTTAGAGGAAATGCACAGTGTTATACATTTGACTTCTATGAGGAGAGATATTGTATGAATTATGATTGTTGTTGTCTTTACAAAACATTTTCTTCGAAAGCAATGCATGCTTATCTGCCATGACTTAATTTGGTTCTAAAAGTAAACTACGCCTGTAGCTAAATACATACAGGTCCCATTGGACTACAAGTAATGTAACGTCTAGTACGTCAGTAGCCAAGATTGCGGGCATTGTATGGCGACTAATCTATGCTACTGCTGGCTTGATGCCGGTTATTCAAGATTTCTCGGGCTAATCTCAACGCGATCATTTCGGAATCGATATTGGGTCGTGTTGCGGTCAAATCAGCTACAGTGCATCTCCGTATAATTGGACCGCTCTATAGCACGTAAATTCCAGGCATGTCCAACCGAGAGGTTATTATACCTTAAGGCCTTGATATTCTTCTCGTCGCACGTCTTCTATGTTGGGGCATTAAGCATGGACATGCTTTTCGGATCGGCCTGTTCTCCAAAACAACTGGGGAGATAATGGTTCGATAGAAGTGGACTGCAGTCCATACGTACGAGCATGGCCGATCGGAATACTAAATCACAACAATCCACGGGATATGTGGCCTCACGTGAATCTAGAACCAAGCTTTACTCGATTGCTACTGCCAATGAATACAGAACTTATATTACACCCAGTGTAACTTTCCGGGAGCCCCGTTACCGAGATAAAATAATGCATACAGAAAACATGTCGTTTCTTGAATACTGTGTTCGCCTCACTTCAATATTTTGAGCTAGCCTAGATAAACGGATTCCATCCTGTCGATGTAGATACGTTATTTGTAGCTCTAGTACAGGTCTTTACAGACTAAACTAACACTGGTCCACTGGAAAAACATTTTATTGCAGCCTCAACCTCCCACTAAATGTATGGTTACGTTTCACATGTCAATTGTTAGACCACCCGTCAGTCTAAAGTAGGCATAAGACAGAAAGGTTTTTCAGAGTTGTGTAACAAGTATATACTAATAACTCTGCAAAAACACACACGAATAGACAGACCAACACAATATCTCCCCATGAATTAATACCCTCTTCCATGCTCTGTCATGTTTCAGTAATGATTAGTTTGAGTTATCAGAGACATTGTCATATTTCTGAACGTACAGGTCGTCTAAAATGCTCCGGGAGCCTGAAATGAAACACGATACTAGCAGATTTTGTCACCTTTTCAGTCAAATCTTGCTCCTGCAAGCTGTTGCATTAAGGTGTTTATATTTCAGACAAAGCTGTCAGCCATCTGTGAAAATGGCCTGTGAAAGATTTGGTGCAAAGTGTAAAAGAAAGGCTCTGTCATTTTACATTAGCCCTCTATACGCGATCGAACTAGTCAGACCTATTCACGGGCCTTTGGGGTTGCAGTAATGTAACTGCTTTAGAGGGAAGCGATTTTCTATATTTCCAAGGATAAATACTCACTTTTGATCTATGTCAGGGTTTATGGTATGGTAGGTACACAACGCGTATTCATCTTTGAAAATGTCCTAAATGGCACCACCCGATTTCATAACGCCCACGACTGTGGGACGAAAGCTCTTCTAGAGGCTACTGTGTGCTACATGTGGACCTGCAGCAACAACTAGTCTGGTTAGCAGGGCCCTTAATGTATCAAGAGTCATTCAAGACCTACCCGCGTATGCTGCTGGAGGTCACAAGTATAAACACATGTTAAAGTCAACACACTGTATACGTATTAAGCTAAAAGCCTTGTAAGTTTAAAGCCACATTGAAACCACACTCAAGTTACTCTCCAAACAGAGGTTGATGGGGAGGATTGTGACCTTCTCATCATGCATGTGTCCTGTTCTCTTTCCGCCGGCCCCACCAAAGGAAAGAAAACGGGACACATGAAGATCCCAATCCAACCTCTGATAGAAGAGTAACACAAGTGAAGATGCCTGTCAAGATAAGCACGACATTCATTTTATGTCTCCGAAGACGGATCGCCGAGCTGGTTATCTTATTCCTCCAAGTTACCCAAGTGATAAGGTGCATGCATATGGAGATTATATAAACGAACCGCCGATAACTGGATTTGTGGCGATCGACCCATGCATTTTTCGGGACAAGTACTCGTTAACCCGCCTTTCGGATCACGCTAAAGACGTTAGTTGTAACAACAATGACTACAATAACGATTCATCCAGCCTCATTAGCTCAGCTGCAACCTTTTATTTACTAGTGTGCAAAATATGTACTTAACCATAGTCCTGAGAAATGGGAAGGGTTTGGGGGACACGTGCGTCATAACAGGTAGCTGACGTCATATATTGGTGACCCATTTTACATTGGTGCTCTGGAATGGGGTGTGCAGCTCATCTGTTGAATTCGCTTGGCGCGCGTCTAGTCTTGGCGGATATTGCCTTGTTTGCATGCACAGGTGGTTTTGGCTGACCTGCAATCTTACTAAAAAGCGAGCGGGACATCTTTCTAATCTTCATATTTCGTTTCTTGTCCATCGGAGGAAATTGATTAGGAAACTGCTATTCTTTGACGCATGCTTCCATCTCTGAAAGAGGCAGAGGACCAGAAAATGAGGCTGTTGGCTCAGGAAGATGTCACTTTGTTTTATCGCTATCTACCGAGCCAGTTATTACTCTGCGCGCAGACATATTGGGTGTGAAATTAGAAACCCTCCCTGGTGAGAAATTGTTTTGAGTTTTTCGCTCCGTGACAAGTGTACCCAATCCTTATTCCGGATTTCAAGTATATATAAAGTTATAAGTGTTATTCATTTTTTTGTCATTGGAGTCTACGAGACTATGAAAAAAAAAAGCCATCGATATGGATGTACGACAAAATCTTCCGTCACAGAACGGCTGAAGTCTGCCCGACTACTGTCCCAAGAACATCCTCATCTGTTGTCGTATGACGCGTATGCGACAGGGCCATTAGTGACGTTCAGTGGGAGGGGCGGGGATGTTACCATGGAAACGCATTTTGAGATGTTTCCCAGGCCGACCTTCAATCTCGAATTTTGTTTTATTTTATTTTATTTTATTTTATTTTATTTTACAAAATTTATACGATGCAATTCTGTAATGATTGTATGCATCGCAAACACGCTCGCTTTTTCTTTACAATACATTTTTGGAGGTGGGGGCATGTAACTTAAAATAACTGTAAGATGTTGCTCCTCCTCCTACACCAGTCCTATCACAAGCATTAACGGTTGTAAGCTACAGGTTTACGGGCCAACAGATTATAATCCCGCGGGCACTCCGTAGTCAGGATCAGACTGCATCAGCGCCCATCAACACCCCTTCTCCACCAGGGGATGCGACTGCTGAGCGATCACTGAGCGCCCGAATAAACTGACAGAAGGCTTAGCGAGTTTCATAGACAAGGAAAGAATTTTAAAATGTTTTGTGTGTTTTGTTGTCTTTTAAAACATACTTTTAAATCTTGCAACTTATTCCAATTATGAAATCAAGGGTCACACAAATCCAATTTTGGTCGCAGTACGGTCGCTCAGCGATCGCCGACTAGTAAAGCGATCACTATCATGAGCAGTATAGAATGTCACATGCACATGGCGTTCGCAAATCACTTAAAGGTCTCATAAAAGAAAATCAACAACGTTGTAAAAGTGACGTTAATCTTGACAATATCTAAGTTTTGCCCTTGGCATTCTGTTCCGACGTATGCACATGTCGATACATTTGCCAAATGACATCGACCGTAATACGAAACCTTATACATCAACGGCCCAGATGCATGTAGCATACTGAATGTTGTATGTCCTTGGATGACTTCCGGAGAAACAATTTACACGACTATTCTGAGAACAAACTGACTAAAGTGGGTTGGAGAATGAAATACTTAATATCATACCCTGTAAAAAACTTTTGTTGGCCAAAATAGGAAAGCTTATACAACATGTATCCTACCCTAACCCCAAAAGTCTCCAGATTGGGCCAAAGATATCCAATGATCATGAAAAGAAGGCTTTTCAATTCAAGGATTTGGCACTGTAATTTTAAGCCCTCCACTGCGCAACGCAACTCTGGCGTCAGCCCTTTACACCTCCTAGTGCCGACAGAGTGCTGAAAGTGCGAGGGTGTTGGGATCAGACTTGATTAGACGTAAAAAGGAAGAAGATGCCGGGTCGAGAAGTTCCGGAAAGGCCACCTTGAAAGTGGTGGTTCAAAATTCGGGCGGTTCTCCCGAGGATCGACGTCACATGAGCGTCAACTTCACTGTGACGCGTGACCCTGGGGTCGTACGGCTCTGATCACATCAATTGTCGAGAGACATGCATAAGTGTACATACAGGGGTCGACCATGTTTGACTATGGTAAGAAAATTCAAGGGACTTTTCTTCATCTACAGAGTGATATGAATAAACGTTTGTTTGTAGGAGGGTATCAATTGATGTGTTGTTGTCAAACAATTACGTCCTCTAGCCAAGATGTAGACATATTCCATTAGGGTTAGCTGAAATCTTAGCGCTTGCCCTGTTTTTCGTACATCATACTCTCGTGCGATTTTCCACACACCGCGGGAGCACTCTAAAGTAGCTGCGTTAATGTAATAGCACTGCGAAATTGTGTAAAGGGGACGCAGTAAAACCACTGTCGTTTGGACCAATAAAGTTACTCGGATTGAGTTACCTATCTCATTGTAATGATCAGGGCATTTCTCAGATGAATACCGGCATACTTGAGTTCGTTGCTTTAAAGACGAAGTGGCTTTATCTAGTGTTGTGTTTCTTTAGATCCAGAAAGATAACCTAGATACATAATTTAGAAAATCGATTCTACGACTTCTTCTTTCTAAAAAAATATGGAGACCATTTTCACAGCTGTGCTCACATTCCACATCCATTTCTTTGCACTTCAGTGAGCCTGTCCCTCAATTTCAATCTAATGAACAAGATAAAGTGGTGCCGTGCCATATCAATCGCCCCCGATGTGCGACATGCACTTAAGATGCAATTGCACCACATCAGAGCCACAACCACAAACAATCAGAGTCTTGATTGACAGGTATAAGTACCAATGTCACCGCCGATGTCATTAACGTGATTGCAGTTTTCTCCGAAGTAGTTTGCGGGAAAACTCTCCAGGCAGCCTCTGATGTGAAGAGAAAATTTCCAAACATACGCACCTTCGTTCTGAATTTAGAAAATATAACTTTGGTATCCATTCCCTTACAGAAAAAAAAAACTTTACAGGGAAGATATATGACGATTTTCCCGTTTCCTCCTCCTCTGTGCTCGGATGCTTTTTGTGAGCCCCTTGCCCACAATCCTTACGGTGTCCATCATGTCTCAATGCTGACGAGTGACGACCCCGGTTAATCTCCAGTCAGTTCTACCGGTGACAAAAGACAGTATCCAAAGGACCAAAACACTGTGCAATTGGCCACCAGTGGCCAATTGGATACTATTTGGCCCTTTGGATTCTGTCTTTTGTCACCGGTAGATCAGCTTCGAGACTAGACCCCGGTCGACCCTGTAGGCCGACGGCGACAATGTATGAAGGCCCTGTCAAAGATGATTGAATCGGGATTTGCTCCCCCTCACATTCAAGAATCAAGTGCGCTCTGCACCGTATCGACACGCTTCGTCGACCCGCAAAGAGCTTTTTTTCTATGGCCGACTTTTGGCCTACCTCTACTCGTGGAAAATACCCCACCGGAACGCGCTCTGTATGAACAAGTTGCCCGAAGCCGTGCCCTTACGTCCGGTATCGCCAAGTTTATTCAAGGACACAAAGATAACATTGGATGCCCTTGGTCTTCTATAACATTCACTATAGCATGGTCAAGTGTTAGCTCCGCGGCCAGTCACATTGGACTAGCTCTGGAAGTAAAACATGGGGAGATCGTCTATCCCCGTAATAAGAGCATTAGCGGTCTATTATGTGTCGAACACCTGCGATTCGCGATATGCAAATAGGGGGTCGTTTTGTAGGCTAGTCTCTCAGCTGGCCAGTTGCAGTAGCTATAGTTGTTGGGTTGGGTACACAAATACAACCGTATTAGAACAAGGACCAATATGCGACCGTATTGTAATCAGTATTGTTTCATTTGTCAAGATTTCCTTATTTATCAAATCTAATATCCAATTTACCAAATGTGAACGTATCAATAGGAAAAAGCAACAAGATAGACATACGCCAGCGTAATATAACATATCGACTCCTTCTATGCTACAAATGGTTTGTAATATCTTGATACTGTATTTTACTTTTGCTATTCTGTATATTGATTACGATCATAGTTAGTCCCACTGCCGACTACCTTTTCCTTATCTTTTCTTATTTGTACCTTTGCCAATAAGTCCGCGCATTGTACTGCTAGTTACAAATTGTGACTTCATTTCACATAAATCTTCTAGTAGAATAATTGTTTGGCATCCAATTGTAACTAGATGTAGTAACTTGATGCACCCGCCCCCCCAAAAAAACATGTTTAATGTGATCAATCCGTTACGGTGACTTAGTTTTGCTTTGCCCTTTGGTGTCTTCTTCCCTATTAAGGAATGACATATTTCTTTCCTTCCAGAAAAACGGTGAAGAATCACCAATTGTAAACTTCAGGACTAAGGTATGATGACTGATAGGGACAGTGGTATCCTGGATAAACGTGCTGTCGGACTGGAATTGGCATTCAACGCACATGTGGGGGGGGGGGCTGGGACTGTTGAAGCCCTGCTGTAGTATTTACAACACGTAATGTGTAAACCTGGTAAGACATCGGTGGGCGGGCAGGTTATGTGTGTGTGTGTGTGTGTGTGTGTGTGTGTGTGTGTGTGCGTGCGTGTGTCCGTGTGTGTGTGTCCGTGTGTGTGTGTGCGTACGCGTGCGTGCGTGTCCTGTTACCAGTTTTAGTTTTCAAAATCAACCAAAAGCGTTGTCACAATTTGACGTAAAAAGTTTAAACGTCAGACCGATGTTAAGAAGAATTTCTTGCAAAGTATCAATCATTATGTCGCGAAGAACAAATACATTAAACACGCGTGCGCATTATATGAAAGAACGAACGTTTTGGTGCCTAAAACACCCATTTATTTACCAAAATATGTCAACCTTATCAATCTTTACTTCAGATGTATAGTCAAAATACAGAGGTTTAAAACTGTAAACATACTTTGAAAGCAATTGATGACACAGGAATATAAAAGGGGATAGCAACCAACACTCTTTGTTCTTTATTGATGATATAAATATAGGATTTATTGTCTTTGTTGGATGTAAAATGTGTATAGACACAATGAAATGCATCACCGAGAATTTATCTTTCGGTTTTGTAGAAATTGAAGTTGGGGTATAAATTGAAGTTGTATCGGAATGCATAAATTAATATTTATCATCATATAGGATATAGGAAACCGACGTCCTGACTGCATGATTTTAGCCAGAAAATGAAAATCAATCTTTATCGACAAAAAAAAAAGTACAGCGACTTTCTTAAGGTCTTGTAGAAATATACAAACAAAAAAAGTGGATACAAATGAATTAACAAATATTACGTACAAGTATATGAATTAATCCACGTGTTGAGTTGAGGTGTATCACTTACACTATTGGTTCTAAGCTCTAGACATTCTTTGATACATTTACGTATTTGTACACAGTAAGGGTTATCTCCTTCTAGAATGTAATTGAATTTATCTATAGGATGGAATGTATCAAATTCTGTTAAGCAAACGGAAAGGAAGTTGAACAGCTTTGAGCGTTTATCACCATATTATGCATTAAAGAGTGTAAAAGATTCATTTCACACGAAAAAACTTTACATGGTCAGTGGAAAAAGAAAATTCCGAAACGATAAGATGTCCATCGGGAGTCAGCGCCAGTCCCGTCGGACTGAACAGTCCGTGTTCCTCCTGTGTCAGCACGTGCCTGATGAACGCGCCGTCCCGACTGAACACGGAAACACGATCGTTCCAATAGTCAGCCACGATGATGTTGTCCTCGCTGTCCGTGATGACAGACCAGGGGTAGTGCAGCTGACCAGCCTCCGGGCCACGTGACCCGCACGTGAAGAGATGACGACCCGCAGGGTCAAATATCTTCAAGTTATGGTTGTCAAAGTCACTTATGATGATCTGGTTGCTGCTGTTGACGGTCACGCGGAGGAAGGAACTCAGCTGCTGCTGACCTTGACCTTTGTCCCCAAACTTCAGCATGACGTCACCGCTGGGACCGAGTACGAAAATTTGGTACCCGATAGTCACGATGATGCGCCCCAAACCGTCAACAGCGACACCTTTCGTAGTTTCCTGTGTCTCTGCAGCCCCTGTCACCTGGATGACACGTGACTCATTCCCCTGCAGCTGCTTGTCCAGTACGTGAATCCTGTGTTCGTCTCCCGTCACCAACAGCTCACCGCTTGGCAGAACTTCCACACATTTTGGCTTCAACCCCAGATCGACCTTCCTCTTGAAGAAGCCATTTTTGCCCAGAAACTGCAGGCGTGAGTTGGCCTGATCAGTCACTACAATGTCTCCCTCTGCGGTGGCAGCAAGGGAGTTCGGAAAGTTAAACTGTCCATCTCCACTGCCCCTCTTACCTCCAACCGTTCTGACGTGTTTTAGACTCGTGCCGCCCAGGCCGGATTGCAGATCTTGAATTTTTACAACTTTGTGGCGCTTGGTCGCTTTGAACCGACGGTGGATGTGGTAACATATGTGACACAGGGATTCGGAACACTCCACACAGTAAGACTGAGCCGAGGTCCCAACCTCACAGACCGTACAGGGGACTTCGTCCTTCGGCACCTCGGAAGTTCCCCCTTTGGGCTGTTGTTGGGGAATATCGCGCGAATTGCCAACGAGGAAGTTGGACCACCGCCCATGGACGCCAATTTTGGGGAGGGGCACGTCCTGTTGGCATTTTACATGGAAATAATTCAACTTGAAGGTGTGAGGAGCAGATTCAGAAACGACCAAATGTCCGTCGTGAGTCAGCGCCAGCCCCATTGGGAACTTCAGTCCGTGTTCCTCCTGTGTCAGCACATGCCTGATGAACGTGCCGTCCCGACTGAACACGGAAACGCGGTGGTTCCAACTGTCAGCCACGATGATGTTGTCCTCGCTGTCCGTGATGACAGACCAGGGGTAGTGCAGCTGACCAGCCTCCGGGCCACGTGACCCGCACGTGAAGAGATGACGACCCGCAGGGTCAAATATCTTCAGCTTGTGGTTGTCCCAGTCCAGGACGATGATCTGGTTGCTGCTGTTGACGGTCACGCGGAGGGAGGAACTCAGCTGCTGCTGACCTTGACCTTTGTCCCCGAACTTCAGCATGACGTCACCACTAGGACTGAGTACGAAAACTTGGTACCCAATAGTCACGATGATGCGCCCCAAACCGTCAACAGCGACACCTTTCGTAGTTTCCTGTGACTCTGCAGACCCTGTCACCTGGATGACACGTGACTCATTCCCCTGTTTGTCCAGTACGTGAATCCTGTGTTTGTCTCCTGTCACCAACAGCTCACCGCTTGGCAGTACCGCCATACACCACAAACTGAACCGCAGATCGACCTTCTTCTTGAAGGAGCCATCTTTGTCCAGAAATTGCAGGCGTTTGTTGTAGAAATCAGTCCGACAATGTCTCCCTCTGCGGTGACAGCAAGCAAGGCCGGAGCGTATAACCGCTGCCCATCTCCATTTCCCCCCTCCCCAACAGTTTTGACGAGTTTTAGCCTGGCGCCGCCATTACCAAGTAGCACTTTCGGTCGCACTGGCATGATTTCAGGTGAGCGCAAAGATGCTCTGACCTGGTCTTCGTCCGTGGCAACTTGATCGGATCTCAGGTCTTGGATTGTTACAACATTGTGTGCTGTGGTCGCCTTGAACCGACGGTGAATGTCGTTACACGTCTGACACAGGTATTCGGCACACTCCAGACAGTAGAACTGAGCCGAGTTCCCGACTCGACAGACCGTACAGGGGATTCCATTCTCCCGCGCCACGGAAGTTTTCCCTTTCGACTGTTGTTTCAGAATATCGCCCATTTTTCCAATTAGGAAGTTGGATTTCAACTCAATTTCTGACAGGGTCACTTCCTGTTGGCATGTTGGACAGTCCAGTTTCCCCACCGGTTCTGTGGCCAGAAACCTCTCCAAACACTGCTGGCACAAGGTGTGAAGACACGGCAGCATCTTGGGCTGCTTGAAGTCCTCCAAGCAGACCTGGCAGACGAGGGATTCGTCGGCATTGTCAATGACCGCATTGGACGCCATTTTTACCAAGTACTGATATGAACATGGACTTCCCCTGAAATTTCGGAAGCGGTAACAGCGAAAAGCTTTGAATGTATTATTGATTCTGATCAGTTGATAATGTAATGTCGCTTTAGGACATTCCATATTAGGTGTTCGGAGGGATGCAGACCTATTGTTAATGGGACTACGGAGGGATACGATACGTTGATATGGCAAGCAAGAAGACATACTCGCTTCAGCTCTGTCCTGCCACTTGCTACATAATGCAATCGTACACCACAGGGTGTCTGCTATATTACCAGTAACAGCCGTCTGGTCCAGGTCATTGATCTTATTTCTTTGGAACGGAAGAAGAAGAGGAAGAAAAAGAGGAAGAAGAAAAAAACAGCAACGTTTCCCTTTCGAGAAGGTAAACATAAAAAGCCCAATTCAGATATAGAGCTAGAGTAGCACACTTCCCCTCCAATTCTATTAAACAGAGCTGAACTTTTAACACCATAAGATCACAAAGACTTTCGTAAGGCATCCTGCAAACATAGATATACAAAGGTAGATACGTTTATTTCACTATAGTAATAACAAGGTATGTGAATATTATGTATTAAATATACTATAGTTGCTGGGAAATAGCGGCTTCGTACCAGCCCCAGGCAGGCACAATAACCGGGGCAAACTGACTGACTAGGCGGCTGTAGTGTTCCTGTTGGTCCGAGAAATCTCATCTGTCTGAAGCCCGGGAAAAATTGGTTAAGCCAGCGTTGCACTCTCAAAGACCTTTGGGTGAATTTGTTGATGGCCAGATGGTCGCCGAATCGCCAGAGAATCATTAGTTCCATGACTTCATGCCTTCCCCAAATGATGTTTTTTTAAAACCTTTTCGAGTGACGTCACATAAATGTTTCTTATTGATTATGCAAATAATGTTCTAATTTGCATAGATCATATTAGTTGATCATCTCTGCCAAATCAAATAACACAAGTTCTTTAAAATATGAGGAAATGCCGTTTTTGCTAAGTTGCAAATTAGCACCCGTATGCACAATTAGTATATGTAATGCATCACTTGAATTTCTCGAGTTATTCTTTTTCAAATTGGCCCCTGCAGTTAAAAAAGCCACTGGGGGACCCAAACCTACACGATTTCCTCTCCCTCATAAGAGGAATCTACCACTCAATAATCATAACCATGGCATATCCAGAACAAGAAACACAGAAATCGGACGTTCCGCTGCAGTACCATACTACTTAGCTAATCTAATTATTTCGAGTTCTTATCAAGACCTACCCACATACCAAACATCAAGACAGTCCATCCAGGCTTTCTCGAGTTATCGTGCGAAAAGACGCGGCCCTCACAAACACGCAGCAAGTTACTACAATACCTTCCTTTCACGGAGATAATGATGGTGACCTTCGTCTCCCAACGTGACTCAGTCTTGTTACAATCTCCCTTATCTCAGCTCTACAGGCTACTCCACTTGGGCTTCTTCTCCGTTACATTATTCATTACACCTCCATCTTCATAATACAGGGGTTCACACTTCAGCGATGAAACATCGATTTTTCACGTGGTGGCGACGCATCCATCTCGAGCAGGGGAGCAAAAGCTTGATCTTAACTTTACCGTACCGCTGTAGTGAGTTAGCCCACCGGTCACGGCTTCACGTCAGGCTCGGGACTTAACTTCTCTTACAGCGCAGTCTTTTGTCCCGACCCAAGGGTCATGTCATCTATAACGGTTACTAACTTAGTTAATTTGAAATTCTGCCAACCTGAAACCTGAACTTTCAGAGATCTAGCTGACTTGGCGAAGTCGTGTGCGCCTTGGGGAATGCCTGAATTGCCAAGACAATGATACAAAATGGCATTTGCCAAAGTTCAGGGAATAGCAGATATTTGCCACCTACTTTGTCATGCAGCAAAGGTAGCAAAAACAGACCTTGGAGTAGATTAAGGATCCTTTGTGGTCTAAAATCATAGAAATTAGCCAAATGGGATGAATAATCTACCAGAGGGGTTAGCCGACCAAAGGAGGTCCAACGAGACTCAGTGGAAACATTAACGGTGTACACCCCAGTTCTGTGCGCGAGAAAAAAGTGACGAAAGGGTTTCGAGGGGCTGGGTTTGAGTTCACATTTCTCATAATGTGCTTCGAACTGACATCAGATACTAGCATGGTTGACAAGCGTATGAACTGCGCATCATTTTTGACATAAAAATTAGAGAGGTTGAAGAAACAAAACTCAGATGGTCTAGTAGCGGAAGGGATATGCTTTCATCCCATACACAGTTGATTTACTTAAGAATGATTCCCTGGAAGAGACGGTAGCTAGACTAGAGGGTTTGCAGCCTAGAATTCAAATTCCAAATAGACTGGGATGTGCTCCCTTAATATTTTGGAGGGTAATACGTAGATAAGGTTTCTGGAAGTCTCTACGGTTTATGTTGTAAACCCTTGAGGATTATCCAAGTGAGGCGCTGAAGGGTATGGGTATAATGAGAGGAGGTTTACTGGCGATTAACTGTACCACAATGCTGCAATGTCACCTACATTTCACCCATGAAAGCGCCTTGTTCCGTTAAGCCGATCATTTTGGTAAGTCCCAGTTCTTCCAAGAGTTGGTTGTGTAAAGTTCAGTCTTTATTCACAATGTCACTTCTCAACACAGATGAACTTCCATGCTAAAGATGTTTAGGGACTACATTTTTCCACGCGTAATTTTGAGAGCACACTCCATCCATTGTCAATATGAGAACAGAGGTGGAGCCGTGTAATTTGGCGATAATAGGGTCATTCCGCTCCGCTGATGTGTCATACTCTGTACGCTCCGCTGTGAGATTACAGGCAGGGAGGCGGTGAACAGGTCAAGATTCAGGTCAGATTCATGTTCTGATTACACCCGCAATCTACTTGGGCGGCGACGTCGCTGCGACCTAAAATTTGAGCGAGTGCTCAACGAATTTCAGTGATTAAAAAAAAAACAAACATTTTTTACGCTTTGTGTGTTTTGTCGTCTTATCAGTCATATCTTTAAATTGTACATGCTATTCCAATTATGAATTCAAGGATTCAATTTAGGTCGCAGCGAGATCACAGCGCGATCGCCGTCTAGTGGAATGGGGGCCTTACTGTGTGAACTGAAGATCGATCACAGTCTGCAATACTGTAGGTGACGTCAGGGGACTACAAACCTTCTGAACTTCTGGGCACGAAGGTAAGTTTCCAGATGATAGAGCCGGGAGGCATCTCGAGCTCTTGATACAGGAATCTGAACCTGTGACAGATGTCTAATGCTCGTAGGTAGGGGGCGTTTCTAATATTCCCCGCCAGAGGCGCTACCGCATTGCCCTTCCATTGTTTGGCCAATAAGCGTCTACTAGGGGAAAGATCTTTCAAGCTTAACACGAACTCCAAACTACCTGACAATGTAATTTGATTTTCGTCTTTTTCCGGAGAGGCTAACTAGATTTTGGTGGCTTGGGGGCCATTTCAAACTCTTTTTCATTCATAGCGAAGGTCTGTCTTCTACAGGCGGATGTTGACAGCCGTGAAGACGACGTGATCATAAAGAGAGGCATTCTATTGAATCATAATCAACTGTTTCCGGATGTACTCTAATAAGACCTCTCTGATGAAACTTGAGACGAAACATTTTCAGATTTGCGGCGGCGCAATTGTTTGTGGTAAGGGGATTAGTGTTTCCCACGCTCTGACGTCACTTGTACTTAACCACCCCTCGCGTTCTCTTTGCTTCGCCCCTGATCTCAAACTTCGTTAAGACGTTTTAGCACCGCCTTTTTCTTATTTCAACATTTTTCTCTCAGTCGAATACACTTAAAACAAGCCGCCCCGCTCTCCCGTGGATGTAAAGTCAGTGTATTCCCGGGTTTTGGAGGTTTTCGCTGCAGCGTATGAGATTTAGAAGCGTGTTCTTGTGGCGCATGCAGACGAGAGAACACACTGAGCATGGCGGGATCCGGCAGATGTGTAGGGCTGATAACGGTGTTCAGCGGGCTGCTGCTGGTCCCCGTCATGGCGAGTCAGGGTCGGGAAGGACCCCGTCCCCCTCTCCGCAGGGGAGGAGGTCCTCCAGGTAAGAAGGCGTAAATATGTGTAATGTCTAGTATCATAACTTCGCCAGGTAACATAAGACTGTCACATTGATAAAAAAATCCCAGAAAATTTGAAGAGATCTACAGCATTAATAATCCCCGAGGTTTGCATACTTCAGGTATTCCAGATATTGTTGACAAAGCCTTGATAACACCGCTCTTTGTGGCGGAGTCGTGTTAGTAGACGTTAAATTTCGTACTTCGGCGAGAGAGGAAATGTTTAGGAAATATGTTGAGCTGTGGAAGGTGCTTACAACACTTGATTACATATGCAAACCAATCTACCCGTAGATATTACGGAAAGTTGCTCAGTGATTTACACTCTTGATTTATGGGCGATAGTAGACGGGTAGCACATCCACATTATCTTGCTGAGCTCCTAAAAAGTGAACTTTAACGAAGTTAGTATTTCTAATGTTTCCCAAGCCTTGCGACACTGTCGTCAAGGGACGTTTCACCATGGCAACCGTTGCTATGACGTAAGGAAGGACCACCAGGTGGATTACGACACTGCCGTAGAGCGATGCTCTGCCCTGGACGGGGGGCAACTCGCCTTGTTCAAGAACGCTCAGACTATGGATGGACTCGCCCAGATTTTCTCTGTGAGTGTGCAATTCTTGTGAATATCTTTGATACTGTGACTAGACGTTGTGTATTTCTTGAAAGTGATATTGTGGTGTCGTAGATAGTTTAAAGCTTCACGTCTTCTTTTTTTCGAAAGGTGGAAATTCTGTCCTTCTCATAGCTGACAGATTTACTTCTCTTTCTCTTCTGTGATCGGCCATATTTGCATGATTAGAGATCTGTAATTCTGCATGTTAGCGGCTACAACCCGATACTTTGACTCGCATACAGACACGGCAATTATAGCTAATATCGTTAAGGTTGGCCAGATAATAGTTACCCGAGAAACTGGATATGATTTTTTAATATCGTTAAGGTTGTTGGCTTAGATAGACAGGACGAATGTATTGTATAGCAATCGGAATTTCTCATAGTGTTACCAAAAATCTTTGTGCAATATACGCTCTATCCAGGATACCAGTACAACTATATAATTTGATTACTTTGATCCTTTCTAATATCACGTTATACCTTTGCATTCCTGTCTATATCTTTGTGTTACTGTAGTATAGTGTTCTTTTACTTACTACTCTCCTACTTCCAACTTCCTCAACTCTTTACTTAATCGTGGACCACCTGAAGGACTGCCGCTCTCCGCCAGGCGTCGCCTTTCGTAAGCCTCGGAAAAACTGGTGGAAACGCCGTCCTCCACGCTGCAGAGGACGCCAACCTAACCCTAAGGTCTTCCCTTGAGTCTCCCACCTTCCTAGAGCCACCTGACACGCCCACGTCCCACTTTTCTCTTTCTTTATCAGAAATGTCTAGATTTCAAGTCGTTCACGATATATGTGATGCCACTCGATATTTGAATGGATGAATGAATGAATGATGGATGATTGAGTGAATGATGGAATGATGAATGATTGGATGGATGGATTGCTAGATGATTGATTGAATGAATGAATGAATGAATGGGGATGTATCCTACCTTTTTACGTATTATATTTTTGAATATCTAGAATATTTTGATAATCTTTACCACGACATTGATCGTTCTTGAAGCATCAACGTGCTCTTCAAAAGTGTTATCAGGAAACGACAATAAACTTTGCTTTGATTTATCACTGTTCATAGTCCATTAAGTCCGCCAAAATCCCGACTGGCTTCTTCTGGATCGGCTTGAGAAGGAACCTTTCAGGAACAGCGGGCCAGCGCTTCCACTTCGCGGACGGCTCCCCTCTGGGAAAGTTCAGTCGATGGTTGAACGGCCAGGCATCTCGAGACGATGACGGAAAAGACTGCGTGGCCACGAGGCTCATGAACAACCAGGGATGGAAACGTTTTGCCTGCTCCCATAACCTTCGCTACATCTGCGAGTCAGGTGAGCTAGCCAAGTTTGGAGAGCTCGAGGAGCTATTTATATGTACATTATTTCTTTTATCTGCTTGTTGAATACACGTTAACAACGAGTACAGACGTAACCGTGGTTTGGCTTGTTTTCAGAGGCGAAAGTTCGTAAAGATGGCGAAGAAAGTACAGACAACAGTCTCTCGACAGAGGTCACCACACCGGGTATGAGTGTCGGCACCACCGGAAGCGTGGACGCGTACGTCACCGCCGGGCTGGCCGCCAGACAGAACGCGGGAACACCAACTGAACAGGAGTCTCTCCCCGCCAAACAAAAGGCCGGGGAGCCGAAGAAATCATCTGTTAACATGTGGCTACTGCTGCCCGGCTTGCAGATCACCGGCATGCTGGTCCTGATGGTGTGGGGCACGCTGTTCGCCTGGAAGATCACGGAGGGAGGGACCCGGCCCGTGTCCGCGACGTCCAACGCCTCCGTGTCGGCGGCCTCCGATGTCCCCATTACAGAACGAATCACCAAGAACTTTGAAGATCCAGAATAGGACCATGATGTCAAGAAAGAGCCATTTTCTTGTTGTGTTTAAAGGCTCGTTTTACCTTTGTCTTGACGATGTCTTATAGCATTTTACATGGTCCTTCCATATGTCGGCTATCCTATGATACCAAGCATTACAGTATTTCGGTGACGCTCTCACGTTCTCTCGAAACGTTTAGTCGAGTGCTGTCATACCATTGTACTGCCATGCCATTGTTCTGTCTGCCTGAAGGCTGCAAGCGATGTCATGTTACATTCAAAACACACTTTACCTTCAACGTTAAGTCAGAAGTGCTTATTCTATCTAATATCAACCGTCAGGTAGTTCGTCTGAATTCGTCAACATCTTTTATTCTGCCTAGATTCTTGTGACTGTGAATGTACGAGTATAATATACATAATTACATGATAATCAGTTATGCATATTGCAAAATCTATGCTTTCAAACATCACTCTGATAAGAAAAAAGTGTTTCTATAAAAACACATGGACACAAAATGGTAATGTACGTGACATGCAACGAGTACATTGCTAAATCTATGAATTTCAAATATCATTATCATAAGATGCAAACGTTTTTGTAAAACACATAAGTGGTCATGTACACGACATATAATAAACCACATTGCTATGTCTACGCTTTCAAATATTCTTATGTTAAATAAGAAACAAACGTTTTTATGAAAGCACATAGGAGCATAATATGGTAATATGCACGACATACAATGATGGACATTGTATAATCTATCTATGCTTCCACATATTCCTATGTTTGAAAATAAAACGTTTTATAAGAACACCAGGATCTACAAATGCCCGAACAGGTGTGCAACACTAGTTCGCCACGGTTTGATCCCGATGAAGACTGTACGCCAGCAGGTAACGTGTGCGGAGCCTGTCGATGGTCACCTGTATTTACGAAAAATGTACCGTAAGTTATACGACAAACTACATGTACTGTATCATTAGATCACCAAACGGCAAGAAGTTGATATGTGTTAGTCGCAGCTACTGGTTGAAACATAGTCAAGATTTTTTTTAAAAACACAAAAAAGGATGATAGCTGGGAATGTATCAGAAATACAACATGAATAAAGGTAATTACCTTATACTTCTCCATCGCCTGCTTCAAGCCAATTTCGTTTTCCTAAGAGAAACAACATTATGAATTATACATGCAGCATATGATTGTGTGTATGTGTATGTGTATCAGTGTGTGTGTGCGTGTCTATATCAGCGTGTGTGATATGTGTATGTATTTCAGTGTGTAGGTATGTGTGTAAGTGAGTGTGTAGATGTGTAGGTATATACGTGTCAGTGTGTGTGTGTGTATTTCAGTGTGTCTGTTTGTGAAAATCAATTCAAATGCAATATCCAATTTCTAAAATGGTTACCGTTTGGGCGCTAGCGTTTCGACCGCAGCAGATCAAGACGATCCATTTCAGGAAGAACCAGGCCGACTTGGGACTGGGGATGAGATTGAAGGGAGGCGGCAGCGTGCGGCCTTTGGGGATGAACTTCAACATCTCACGGGAACGGGCGAAGCGCCACTCCACCTCAGCGTCGGACTGCAGAAGAACGAAAATAGAATTAGCATAAACATTTTTATCATTTTCAAACTTTGTTCTACTCCTGTCATTTTTGTCAGTTATATGTTGTGCTACGACAGTACATTAATGATGACGAAGAACTGCGTTGAAATATCAGTTTAGTTTCTAAACATGACTCATATCATACAGCTCCATGTTTCTAATGTTTCGCTTGTCTGTTTCAGAGCAACATGCTGACAATGTCCATAATTTTAAAAAGATGAGGTCATGATTTCCTAGCCTCTTTCATAGCTTGGAGCACCGGCGTTGATTGGAGTGGGGGGGGGTGGCGTTCGCGATTTTCAACATGGGATTATGTTCTCTACTGCCGGTGTAGACAGTTCTTGGCGTGGAGAAACTGTTTCCGCCGGGATTAGAGAACATTATCCTCTGTTGAAAATCGCGAATCAGCGTTCCGCCCCCCAAAAATCAACCCCGGCGCTCAAAAAGGTCTGCAAAGAAGGCTAAGGATTTCCCACTTACGGAGACACTAGAGAAGGAGTCACTCATCATGGCGATGAGCATGTTCAGCAGGATGATGATGGAGGTTGTGATGTAGACGATAAATAGGATTCTGCTCAGCCAGGTGGACACTACAGGAAACTGGACTGCGTTTGGTGCTGTCACGTCGAGATCGGTGAACGCAAACTTTCCGTACAGCGTCCCAAACAGGTAGAATATGGAATGATGTAGACTGGAGGGAACACATAAGTAGTACATGTTACTTGGGACTTGTATTCTAAACATTTTATCTATCGTTAAGAAGGTATCAGTAGCTATAGAGTTAAGGGAGCGCTTGCTACAAATATGACATTTGAACAATCAATAGAAATATCAGCACTACAAAGAAACAAGGTAATGTGTTATCAAGAAAATCAGACATACTGTGCGAATTTTCCATAATCACAAAAGTCATTGACGGTAAAATTGAAGTTGGTGTTGTTGGCTTGGCTTTGGTCTTGGACAGCTTGATCATATTTCAGAAGACATTCTGAAAGTGCAAAAACTGTTATTAGATATAATGGCAAATGCATTTGTTCATTTATCTATGGAGTGATATACACATGTAACATTGCTTTACCCAAGGACCTCCTTGCTTTATCCATAAAATTTGCCATATGTGTTTCGACATTTTCATAGCGGGAGGTGTTCTTCGTGACCCAACCATAAACTTTAAAGCAATATTTTGTTTCTCTGTTTCAATGCGATCTTTTACTTCCATTTTATTCTTATAGAAAAGCACATCCACATCCTCCAATGACAATTCCTCAACCCTCAATGTACCTATGTACGCCTAGACCATCAACTGACATTCAATTCTCCAGCGCTGAGTGTCTATTAGGTGTAGCCGTAGTGTATAAGATACATCTTAAACATTTCCAGACACAAAATAGACATTAGCTTTTACGTACCCGAATCCGGTCTTGGTGAAGTAGACAGGCGCTGTAAAGCAGTGCCAAAGCCAACGATGATGATGAAAAACACGATGATGAACTTGAAGATGTCCATAACCATCTTGTTCATGGACAGCAGGAGTGGACCAATTGTTTCGGAGAACATCAACATGCTCATGTACCGGGCGAAGCTGAGGATGACCGCTATCGCTAATAGATCACCGCCGATGAAGAACGGGTTCCACTCGTCTGAACTGGCTGCAAGGCTGGGATCCTTATACGGAAAAAGTAAGATCGAGGAGGGGAAATTGAGCATTCCTTTTCTGTTGCGTGGTACCCACAAAGATATCAACCTAACCAAAGGATCTCCACAATTACCTCATCAGCTTTAATTCTGCAAAAGCAAAATGTTCATTTCATTACCTACCCTTGAGATGGCGACAAGGCCGCCTGCAAAGCAACCTGTAGCTGTCACGTGACACAGGAGAAGCAGCAGGTCCCACTTGTTCCAGGCGTCCACTGAAACAGTCCAAACCTCCTTCATCTTCTCCCAGGCCATACCTGTAAGGAAACAGAATTTTAGGGAAATATCAAGAGATAGAAAACCCAATTGTACACTGGAAAAACGTGAATTCTTGGGAAGGATAGCGTGGTACCCAACACTGTGAAGAGAGTAGCAGTTTCACATATATTTCATACAGCGTGGCCACACCTTTCATTGATACACGGGTATCAAATCTGACTACATTTTATACTTTGTTAAAGCTGGTTTCTTACCGAGCACCCAGCACCAGTAAAGCCCCATCAAAAGATACTCCCCGTCGGATTCCACGTCGCCGTTAAGTGATGTCAATAAGCCCAGGAACACGCCCCACGACCAGGCCTTCATGCTGTACTTAACAACGGGCGAGGCCATGCTCTGTCCTAGTCCAGTCTTTGGGATGACCAGGTACAGAATCGCCATCACCGGAGTTAAGGCTAACAACAGCTGTGGTGATGCAGAAAGTACTACAAGGTCAGTGGGAAATCAACCAGTGTAGCATCTCAACAGGAGGCAATTTGAAAGTTTACCGTGAGATAATGGTAGCAGCAAGAGCAGCAATTTTGCCCGACAACCAATCATTTGGCTGGCGGACAAAACAAAATCCAAAGCCTGATGAAAACTCCATGCAAAACTACATACGACTGCAGCAAAAGGGTTGTGAGTTATGGCTGCGAGCGTACGGACAAGAGTGACCACAATACTCAGAGGTCACTGAACTCCTTCACGGAGTAAACATGCAATACATACATACAAAGGCTACCATCAACATAACCTTCTTGACAAATGTACAAATTCATCAGACCCAAAAGCCCTGAAACTCAAATACTGGAAGTTAACTTCACGGGTGCACATCTCAATGGCGAGCAATTTGAAGTGTCCGAAGAGGTATTTTAAAATACATGATAAATCAGCAAGGTACCACTTGAATTCATTAAAAAGCCATCATACCCAAATGATAAGAATCTTCTTCAATGGGGAGCTGTTTAAGATGAAATGATGACGCCGGTAGAACTGCAAGATCAACAACTCCTGGCACTTATCGTGAGCAACAAACTAGGGAAATAATAACAGTGAGTTTAGATGTAAATCAGGTCAGCCGCGGTGGCTTCTTTCTTAACTACACTGTGCGCATCATGTTGGGATCTTGTACTGGTCCCACAACGTGCCCAGAAATGATAATCATAATTAACACCTTTAGCTAAATTTTCACAACAATATAGTCAAAATTGCAGTTACATGCAGGATATCATTGTACATACCTTCTTATTTCCTACCGTAATGGCCCTCTGAAGTTGACGCATGCGCAATCCTCGGATGTCTTCTATCTTGTCGCCAGCATTCAAGACGGTCATGACCTCGTCAGGAGACCTGGTGAAATTTATCAGCTCCGCAGTAAACTTCTCAAGCTGGACAGAGAGTTCTTGAAAATCTCCTCTTCCAGTCTCAAGGTAAGAGACGATGCTGTTCAGTTCCTCCTTGACCTTGAAGGCGGTTTGGAAGGGATCTTGACTGGTGAGGAGAATGTAAGAAGGGCTGGTGACGGCGCGGTAGTAGTCAAGCATGACTCTGTGGTCGGTTGAACCGCTGATGTCACCAATGCTGGGGAGAGGGAACTGTCGCTCCAGCAGGAGTTGGAGGATGCTGTAGTTGTTACGATGCGCCGCTAGGAGGACTGGTGTGACGTGCGGAGGATACAGGGATTCTTTTGGCGTGCCCTGCAAGGTACGTATTTTGCAAAAATGCACTAGACTGGTACCGCCAGATTGGATGTTTCCAAATTGACCTATGGCTGGTGGTTCGACGGGTTAGGGCACATAGTCCCAGACAGTTTTGTGAGTGCGTGACTAATTCCGCCAACCTTTCGAGGCAGCCTGTTATTAATTACGTTAGTAAGTTTATCACCAGACCACTAGGGGTCACAATGATAATGCCTATGGAGTCAAATCAACTTGGGTGTGAAAAACTCACCAATAGTGGACTCTGAGTAGATCATATAAGGCAATGAAACACTATTCATAATGAACTCAAAAATGTCATAAGATTTGTCATTAGCTGTAACTACAGCTGCAGGATCGTTTGGTAAAAGTGGTCGGCCCCCACCCCGAAGCCTGTATTTATCGCCAGGACTTCACATTAGGGCAGATCGAGACCACCTTTTGTCCAAGTGCAGTGAGGACGTGGGAAAATACGTCCAGCTAAAAAAATGTCGGTGGTTCCCTTGCAACATTTTTGATGCTTGCGTACTTGCCATCCACTAAGAACATTCATTATAAAATACTTTCCCACCCAGTCAGTAAGTCCAAGGGAATGTTTAATTTGTACTTTACAATATAGGAAAACCATGGCAAATGTACAAAACCATAATGATATAGGCCAACCAAGCCAAATCAGATAGTCATTAACTAATAAATAGTGTAAACTATTTGCACTTTCTTACCTTGCGTTACAAAATAATATCATAGGGCACATTTTAGATATGCTGTTAAGAGTAGTAGTAAATTTGCAGTTACCTTCTTAGTAATGTTTCCGCTACCTTCTGGCCAAGTATGATTCAGCAGGGTTGTTATGACGTCTTCCTTCTCCATATCCACGGCGTACAGTAACGAGTCTCCCAGGTCCGCCCCGTGTCTCAGTAATGTCTCCACCATCTCCTGGTCACCCCGGATCGTCGCCAGTTCTACAGCAGAACGTCCGCAAGTGTCCAGGCAGTCAATGATGAAGGACACATCATGACGATTTCTGCTTAACATCTCGCCCACCTCTTCATGGTCGCCACCTTTCACTGAGCAAAGGAATCGCCTCTGTAGTGGACTGTTTCCTTTCAGGAAAGACTGGCGTTCCTCTGAGAAGATTTCTTGTCCCGCCCGTTCTCCATCTTGACTGCCGTAGGATTCCATCTCGTCTAAATGGAAAACTTTAGACGAGGCTGCGGCTGATGTCTGACACGTCGTTTTGATGATGGTTTCTCCGTTATGTGTTTTGTGGACACCTTGCATGGGTGTGTCCCTTCAATTATTCATTATTAGGACAATTATTCAGGCGGCGAAATTACAACCAATTAATTCCACCACAGGCGACAGTACGTCCCTCTAGTTGTACCCAAAATGTCTTTAAAACTCAACTTGCTATTTTGTACACTGTTTATATAGACGCGGACGGTATAAACCAAGGCGAGATGTAAGCGGTAATATGATTATCCAGTGGTCATGCGACGCACATGTAAGCTGTTCTTTCGTCTTTATTACCCATGCCACGCACGTAATACTTCTCATCATGTCACAAACGGCCTCGTATGTTCGAGCTTTGAATGAATATTTCATGCCTACTTATGTCAACCCTGGTGTGTTATCTATTGTGTTTCTCTCATGAGTGTTACTGCAGGTGTTTTCTGTTAACCTAAGTGATGAAGCAGGTAATGAATGGACAATTAACACACGGTTGAACGGCATTTGTTTTATTTGTCGTGAAACATTCCTCAGCCTATCTCTGTCGTCACGTGGCACGGCGTCAAACAAACAGACAAACAAGCAAACAGACAAACAAGTAAACACACAAATTCGGCATGGCAGCAATGCACTATCATTTGAGTCGTTGGAGGGAGTGGGCCAATCAGGTGAATCCTTTACACTGACGTCGACGGATCAAACATATTTCATAGTTGAACTGTGGCCAACAAAATAATACGCAACAAATAAACCATACATGTTCTTTGTGATAGATACACCACGGCATTGCCTTTTTGCAGACCTAACAATGCCACCATCTAATTAACATGATGCGTAGCAAAATTTATTTGTCTATATTCAAAACATCAAATGCTGATATCTGACGTTACTGGGACCTACTGCCGTTGTTGCTGCTGATGTTAAAACATCATCCTTCAGTTTGATCCCGATGAAGGCTGTAGGCCAGCAGGTATCGTGCCTTAAGCCATTCGACTGTCACCTGTGTAGTAGAGAAGAACTTGATGATGACGAAGAAACAGAATGATAAAACAAGCTTTACGCGAAATATAGCATGCTCAGCAATTATTGATTGCTATTCTGGGTGTGGTGAAATTTTTATTTCATACAACTACATGTTAAAACGGGAAACATGAGGATAAAGATCTACCTTGTACTTTCCGAGAGCCTGCATGAACTCGTCCTTCTGTTGGGAACAGAAAATTATGATATGCACTTTTCCGCAAAGACACTTTTGAATTCTTTTAAATGACTAAAAGAGATGACATGATTCAACGACTGAGGTTTGATGCTGTTTTTTTTCTCTCACAATGATGCATAAATTCAAACAAGCTATGGGATAAGCTGTAGTGAGCAGCGAGGGGATCCCGGGAGCGAAACGACCCACCTGTCCAAGGTTACTCACCATCATATTGTGTGTTGTCAACCCAAAACCAAGTATAAGATACCAAAGCTAGGAAGGTTTTGAATTGGTGCATTCTGCTCTCGCAAACGATATGATTGGAGTTTTCGTTTTTTGACGTTTCACAACTACCATTAAGATGTGATAGCGTTACTCGGAGAGTATTGATATACTAGCCTGGTAAAGCCCTATTTCAGCTAACCTTTTGAGTCTTTTGACAGCGGCAGAGCTGAACGATCCATTTCAGGAAGGACCAGACCGACTTGGGACTGGGGATGAGGTTGAAGGGAGGCGGCAGCGTGCGGCCTTTGGGGATGTACTTCAACATCTCACGGGAACGGGCGAAGCGCCACTCCACCTCAGCGTCCGACTGCAGAAGAACGAAAACTATGAAATTATCTAAACTTTGCTCTACGTCTGTGACGATCTGTCTGTACAGAGGTGTGCTACGACGACAGTTTGCACATATGTACCATCAATGATGACGAGGAACTGCGTTAAAATGTTGATAATGTTTATGATTAAGATGAGGTCATGATTCTCCACTTACGGACACACTAGAGAAGGAGTCACTCATCATGGCAATGAGCATGTTCAGCAGGATGATGATGGAGGTTGTGATGTAGACGATAAACAGGATTCTGCTCAACCAGGTGGACACTACAGGAAACTGGACTGCGTTTGGGGACGTCACGTCGAGATCGGTGAACTCAAACTTTCCGTACAGCGTCCCAAACAGGTAGAATATTGTGTGATGCAGTCTGGAAGGAAATATTTTCACTTGTTGTATCTTGCATTCTTTTATATTTTCTTTCTCGTTCATGAACTGTCAACTATGGACTAAAGGAGCCACTTGCCATATTATGATAAGCAACAGCAATACGAATACTAGACAAAGACACCATGTAATGCATCATGAAGAGAATTAGACATACTGTGCAAACTGTCCATAGTCACAGAAGTCGACAACAGTAAAGTTGAAGTTGGTGTTGTTTGCTTTGAGTTGTTCTTGAATAGCTTGAGAATATTTCAAGAGACATTCTGAAATTGCAAAGAACTGCTATTAGATAAATCATATTATGGTAAGTACATTTGCATTGCTTTATCCAAGAACCTCCTTGTTTTATCCATACATATACCATATGGGTTTTGACGTCTTCATAGCGACAGTTCTTGGTGAGTCGCGCAGAAACTTTCAAGCAATAGCTTAGAGTGATACATAGAAACTTTTCTTGATATTCGTTCTTTTTCTGACATTTGATTTTGATAGAAAAACATCGGACTTCTCCATCTATAACACTTCCCTAATATTTGATGCACATAGAATTATGAATCTAAGCACGATCAGACAATGAATCTATATTCTGTTCTGCCGTAGTGAACGTGTGTAGAGGCATGTGCAACCGTGGTAAATGAGAGATATTGTAAAACATTTCTAGACACAAAATAGACATTAGCTTTGACATACCTGAATCCGGTCTCGGTGAACTATAAAGGCGTTGTAATGCACAGCCAAAGCCAATCACGATAGTGCTAAACACGCCAATGAACCTGAAGATGTCCATAACCATCTTGTACATGGACAGCAGGAGTGGACCAATAGTTTCGGAGAACATCAACATGCTCATGTACCGGGCGAAGCTGAGGATGACCGCTATCGCCAACAAATACACACCGATGAAGAACGGATTCAGCTCGTCTGAATTGAGTTCGAGGCCGGGGTCCTTTATCCGGAAACAACATAAAACAAAACAATAGAGGAGATAATGCAGCATTTATGTTCTGTTGCGTGGTACTCGTCACTATTTTGACATCTAGTCAAAGAATTTCCAAAATATCTCATCAGCTTTCTTTAGAAGCAATGCTATGTCGCATTACCTACCCTTAAGACAGCGATAAGGCCACCTACAAAGCAGCCCATAGCCGCCACGTGACACAGGAGAAGCAGCAGGTCCCATGTGTTCCAGGCATCCACTGAAGCGGTCCAAACCTCCTTCATCTTCTCCCAGACCATACCTGTAAGGAGACAGCATTCATGGACATAGTTTCAGTTATACTGAAAACGACAGCGCCGTCAGTGCACTCTTGGAAATTGTAGCATTGTTACCGGTCAGTGCTGTGGAGTTACACACAATCTTCATGTAGCGTTGCACAGCCTTCCTTTGATTCATTGGTATCTAATTTGATACTAGTACTGTAACTGACATTGACAGTAAATGATTCGTTAAATTTGGTTTCTTACCGAGCACCCAGTACCAGTAGAGTCCCATAAAAAGTTGTCCACCATTGGATTCCAGATCGCCGCTAAGTGATGTCAAGAAGTTCAAAAACACGCCCCACGACCAGGCCTTCATGCAGTACTTTACAAAGGGCGAGGCGATGCTCTGTCCTAGTCCAGTCTTTGGGATGACCAAGTACAGGACTGTCATAACCGGAGTTAGGGCTAAAAACAGCTGTATTGATACAGAAAGTGCCACAAGGTCAGTGGGATATCAACCCATGTAGCATCTCAACAGCAGGCAGTTTGAAAGTCTGCTGTTAGATAGCAGCAACAACAACAAATATGCAGCGATGAGCGTACTTCACAAAAACCCATAATACCCCCAAAGTGCTGGAGGTTTAATGAGCAAAGCAATTGCCGCAATATCTAAACGGCGAAGAAGTTGAAGAGTCTCAGGAGGTTTACTAAAGTAATCAGCGCCGTACCAAGATGACAAGGAACTTCATCCATGCTGAGCTGTGCAAGATACCGTGATGATGCCGGTAGAACTGCAGATTCAACAACTCCTGGCACTTGTCGTGAACTACAAACTAGGGAAAGAATCTTCGTAAGTACAGGAATGAATCGGATAAGACATCGAGGTGTATCATCTTGGGACATATTACAGGTCACAAAACGTGTCCAGAAATGATCTATGATAGTAAAGACTTTATCATCTTTACTTACCTTTTGCCAATCAACAATTGTCGAATATTGCAATTACATGCAGGGTAGCATTACATATGAGAGTACCTTCTTATTTCCTACTGCAATGGCCCTCTGAAGTTGACGCATACGCAATCCTGCGATGTCCTCAATGTTGTCGCTAGCATTCAAAACCGTCATGACCTCGTCAGGACACGTAGCGAAACTAATGAGCTCTGCAGTAAACTCTTCAAGCTGGACAGAAAGCTCTTGAAATTCACTTCTTCCTGTCTCAAGGCAGGCGACGATGTTGTTCAGTTCTTCCTTGACCTTGAAGGCGGTTTCGAAGGGATCTTGACTAGTGAGAAGAATATAAGAAGGGCTGGTAACGGCGCGGTAGTAGTCAAGCATGCCTCTGTGGTCGGTTGAACCGCTGATGCTGGGATGTAGAAACTGTCAGGCCGGTAACGTTACGTACCACTTGTTTCGATGTTTTACATTTGCCTATGGGTAGTGGTTAAACTGGTAAGGGCACATAGCCCCATACCCTTTTGAGTGCGTGACTGATTCCTCCAACTTTCAAAACCACTAGGGGTCACAATGATAATAACTCAAGTAAAGTCAGGTTTGAATAAATAGCGTTACCAAATTAATAAAGAACTCTAGAATTAATGATATGAAATGGCGAAACAATACTTTGAATTGACACAGAAATATGTTAATCAAGATGTGTCATGGGCTGTGGCTATCAGAATTGTTTGGTAAATGTGAGGTACCCTAACACCAACACTCGACATAAGCAAGTAAGCAATAAATCCAACACCGAAACCTGTGTCAGGACGTCACATCAGGGAGACTCAGAGAATAAGAGTTCATTTTGCTCAAGTGCAGTGTGGACGTGGAAAAACATGGCCAGCTGATAAAATGTCTATGGTTCCCATGCAACATTGTTTATGCTGGCGTACGTGCCATCCACATAAAAATCGTTAGAGAAACCCTTTCCCAAACCCACATGTAATCAGTAAGGGAATACTTGATTGTCAAAACTTAACAATGGCAATGGCAAGTGAACAAAAATATAGTTATACATGGCAAACAAAACTAAACATATACAGTAGTTATCAAAAACTCTGGGCCTCCTTCTTAATATGCGTTACAACACCTAATAATTTGGCTAAGGAATCTGAATGACCACTCAGTAATCTCATTGCCCCCATTTATAAAATATGCTATAACAAGAAGTAGTAAATTTGAAGTCACCTTCTTCGTGCTGTTCTCACAATTTTCTGTCCGGGTACCGGTGTGACTCAGCAGGGTTGTGACGACGTCTTCCTTTTCCATGTCCACAGCGTACAATAACGAGTCCCCCAGGTCCGCCCCGTGTCTCAGTAATGTCTCCACCATCTCCTGGTCACCCCGGATCGTCGCCAGTTCTACAGCAGAACGTCCGCAAGTGTCCAGGCAGTCGATGTTGAAGGACACATCGTGACGATTACTGCTTAACATCTCCTCCACCTCTTCATGGTCGCCATCTTTCACAAGGCAAAGGAATCGCCTCTGTAGCGGACTGTTCCCTTTCAGAAAAGACTGGCTTTCCTCTGAGAAGATTTCGTGTCCCGCCTGTTCTCCATCTCCATCTTGACTGCCGTAGGGTTCCATCTCGTCTGAAGGAAAAACTTTGACTACCTGATGCTGCTGATGTCTGACACGCCGTTTTGATGATGGCTCTTCTGCTGTGTGTTCTGTGAACACCGGGCGTGGGTGTGTCCCGTTATTGCGACAATCATTCATTATTCGGGTGATGATTCAGGCGGCGAAGTTGTACACAGTTATTTCCATCTCAGGTGACAGTACTCTAATTGTACACAAAATGCCTTTAAAGCTCAACTTGCTCTTTATATAGACGCGGGCGAAAGGAAGTAAGGCAACACGTAAACGGTATTTATCCATTTATACAGAGGCGTAAGACAGGGATGTAAGCTTAGTCCTACTCTTTTTAACTTATTCATAAAAGACTTAATAAAATACTTAGACAGCCCTGGCTGTGCCGCACCTACCCTACAGAGAGACAGATACACGCACCTGACAACATAACCCTCGTTTTCGGAACTTATATTGTCAACTTTGCACGCGATTTTTAATAAGTAAATAAAGAGTAAGCTGTTATTCGTCTTTATGTCACATTAGTTTTACTTCTCAATAGTGGATCACCTCTTTAATCCGATCCTGGATGAATATTTGATGCCTACTTATATCAACCTTAGGGCGTTTGTCAATACTTTTGACTTATGATATTGAGAGGCAATACAGGTGTGCACGAGTGTGATGGTCTGAAACCCGTGGGTAATGAGTTGACAATGGAGGCACGGTGGAACGGAATCTATTTCTTTTATTCCCAATTCTTAACTCTTTCTCTGTCATGAAGTGGCAACGTAAACAAACAAAGAAGCATGTAAAGAAAAAAGCAGGACATGACAGCAATGAACAATTACAGTAACGTGGACCAATTAGATACTATCAGGTGAATTTTATACTGTAGTGTATGATCACAGAGGTGTATGACAACAGAATTTCATATACTGAAGTATATTCTAGTATTCATATACTGAAGTGTATGACAACAGAATTTCAAATATGGACGCTGACGATAGAATCAACCACAAGTTAGCCCTTCGAAATTCCTCCGAACCAAACATGTCCTTTGTGATAAAGACACGGAGTCATCACTCCCTTGCCGAGCTAACAATTCTAGTATCCAATATATGATGTTAAAGAAAATATTTCTGTCTGCATGCAAAACATCAACCGGTACTAGTGGCATCTGACGTTAACAAACATGAACGCAAATTGTCGCAATACATTTTCTTCTGCTGACTGTTAAGGCATCATCCCTCAGCTTGATCCCGACGAAGACTGTAGGCCAGCAGGTATCTTGCCTTCAGCCGTTCGACGGTCACCTGTTTGGTGAAACAGTACAAAAGATCTTTGATGATGACAAAGAAACTAAATAATAAAACTAGCTTTGCTCAAAGTACATCATGCTAAACAATTATTGAAAGCTGTTTTGGGCTGTTTTTTTTTTTTCCGGATCGCTTTTACCATGTTTAGAATTAAATGATTCAGAATAAGGACAACACTTGAAAGGCCTTGGTTTTGGGCAACATTCTATTCTATTAGCCCTATGAGTTGGCATATTTTGTTCCCACACGATCAAACGTGAAGTCAACAGAAACTGAGGATGAAATATGAAGATACCCATTACCTTGTACTTTCTGAGAGCCTCCTTGAGCTCGATCTCGTTCTTCTGACGGAAACAGAATATAAAAGAGGTCAAATTCTTTTAAAGGAGGAAAAGAGATACCAAAATGGAAATGTTCAATTTTGATGTTGTTTTTCTCTCACAATGATGCATAAATTCAAAATAGGGATAGGCCTACCTAATCATAAGTTATTTACCATCATATCGTGTGTTATCAACTCCAAATCAGTTACAAGAAAGGTTATGAATTGGATACCTCCTGCAATGACAAACAGTGATATTGACCTTATTGTACTTTTTGACGTCTTATAAATACTATCAAAATGTGATAACGTTACTAGGATGGTATATATCATACTGGCCGGGTAAAGCAACTAAATGTAGCAGCCTATTTCAGCTAACCTTTTGAGTCTTTTGACAGCGACAGATCAGTTCGATCCATTTCAGGAAGGACCAGACCGACTTAGGACTGGGGATGAGGTTAAATGGAGGCGGCAGCGTGCGGCCTTTGGGGATGTACTTCAACATCTCACGGGAACGGGCGAAGCGCCACTCCACCTCAGCGTCGAACTGAATAAGACCAACAATGTTATGATATTACAAGCCGATTCTATCATAATGATTTCAAAACCATAGTCCATTGCAATGGTGTTCTGCGACGACTATATGTAATCCTAATGAAAATTACCAAATTTAACGATTTAAGCAGTACATCGTTTTCCTCTTTCGGATATCCAGGTTCAATATTTGACAAATTTTACTCAGCCTTATTTCCATTGATCTGTCTAATCTGTCTCGCAACCCTACGCTGGCATTATTTTCCTAAGGTACGATTAAGGTGAGATTCCTACTTACGGAGACACTAGAGAAGGAGTCACTCATCATGGCGATGAGCATGTTCAGCAGGATGATGATGGAGGCTGTGATGTAGACGATAAACAGGATTCTGCTCAGCCAGGTGGACACTACAGGAAACTGGACTGCGTTTGGTGCTGTCACGTCGAGATCAGTGAACTCAAACTTTCCGTACAGCGTCCAGAACAAGTAGAAAATGGAGAGGTGCAAACTAGGGGGAAAGAATTATACAATTTTCGTTTCATCCAATTTCACAACATTTCATTTCTAGAAAATTTGCTATCAGTGTAACTAAACATTCTTAAAAACGTGTCGCTTTCCATAGTTTTTTTTCAGTCACAGTCAGTGACTGTGACGTCATGTAAACGGCGGCCATGTCCCTGGGTTAAAGACGCATGTGAAGTCTTCACGTGATATCACCATTTCATTTCCCCCTTTATCACCATGGCTGCCATTCACCTCTATATATTCAAGGAACACCTGACTATGTATAATTCCATAAATAAACGTATTGTGTGGCGTTCCGGAGGACTGATCACCATCTTGTATCTTTCTCTATGCTTGATACCATGACCTCAGCAATACTTCGTCGTAGTTTATGTGCAAACACCTGACAATATCCCTTTGTTTCGGAACTCGCAAACAAATCAACGTTTTACAAAATGAGATAAGCTACCCATTGAATGGTAAGTCACAGTATGTTGACATGTGAAATGGATCATAGGACAAGCAATTTAACTGTTTCTAAAACACCATCTTACATTACCATGAAATCGGTTCTTTCTATGTATCATGCGGCTTAATCTTTGCCTGAAAGATACCACATACTGTGCAAAGTCTCCATAGTAGCAGAAGTCTTCAGAAGTAAAATTGACGTTGGTGTTGTTAGCTTGGCGTTGCTCTCGGAGAGCTTGGTAATATTCCAAGAGACAATCTGAAATTACAAAATAACGGTAACAGAAGAGTTTGTAACATAAAAAAAGTTTTAACAAAAGACTGGGTGTCATGTCTGTTACTCCATGATCCAATGACAGTGTCATCCATCAATGACAATCGACTAATATTGTATGTACGTGATAAGTAATGCTAAGCGGGATTAGTCAATTTGATAGTTTGCATCGATTATTTGTAAGTCCAATACACTGTATCCATCAATCTTCATCATCATCATCTTTTGTCCCTGCACAACCTCTCTCTATAACGCTCGATCATCCATAGCCGCTCTCAGGTCCTCTACATCAAACCCTGTGTCTCTGGAGGGGGTTCTTGGGTCTACTAGATAAGCTTTCAATACAGAACATTCTCAGAACACTAAGAATGTGTGGTGTCACTGTGGGTTTGTGATAAGGGTTGTTGACTTAGAACCTGGACTACTCAGTTCGAATCGATGATAGATCTCGATGTTGTGCACTTTAAACCAATATCATCATTCGACTCAGGTGCAAATACGTACCTAGCCTCGGCTAGGAACCTCCCTGGGACAGGACGTCAAATGGAAGTCCGTGTTTGAGGAAGGCCACACCAACTACACTTATTGAAAAGAGTTGTGGTCCTTCCCGGTGTGGCTCAAATGAATCTTTCCGGACATATGTAGCTTGTACTCATCAGAACAAGCCTTGTGTTTACGCCATAATGCAGTTTACCACGTATGCAATACAAACAAACAAATTTAAAAAAAAAAAGATGTCTACCATACCTGAATCTGGTCTGGGCGAGTTGTACAGGCGCTGTAAAGCGCAGGCAAAGCCAAGGATGATGATTAGGAACACGATGATGAACTTGAAGATGTCCATAACCATCTTGTACATGGACAGCAGGAGTGGACCAATGGTTTCGGAGAACATCAACATGCTCATGTACCGGGCGAAGCTGAGGATGACCGCTATCGCTAATAGATCACCGCCGATGAAGAACGGGTTCCACTCACTTGCATCGAATATGACGTCGAAGTTCTAATCACAGAGACAAGAACAGGGGATATGTTCACATTGCACGCGTATGATCAAATGGTTTCTAAAATAAGTAGTTTTTGCGTATGCCAAAGTTTGTAAGATAGCTGCAGCAGATGTGCCGAACTAGGCAAATGAGATAAAAGAGAAAGTTCTTCATTGGAACAGTATCGTGTTACTCAGAACCTAAAATAACAAGACTCTAATAACCAAATTCGTTTCCAAGCCAATGGATACGGGCTTGGAGTATCGAATCATATAGAACTCTTTACGTACCCCTTGAATAGCGACAAGGCCACCTGTAAAGCATCCCACCGCTGACATATGACACAGCAGAAGCAGCTGGTCCCACTTGTTCCAGGCGTCCACTGAAGCAGTCCAAACCTCCTTCATCTTCTCCCAGACCATACCTGTAAGGAAAACGTTCATTACAAAGGAAAATAAACAGATTTGTCTCCATTGCATTCAGAAAGTTTGTGGCACCCCCCGTCTCTAGTGAGGGATGATTGTAAGGCCCTGATGTAAATGGCTTCCTTCATTCCTCGTCTTAAGACGGGGACGCCACAAACTTTCTGCAACTTATGATCCACTGCTCACCGAGTCACGTATTCTATCTGCATAAAGTGACGTCATCTCAGCGGTGGATTGCTCATTCCTTGACAAAGACTGGAGCTGTACAGTCGAAAATTTGAGTAAGTCCAATTTTTGTGCAGGAAATTGCAGTTCAAACTTGCTCGACAATCCTTAAGATAATTTCTCACCTATCACCCAACAATAGTAGGTCCCAATCAGCACATACGCTCCCGTCGACTCATTGTCTCCGTTCAGTACTATCATGACCGTTAAGAATACGAGCCACGACCAGGACCTCATGCTGAACTTGACAACAGGCGAGGAGATGGCCTCTCTGAGATTTGTCTTTGTGGTGACCATATATAGGATTGCCAGGATCGGAGCTAAGACTGTGGATATCTGTATGTAGCAAACATTGTATAATCAACAAAACTGCTGAAAATGTTAGGCAAAAAATTGCCAAAGCAATGCAATTTGTAAGGTCTTTGAACTTTATCAACACACGGAACTCAGTAGGAATGAGTGTAAAACCGGAATGCAGTCAGAATCACCGTACCCAAAAGGCCAGAAACTTCTTCCATGTGGAGCTGTACAAGATGTCGCGATGATGCCGGTAGAACTGCAGATTCAACAACTCCTGGCACTTGTTGTGTGCGACGAACTAAGGATAAACGAGTGTAATTATGGTAAACATTTAGACCGACAATGCAGCCGCATTGCCGTCTGCTTGTCAAAATCGCTGAGGACATATAATTGTGAAGACCAAAAATCTATCTTGATCTCTTTCAGTACCTTCCTTCACATGACATGTACAATACTTATTCAAGATGATAGTATGGTCAATTGCCCTAGTCAAAGTAGCATAACATGACACCAACCGTTGTTTGGTTCTTTAGACAAGGGATTCGATAATCATCAGATAAACAGCAATAGATTTCTGTTTTGATAAGAACGGGAAAATATGAATTTATGATGCAATCATATTACACTTACCTTCTTATGTCCTACTGCAATGGCCCTCTGAAGTTGACGCATGCGCAATCCTGCTATGTCCTCCATGTTATCGCCAGCGTTCAAAACAGCCATGACCTCGTCAGGACACCTAGCGAAACTGATAAGCTCTGCAGTAAACTCTTCAAGTTGGGCAGAAAGCTCTTGAAATTCTCTTCTTCCAGTCTCAATGCAAGAGACGATGTTGTTAAGTTCCTCCTTGACCTTGAAGGCGGTTTCGAAGGGATCTTGACTGGTGAGGAGAATGTAAGAAGGGCTGGTGACGGCGCGGTAGTAGTCAAGCATGACTCTGTGGTCGGTTGAGCCGCTGATGTCACCAATGCGGGGGAGAGGGAACTGTCGCTCCAGCAGGAGTTGGAGGATGCTGTAGTTGTTGCGATGCGCCGCTAGGAGGACTGGCGTGACGTGCGGGGGAAAGAGTGATTCTTTGGGTGTACCCTGCAATCATGTAATTTGTACAGATGAATTAGACCGGTACTGCTGCAATTGATACTGGGCTTTACACTTCCTCATTACAGGCAAGGCACTTAAAACACCAACTATTCTAAGACCATGAACCATGGAAATATCTATATATCCTCCAGAGCGTTTCCAGTTTCCAAATTAGTTGAAAGGGATTGTGTCATTGGTAAGTCGATCGCTTACAACGATATGTCACGGTCAAAGTGCTGACAAGCGTAGGAAGGTATGTCCAGCTGGAAAAAAGGACGTGTTTTCTTTGTTGAACCTCCAGTTAATATCCAAATAGTGGTTGACAAGCAGTCGTGTTTGTGTTCGCTACCATGTCACACCACAGAGTACACGCACCTCTGCATCATCATTGAATGGACAAACCTTGCTAGAACCCCAAACTGTGTCTACTGTTTCATAACCTTCAAATATATACAGGAAAGGACGGACCTACAGAAAACGAACGAAAAATCTGGTCTGTGTCACATACCGTATGTACTATTGGTTCATGTGTATACTTCAATATCTATGGAATTGTCCTCGCATAATCAATATACAGCTAGAACCAAAACCCCACATCTGGAATAGACTGTGAAAGTAGAAAAAAAAGACGCACCTTTTCATTACCGCTTTCAATACTTCCTGTCTGGGTGTGACTCAGCAGGGTTGTGATGACGTCTTCCTTCTCCATGTCCACAGCGTACAATAACGAGTCCCCCAGGTCCACCCCATGTCTCAGTAATGTCTCCACCATCTCCTGGTCACCCTGGATCGTCGCCAGTTCTACAGCAGAACGTCCACAAGTGTCCAGGCAGTCGATGTTGAAGGACACATCATGACGATTTTTGCTTAATATTTCTTCCACCTTGGCACGGTCGCCATCTTTCACGAGGCAAAGAAATCGCCTCTGTAGTTGGCTGTTCTCTCCAAGAATGGGCAGTTTTGTCGCCGAGAAAACAACATCTTCTATCTGTTCTTCTTCATCTTGGGTGCGGTAAGAATCCATCTCGAGACAGAAATTTGTGGTTGAAGTTATAGGTGTCAAAGGAGAGCTGCTCTAAAACTCTTGCGCCCTAGGCTTGGCCTTATCAGGTAGAGTCCGCCCTCCGATACAACACAACACAGGACTATACAATACGTACAAATGTTGCGTGACTGCAAAGGGTACAAGAATGAATGCGTCGCTCTGCATGAGTGGTCTACTAGTCACATTTGATCCAAGGCATATGTCATTCTCTGAATGAGACCAATCTATTATTTGTAACCCTGCATGGTTCGAGGGATCACTATTGAGTCTACGATTACAATCTTTAAAACGTTTTAAAATTCCTGCTTTACATGGAATTTGACAAATGTTATGTTGATTATTTGGCAATTGAAGTCACAAAGGTTCACAATTATCATCTGCACACGAATCTCCACTGTTCTACGATATAGTAACAGTTGCTAGCTTCCAGTTTGTTTGGACGTCACCTAATGATCTAGTATAGTCTATTTTCCAACCGAGAGAAAAGGTAAACCATTAGAATCACGAGCGGGTTATTGATGATATTGATATTACACCCAGCGTAACGGCGTCTCCGTTTGTCGTCTGCCATGCATTTTCCTTTCCGGAAGGACGTCATCAAACGGGCTGTCAGACATATGCCATCAGATAAAGAGCAAGAACAGAAAAGACGGCGAAAAGTTGATGATTCATGGAGAGGATTGGAAGAAAAAAGACCTGATGCCAGTAATGGGGTGGTATGATTCTATTCGTTGACAAGTAATTGCTCTCGCTCTCGCTCTCGCTCTCGGTCTCTGTCTCTGTCTCTCTCTCTCTCACACACACACACACACACACACACACACACACACACACACACACACACACACACACACACACACACACACACTCACTGCACTCGGCCATTTTTAAAATCAAACGATGAAGCCAACTACTGTCCATGTTTTTTTTCTGACATTTTATTAGACGCATACATGCTGCTCTAGGAAGGGTTTTCAGATTCTTCGGTCTCGGTGGTTTGACCATGCTGGCCGTGTTCCTCTTGTATTTTCTCTGCGAGGTCGAAGCGGCTACATTCCTGCAGAGATGCCATGAGCTTGGCCAACATCTCATCATCGTCCTAACGTCAAGAAAGCAAGTCATGAAAACATATTTTCAAACGTAGCAATCACTTAAAACCATGTGCGGGAATTTTTACAATTTGAAGACATATTTACTCAATACTTCGCCTTTTATTAGTCCCTCATTCACAAATGTTCACATAACGTACCTTCATAGTAAGCCTCCAAGCAGACAGGCCTTCCAGAACTTGCCGGTTGTGGTCACGTGGGTGATTTATCTCCAACTTGTCTAGCTGCACCTTCTCGAGCCCGAGACAACTGGCAACCTGACGCCACTCTTTACCGATGGACTCGGAAAGGGCTGCCAGTCTCCTGTCATTGAAGAAACCTGAGGGTAGGGAACGGTTTTACGCTTATAGTATGACTTGAGAAGATTTCAAGGTGTTAAATTAATGTTGAAAACTGTGATCACTTCAAATAACTCAGTTAATATCTTTCAAGGCAGGCCAAGTCAGATGTTGTTAAGGAAATAGGTGGATACTAGTAACTATTAATTGGAACATTTTGTCCGTATATTAGAAAATTTGAAACAAAGATTGATGTAGTCTATGAGAAGATGAACTTACGAGTCTTATACGATGATGTGTCGTGTGTCAAGTCAGGAATGCTGTCGCCTGGGGATGTACAAAACCCCTTGTGTTAAAGTACATGTAACCCAACAGATATTGATACAGCGATACGTCTTTCCTCTAACAAACAAGCCTCACCTACCATTTTATTAGTACAGTGTTATGGTCTTAAGGTTGGTTTGAGTTTTTTTTACTAGCGAAGATATCTGTTACACGCCAATCGTTGAACACAGAAGATTAGGCTTACCAGCGGCGTCCTTGGCTGCTAAAAGTTCCTCCATTTTAGCAGGGGAGGCTGCGCTGTCCACCACAACACAGCCTTCGTTCACTTGGAACGCCGGACGTAAGGGTTCTGTGACGTCAACTTCGTATGTTTGCAGGTGTTTACGACTGTCTGCATCGAAGAATTGGACCTGAGAAAAACAAAACCACAACGGAGGTCGTTTCGAAATAAAACTACTCCAATCTATGTCATACAGATTGTCTTTGAGGATTTTTTATATCAAGTACATCTACGCATGTTGTTGTTCTGTTAAAAGTTAGTTAAAGTCCTCCCCGCGCCGAAGGTGCATAAGGCGGCGCCCATCTCCGTTGTTCTGTACTGTATACAAATGTCATTTATAGCTATAAGTTATAAAGCTAGTAAATGAAAAAGAATTGCATTAAATTACACTGTGTCATTTCCTAAACAAAGAACATTTTACTGGTTTTAAGAACCAACACTGATACATGTACTAATTAAGGCAAAATCTCGATTCACGTCAGATCACCTTCGCGTTGTCGTAGTCGAGAAGAACACCGATCACTGGCGGGTTCCGGACCAGTCGCAGACCGGAGTCGACGTAGTTGTGTCTGGCGGACACCTCACCGTCGTTGTTCCTGATGCACCATGACTTCTTTGTGTCACCGATCCATTTGTCACGTTTGACGGTCTTCAATGCCACGCCTTCATAAATAAAAACACAAAGATACCAATTATCCTTTCATTGTACGTTAAAGCTACTTTATAACATCAACGACAGATACAACACACAGACACACAGACACACACACTGTTTATGTAGCGACGGGCCTTGTTTTTATTCGGTTAACCCTAGTCTGCCGTTAAACCAATTCTGATAGAATCTATCTAAGTATGCTAGTAGGAGGACTTAACGTTTGCTATTTATGATGTTTATAGACTACTACTAGCCTCCGTTGCAGTCCTTTTCCCCGCAGCGTTTTTTTTCCAATTTTTTTGGGGGGGGGCGCCGCGTATCTGCTTGGGATCCCGTATCCGCCGTGCCCCTGTGTCTGCTGCTTCCCCAGCAGCAGACACAGGGTCAATAGCGGACACAGGGGCACGGCGGATACGGGATCCCAAGCAGATACGCCCCCCCCCCCCAAAAAAAAAAATTGGAAAAAAAAACGCTGCGGGGAAAAGGACTGCAACGGAGGCTAGACTACTACTATGAATCTGTACGTACCGACACGGTAGTGGTTGGACTTGCGGACGTTCACTTCCCAGTACATCGTCCCTCCACTGACCAGCACATCTCCCAGTGCAGTGTGTGACTTCCCCACGAAGCGACCCATTGTGTTGACAACCTCTTGGTCCTTGTTGTATTTGATAAGAATTTTCCCCTTATCCTTGTCTACTTGGGTTTCTAACTTGCCATGAATGGTCGCCGGGTCCAAGCCGAATGTAGATGCTGAGGAGAACAGATTTCGAGGACGACTGCTTATAAGAAAATCAATGCAATAATGCCACTCTGTCTCCTTATACCTAAATGGTACGCACATACGCGCACGCCCCCCCCCCCCAAATACTATGAGATGTATACGTACATAAACACACGCGTGCGCATAAACTAATTGATGACTGAAAATGTCAGTTGCACTCCACTTTCACCTGAAACGAACACAATAGTGGGCAATGAAAGGTTTTTACGATCCAAGTCTAATTTGTGTATTTTGTCATTAGTTACAGACTGCATATCAACGACAGTCAAATAGTATTACATCGTTTGAATGAGGTGGAACTCGACTTACTTTCGCCAGCTTTCACTTCCCGAATGTCCAACACTTCTGGGTCTTCATTAGACACGCTCTGATCCTGTTCCTCTTTTCCTTCGCCCTTCACCTGTCGAAGCTGCTTCTCCAATGATGCCATTTTGTGAAGCAGTTCTTGATTGGTAATTTGGTATTTTCCAAACTGACTAACCTTTCCTCGTGATCTTTCAGTTTGGATTCCATCTGGGTGACTTTCAGCCGTTTTGCCGCCGTTTCTCCTCTTGCCTCCTCGCTTTGGTGTAGCTTCTGCTCCAAATCTTTAGAATTACCGTCAGAAGGATGGGGACCCCAGGATGTCATTCCTATCCGGGAAACATCATCAGTATCTCAACTGACAGGACAGAAAGTGTCGTGGGGGTGGGATAGACAAGAAATAAAAACGAGACCAAGAGCTACTTACACATAGAAATGATAATCATAGCATGTCCAGACCACGAGATATCAAAGCCAGCACAATAAAAAGCCAATAGGAGGTCCATAATCGGCCCTTCGTTTTGCCGACACCTATCCATGTACCAAATATCGCGGGGATCCAGTCACAACTTCTCGCGTTATGCTGTCCAAGAACTCACCCACCCACCCACAAACGACGAATGTAATGAGAAAGGTTATAACCATGGCAACTACTTGTATCAGTTTTCACATACCCCTTCCTAATAAAAAGATATCGACGTACCTGAGTCGTAGTCCATTTTTTGATAGCTAGCGCACACACAGCAAACGCAAGCCGAAGATTCTAGGCCTTACAATCGTAAACAACGTCTACAGTCCGCTATCAAATGTTTGACCTTACGGCTGTTGAGTGAAGACTTGTGGGAAAACTGGTCAGGTGTGCAACAGAAAAGAAACACTATATCATTTATTTCTCACATAAAACCTCATTCCTAATGATTGATTTTCTAATTTGAAAAATCCTTGATTCAATTTCCTAATACGATGCTTTTGTTGAAAATTTATTGAACCATGACCTTGCCCGTAGATGTGCTGGCAGGCTGTGATTGGCCACCTTTCCCACTTAAGGTGTCCGAAACTATGATCTAATACACACCTTATACCTTCCTAGTTTCGCATGCTTCAATAAAGGGGGTATAGCTGCAATTGTCCGCTAAGAAAACCTGCATTTTCTGATAGATATGATGTTTGCATGCTCTAAAATGGGATCTTATTGGATTTTTACTTGACTTACTATACCTATCACCTTCTCCCTGACTTCAAATGGTGCGCTCAACAAAATATAAGAATTGCACTGTGACCAGAAACCACCCCCGGAGTCAACACGCTTCTTAAGAACTTAGTATAACTTCCCTGCCCAAACACTTGTGCGGTCTTTGTGCAGACGGGGCGGAGCAGACAACACATCACTAAAGAGCGCGCGCAAATCAAGAAATCTGAGCGTTATCATAGGAAACGGCCCGTCTTTAGTAGACTCCAGCAGACAGCCATGGCGCATTTTTCAGGAGACGGTGAGAAAAATTCTACCTCATTTTTGCGGAAACTACGGATCGTTTTTTTTCCTTCAAATTACACTTAGTCTAGCTCTGTTCCTTGTATCCACACAAGAAGTGATTGCAATGGTGGGACTCAAAATGGCTGAATGCATTATATAAATTATTCCATAAGAAGTTTGTACATTTTTTTAAAGACGATTGCAATTTACCTCCAGGCAGAGAACATATTTATCAAGGGCGTTAAGTAGTAGATCATGCATTAGAAATGTTTATACTTTCTAGCCCATACTATTTGAAGCTTCTTATCTTAGATCAGGTGCGGTTTAAACGTGGTCTGATTGATTATCTTATATGATGTTCCAATATTTAACTCATGTCTTGTAGAACTGAAGACCATAAAAAGTCTCACATACGAACATCGCAAAGTTATCCCAAACACATGCTGATCCACACATTGTACTAGATCCATTCTAACTCTTACAAACATATTTCTTTACTTAATCATTTCCTACATGTACATGTATCACCTTCAAGATTTATCAACTTGACGGTGGCGATGAAATATTAGGGACTCATTAGGTGGCAGCTCGCAAATTTTACAACTGATTGCACTGATTGTAACGACAGCGGTCGGACCGAAACTATCCACTCCGCTTAGTTTCGGTGGTCGTAATTCGTCTGAGTAGGGAGGGAATAACTGTAACAATTTGAAACCCGATGGACCCCTCAAAGGGCAAAATCCTAATTGAAAATGGCCAAGAATAACACGGAGAAGGTCCTCAAAAAGACGCCACATGACTAAGATGATTTGTTTTGTTTCAGCTTCTTTTCTGAATCTCACCAGCGAGAGGGAGCTAAACGCTCACATCGACCGGGAACTTCAGATGACCGAGTCTGATAGAACGAGCTTCAACCGGGTTCTAGATGGCCTGTACCGCACACTGCAGACTGAGGTTAGGTACAACAGCGTCACCGTTAACCGCCTGGTCAAGGTACGGCCACAGTACTTCATTCAATCACAAAAATGTGTATCAAAACAAGATCGTGCATGTACATGATAAGAGCCAACTTACCTCTACAAACAGTGCTAATGGCCTCCTCGGGACCGAAACCATGACCGCATTCATACGCCATCTCTGTCTAATTTCGCACAGTCATCCCAGAACGGTTTGAGGTCCTGTATCGATATCAGGATGCCTTTGTTCACCACGATGATCCACCAACCACGAAAGTTTGCACTTGCTATGTCGCCAACTTACTTCCATTGCAAGCTATCGTCAATAAACGAGTGCGATCGTCGTAACCTTGGCAAGAAGGGTAGGATTTCCGTAGTGTTGTCTGTGTGTCAACAATCACTTGCATATTAGATTGAAGTGGAAATGCTCGAATAGTCTTCTCGGTTAAGATAAGACTTTCATACTTTGGAACATTCTGTTAATTGGATGGAGAAGATCAACTTATATGATTGATGCAAATGATAACTTTACATAATCAATACGTCAGTCCAAGGGTTAACACCATTTGACGAGGCTATACATGAGGTCTTGGGATACTAGTTGTACATTCAAATTAAGTAACAGTGCTGGAATTATCATAGGCCTGCAATATTTGCAAAGTTTTGTACATTTTGTACCGGTATTCTAATAGGTACCAAGTAGATAAAATGTCAATGTTTCGAGGTAATGTGCTACGACACTCAAACAGAGTAGCAAAGCTACAGGAATGATAAGACCAAGCATTGTGCCAATGTTGTAGCCTTGTTCCTGCTGATGTGTCCTTTCCTGCCAGGGAGGTTCGTACGGCAGGGGAACGGCGCTGAAGGACAGGTCTGACCTCGACGTGACGCTCTTCTTGAATGGTATCACCAGTATGAGAGATTTCCTGAATCAGCAACAAGACATCATTGGACGCGTTGCAGCGACACTGGAGGGGTGAGAAAGGAAACATTATGTTCATAAGCTTTAACCTTTTCTGTTCAGCCACGAATTTGGTTCAAACGTTTTATTACTGTGAGTTCAATAGTTTACCACTTCTGTATCTAAAAGAACGTGCTGATGTGACTTGATGGTAGTGGGGCAGTACATACATGTATACATGTTTACGTATGTGGCTTTTATTACAAAATGCAAAAGTAACCATCATATTCACATTGTTGGAAAAATGATAACGTATTTGATAAGCCCCAAGACCGCTTGTTGAAATTAAATAACAGTGACTTCTTACCGATAATGAAAGGAAATGTTCCATTCCATGAAACTCAAGACACCTTCCTGAATTTACACAGTAAGGACCGCTTTGGCGTGTTCCGTTTGGTTGAAACTGTAAGTCATTGTTCTCTCAACACACAGATCCAGGTGGGCTCGTGAAAATGGGGTTGTCAGTGTTGTTGCACAGCAAAATGCTGCAACATTGGTTCTGAGATCTAGAGACCACCAAATGGAAGTTGACATCGTGCCAGCCTACGACAACCTCGGTGCTGTGGAAAACCCAAGTATGATAGTCTTGTTGTTGTTCTTTTACTTTTAATACAATACTTAATTGTTCATTGTCAAGTTATGAAAATATGTCAGCATAGTAAAATACCAGGATACCATTGCTACATTTTCAGGGACAAAACACACACACACATACAATGAAAAACAATTTATATTGAATTCTTTTCTACTACAGTGAAGCGAAATGAAGTGTACCAGTCCATGAGAGGCCAGGACCCGTACAAGTACTCGGCTTCCTTCGTTGGTCTCCAGGTCGAGTTTGTGCGAGAAAAACCCGCTCGACTGAAGAATCTCATCCGACTGGTGAAGTCCTGGAAAAAGGTTCTACTACATTTGAGTACTTCCCTTGTATATATTGCTATAATTCTTCATCAAATGGATATCAAGGAGTTGAGCTTCAAATCTGTAAGACCATTTGATGTCTATATGGGTTCAATCCTATACATGTTGGATTCATAGTTAGCATATCAATGGTTTACAGCAAGTACACTGCATTTGCTCTTCATATAAGAAAAAAAGTCCTACAAATATATCAGCAATTTTGAAAATAGCAAAAAAGTATCAAAATCGGGCGTTGCAAAGTAGATCTTTTACAAATGAAATGTCCAAATATTGAGTAGCATCTTAACAGATATCTAACATTGTTTATACATTTAAATAACGTAATCAATATTTTTCTTTGTAGGCACAAGACGCACGATTTGGAAGGAAGCTTGGCTCCTCCTGGCTGTGGGAGCTGATCAGTATCTACGTGTGTGAAACAAAAGTGGGCTCCACAAGCAGCTTCAACATGAAGCAGGCCTTCAAGATGGTCATGGAGACGGTGGTGAACTACAGTAGTCTCCGGGCACTGTGGACAACTTACTACTCCGACAGGTTCCCAGTGGTTCGCGAGAAGCTGTCCTCCACTGGAAGGTACAGATATGTTGCACATGCCTATCTTCTAGTAGAAATTGATCCATAGGCAGTATTGGCAGTGAAAAATGAAACACATAAATGTCTGATTAATTTTATTTACAAAAGGCAACTTGACTGTTGACAAGTGTTGTCATCATACATCTATAGCCTGTGTTAGTGTGTACCTTCAAGGTTTGTTTATATCACTTCTATAATGACTACCATCACCAAGCATGGGCCTGGACACACACAAACCTGGATGGTACTGGTGATATAGTAAATAATTGGGTATCACATGAAAGTGATGATGAAATCAAAGCCACCAATTTACCTGAATGTTATTTTCTTACAGCCCATTGGTCCTGGACCCAGCAAACCCCTGGGATAACGTGGCGGACCGCTGCAACCATTGGTGCCTGGTGGATCAGGCTGCCCGTGAAGCGCTGCAGAGCCCACTGCTGCAGTCCTGGTAGAACAACACTACAGATGGCTGAGACATGTTTATTCAAGTGCCTTACTCTTTTTTTAAAGAATTACTTTTAGATACAAAACTAGCTTGATTTTACTATAGTATCATAAAAGTTTCCAGTATAATATAGTATGTAGGTTTGGGCCAAGAAGCTATTAAAGATTAGGCTTTGATGTTCCATTGATGAATACTATTTTTCAGAAGTCCTACATGAAGACAAACTGGAATGTACATGTACTTGTATGCTATAACATTCAAACTTATTAATGTGCATGTAATAGCCTAAGCCATGGAAATACTAGATTTTTAGTGTTTACTTGTCCTATCTACATGTGGGAAAAATGAAACAGTTCATTTCTTTAAATATGACAACACATTATCAATGCCATATCCAATGGCACATCAATTAGCATGATTAAAAAGATCGGGTAACTTAGTTTTTGGTCGTTTATTGGGGAAGATAGTCGACAGTTCTGATGGTTTGCAGTGTTTAATTTTTGCCATGAATTGTATCCAATACAAATGTTGTGTGATCACTCAAGTCCTGCTCTGTCATGTCTGTATGATTTACTTCACTGTAGTCACTCAAGAAGTCCTACCTTATACATATTACCAGCATTTCGCTGTTAAGGTTAGTGGACTGTTCATTTCAGTGCTTCTGGATCAATGTTCTAAACATATAAACAACCACAACTGAAACATGATACATGGCATTTGAACCATCCTTTATTGAAAAATGGCATGAGTGTCAAGATCTAGTATTGACATTATTGCCCCACGTGGCAACATGAGAAGTGTCTGTGCAAAATCCTCCCTTCATCCTCCTGTTCCCAAATCACATTTTATACACATCTCTCTACACTGCAATATTTTATGCATTTCTATCATCTTGTTTCTATGCAGTACAAATGAATTGGCTACACTATTACTCATCGTTTGGCTTTGTGGCTATTCAAAGCATATCTTGCATCTTCTTACAAGAGTAAACAACCCTTAGTAAATGTAAGTACTATCATTCATGGCTAGGCCATCTGAACTAAAACAGTGTGTAGTTTTTTAGAAAGTTGATACTGATCACAATCACTGTCAAACCTATAATTCCCTACCAATGACCACAGCAATTTCCAAAAGGCCCACCTAATTTCTTAAAAGTCAGACTTTTAAAATGGCATTTTACAAGGTACGATGATTATGATACTCTGCATGATTCATGAATATGTACACTCCAAATCACCATGTACCCACCTACCATACACACTTTTCTAGATATGTAGGCCAAACATTTTTCACTTTGCTATTTACAGAGTCATTCCTACAGTGGAAAACTGAAGATACAAAATGTCTTTATGATTGATATTGAAACCACCAGTAATGGTTGGAAAGTGTTGAACTGTATCAATTCTTCTTAACATTTCACTAATTAGAAGTACATGTACATGTTCAATACAGAAACAGACGGCTACTATTTCGTAGCATTCTTTTTCTTTTTCTGCTCCAGTACTAGGGGAATTTCAGCACGCCCACGGACCTCCTCCCAAGTGTAATCCTTCAGAATCTGTCCATCTTGGAACACAGGTACAAGCAAATCCTGCAGAACAGAATGTAACAAAATTAGTTAAATCACTAAAAGCTATATGTTATATTGGCCACCTCCTCGCTAATCTGTACAATGACAACGTACTACCATCTCTGCACTGTGACAATCATAGATTATACTGTATGGCAAAATTCAAACATAATGAAATGTAACAACTGCACCCATTTTAACTCTCTCAATTGTATCTTTGACCCATGGGCAGATGTATGCTTCTTACCTTTTTAGGGTCCCCCTGTCCCTCCTGTACAGTCACATATTTCCCGTTCTGTAGCTCCAAAGTCAACCGTCCTTTTTTGGACTTCTTTCCGGGATCTGTGATTGGCTGCTTGAACACATCCACCTGGAATTGACACATAATCATCCAATGAAAACAATATAGATAAGACAGGATTTAGCTGTAGGACACCACACTAGATTTGTATCCAATGGAAAAGTGCATGATGCCATCTGATGAAATTGTTAACAATGCTGCTCTTAGTATTCACATGCACTTCCTTCTGGCAACATTTTAGTTGCTTTACACAATTTCAACTACCAAGTATGTACATTTACTTGAAAAATCTACAAAACAAAGTGTACCTCAGTTTAAAGCAAAGAAATTAATTCAATATCCTCTATCATTTGGACATGGATCTAATGACTCCACTTTTCTGGACTGTTGGAATTAGTTCACAGAGCATGATAATGATTAATCATCAAACCTCCTATGTTGGATAGTGTCAAAGTTACTTTCTTAATTCTGCATGTACACCCTCTGGGTTTAAAGTGACAAGTGCTTAGGTCCAGACTACTTACCCCTTCTCCATTCACCACTGCAAAGCTGCACTTGAAAGCACATTTCTGGGTGTCTCTGTTCAGTTTCTGAAGCAGAGCCCCTCCACTGCCAAAGGCGATGTTGTCTGCACTCCATTCCAGTTTCTTCATCCTCTCTATGATAAGTTTTGGAAAAATGTAACATTTCAACTTTGTGATTTCATGACCCTGGTCTAACCCCAAAAAGCTTGAAAGTATACAACAAGAACATTGTTGTATATTGGGGTTGTCCATGTTTTACAAACGAGGAAAAACATACAATCTATAACAAGAAACTAAAATGTCTGCTTACCTAGAATGCCAGTTAGTGTCTCATAGCTGATGCCATCTCCCTGGATTACACGTAGATATGGGGGAAGGACCTTGAACCCTTTGGAATTTTTCTCTGTTCCAAAGGCCTTGCCGAGGATGGTTAGTACCTGTAAGGGTACAACAAATATTCTATCAGGTATTGTAAATAATTTTTCATTACACCAGTGTGTGTTAATTTTTGGTACATCTCTTCTTTAGACAAAGGAAAGGCAAAACGCCTATCAACTACTGAGGAATATCAAATACAGTAGCATTTAACCCAAATTCTGTAGGACACTGGCAAAACCGTCCCTTCAGTATCACCAGTAAAGACACTTGAAAAACCCAAGAGCACACAGAGGGCACGTGAAACATTTGTAAGTTCCTACCTTAACGACCACGTCAGCAGGCTCTCCTGAGTCTGGCCTGACCACTAGAGTAGAATCACTCTCGCCCCTCTTGACAATCATGTTCTTCAGCTCCTTCCCCCAAAGGTTCTCACAGGCGTTCCAGATGTCGTAGCTGTCACTCACCTGGAAGGGAGGGCGGCGTAATAAGTCAGGCAACCAAAGCAATTGGTTGCCTGACTTGTATGTGTCTGTGGGTATGTGTCTGGTAAATTCCCTCACTTCAATATAAGGGCCAAAAAATGGAAATAAAAAGATGTTGAAATCTTTATGGCAGTGACATTTATCAACATTGTATAGCACATTTGCGTAATAACTGCAATGATCCCCTTAGTTTCACGAGCCTACAAAAACTCTGGCCATGATTCACATCACAACGTCGTGTTTTGCATCATGGACGTTGCTATGAATTGTGTTGTCTGAACAAATAACGTATGGAAATGACTAAATAAATTGACTTTAAAAATCCGATTTTTAGGACCCTAATATTGCTTGCGTTTTCTTTAACACATCAGCAAAATATGTACACACAGAAGGAAGCTACTACATAAAGGAAGATAAGTTGTAAGGCAATGACAGCAATATATATTATAATACCTTAATAATAGGACATTGAAGTCTGTAATCTCAAATCAGCCTGAGCATAGCTCAGGTAAAGCTGACATCCCTTGGCTGACCTATTGCAGTACCTGTGTGATCTGCTAGATGCCATGATTGGAAAGAACATAATTCCTTGGATCTTTCCTCAGCCGAAAATTTCCAGCAGTAAGATAGCTATGGGCAGAGAAAAAGACAAGCTCGGACGTAAGAGTAGCTAAAAGGAGAGTACCACCTAATATATTCCATACTTACACATGCCACCAGGCCTTTGGGAAACCTTGACAACATGTTCTTGAAAGCCTCCAGTTCACCAGTCTTTCCCCAAGCTGTGATTGTGCTGAAAAATTAATCCAAACTTTACAACTGCTGCATCACCATGCATATTTGGACAATACATCAAAACACCACATTACAGTCAAACTGCCAAAGAAGACCACTCAGGGGACCTATAAAATCTGGTCTATGTGGGCAGGTGGTCACTGTACACAGGCTTCTTAATGCTTATGTCAATGGGAGCAATTATCTGAGGGGCATTCAAAAAGTGGTCACAGTAGCCAGGTGGTCCTTATGCAGAGGTACAACAACATGTAGTGACTTGTACAGGTTTGACTGTACATACAACAGCCTCCAATTTAATTTGGGAATTCCAGTTTAATCTGGGACTACTTCCCACATTTCAGCAATCTTAAACCCAAATGGCTTAATATCACACCAGGTAGGTAAAAATGAAGTTAAAAGTATGTAGCAGCCATTGATGACCCCCTGGGGATCAGCCCAATTCTGCAGAATTCCGGGAACTGGAGCCAGAATTCTGGGGACTGGAGCCAGAATTTATCTATATGCAGGGAGGGAGACATGATGTGCAGAAAGAAAACACCAAGCTGGAGGCAGAAAACACCAAGTTGGAAGGTATAATTCTGCAGAATTCTGGCTCCAGTTACTAGAGTTCTGCAGAAATCCACAGGAATTCCCAAATTAAACTGGAGGCTGTTATACATACATTTAGCCTACTTTAATGTGTATGTATAACCTGTGTACATGGTAAAGCCAAGTCAGCTGCTCACCTGTGCTCTGCAGCTGGGATGGAGAATCCGGCCATGTCTGCTCCGTAGTACTTCCGCGCCATGACAAGACTTGCGATTGTGTCTGTCCCCGTGAAGTTTACAAGGTGAGCCGCCCCACCAATAGCAGCTGCCTAATATTTCAGGTGTACAATAATAATGAAGAAGAAATGAGAATAGCGGAAAAGAAGGTAAAAATTGGACAGGGGCTTAAGCAGATTATATTTTGCCACGGCATATCTATTCATAAGATTTTGTCATGGCATGTCTATTGTTAGACATAATCCTATATCATGCTACAGGCAACACACATAGCAACATATCATGTGCGACAAAGGACATCAACATGTAAGTGTACACATGTAGTTCAAGATGCCCATCAAACTATAATATTCTATGAATGGTTATTGTACTGTAGTACTGTTATTGTATTGTACTGTGAAGAACGAAAACTACCAAAATTGTTGCTGGACGTAAAGTCAGCAGTAACAATACAATTCGGCTCAGTTTTTTAAAAAAGTTGTTTGTCCTAGTGATAATAACCTCAACAGCTGAGACTCCTCTGAAGCCGAAGTCGTGAAGCTTGAATGGCAGTCCATCCATGTTATCCGCTGTCTCGTGCAGGAAGCTGGCGATTATCTTCTTCTGTTCCCTGGAGTTTGTGGCAACGGTCATCGGGTACCAGACCTGGACCAGCAGTGTCTGTAACAACCGGATCAAACATGAAAGTTAAAGGTTATACCACATTTTGTCCACTTCTACACCTTCTACTTTTACAACATATCAGTATAGATAGTTCCCATTTAGATATGTTTAAATTAGATAATGCAAGTTAGTTGTTAATTGACAAGCTGAATACAAATTACATAAAATTACATCATATGTATCTGGACATGTGTAAAGCATGATTCGGGACAAGAACTTCAACAGAACTGTTTACAAGTTGTACTACTTCAGCAATGACTAACATTGTTATAGTGAAAGTGAAAATTTGGTACAGCAATGGATAAGATTCCTTACTTCAAACCAGTTGGTAAGCCAGAAACACTTTGGGTCTGTGTTCTCCACAGTGAAGAGGACGTTCTTGACTGGGACAACGGTTCCCTCTGGCACAGCTTTGATGAGCAGCGGCAGTTTTCCACCATGGTGCTGGGGACATAGGAAATACCGGTTAACTTTCATGTACGGCTCTCCATAGCAGATGCTCTACAAAAATCTACACGATAATTTGCACAGCAGTTAGTGATTAACTGTAATTTTCTGTAAACATATAATTCATAAAGCAGAAAAATGTCAATTCCTGCTCTTTGACTTTGAGACAAAGAAATAAACTGATTTCTGTCATGACCACACACTAGTATTGCACACATTCTAAGCAAGATGACAGCTACACGTACCTCTAAGACGTAGATCCATCCCTCCTCATTGAAGACATCCTGTCCAAAGTGTTTCTTGTAGATATCCTTGGCCTCTGCAATCTTTTCCCTTGTGACGACCTACAACAATGCAAGGTAATGTGAACATATAATGCATTGTATGTTACGTGGAAAAGTAGGATCTATCTTGCAAAAAAGGACAACGTCAAGACTGATATGAGTTGTACACTGCGGTAGTTTGTTATCCTCAAAACAAATCAACAGAGAGTTTGATTTCAAACATTGTTGGCAATAACACTAACACTACATGTAGTTTGATATCACTGCTTAAAAGTTTCTTGACACAGAAAGTTAGACTTTCAACCCAGCTAGCTCTGTACATACCTGGCCAACCAGCCATCTCTTTATAAGGTACTGCAGTCCAAAGAACACTGTCTCCTTAAATTTTCCACCTCGACTCTCAAAGTATGAGAATATCGTGGTTGTGTCTGGTGGGTACTGCATGTGATGGGTCACCTACAGAGGATAAGAAAAGAAGGGTAGGTTACTTTGTTCCATGCAGTGACACATTTGATACTTTCAGTGACGTAAAGCTTACATAATACCAAGGGAAAAAGAAGTTAACCTCCTTGATAATACCGTGTAAAAATGCTGTTATGTTCTTACTAATTAATGTTTTAACCAGATTGCTCATTCATACTTGTTGGAGCAAGAAAGAGATTAGCAGGCTTATGATGGACAATCTTTTATCTAACACACAAAAGTTGGAAGCTGTAGTATAACATGACATGGGTGCTGCCATGCTGATACAATGTTTATTTCCTGTTTAGTTTGATGCATTTTTTGGCACTTGGTGATAGAGGGCGCTGCTGCAAGGGCTGGCCTGATGGACAAGGAGATCAAACTTTGGTGGGAGGGGCCAAATTGGAAATAGCTTGACAATCATCTGGAAGTGATTTTTTCTTCTTCTTCAAATATCAGTTGGTCATAGATGACAAGCAGTTTCTAAACATACTCATCATCACAAATATCTGGTCATCACTTGTCATTTATGATGACTGGTGAAATTCAAAGAGTGATGATTCGTCAATGTTCAGAGGATAGCTTATGAGAGCGGTGATTCTCTGTGCAGTGCCAGGGGGGATGAGAAGAGAACATGTAAAATCTTGCAAAAGACCTCATGTTATACAACACATAAATGTACAATTCACCAACTTAGATACAAGTTGCAAATGCTGACCTAGTGCCAAATTTAAGAGATCTGCAACAGAGTGAATATATTTTATGTTCGTAAGAATGTTCTGGTGAAAATGTGTCTCTCTGCTTTGTACCAAAAAAAATTGCTTTGTATCGAAAACATACGTGTTGATTATTAGTATCTTTGTCTCAGTTTCGGTTCCTGTTTCACTGCCCCCCTCCCAACATGTCTAGTTGTTGGACTTCTTCGCCTTTGTGTCTGCAAAATTTTGTTCCAGACCTTTGATACTTTCTCAGTGCACAGCATCCTCGACGTAACTGAGCGCCGTGGCAACGCATACTTTCTTAAGATAAAACCAAATCATGAGAAAACTATTTTTCTTCCAAACGATCAAAATCCTTGCTTCCAATTAACGCTTTTTGCTGTCAAATCCATGACAGTTGTCGGGCTAACTAGACCAAGCCACGCCTAAAACACAGTAAAGCTAAGTCATCACAGCGGCCTTTCTACACTGTCCTCCTCTTACTGAATTATCTTGTTGTTTTCTAGACTATAAACTCATTAGAAAGGCATAGCTTTGAGGAGAAATACCTTGTAGGAGTCCGTGATAAGGAGAACATTGTCCATACACGGTCCACCACACGTCGCCATGATGATTCTCTGCCGGGCAGGTTGTTGCACGCCGTAATGACTAAATTAGACTGTACCAAATATCTACATAGGGGAGACGGTTGTCATTCAAGAGCAGGAGCTTCAAAACATGAGCATTTGCAGCTACATTCTTAAACTTTTGCAATGTGCAAATTGAGAGTATGAAATGGTCTCACTTGAACAAGAAACATTTGAAGACAAATTCCTGTCTGTTTCATATTTCTAGACCTCCTTGACAAAATCATTTACCTGGCTGATGGTCCATTTAATATCATTTATAAATTGTATAAAGCAATTTGCCTTTAATCCAGATCTTTCTGATTATTCTTTTTTCATTTCTTGGGTCAAAAAGACCCCGTTGTGAGGAGAAAGAATATTAATTGGGTATTATTTGATCTTATTTCGTTAAAACACACCCCTGTTACAATTTGGTCTCTTCCATGTAATGCGATCAGCCCCGAAGGTCACGTGACGAAATAACCTTGCCGACGCGCATGCGTTTCGAGCTAACAACAAAGAAAATGGCGTCAGTGAAGGTGAGTAGCTTGTCCCTTTAAACTTTTCTTTTGCCGTTTGCTACTAAATAACTAGTTATCACGACTCTCTTACAATCTCAAATCGTAGATAACTGATTTATCAAGCATATGCAGCAAATTCTATGCATGGTACAACTTTGATAATGTTTTTATCGACGTCCGAAAATTTGACAATAGGACCCTATTCATTGGAATCCTGTCAAAACTTTTCATTCAACTCAAGTTGCCCGGGTACGGTTTTTGAATGGAAATCCCTCAGAGGCATGTCACAACTCGCTGACAACCGGCTAGAAATGAATGAAAGTTCCCATCATTCACGTTTACTGGTTGGTGATCGTGTTTTCGTGAGTTTCTGGTTCGCTATACAAGGTTTTCAGTGCTTCGATACGTGCTGAGGGGTACTAGTACTAGTGCCGAGGTGTGAATGGTGTTAAAAGGATCCTGGTCCGTTCCGCTTGATCGAAAAGTTGCATTTTAGCGGACAACATTTCGCCCTAATGTTGCTTAAAAGTGTATCCTAGTCACCCTTACTTGCTTGTCAATTGTCACTCATCTCCTAGATGCATCTGTGAGTGTGTGTCAATTCGTAACATGCGTAGGTACCGGAGCTATTAAAGGCAGAAATATACTACAGTCTAGTAGTATGTGCAAATTTAGTTAACAGTTACACAATGTGATGTGTATTCAGCTGATGCGGTAGAGCTCTTATCATGAAATAGTTCCGGTCAAGGTCATTATCAAGATAGAAACGTCACCATATGTAGCTATTTTTAGTTGTAGTCTTGTTGCTAAATATGGTTTCACCTGATTTTCTCATTTGGACACTAATTACTAAATAAAATATCTATTCTACATTTGTTGAAACTTTATTTTGCTTGACATTGTAGTAGTGTATCAATAAGTACATTACACAACAGTACTATAATTCAAAGGACAATGGTACGTGAAACCAAAAGCAATTGTTCATGCAATCTAAGTTGTTTCCAAGCAAGTTCATTGTATAATGTAATGTTCCCAGCTAAGGATGGAAAATAGCAGCTATGTGGAAAGTTAAAGAAACGGAATTCTTGTCTTTCATCCCACAGGTGCCCTGATACAGCAAAGTTGTCCCAAACATTCACAGTTTTCCAGGGCTATCTCAATCCTGTTGTTGCATATCATTGCATCTGCGAACTGAAAATACATAACAATGTACATGGAGAGTGAGAACAGAGAAGCTGAAGAGTTGGACTTGCTGTGTCGGGAGGCTTGCGACACTCCTGAGCTAACACAGGAAGAGGAATTGGAGTTTTCTCCTGATGGTTAGTTTATCGTTTGTTCTCAAAATGTATCTGTTAAATGTATACTACAAGAAGACGTTATATTGTCACATTTATTTACATGATATAAAAGCAATTCTGAGAATAGAATATTTGAAAAATTTTGGGTGATGGAGAAATAGATTTGTTCGCAACATAGATGGTTAGAATATGATAAGACCTTTCATGTATACCCCACATACAAAGTTATTATCAGTTATCATCATCTTAGTTTTCATCTTTGTTGAACACAGATGAGCCTCCACCATTTTCAGCTCCAAATGTGACATCAGCTGGCATTTCATTTGCTGCAAGGCTGCCTGCGGATGTGTTACATCATCAGCCAGTGCAGAGGGATCAGGAGAGCCAACGTCAGGTCAGCACTTTGCTGGAACAAACAGATTTTTTTTCATCAGTTGTGATAGTCTACCTAATACATTATTAATGTACTAGAATGTTTTCTTCAAACCTTGTCACCTACGAAAGATATCTGTGACACATTTATGTTACCACAGGAAGTAGCTCCCAATATCAACTGGCTGGCGGAGCTCGCCATCATTGCCACCTCACCTCAGAGTCCTCTCATGCCAAAGACAACTCTTCACTCTCACAGGAAGTATGTGACAACCTTTTTTATGTTTGTATGTTCCTTCCGTGATTTTGCTCCTGAGGCTTAGCTGTTACCATTTGTGTCCTCTATGAAATCTCAATTTAACAGAAGAAAAGAATAAGTGTATTCATCAAGTACCAGACAGACATGTGTATCTCAGGTCTACAACCCTTTCTTGAATGTTACTGAGTTTTTCCTGCTCTGTTGTTCCCCAGGAGTCCCCAGCAACATGCAGTCCTGATGACGGACAGGCCAGACCGCTGTATGCACAACTACGCTCGGCCCCCTCCCCCCTCCTCCAGCCCCCCACTCACACACCCAAGCAGACACAGACAGGTAAGCATATACAAGCTCTATTTTTACTGTAAGGTTTAATCTATTATGGATCCAGATTTTGCTTCATGAACTTCCAGTCTACTAGTAACTTGTTTTCCATGAAAGGTAAGACTTTATAACAACACAAGTGATCAATTCCTCATTTGCTGTCCATTTGTAACATTTCCTTTTCCCCTTGCACAGAGTGGCCTTGTTTCTGGGGGCAATGGTCTGTCTGCATCATCACACTTCTCTTCTAGCCAGAGACTGGCTGACCCACCAGCGCTGTCCAAGTCCTGGCCAACCACAGCCTGGCACTGCTTCATGAAAGGTTAGAGCGTGTACTTAAGCTACAACAGGACTGATGGTAGCATCACCTCATTGTAACTGTAATGAATGGGTCAATAGTAAAGCCAAAAAATAGACAGCTCTGTTTTGTGGTGATAAATGCTGTTACTGCCAGGGAGAAGGTTAGTTGGGGCAGGGTGATAGACACTTCCTGCTACATTTGGCCCACTACTACTTGAGCTTTGTGTTCCAAAATTGTTACATCAGTAACAATCCTAACGATAGCTGTAGACTTTTATAAAGTAGAGTGAATTCATTCCTCAAGCTAACCAACATTTTTCACACCACAGTCTTCCCTCAGTATGACATCTAGAGCCGCTTAGTTCCGGTCTAGAACTTTTATTCAGCCTGTTACCAGGACCGGTTTTGCCATGTCGGTTTCTTCAAGTGTACAGACTAGAAATAAGAAATGGAAAAAAATTGCTGTGGAGTTGGTGAATGTTTACTGAGGCTGGCTTAGTTTTTCTTGTTGGAGAATACATCAATGTAGTTTGCTTGATACTGATGACCATTTGTACCTCACCCAGGTACGAGAGTCCGCCTGAGTGAAGACAGGCGCAGGGAGTGGCGGCTGGCGGAGGACGTGCCGTCTGACGACTCCTTACAGGAGGACAGGAAACTCAAGGAGGTGCTAAGCATGTTGCTGGGGAAGGTTAGCATTTCTTAACTCTGGCTTTTATGATTATAAACTTAGTGCAATCAAGTTGGAGAGGCCCCAATTGACGATGACTATGTAGTATTAACATGATACTTTTATTCCCAGGGACTGAAAGTAAACAATCTGATTCAACATTTTTTTGTGTAGGACACAACATCCTTGTGTGGGCTGAAACTTGTACAGTTTGAAGAGACCACAGCAGTGGACAGGACCAAAGAAAACATGGTGCACATGGTGTTCAGAACAGAGGTGGCAGACAGGGAGATCAGCGCAGAGTGTGCCCTGGACCATCCATTCTTTGTACGGGACAAAGGTAGGAACACGTGTCCATAGAACTAGTATATGTACATGCCTTTGATTACATGTTACAAAACATGTATATGAGTGACCATATGCGAGCTGATAAGAATACTTCAACCTTGCTTGTGGTTAGGTCTACCAGCAAAAGGGAATGGATTTTAAAAAAAGTATTTGCATTTTTGACACAACATGAGCTCTGTATCAAGCTCCTTCCCCATTTGGCAGCCAACATACCCACCTAGTCCCTTGATCTCCAGGTTGTTGGGAGGACAAGGTAGACATGAAGAGAGAAAGCTGCTTCTAGACTGGTCTGTCTTTTGCAGCAGTCAGCCTTTCAACCTTTAGCACCAACAGTCGTTAAATATTGCTGCATTCAAATCTATATCTTATGTTGTGAATTTGACTCAAAGCCCCCAATACAACATTCAGAATCTATCTGTGTTGACTACTCCATAGAGATGTTTGCTTTGCAGGATTACAATTAACACCTTGTATTCTTCTCTTTCAGGTTGGTGCTCCTTCCACCCAGGTTTGACGTACACTCGTTACGGCCTCCCATGCCAGGAGATAGAGTATGGGGATGTGTGCGTCCCCCCTCCTCACAGTGGTACGTCCCCTGATCAGGAAGAGGACACAGACTCAGTGTTTGATGAGTTTTCCGCTGTCAACTTCCTAAGTACTCTGGCTAAGGTAAGTGTGATCTAGTTGACTCATGTCAATCATAATCACATTTACATTTATCAAAATGTTATAATTCTATGTATTTCATTATCCTTGTCAGCATAGGAGGTGCAACCTTACTGATTGTTTTTTTGCTTTCTACATGATAATTTGTGTTTCACTAAATCCACTTCTTTTCTAGTTGTGTTCATTGTTCATGTAGCTGATCATGTTATTATCATTTACAGATTCCTTCACACTAAAAGTAATAAGCAAAAAAGCACATGTCATATATGACAGTGAGTTTTGAAGGATTTGATATACAAACTAAACCATTGTCATCAATTTTTTGGCCAATACAGCAAAGACGAGAGCTACAGACCAGTCCAGTCAGGTCTCCCCCCTCCTCTCCCACCAAGCGACAACGCAACAGTAGTGGGAACAGTGACCAGCCCGTCAAGGCCAAGAGGCCCATGAATGCCTTCATGCTGTTTGCCAAGAAGTTCCGCATGGAATACACACAGTTGTACCCTGGAAAGGATAACAGGTAAGTAGGAAATTATAGATAGTTTTCTCATTACTGTTAAATTATAAATATATCTGTCATCTTGCAGATTGTAATCTTGCAGAATCGGCACAATAGAGATCACGATCCTGTCGACAGATACTCTGGTTGTGATCTCTACCAGATTCTGCTAGATTGCAATCTCTACTCTGACATACATGTACATGATATTTGGTTCTTTTGGCATCCAGGCGAGAGAATTCTTATAGTGTATGTGGGTCTTGTTATTTGCTGTCCACCTTGTCTTAGTTTGGTTCCACTGGGAGTCTTGAAGTTTGTGTTGTCTTTTTGTTCTAGGGCCATCAGTGTCATCCTGGGAGATAGGTGGAAGAAGATGAAGGTGGAAGAAAGGAAGGTTTATGCACAAGAAGCCAAGGTGCTGGCAGAGCGACACAAGAAGATCCACCCAGACTGCTGGAAACGGAAGAGATCTACATCAGTCAGTAACTTTTCTGTCTCTCCCTTGTTAAACAGAAGGGCTGCATGTCTGGGGAAGGGAGATGAGGGCTATATTTCTTGTGTATGCAAAGAAAGGGCGTAATCTAGTCATTGCACATCCACATGACTTGTTCATAATTTGGGAGGCATTTGCTGTTGATAATACTTGTGAGGCATTTGCTGTTGATAGTGATAATTGTGATGCATTCGCTGTTGATAATTGTTGCTACAAGAATCAACATAGAAGGAACATTGTCCAACTTAACAGTCACTCAAGCAACTGTTAAGATTTTGCAAAAATCTACCCTGTTGTTTGAGTACCTGTTTACTTGGATATCTAGGCTCCATCCACATTACACTGTCCATGGTCCTGACATCTCTGTTGTTGTTTATCCATTTCTAGGCGTCCTCCACATAATGATAGGAGACCCAGCCCTTCTCGAGAGACCCATTGGCAGCTGCAACCTTCAACATTGGTGCATACGTTATTGACTCATCTCAAGAGTTGCTGGTCAGGCATTGACCATTCAAACAAACTCTGATGCTAAGGCATGTATTTTGTACATCCTGAATCTTACAACAGTATCATTTTTGTATAACAGTACAAGAATAGATGTCTTCAAAACATTGATCTTATCAAGCTGATATTGAAATTGCCATGCAATTTTTTTTACAGCAGTTGTCAGAAAGGTACAGGTATGGCAGAATCTGTTTTCCAGATCTCTGCAGTGATTTTTAAGATAATTTTTTTATGAAAGATGAGAAAAAAGATTTTGTAAAAAAAATGTGAAAGCTTAAAGCACTTACTAGTACTTGACATGTGTTGTTTAAAAAGATTTTGCTGTATTTCAGTGTGTCTGTTGAGTGTGTCTGATAACTTGCATGCTCTTGAGAACTTCCTGAGATATATAGCAATTACTATAGGCATTGCTGTGTCCTTAATCTTCCCCAGAAATCATTGTTAACATACTCTTAGTTCTCCCAGACTATTCAATTCTCTGTAAAAAATTAGAATCATCACTCAGCGGTGGTAATAATTTGAGAGGCACATGAAATGCACATTTAATGGGTGAGCTATTTCTGTAAATGTAATGCATTTTTCTTCTCAAGAGTGGTCTAACTTGTACATAGCAGGACTCATGCAAATGTGTCAGTACAGTGTGCATTTTTTACTACCCTCTAAAGTTATTTGATCCTGTAGTATTATGTACCAGTCAAGATCGTATAGAAAGAACTTTATATTTTTCTACCTGACCATTGACCTAGGGTTATGATTTTGAATTGTAATATATTTATTGTATTGACTGAAAATCTTTATAGCGTGGAAAGTATTGTGTGTAAATTGTATTTGGTTGTTACGAATGAAAGAGTGAATTGTGGTGTGAAGTTGCATTTGAAGACTTATGATATTAAACTTGTAATGCACAGTTGCTTTGGTGGAGTTCCCTTGTACTACAATTGATCCAGTGAACCACATTGTTGCTCACTGGTACCTTTTCCCTCTTAGAAGCTTTGGCCGAGTCTTTGGTTTAGGATTTGCCATTATGACTACTTGTCAGAGATGTACAATGTATGTATATGTGTACATGTCTGACCTGTAAATAATTGAAACATAAAAGTTAACAAATTGCCTTACACACAAAAATTATGTTTGGGACAAATTTCATGAATAAAGAAAGGGACTTGAAAAAATCAGTGTTTGTCCTTATTGTGTTAACTGGTAATATGGAGGCACATACATGTGTCTGTAAACTCTTGTAAGCCTTGATCATTGCAACACTTCTCAATAGTAAGAGTACAATAGGTTTATTCAGTACAATAGTGAATATTCCACAAGAGTATATATGGTATTGGTAACAGCCATTCATTCATGATAGTCATGCAGCATATTTAATTTCTCACCATGATATAAAATCTGTGTTCCACATGGGAAATCATCACACCTTTGATTCACATCCTCATCTATTATTATAAAAACTGTTGTAAATACCACTTTTGGACAATTACAGTAGAGAAATTCAATAAAATCAGTAATTGAGTGTGAGTAAAGTATTATATACATGTACATATATTGATTCTGTGTACTGAAGAATACACAATACATCATCTTTTTGCAATTGGAACACTACATATATGTATATATACACATCACCAAGTTGCAGATAAAAGGAAAACCATTGCAAAACAAGTTGCAAAATTGAAATTTTACACCAACATTAGACTAAAAATAAACATGCACAGACCAACCCTTTACATGTCAACCGCTGATATGATAAAGAAGCACTTAAGTTGGAATACGGTAGCAATACATACAAACTATTAGATGCAATGTTACATGCTAGTATAGAGGCTTACGATATAGATATCTTTAACCTATTTGCTCTTCATCTGTAAACTATATCATTCAAGATAAAGCACATAAATCAGCAGGGATCTCCTTAAAGAATGGTACAGTGGCGCTCCTCCATCCTGTTCTAATCCCAGCTCCATCCTGTTGATTTTCAAAGTTAGGGTATTTTTTTGTAATTTTTACCCAGCAAAGCCTGTAATTTTGCTCAAAACTAGAAATTTCAGATGTAAAGCTGAAGTTGCAGGAAATGACTTCCATTATGTCTGAAAAAGGCAAAATGCAACAGCCGCTCTCCTTTTGAGAGGTGTGCGCCCCCCTCCAGACCTACCCACTCGCAACACGTGTCCTGTGCCTGGCACTCTCCCCCCATCCTGCTCTATATTTCTGGGGAGAACCCTGAATCAGAGTCACTAATTTTTCATTGTCAAACACAACAAAATAAGGCAAACATTCTGGATAAAGTTGCAACAAGAAAGGCACTTAAGCAAGTTTCCAAGTATAAAAGTATTGCAGAGATAAGTGCCAACAAGGAGAGCTTGTAGAGTCTGCCAGGGTCATGGAAAAATAGCACATGTTTTTTTTAAAGCCTGCTGCTTTCTATTTTGCACTTTCACACATAATTCAATATCAATATCGTAATTTCAGTAGTACGGCCTGACCTGCGATGTTCAGTCACATTTCTGAAAGTTCTTTTTTTTTCAAGACTGCAAAGCTGTAAGCTCTACAAATAAAATATATCTCTAAAGAAAAGACACCCTAGGTGTCTGTAGGAGATTTGTAACAAAGTTACTTAGTAACAAAGTTATTACTTATCCAGTAGTCTTCTTTTTCTTAATCTCCTTAATATAATCATTTTACAGCTCAAGGCTAGGATACTGCAAAAAGGCAGAGCTTTCACTGCATATCCATTCTAGCTCAAATAACATAAAGTTAGAATCTCAGAATTCCTAGTTAACAGCATGATTTTTACTGCAGAGGACATCAGTATTTTACACTTTCAGTGACATAACATTCAGACAAACAGTTGCAAAGACAGTGCACAAACAACGACAATGTCCTTCCAATGGCAATACAAGAAGTCATGGAAAGTTTATAAATTTCACATTTTATAAAGTGGCACACATGGAACCATAGAAAAATTGCAGGATACAAAAGTTTTGCTGCAAGTGTACCCACACGTAGGTTGTTGGTTTGTACATCCCAGCAACACCCACTTGAGAATTTCTCCTGATTAGTCAGCACTTTTCCATCATCTGTACGACTGTGACACAATGGCGATGGGGCGAACATGTGGCTGTACGATTCCGGTGTTCAGGACCGTCCGGTGAACGGTGTTTTGCTTCTTCTTCCCGTTAATGCCCCTTCCCTCGTGGAAGTGCGGGTGATGGGGGTTGTTCAGATGGTGGCGGCGGTGGAGGTGGTGTCCCGTGGCATCGCGGTGGAAACCGATCCTCACAGAGTCGCTCTGAAGGGGAAGGGCGTTAATACTGATGACAGAGTTTTTGGCGACCATTTTGGGCTGGAGGTCAATGCCCTGCATCGCCAGGGGGAGGGGCATGATGGGAACATCCCTGGGGACCGGGAACAGGAGGTTTTCCTTATTTGGTAGGGCTGATGTTTTTCTGCTGCTGACGCCTCCGCAGGAGACGCACGTGAGGCCCATCCCCGGGGTGGCCTGGGGCGGGACATCAGAGGTGACCTCACCTGTGGCTGAGGACAAAAGGCAAAGGTCAGAAGGGTTACACACTTAAGAATAACAAGAATAAATGACAGCAAGGGAATGATGATGCAAACTTTCAAAGAAGGAAGATTAAATGCATTAATTGATCAACTTTAAGGGGGCGTCTTATCTAACAACCCAAGTTCTGTACATTGAAAAGGGAAACATGAGTGCTTGACTTGATAATGAATGCAGCACACCTGTTTCCTCCTGTTCCACATTAGTGAAGTCTGAACCCTCCACACGGTTCAGCGGCATGCTCTGTCTGTTGGGTGACCTGTTGTTGTACAGTCTGATGGCTGGCACCGCTGTTTTCCTACTGGACTGCATCAGCGCACTTTTTGCCTTGGCTCTGTGATACCCGTGAGGTAGAGGAGGGCCGCCGTTTTTCCCGGGCTCTACTACATTTGAGTCCTTATTATGTCCCTGGTTTGAATATGTGATTTTCGGAGGAGAATTTGATTGCTGTAAAGCGTTTCCAGGTCTACTCGAACCATTTTGTAAAGAGTTTACAACAGAGTTTGTTTTGTTTGCTGGAGGGTTGTTGGAGTCACGAGGTGCATTTCCTGAGTCATTGCCACTTGTCCCATTGTTGGCCTGTGATTGTCGTCTCTCCACAGGTCTGTGGATGGCCTGCCCCTCCACAGACAGACTGATGCCGATGTAAGGTGGAATGTGGATTGTGCTCTGTTGAAACATAGAATAGGTTAACCTTCATATTACTTTGGAGATATGTATTTCTTGAAAGGGAGATGTATTGAACATTTAAACTTTCATGTTACAAGTGTGCTATGAAAATAGGCGGAAAAATTTAAAGCAAATTTCACATTGAATGTCTAAAGGTTTCACTTTGCTCCATTACAGCTTATTGTTTGGTCAGATATGTCAACAGAGTCTACAATGTCAGACTAGGCATTTGATGACTTTTTCAGAGACAAATTACTTAAATTATGCTATGTAACAAATTTGGTATAAAAACAGTACAATGATGACAACACTTACCTGTTTGAATGCTAATTCAAATCTCCCTGTGTCACAATTTTTGTCTGATCTTCTGTCCAGAACAACTGTAGAGGGAAAGAAACCATTTGTAAGAACTTTTGCTAACTGTCATGAACTAGGAATTTGTGTAATTTGGAGACAACTGAGTTGAGGTTACGTGTTGAAACTTGCAAAAGCTAAAAAATGTTTTTCCAATACTTAAAAAAGAAAACAAGATTGTGTGAGAAAGATGTACAAAAAAGAGAGTCATGTGAAGATAAGCACAAAGAATTGTTAGCTGGAGTTGCTGACCTTTCATTGTGTCTTCCAGGACAGAGGCACACATCTCTGCTGTAATGTTGGTGGAGGGGGACATACACGGGCTGGAGTTGATCTCAATCAGCCATGGGTTCAGGTCCGTGTCTAACATGAAGTCTGCTCCATACAGCTCAAAAGAACCCTGTTTTAGATAAAACAGTTAATGGATTGGTGAGATTGGTGAGATTGTAAATTTAAAGCAGATACATGTGTGTGCAGACCTGAGTCATTTCTGCAACATACATGATACCCATAATCATTCACAGGCTACACAGAACACAGGATCACCTATGACAGTATCTAATCTTAAAGGAAACCTGTCTTTAGATATCTACCTACAATGTGTGATACAGTGTAAGCTGTAAGTTCACAGAAATATAGTTTTAAGCCTACCTTTCTGCCCTCGATCATGTCTTGAGAAGCCTCCATTGCATAGATGACAGACTGCTTCATGCCTGAATACACTAGAGACTCCCACATATGGCCATTGCCATCAGATCTGGTAACACACACAAAAGAGAAGACTCAGCATTGATGCTACTTTTGCAGAAAAAAATTGAATGAAAAGTTTAGTAACATTTTTCATTGCACCCGTAATATATATTTTACTGTAGCTTACATGTAAGTGAAGATTATTTCCTATGAAACATAATGACAAAGTCCTATCCTTAGGTCTTGTGTGACTTAATTGTTCCCAATCTAAGAAATGTCTCACCTGAGGTAATCCTTGAAGGTCTTGCTGTGCCACATGAGGTTGGCTGGGATGTTCCCTGCCCGAGGGCTGTTGTAGTTCTTTTGCACTGAGTTGTTCGACAAATGAATGGCTCTGAAGAAAAAAAAAGAACAAGAACAATTTAATGCAGCTATCCTGACATAATCTTTAAGGTGACAACATCAAGATCTTTTCCTAAAAAAAGCAGCCATTTTTCAAAAATGGTCCATATATATGGGAGCACTTACTCATGGAAGTTATCCAAGGAGAATTCCTGTGAACAGAATCTCAGGTAGGAGTCCTTGTAGAACCAGATGGTCAGTGGGTTCCAGTCGGTCACCAGAAACCACTGCCGGATGTCAAACTTGGTGTTGTGAATCAGTAGCGGATCCTGCAAGAAAGACATTAAGTAATGATAAAGTTTAACATTAGAAATATAAGTTTATGGAAATGCAAACCAAGCAAAATGCAAAAATCAAGGATTTTATCAAACTGGGGCAAGAAACAGTGATGACAATGTGGAAGTCCAAACTTACTCAACTTACCACAAAAGCACTAAATTGAATATGTGTGTCTAGTAAGGAAAAGTTTTAACGTACCTCAATGTATTTTTGCACAACCCACTTCCCCTCCTTCTTCACTACTGTGCTTTCCACTAGCTTACAGATGTCCTCAAGTTTGTTCATCACTTTAATTTCTGGGGGGGGGAAAAATCAGATCTATCAGTATCAATCATGTTGCCAAAGAGAGAAAGTGTCATGGAGAAAATAAATCTAAAGAACCACCAAAAAGTGGCAATGATAGCCTGGTGGTCCATATGTAGATGTGGTGACGCGTGTATGTTTGACTATAAGAGATGGTCCCCGAACTGTTGCATTAAAACCAACCCACCTCGGCCTCTGGACTTAGCCCCAGGTTTGACAATCCACATGTTGGTGGTGCCGTCAATCTGACACTGTGGCCATGCTTCCTTAAACTGCTCCAGTGTGTCGATGCACCGATCAACGTCGACATCACTGTCTGTACTCAGGGTGCCACAATCGCTGCAGAAAGGAAGTCAGAAAATTGTGTTGAGCATGTCTCCTCATCACAATTGCAAGATAAGGCGATAGACTTTTTACCAATAATAGGTGTAGAGACCTGTACAATTTAATACAAATGAACATTTCATTAGCATAAAACTTTTGGGAATGGATTCATAGAATACTAGTACATGTACATAAAAGATCAACTTACTGGACCAAAGTATAGTACTGCTGGATAAAAGTATTCCATGCATCTTCTGGCAGGTTAGGGGGAAAGTGCTGTATGTGGAAAAGAAATATGATCAAGTATGTTATACTCTCTCTCTTCTTGACTCAAGCAAAGCAAACAACTATAAATACGAGAATCGGAGACATCTCTGTAATTGTACCATCACAGTTTTCATAGTTGTAGGCGATCTAATAATTACTATGAGAAAGTTCCACAAAATTAATTTCAAAAAATCATAAAATTATCAATTACATGAAAGAGAAGACAAAACCCACCTCCTTGCCATCCTCAATGTCATCATGCTCCAGACAGCTCAAGAAACTGTCCAGGATGGTCAGGGATGTCTGTACCACTTGAGTTGGCACGACTCCCCCTTTCTTCTGTTTTCTACCTGTTACTGTGGAAAGACACACAAATCAAATACTAGTACCACCAGACTGTCATTTATTGACATCACAAATATTTCTTCACAGTCACATGATTTACAATGGAACTGTTATGTCATCATCCTTAACATAGACCATTTTCAATGACCTTTCGGAACAAGGTACACTTTCTATAACAATAGAATGCCTTCTAGAACACTGCTGTGGAAGGTTGAAGTAGGTCACATATCTTAAATATGGAATTGTTTTTGTTTGAGCCTTTATTCATTCATGAAAAAATTCAAATAAGGTTGCTGGCCTCTTTCTTTAGGTCACGTGAGAAGAAGTAAAGGTAAGACAAAATATAACAAAGATGTAGATTACAGTTTGTACAAAATAAATCCATAAGCATATAGAGTCTAGTCCAAAGAAATCCATACATTGGGTGTAATGCAAACAAACCTCTGGGACTGTAGGTACTAGTTGTGTTGGTCTTCTGGCTGTTTATACTGCGCGGTGTGTCCACATCTGACGGTACATTTTCCTCATCCTCCCCCTCTTGCTCCTCCTCCTCCTCCTCATCTGTCTGGCTGGGAGTGTCGGACTCAGGTCTGAGGTGTTGGAGTGTCACCTTCAGCACGCTGGCTGCTGCCGTCAGTCTGTAGTCATCTGGGAAGGACAGAAACATTAGTATTTCTCACCTTTCTGTTGGTTGAATTTTGAATCATTTTCCAAACTTAAAGTGAGAAACTCTTACATGGACATACTTACCAATAAAATCAAATTTTTCTTCATCGACACTTAGACGGTAGCAACGAGGGTAAAACCAGTTGGCATCTGTGTCTTCGTACCAGGGTAGCTGCCGTAGATTCATGCATAGCCCCACCTGAAAATAAAACATATCATATCAGGTTTTGAATCCTAATAAAACTGCTATTTTTGTCCTGACGGCAAACAACTGCAACCGATTTGAAGCAAAACTCATGCATCTACTATGAGCCCTTGTGTTCTCCCAGAGTACCTCAAGTCAAAATTCATTATATCTCAATCATTCATGGCGTTGGAGTGGCATGAAATGACAATACGTACTGAGACTCTGTAAAAGAGTTTTGACTTCATTAGTCTTTTTCAAGAGTGACAGAGGGTCAGACCACTGCTTCTATTCCTTTTCTGTGCCCCATTCATTATATGTCAAACTATGTAAGATAAGAATGCAGATAATACCTTAGTGGTGAAGTTGGCTTTAGTAAAATGATTGTAGATCTGATCCTTCCTCAGCATCCTGCTGTCAAAGGTGTTGGCTCGGCAGGTCCAGATGAAGGAGGGGTTGGCATTCCGCAACATCCGGGACTGGAAAACAAAACAACCAGGGTCACTTAAGAGAAGGTACAACATCACACTAGTCCTGGAAGCATTCTGTGTCTTTACTTTTCTTTCAGATGGGAGAGGAGACTTTTCAAGTGGGAAGATTTTGCCAAATGAGGATTTTCTGCAAACTGCCAAGAGTGAAATGTCATCTGGGAAGGCATCTCAGATGAACCATTAGTTGTCATTTTAATTTGCACCCCCCCCCCCCAAACTCTCCCATTTTGCTCAAGAGCCTCAAATTTGCATAAGTGAAGACTTGAAGAATTTTGGAAAGTTCCTGCACGTTGCAGAAAAGCATAGCCAAGACATAGCAAGTCAGGCAGTGTGTTAGACATTGATGTATGAAAATAAAAAAGGAAATCTTCAAAAGATGTTGGCATATATGAAAGCGGTGAATGTGAGAAAAACACAAGAATGACATGGCAACATAAATGCGACTTATACTGCAAGAAAATCTATTGTTAGAACATGCAAAATAAACAGTAGTAGTAATAACACAAACATGCCTTACAATAAGCAAAAGCAACAAAACAGTAACCACGAAAGCGTTTAATGTGTTTAAGATAGCATACATCTAAGTTAGTATAGTGCAACAGATAGTGAAGCATGCATTACTCTAGCCCTAAAAACATGTCTCCCTATGAAAAACTCTTGTGCTCTTACATTTTGCATGCAAGAGGGAGTTTTTCATAGAGGTGCCATCTTCAGGGCCAGCACTATCCTTGGTGCTGTTACCATACTTACAACACACGTGCCACCCCTTCATGCAACTTTTGAAAATAACAAAGCAAAAAAAAAAAGACATCACACGTACCACGAGCATCTCTTGATTACCCACCATGATGCCATACACGTTGTCAGTGTCGCCATCGCCACCGTCTGCATCCGTCGTGCTATCCTGGCACACCGCATCACACACACCATCGTCGTCACTGTCGCTGCTGTTTCCATTGTCTGTGGTAAGAAGGCAGTCATCTCTTCAGTAACTTTCACTTCAGGGAACTACAAACAGTAGCCATTGTGCAAGTCACTATACATTTTGTATGAGCACTAGTCATTGTAAAAAATTCAGCACTGTGGACAGCGATCAATCTAACTCTCTCTGTCCACAGTGCTGAATTTCCGGTTGTTTTTCCGTTCAACACTAAAGAATAACTGTAACCAATCTTGGAAGGGCTAACATCTTTGATCAGGTGAAAGTCTTTCCCCAATTTACAATACTATCAGTAAATTAGAAAGAGAACAGGAGTATGGAGCTTTAATGCCCATGCTTTGATAAGCAAAGTGACAAGTTACTGAAAGCATCTTACCACCATCATCGTCATCATCACTATCCTCCTCTTTACTGGAACGTTTCCTTTCCTTCACTTCAGGTTTGATAAAGCGTTCCACCCAGCCTCTTTCCCGTAGAGCCTTCCTCACAAATGGGTATGGACCATGAATGGAAAAGACTCTTTTCATCTGTGGAAAAAAACGACAATATTCTGAATGCCAATAATGCATGTTTTGAAAATACAAATGATTGCAATTTGTTGCCAGTGAATTTGAACATCCTGGGTTATGTGTACACAGTGAGGGTAAATCTTATGCTTGATATACCAGTTACTGTTATAGTAATTTCTTGGCTATTGAAATCTATAAACATTAGCTATGATCCTGGATATATTTCAAGACCCGAGAAAGATGGTGTGTTACGCCTAATGGCGGCTGTACCGGCGATATAGATGCAGATACAGATACAGATGATTCTCAAATTTCATTATAGCCAGTGTCAACTAACTGTAACAGTTTATGCTGTATCATCTACCAACATCGCTGTAGCCATAAGTCTCAGTCTCGTAAAATTGAACACTTTACCCTCATAGCCCTTTCAGCTGCAAGCTTGGCATTTTTGACCCGTGTCACGTTGGCGTAGACTTTTGCTGTGTTGACCCTTCGCCGGGGAGAGGTTGATGTCGCGGTGGTCGGAGGTAGTGTTTGTGAACGTTGGTGCGAGGGAGGGGCTGTGGCTGGTGGATTGTTGATATCTGGAAAATTGGTCACCAGTGAGTGTCATAAAGAAACAAACAATCAAGCAATGATATTCTAGAACATGTTTTGTTTCTTCATTTCATTGTTGTTTGCACAACAAATAATCATCAGAGGTTTTGTGCAGAGAACAATGTCTGCTTCAATCTGTTTATGTTGCATGCCACAGAGTTGAACATGATGTCCCTATGACGGTCATATACCAGTGCCAAAGACCATGTTCATCCAATACCATCTAAACGCACATTTAAGATTACCAACAACCAGTGAAAAAGCTGGATAACATCATAAATTCAAATAGAACCTCATCCCTATTTTTCACTGAAACACTGTGAAGAAGGTGTTCTAGAATGGGTAGGACTTAAAATGATTTTTTTTTTTAAATTTGCAATCATGTCAATAGTCTGTCTTATTTGGTGCCACCTTTTTTCAGTGTTAGGCCAATCAGAACTGTATGGTATCATAAAGATGACACTCAAGGACGGTTAGATTTTCCATTTTCAGCTTTTTTCAGCAATTACCCGAAACCTCCCCCCTTCAAACATCACATGAACCCAACAGAACACCACAACCATCACCTTATACTGAACACCCAGTGCCAAGGAACACCTGACAAAGGTCAACAACAATGCCGTCACCAATGAAAAATTATTCAAAACAATAACCTGGAAGGCCAGGTAGATATTTGGGAGGCAACGTTTTCCTTCTGGAACCATGTGGTCCTAGATCAAAATCATAAACATAGACACAGTCACAAGTTGTTACTATAAAGTATAAGTATAATGGTACGTACATATATTGTACAATGTACATGTGACTTTGAGTGTTGAGTATTCTCTAGTACTCCAGCATAAGCAGTAGTTTAAAATCAAAACAGCCCAAATCTGATAATTTCTTGCCCTCTTCTGGGATTTTGTACCGACTGTTGTTGTCAATAAGGTTACTGATAACATCTAAATCAATGTGTTTAGCATCGGATGTTAAATATCAAACTTAAGTGTTAAAACGATGAACCGTACAATACGCTAAGCAAAGTAAAATTGACTGTATTTCAACATTCAAAGATTTCAAATGACAGAACACCTAGGTCAAGCTACTCCTGTACCCATCATACAGCTGTCACTTTTCTGTTGAGACTGAATTGAAAAATCATACTTGTAGCTATCCACATCAACAGCAAATAAAAAGATAAGAGAGTTACGTACCATTAGTTTATCCATGCAATCTAGTGTCTTATAAATTATGATATTCTGTGGTAGATCTCACCGTTAGAAGAGGCGCCAAGTTTGTTGCTGAGTGAAGGGACTGGGTGTGACTTGCTGACCTCTCCTCCTCTCATTGGTCGCTTACGCGGGGTCAGACCACTGTCTGAACCTGGGTCAAAGGGAAGGGTCATTTCAAGTTGATCAAACAAAAGGCAAATATGGTTGTAAGATTTATAGGAGAATAATGAGGAAGAATGACAGAAAGTTTTTTTCAACATCTTCCTCTTTATCTAAATTTCTTTTACGTTCTAGATTTTTCAGTAACTACTTCCCATCATTCAAATATTTTTCCAACTTTTTTTTACGAAACCCCCTGTAACAAGAATGGTCTGCCCCCATACATTGTGTATGTTACAGTAATGACAGGTTGTTTTTAAGCTGTAATAGATCGGTAATGTCAGACTGGTACATCTGATCCCCTAATGACTCAGCCTGCGTCCTGAGCCAGGCATGCATGACCAGTGTTTTGAAAACAGCACAGGCACAGGTTCTGACCTACGCAGATGTCTGGGCATTACAATTTTGTATTTTGTCAATTCAGACGGGTCCATTTCCACTACATCTGTAGTGGCATTAAGACTGAGAGGAAAAGCACAGGCAAATATCAATATGGCTAAGAGACTTTTAAATTTAAAAAAAATTAAAAAATAAAAGTCAACCCATTCGAAAAGAAGAAAAAAATCCACCCAAAATATTGGTTGATGAATATCCAAAGTTGCTGGTAATCAGACCAGTAAACAATGCTTTTCAATAGAATAGCAATTTTCCAATTCTTGATATATATTTTTCTAATGCTGGGCAAAAACTATATGCAACACTAATACTAATAGCAGCAATCTAACCCATCATATCAGTTCTAGGCATGCGCCACCCTTACAAGATTAACAGAATAATGGTTCTCCTCATCTAGAACTCACCCCCATCAGAAGAGGAGTCCTGTTGCCCCCCATCCTCTCCACTGGTGTTGCCAGGAAGGGACGGAAGGTTGGCTTTAGCCTCCCCGAGTAACTGTGAAGAATAACATCAATACCCGTTCATTGACTTATCCTTTGTAAAAGAACCTTTAACTGAAGAAAAAATGTTTGTGTATGGCCACAAGAAGCTCTGCACATATGGAATTTGAAAGCTTTTCAAAGGTACAATACAGTTTGCAGTCTTTAACTCACCATTATTACACAAAAAAGAGCTTTAACAGACTTAGCCTTTACCTTTTTCCAGTATGCCCAGGTGTTTTCTACCTGGATATCTAATATGGTACATTCCCCTTGACATTTCAATGCCCTTATTGTCCAAGATAATTGAGACAAATTAACATGTGCTGCTTGGGCAAACTTTGGTTGTTATGGGAGTGGAAACGTCACAGATAATAAATCACTCCAAATACGGTGGCCTGTCAAAATGACCTCGGAGTCAGCCCTCTAATTCCAGTGTATGCAATGCCTTTTGTGAGCATACTGATCCACAAAATGCTATCACAACTTAGTGTTTTTTTAAACACTCTAAACTGAAGTTGCCAGTAGCGTGCAGCAATAGAACTGGGTACTAGTGGTAGTAGTATTTCAATTGTGTATGATGGTGCAGAAATCATGTTACTTTAAGTCATGAATAAAGAAGAAGATCAATTTTTTAAGATGGCCTGTACCTGGTGTGTAATATCCTTGCTAACCTTTAGCTTGTTAAGGTAGCCATTTGGCAACAAATTTGAATTGGTTACCAGGTAAGGCAGCAGGGAGAAGGTTAAGACTATGATTGATATTGTTTGAAATCAGTGTTTCCCTGAATTATTCAGGGGACATGTTTAAGCTTTTCCCTGAGCGTGATCTAACCCCCAACTACATGATTGCGGTAACAACAAGAGTGCTGCAACGACTAATCATGCATAAATGCATAGCGTACCTTGTGATGGCGTAATCTCTTGGGTCGGGACTGCATTGGTTCTTTGAACGACGGGAGCTGCCCCTGCTCCAGCTGTGAGGAAGCGACAACAGAAACGCGTCAAATCCAATTAGTCAGAACACGGCCACTCGACTGAGATGGATGTTGTAAGACTAATAACATTAGATCTCAGATTTATCAAATCCACAGGGGTAAAAACTGCTCCCTAACCTGAATGAATAACAAACACATCATTCTGTTATCAATATTACAGGGTGGAAATATTCATGTTTTATGCGCAGCAGTCCTGTCAAATAAACAAGAGATGGAATAAATAAAACAAGTCGTTTGTTCGACATATTAGATGCAGATGTAAGCAACGGTGGTATCATCACAAAAGGTGAAATTCTAAAATTACAAACAGCCCTATAATGTCTTAACATTTTTATGTCCATTATTTTCTGATTCAAAAAAATACTATGAGAAAATCCTATCAATTCATCACATGAAATGTGGAGATCATCATCACACATATTCCTAACATTCAAGCACTTTGCCACGCCTATTCGAAAAAATGGCTGTTAGTAGTGTTACACGAAGTCCAACGTTTCAGGCCATCATTTTCAAAGGGTTAAAATTATTCAGCTATCCTGTTTTCAGACCTTCAAGGCATGCAGATATTTACCTTGAATATGGTCACCCACATAAAGCCTACATTACCTTTGAGAGCCAACCTAATTTTCCTCTCTATCTGGATATGAATAGCCTTACCTGTCACTGTGCCATGTGCAGTGCAAAATGACAAGAAAATGGTTTCCCTTGCACAGTCTCAATGAATATGAATTCTGGCCTTATCATCATCAATTATCATCGGGAGGATCCAACGTTAGCCAAAAATGGATCTTAGAATGTCATGGCTTGCATTAGGAAAAAAATTCAGATTTGTTGTAATGTTTAAATATCATCAGAAGAGAGTAAAGATGATATTAAGCATTATGTGTTTGCATATTCATGACATCCTGATACAGTTAGGGTAATTTTCAATGAGGTTCCAAAACTGAAATAGTGATCTAAGTATGCTAATGTAACATTTTCTCTTGTCTATATAAAGTCTAGAAATTTTCTGTTAGATTCCTACCTGTACACTCAAAGAAGTGAGTGACCAATTTGGCATTACATCACTCCAACACTAAAACCCCTTTTCTCATTAGCCACAGTTCAAGGTGAAGTAATTCTATTCAAATGAAGTAATTTGATTGAGACGTCAAGCCGAGCTGAGGTGACAGCACCCTAAGAGCTGGAGCTAAAATTCAATATGCTTATAAGGGGTGACCTAGATTCTAAAACCCAGTGAATACATCAAGCCTTTGACTAATGGCCTCAAGCAAACAAGAAGACTGGAAAGACCAGGTACTGAAGAAACAAAAGGGATAGGAAAACGCCTTTCCATAAGTGTGTTTCTACTCTACAGAGGTAGTGTCAGATGGAGTACGCACCACTTTCCCTTTTTTGAGTTTGCAAAATTAACAGATGACACCTTTCAGCAAAGGGAGACAAAATCACGCCGTAATGTAATGATAATAATTACATGCCCCATTATTTCTGTAACCAGCCATCGCAAATCCGATCAAAGAGAGATTCCTTACTCAACCTTTGCGTAAACGACATTGAATGGGTGTATTTAGATTTGTTGTTGTTACTTAGACTAGAAATTACTTTAAGACTTACCAATTTTCGTTGTCTCTCTAAATGCATCTGCTGCCGCGCCATAAAGGTGGTACCGAGATTCTGTGCGATTCTCCGACTGCTGGAGCTGACCCTGGGCTGGAAGGTGAACATGTACTCCTCCTCGGACGCCTGTTTGGCTGTAGAAGAAGCCACGTTGCCCTGTCTCTCCCGTTCGCGCGCTAATCTCATGCTCGTGGCGTTCAGCCTCGGCGCGAAGGTCAGTTCACTCTCGAAACTGTACCTCTGAAAAGTCTTGACTGGCCCTGGTGGCTTAGACTGAGTCGCGCCTTGAGGCAGAGACGTGCTACCTGAGGCTTGGGGAATCCCGCTGTCATCTTTATCTTCTTTTTGCTGGGATTGCTGTTCTTCCTGTTGCTGCTGTTGTTGTTGTTGTTTCTGCCTTTCCCCGGCCATCACTGTCTCCATGCGACTAACTGCGAGTCTCTCCCGCGCTCTCTTCTGCTCCGCGAGAACCTTGCTCGACTCATTAATCTTAGGAGAAAACGTGAAGTGAAACTGCTCATCCTCCGTCATGGCTGTAGGGCCGTTCTGTCCCTGGAAGACTGCATATTACTGCTGCATTGCTCAAAGCAAATCTTTCTCAAGTTCTGTGACTAACCTACTATGGCCGCCATATTGTTCTCTGTGGTTGCTAGGAACGTGGCGGGGTCGCTATGGACGCTATGCAAATGAGGGTCACACACACCCCCTCGGTCCCTTTGTTCCAGGTAGCACCTTTGACACCTGAGCCAAGAAACACAACACAGCCTACTTCAAGAACAGATTCTTCAGTTCTCAAAACACTTCGACCCGAAACGACCTAGGACAGATATACGGGTGTTTTTCCCTGTCTTGTTTGTCAAGTTTTAGGCCTCCCGGAGTTTTGGAGCGTACTACTTTCAGAGTGCATACTTCAACATTGATAAGTCCGGGGACTTTGTCAACTGCGGTTTACTTAGTCGAAAACATTGGCACACTTGAGTCAAAGTAAATACATCTGGTCAATAACAGGGCTGTATTTGTTGAAACTCCAGTCCCTCTCACAAGGAAAAGAGAAAGTCGAGTAGTGTTTTCGCTCGACGACCTAGTCCATGTAAGACTAGGGCGTGACGGCGTGACAATGAAATTTCACATCTGGGCGTGAGCACCAAGGAAACCACCTAGGATAAGGTGTGGCAGTTAGCCATATATCGCTGTTGTCTTTTTGAAACTATTTTAATGGAAATAAAAAAAGATTTATCTGCCTTAAAACTCCGTCCACAGTCACCACGTGCACAGTGGCAATGACTTTCCCGAATGAACACAAACACCATATAACGTTAAAAACCTTACGGTGGCCACTTGACATACATGGAACTAATAAAAACGACTGTTCACGAGGCTTATAAACCAACGTCATTGAGGAAAACTAGTCATGAAACGGCACGTCTGTCTGTCTCTTGTAGTATAGGTTATATTATTCAAAGTTAAAAGGAAAACAACGCATCGGAAAGTTAAGGAACGTACAAGTAATATCTGATGAGAAGTACTACTACGTTTTTCATTGCTTGATGATGTTTTCCTTTTCCGACGATATGTTCTTTGCTTATGTCTCCAAATAATATGTGTTCCAAGAACTTATTGTACTTACTTATTTTCTTCATCCATGAAGATACATAAATCCAGGGCAAGTGGATAAAAAAATTATCTTTTAACATAAAAATGTAGCAAGCTTTGGATTTTAATGTGGTTCAAAAGCAACGGTAAGAGGGTGAGCAAACTAAGCCAGCGTTACATGATCGGTACTGCCTCTACTGGTATCCATGCCGCAACCTCGCGTCTGTACATGTATGAAAGAGATTATGTATGAGGTCCCATCACTAAGCTTTGTTGGTAACATTGCCATTACCATCACCGGTAAATAACATTGTGCGAGTACGTAACGTTTCAGGATACCGAAGAGAACACCTGCCTACAGCACAGGTATTCTAAAAGCGACACAGTACGACAATACCTAACATTGCAGGGAGGCTAACGTGCCGTGGATGTGCGTGCAAGTGATCGATTCCTAAAGGTGAGGCCAAGGTGACGTCACACATGTACTGTTGGATAAGTCATTTAACTTTAAAACGACGCATCAAGTATTTAACGTATCATACCTGGATTCATCTACTCGCACATGTTGATAGATTAACCTCACAAACGTGCACAATTTTGTGCCACGGTCGATGTCACTGTGCGATACGCGTCAAGAAGTTTGAATTGTATACGTGTTTATTTCCTACAACATAAGAGAGGTTTAGATACATTTCAGCCACAATCGAGACTTGATAAATATTGATACGTGGTGTCCAGAAACCAAATACATGTACTTCGAGGCCGCGAACTTTCGTAAGACCTTTATTCGGGTCAAAGGAGCATGTAAGGGGGTTTGGTACACACACCTGCAGCTACATAACATTAAAACGTTCACTAGTCGATGAAACTTAAGTGATTAGTTTTCCAAAAGGGAGTTTTTTGGCTGGTATTAAGTCTCATTATTAGCTACAAATGAGACTAGTTAATATGCTTTTAAAGTTCACGTTTTTATGCAATGGGTGACTTTATGAAGACATATGTGCTGTACTGTACTGTACAATGTAGTCCAAAGACCATGCACTTTTTGCACCCAGGTTGGTTCAACGTCCATTAACGATCAATATTACTTTTTCAACGGGTATTCTAGACTAACAAGTGGGTTATGCGACCTTATAAATGCTTTAATCCCGTCCGGTTATGCGTGGATTAGCTACTGGGCAATTGAAATTTCACGCTGTCAATTACATCATCCTGGACTTTCCCAGTGCGGGGAATCCCCCTCAAGTAGGCTCCCGAAACCAGCAAGATGGCGGTCAGCGGTGGCAACGGGCCGCTGTTGCTGTACAGAATTCTGCACAAAATCGCCAAAGAACTGGACAAAAAGGATGAGTTAGAGGAGGTGAAGTTCCTTTGTACTGGTATAATCAATCGGTCAACACTGGAACAGATCGACAGTCATCTAAAGTTGTTCACAGAGCTCACAAAAATAGGCAAGATCACGGAAGACGACTTCAGCTTCGTTGTAGACCTTCTACACACCATAGGCCGCGAAGACCTCTTGACACAGCTTAGAACACAGCTAAACGGTAAGCTTACTGTCCATGCAAGTACCATGTTACACTGATTAATGTGAATGCGATGGTATTAAAAGCTGAAGTATGTCAGAACAGTCCCTAAAGCAGCAAAACATCATACATGTACGCTGACGTCACCGGTCATGGTCCTCGCCCCTCCCCATCGATCCTGTCACCTGGTCTCAAAACTATAATAGTATTATACAGGAAGTACAAGTCAGACTTGTTCACAGGAAATCCCCATGCAGTCGGATCAGACCATCATGTTTGTTTTGCTGTGCTCAGTTTTCTGCATGCAAAATTGTATTATGATATGTCCAAATTGGACATATCACAATACTATCCAAACAAAATACATGAGTCAGTTTGTGTGTGTGTGTGTGTGTGTGTGTGTGTGTGTGTGTGTGTGTGAGAGTCTGTCAGTGTGTGTGTGTTGGTATGTATGTGTGTGTGTGTGCATGTGCATGTGTTTGTATGCATGTGTGTTGGGGGGCACGCACGTCACTGTGTGTGCCTGTGTGTGTTCTGACGGTGACATGCATGTGTACTTAGTACATTCAGTAAAACCATTAAACATGACACTTTTGCCCCGCAGAGAGAGTAATTTTGTTCTCTATTGTAACAGGGCAAAACACACAACAGCAACTATCAACGCATCAGCCCTCCTCGGCAAACCAGTTTCAACAACTCCCAGATTCTTCAACAAGACCCCCTCACCAAAGACAGCAATCTCAAACAAACCTTGCTCCAAACTGGGATAATGTCCCAAATGCTCCTAGTCAAAACCTGGCACCTTTCCAAAACCTGGGGAATGTCCCACCTGTAGCACTGCCACCAATATCATCACCCCAGCATGCTGATGCTCCTTCAAGTCCTCAACAAAGTACTGGTCTATCACCTCCAGGAACGAATGTTCCACATCATGGAACTGCCAGCCCTCCTACACCACCAGACACCACCATCCCAAAACAAGTCCCCCCAAACGTTCCCACATCTTACCAAACTTCACCAAAACATCTCTTATACCATGGGGCAGTGCAGTCGCATGTGGGAGGGAAGCAGACAACCATGCAGGAAATGAGAGAGCAGAGGGAGCGTGCTGCTGAAACACTGAGGAACCAAGGTGCACCTGACATCGCTACATCTCCCAAACAGTTCCACAGCCCTGACGCTGTGGGAAGCCTTGACAAAACCCGCATATTAACCGAGCTCGGTCAGCATGCTCACGATGCTACAGATGCTTTACACAGGATGAAGCATGAACAGGAGGAGATCCAGAATGAAGGAAAGATGACAAGTATAGCAGAGATCCAAGAGCAGGTAGGTCCAGCACTCCACTTTCCAGACACAGCAGGCAGCATAGACAAGACCACCAGTCTGATTGAGATGCAGCAACAGATCCAAGCAGCACAAGCGCCTGCAGCTCCCATTGGAATCCACCAGGGGGCAGCGCAAAATGAAGAAAATGATCTCGACCTGATGGAGGTGGACAGACAGTGGCAACAGGAACAAGCTATGTCATCACAACTACAGGCTGGAATGTTGCCAAGATCACAGCAACAGTCTAACAACAACAGCAGCACCCCCATCCAGTCTTCCCCTAGCCAAGGCCTCGATGAAGATGTAGTTGAAGATTCTCCAAGCAGCACACAGGATGTCAAGGAAGCTGCATCTCCTCTAGAGTATAAGACACTCTACCACATCACCTACCAGAGCCCAGGCAGCATCAGTAGCAACATTGGTCAATCTCCTGTCCTCAGCAGCAGCAAGTCAGAAGACCTGGAAGTTGACTCCCCCACCAAACCTGAAGACTTGGAGACAGGCCCAGCAGTCAGGCCTAAAATAAGGCCCACATCTCCTCCCGAGTCTGATAGACTTACGAGAGCAAGTCCAATCAGGCTAGATGTGGCACAAGAGGATGTGCCGGAAGGGCAGTATTCTGAGAAAGTAACCCTGAGAGAATACCAGAAAGAGTTGGCCCGATCTGCGCTGAGGGGGAAGAACGTGATCATCATCTGTGCCACCGGCAGCGGCAAGACCCTGGTCAGTGCACTGGCAGCAGAGAGAGCCTGGAGTGAGGCTCAGAGAAAAGGTCTTCCCTTCAAGGCCTTGTTTATTGTGCCCATCAGAAATCTCACCACGCAGCAGAAGGACCAGTTTGAGATGCTCTTCCCTCCGGGCATAGTTCAAGAAATCGGAGATACCGAAGAGCTCAGTGAAACCCTGAAGATAAAAGATATAGTGATGTTGACTGCACAGATTGTGGTCAATTCCCTGAAGGAAGGAACTCTCTATCTTACCAACCTTGATCAGCTTATCCTTGATGAATGTCATCACACCACGCTTGACCATCCCTACAACCAGATCATGCGCTACTATCTTATGAAGAAGGATGAGCTCAAGTTGGCCAATCCCCAACAGAAGAGGCTACCCCAGGTCATCGGCCTGACTGCTTCCCTTGGCGTAGGGGATTCGGGGAATGCTCTGCAGCACCTGATCCAGCTGTGTGCTAGTCTTGACGCCAGCCGTGTGGACCACGTGAAGGAAAACAAGGCAGAGCTGCGAAGCCACGTCTTCACACCAGACGGCATACGCATTCTGCCAGGCCAGCCTCGCAAGCCACATGACCCATTCAGCACCGCCCTGGACAGTCTGATGCAGCGGCTGGAGAATAAGGTGTTTTCTGACGCCTGTCCGTACGACCGCGGGACCCAGCAGTGTGAGAACTGGATTGTGGAGAGAAAGAAGGAGGCTGAGGCTACATCCACAAGAAAGGAAAAGACTGTGGCTGACTACCTCTTTCACTTTAACAGGTGAGGTATATTCCTTATATCATTTTTCAATGTGTGAAGAGAGCCCGTCTCAAGAATTTTCTGGGGTTATGGTTTATATTACAACTAACCTTAACAAGCTAGGCAAGCTACAAATGTAATACGAGTTGATTTGATTTTATTGGTTGCTTGAAGACATATCTTGTATATTTTCCTCTATTTTCTCCTCTAGGGCACTGAGGTATTTTATAAAACTGCAGGCTGTGGATGCTATTGCCTACCTTGATGAGGAGATTGAAGAGCTGAAGGGTCCTCTCAAATTGCCAATAGACAAATTCTGCTACCAGCAGTACAACAACATCAGAGATGAGCTTGAGGTGTACGCAGATGAAGAGGAGACCAACTTTCCCAACCCCTTGCTGCAGCAACTGAGGAGCCTGCTCATCGAGAAGTTCAATGAGACAGAGTCCTATGGTTGGTTTGGTCCTATTGTTGATAGATTGCACATCTCAAATTTTCAAAACAAAAGTCTGATTTGACTTTTGACTCTGAACTTTTCTGGATATTCAATTAGTAGGCATTGTGAATATTGTGAACTGCTTTGATTTTGAAGGATTGATTTGAGACAAAAGAAAAGATATGACTTTGTTAACGTAACATTAATGTATAATCATTCAGTCTGAATGTATAGTAGTAATTTAGAAACAAGACTGCACTGAAGAAAACACTGAGTTTTTCCATTTTCTGAATACTGTGAAATGCCTAAATGTTTGTGGTGGTTGTGGTAAGCTCTTTGCCGCGAAATTAAATCCACCACAAAATTTTTAGCCCTCCTACCACCTTGTCTACTATTGTCTCAAAGGCAAATTTAAAAACCATCGCGAACACTCCATTTTCTCCCAACCGCAAAATTAAAACCACGCAAACTTAAATATATTTACATTATCCCAGCTATAATGTATATGACCTAATCTTGGTGCCTGTTGATACTGCAAATCACTTTAATATAGCGGCAGGAAAATATAGCGGTTGGGGGAAAATAGAGTAGGTCATGGCACTCAATTTTAACGGTGAGAACAAACATTACTGTCTCAAATATTAGTGATCAAATATTTGCGATGATTAAATTTCAGCGATTGACCAGTGACTGTTAAACATTAAAGATAGAATTAAGTTACAGTTAGTAAATAATTACAGTATCTTATGTGATAATCTATCGTTCAAAAGGCAAAATCTCATTTCAACCTTCTTGGCCCTACAGGTATTATACTAACACAGCAGCGCATAGAGACAGAGGCTATCATTCGTTATGTGGAGGAACAAGACGTGCTGCGTGGAAAGGTGCGAGCCAAGCGCCTTGTTGGACAAGGAAAGCTGGAGGACAAGGCCATCACTGATGCCCAGCAGATGGCAGTCTTGAAAAGTTTTAGGAAAGGTAAGATATATTTGTTAGATGTCTGTCTTGTACTCGTATATAGTGTCGTCATGTGGCGCAAGTGGTAGAGCGCAAATCGCGGGTTGTGCCCAGAGACATGTCCAAACTTGCACCCCGACATTGTGCCCTTGGGAAAGGCACTTTATACGCATTCCCCCCTCAATTAGAGGGACAAGTCTCCAACGGCAGCTGTCTTCAACTGGCGGATGAGAGCAGCGCCAGGTGGGCTGGCGTTATCAAGGCGGACCTCGAGTGTTAGAGTCATCCGGCAGCTGCAAGCATCCCAACCAGAACCAGCAAGTCTCCCTCGAATTGGTGCCGCTGGAGAAGACGGATGCCCAAAGTGTGTGGGTCTCAGATTCACAACCTGTTATCCACTTTAAACAAATCCACGCGAAGGCTACCATGTCAACCCTCCTCACTCAGGTTTGGAATTGACACGGTCACCATACTCAATTTTTTGAATATCTGTATTTGTATCTGTACTATGTATTTGTACTATGTATCTGTACTAAAGTATGTATCTGAATACGAATAAAGATTATACGAGTGGTTTCCATAGATAGAGATAGACTCTTATATAGCTTCACTACACTCATTAGATATTGTGTAGGAACAAGTATACGTAAGTACAGCATACAAGAAGATAGAAAATATGTTATCCTCTCACTGCCATATATAACATTTATTATAAGTAATGCATTTACTTGACAATGTATTGTTACTGTAACACATTTGGTACTGCAATCTGTTTTTAGGACTTTCATCCCCTGATGGCTGCAACCTGCTAGTAGCCACAGACGTGGCCCAAGAGGGCCTGGACATGCCCAAGTGCAACTTTGTCATCCGCTATGACTTTGTCTCCAACGAGATCGGATCTGTGCAGGCTCGTGGGAGGGCTCGTGCCAAGGATGCAGAGTGCTATCTCCTGGTCACGGCGTAAGTGGAACAAAAATCACATTAGAAATATTAATGCACAAAATAACAAAGCTATTACATGTACATGTATCTCTTTCTCTCTTTCTCCACCATCTATCCATCCATCCATTTACTGATCCCTCTGATCACCAAATGCTGTGTTGATCTCGGTGTAGTGGTTCCAACAATGAGAGGAGAGAGCTGGAGAACCAGGAAAAGGAGCAATTCATGAAGGAGGCACTGCTGGAGATGGACAAACTAACTGAGGTGGACTTTGACACCAGAGTAAAAGAGGACCAGGTAATCAAATCATCATTTTTTATTGTTCTAATGTGAATGACATTGATGCTACAGTGATTTATTTTCTTTAGAAGGACATGTAGTAAAATATGTTGTATATGATGTAAATGCACATGACTGTGTAATCAGAAAGTTTAATTGAAATTTTCTACAGGCTAAACAATTGGAGAACTGGAAAGCAAAGCAGAGGAACAAGTCCACCAGAAAAAGCTTGATTGAAGCAAAAGATGTCAAGGTGTACTGCAGAAAGTGTAACTACACTGTCTGTGACGGCACTCACATCATAAAAAAAGGTTCCAACTACATCTGTCGAGAACCATCTCTTCCTGACAAATGTGAAATAGTCTGCAACCACAATCCACAAGTATATCGGACCACAGACAATGTTGGTAAGTAACAGAAAAGTTAAGATTCAATTACAGTCAAACCTGGATTCATCAACTGCTCAAAAAATGATTTCTGAGGACAGGTGGTTGCTCAGGACAGGGTGGATTTAACTACATGCATGTAAAAGTGGAAGGGACTGTTTTAATGTGGCTTATGACTAAAGGTGGTTGCCTGTGCCAGGTGGTTGCTGAAACAGGTTTGACTGTATTTTGTACTTGATTTAGTCTGGGTATTATAAGGATGATGGAATGCATGCAGGCTTCAATACAAATTTGCGTTTTCAATTTTTGGTAAAGGTAGACTCTTGTCACTGTTTTGGCTGTTAATGTCTGTTTAATTACATCAACTATGATGTCCAGATTGTTTCTTCTTCATGTAGTGATGAAAGAATGATTAATACTGTAATTACTGTAGTAACAATGCTGAAGTATGCTGGTTGGTGAAATTTTCCTAAATGAAATTTTTTATATCACCTTCCAGGTGTTCTCCGCTGTGGAAACCCAACCTGTGGGAATCAGTATGGTCCAATCATCAAATACAAGAAAGGACAGGTGAGACCATTGTTACAGCTTTGGATGCCTTTTGGCACAAACCTTTTTTTTTTACAATGGGAGACAGGAAAGAAAGAATTAACATTTCACTCTCTGCTTGGGTGTCACCATATACTTTTCCCAAATCATTCAAACCAATTAGGCATGTGTACCGTTAATTGATAACCAGTACCAGTAGATGTATACAGCACCACAAAAATTATCTAGGCACAGGTCCAATACAGGTACATCCGCTAGTTTTTCCTTAAAGTTGCTTACATTAACTAGAATTGCCTAGTAGTAATTACAGATAGCAACAACTTTTATTGACATAACAAAAGTACAATGACTTTCGTAAGGTCTTCTACAACTATACATGAAAACAAACAAGTGAAAACAAAAGATTTAACCTATGTACAAGTGTGAGCTGGACAAAGAGAAAGGAGAGGAGTCATTTTGTCACTTGTCCCATTTCAGGAGGAGACTGGCTATGGGATGAACGTGAAGAGTTTCCTGTTTGACTGTGGTGATGGACAGCTCAGGGCCATCTCCAAGTGGTCCAAGGCACCTTTTGGCATCACTGAAGAACTCTATGTATAAAACATTGCTTGGCAGACAAAGAAGGGAGTTGGGTTAAATTTAAGGTACTTAAGATACTTTTCACCATTTCACTTTCAATGGAAAAGTGACAGGTGGTGGTAGCTACCTTTTATATCACATGTAAGAGGCAACAATTTTTATTATGCTGCATGATGGAAAATTGTATTATCTATTTTATTACACGATAACACATAGAGATGAACCAAGGAGGATCATGACAAAAAGTACACTAGAAGGCCACAGAGAGTGCCTAAGAAAGTTGAAACTCAAGTTTAGAATGATTTAAGAAAAAGGAATTTGCTGCAAAATAATTGTTTTTGATATGATTCCCCCTTTACTTTACTTCCCATCCATACAAAGCTTATAATATTGCATTTTGTTGCTCTCTTTGATTTCTTTGATTTGAAGTTATCAGCTTTTCACTTTGTTCAATCCCTAGCCACTGTTGCTGCCCCCTGTAGCTACCGGTATACTCTGATGTCCCACTGGCTATATAGCATTTCATATTTCCATGTTTAAAGTGAGTAGCTATGATTTGTTCATACTTGAATAGCATCATATAAGACAAGTGTACCTTTAAGCATCAAAATGCTATTGTCTGGCTAATGTTTCTACGAAGTGTGTTAAGAGTATACATTTTTACTTTGCATGTACATGATATGTATTTTGTATTGAGATTTCACTCAAGATATTCCTAAAAATGTATTCCTAAAACTTTTGGTTGATAGATGAATTTGAATTGTAAATTTCCTTTTATCAGTGTCCCAATCTGGTACTGGTAGGCTAAAGGTAGAATATCTAAATTCGAATTGCTGTCAAGCGGCATCAAAGATTATCTAATTGCTGTCTAACAGCATCAAAGATGTTTAAATAGCAGGCATGTATAGGAATATAGTGGTTTTATAAGCAAATGGTTTTAATCGTTGTGCATGCATCTGGAATGTTTTTACCCTGAAACCAGAATTTGAAGGCACAAATTGCTGTTTGAAACAGCTTTTAAAGTTCATGTTGTTAGGTAGTAACGAAAGTTGCTCTATATCAATGTCAAATTATGAATTCTCTGTGATTATTGTGCAAAGCCTTTATCATAGTTGTAGATGCAAAATGATGCCTTACTGGATTTTTTCATATGTTGACCATATCTGCTGCTATGCAAACAACTGTACTTTCCTTCATAATCCAACTAAGCAATATTCCTGGAAGACTTCAAAGAAGAAACACAACAATTCCTTTAGTTGTACTTGGAGGTTCTGCAATGACTTGACAATATATTTCATTCTTTTTTATCTATGCTTTGATCTTTTCCTGTCCATAATGACATAACAAACACCAGTGGAGAGGAATAAACTGGTATGAATACAAGAACACACTGCAGGTGTTGCTTGGTTGTTGTGCAGTGACTTTTACATATGAGACCTAAATGAGACTCCGAAACCATATAGCATTGAACAGAAATATAATTTCACAATGTTTGAGATTACTACAGATGAAGTACGACTTAATCTTTTAACAACCATAAAAAGGTCTGATTTAACTTTGCAAGAACAGAACATATTTCTCCTGTTACTGTAATGCACTGGAGTCCAGCCTATTTAGCTTCCGTCCGCTACCCAAGCTCCGCTGTCGGCCAAATATTTGGTCGGCAGCGGAGCTTGGGTGGCGCAGCGGAGCTAGGGTAGCGGTCGGAAGCTAAATAGGATGGATTCCAGGCTAAATGCACTGCACCTATTATTGATATTCAGCAAAATGGGGTGGTGTAGTGTCACTACGACTGAGGGGATCCCATGTCCGATGACACATGAGTCAGTTACTTTGGCCCAGCAGGCTTGGTCGGCAGCAATGTATTATGTGGTCAAATTTTCTTGCTTTACACCAGAAGCTAAAAAAGGGTCATTATTTCTTCTTACTTTATGTCCTGCTACCTTAATAAACAGGGGCAATGTGTCAATGAAAAAAACTTTTCTCCTTCTCAGGTCTTGAATCGTCCATAGGGCTATATATAGGTTTCACGATTTTTCTGACAGTAACGATTACAAATGATTGGGTTTGGATGTGAGCATAGCATTATGATACATGACGCAGGCTGTCGGTGTAGATGTACTCCAGGGCGCGGAACGGGGACAGCAGCTTACAGTAGTGCATCCCGTCAAACCCGAACCACGCGTCCAGACTGGTCACCAGGGCAGGACTCGTCACCTGTAGGGCATCAGTACAATACTGTTATAGCTCTAGCTTTCTGGTGCATTGATTCTGGAAGATGTAGTTTGTTATTCAATGCATTGTTAAGAAATGCTAAGTCTCTTGGAAACACTAGAAAGTAAATGCAGAATATCATGGAAATCCGTCATTCTTTTTAAAAACAACGTTATTTTTCACAATTATTACCACAAATTTCTCACTTCGTGGACAATTTGGCAACATGTCAGCTGACTTCGTCAGGGGAAGATGAGCTCTGCTTGCTTTTGGTGAAAACATTGCGATTATGAGAAGAAAAAACTTTACTTTTTAAATGACTTACCACCCTGGCAAAGTTACTGGAGCACTATAGACAGAGTAACACCCACCTTAACTGTTCCATCCCCCTGGTCCTGGAACGTGAGACCTCCCGTCAGCCACCCAGACCCCGTAGTCTTCATCTCGTCGTCCGCAAAGGTCAGCTGGTGACCTTTCTGCTGATACCTGCCCATGGCAGTGGTGGACGCGGCGGTTGAAGCGATTTGGAAAGCCATCTGAAAACAAAGGGACATCTGTAGTATGATGCGACAGAAAATGTGCGGCCATGACCCTTGATAAAGAAAGGCGCATCCGTGATAGTGTTGGCAATAAATACTTTGTGTTCTGCCATTATTTGAAAGAAGATAGCTGGAAGATTTGTGATACTAATTTAACTGACTTAAGACCCTTTGTATGTAGTCTCCAAGCAGAGGTTGGTGGGGAAGCTTGTGACCTTACTATCATATACCCCGTTTCCTTTTCAGTGGCCTCACCGGAAAGAAAACGGGGAATATGATAGTAAGAAGGTCACGATCTTCCCCCACCAACTTCTGCTTGGAGAGTACTTTGTATGCCGCTGTCAAAAGAACTCATGACATGATCAATGACATACACACCTGGTTCAAGTCCTTACACGTGATTGGACTGTTGTAGGCTCCCGGTCCCAGCTCCTTGGTAACAGCTGACTGCCTTTTCATCTTAGTAGACAGCATGTTTGTGGAGACGTACGGCTCCGAGTTGTCGATGGGGTTAAGCGGATAGTCGAACTTGGTGTAGGTCTGGACTGTCACCATGTCGCCGTCCTTCTCCACATGGGGTTTGTTGTCGCCCAGCTCCAAGATGTTGTCCACGACTTTAGTCTTGACCGTGAGCTTGCTCTGCAGCGCGGATGGGGCTCCGATGATGCTCTGCTGTGCGGTGGTGACCCAGGGGGATGTCTTGCCGTCAAAGTCAAGAGCAGAGACGATGTCGAAAGGAGCCAGAATTCTCCCTGTGACATTCCTGGACCACAACGAGAGTACAAGTGACGTCAATGGCTGCTTTTCACAGCACTACAACTACCGTGCCGTCTCATTTCACGTTTAAAGTTTCTTGGAGCCTAATGCTCTTAAACCTTTAGCACACTAAAGTAGCCGCTGGTCTACCCGTTTCTCTATTGGTTACGGGGTTAGACAGCAGGGAGAAAGTTACCGGTGAAGTCAAAATAAGGGTGCTTTTACGAGCTCGTGATGCTGTCTTACAATCAGCGATTGAAGACAAACTATAGATAGCTGTCAGAAGACGAATTTTGCATCGTATACTAAAACGTTAAGGGATCGCTCACATCTGAGTCCGCAGTTGTTTAACTGCCTCTGTCTGCCTGGCTGCAGTGTTGTTAGGACTGTTGGCGACCATGAAGTTGACGGAGGAGTTCGCTATCAGCTTGTGCGCCTGCTCCATGGACACCTCCGCAGGCAGGTCCATGTTCAGGACGTTAGACGGCATGGCTCCCGACGCGATCTGAAGGCAAGGACGTACATGTATAACTTTCCCCCTGGTCTAGCGTGGCTTAAGATTTTAAATGTTCACGAAGACAATAGGTGTAAAACGTGTTTTTGCTATATCTGAGTTGTCATACATTTGAAATCTTTTATAAAACAAAAAGACGAGCGCTATTGTCAGTGTCACCCTGTCGATGATCAGTGTTTTACGCTACCGTCTAAGTAAATGTTTTTTGCACTATTGCAATTGTCCTTAGTGATAGATGAAACGGTTATCCCGTACATGTAGTAAGTATTTTTGCACTACTGGATGCATCATTCTTGTCAATAGCGATGGAAACGGACACAGGATGACTGTCATCATGACTCACGTGTCCGTGGTTCATTCCAGGTACAACAACTACCGGTTTCTGGTACACAGCGGGACTGGAAAAGTTGGCGTCCAGCGCGACGAACTCCCTGGGAGAGGAACAGAGAAGCAAACAGTCAATTTCAGAACATTGTTTCAAAACAGTTTGTACAGAAATACTCATATCATCTATATCTGACCGCTGGGGCACCACAGAAGATCTGGCAACCGATTTTCTTCTTGACTTTCCCATGTGGTGTATCAAGGACCAAGCATCAAGAATATCCTGGCGGATCCCATGGCATCCCTCTCCAAGCTAATACGCGCTCTTTGGATGACAAGCAATCGGGCCTATGATGTGTTAGGCGAACGTGCTAACTATCACACCAACTTGTCCCCTCCTCAGATATACAGAGATGGGTGAGTGAAAATGTATGGGACCGTGTCTTAGAGTAGCTGACCTGTACTTTTTCCAGGAGTAGCCCAGTCTGACCAGACCGTCCAGGTCCCCGTTCAGAGTGAGGACGGGCACGGGGAAGGTAGCCATGGGGTAGGAGTTGGTCAGGTAGGACCCCCACAGCAGCATGCCCTTCGCCTGGCGGGGGTTGTCAGACAGGTACATCTGCAGGAAGGTACCTATTGTGGAGATATATCAATAAATTAAACCGCGCAAAATTACATGCACACGTAAGAACTCTACTGATGAGACCACAGGAAGAATGCTGTTACCGTAGTATTGCTGATTCAAAAGCATCAATATGCATTCAATTGATACCTCAAATTCTTTGTCCCTTATTTCATTTTCGCAACACCGGTCGACTTTCTTTCGGCATCTAACTGTACATGTTCTGTTTTTTCTACTTCAAAACCAAACGATATATCTTATTGCACACAACACGTACGTCCAACGAGACTGGGCAGTTCACCTGACACGATATACAATCTCAGTGATGCAATAAACCCTCAATTCTAGGTCGCCTGTACTTAAATAACGCCCTTGCCACACCCTGCCCTTATAGAAAATCTGATTAATCATAGCATACGATTGTACCTCCGAGAGAATGAGCGCCGATGAAGAAAACGTCTGTCTTCATCCCACCCTGCACGATGGCCTGCTTACACTCCTGGATGGCGGACGACAGTTCCAGTGGGTTGGGCAGATCTGTCACGTACCCGTCCGTCAACCCGACCCACAGCCTACGGAGTGAGGAGGAGGAGGATATGGTTTCGTTAGTTTCAAACCATATGCTAACTTACTCCTTGTTATGTATTCCGCCTGTCATTTTCCCTACATGTGCGGCATGTTTACACATGTGCTATACCTGCATTGCAAACGGTTATTCAACGTAAGCACGAACCTCCTGTCATCACAATTTTGTGCTAATTTTCGTCACTGAATATCTCCAAGTACCGTTTCTTAGGTCCCTTTAACATGTGTGCGTATAGTTAAGTCCGTACGTATGAGTTGCATATTTACATATTTTGGTTTAGGTAAAATTTGCGGGGAAGAAGTTGCTTTTTCTTAGCGTTGTGCAGCCTGGTTATCGAAAGATTACTTTTTAGGCTGCGAATTTTGCCTAAACCAAATATATGTCAATACGCAACTCATACGGACTAGAATATACGCACACGTGTGAACAGTCGCACTTGCAATTGGCGTACGATTTCATGTCGCACGATTTTCAGCGAGGCTATAACAAAACTAGCCTCCTAAGCAGGCTTTGCGAGTCTGGCTTTTTTTCTAATGGCATTTCAATTCTATTGCTAATGACGCCATCGGAAAAAAAAGCCAAGTTATGCATAATTTGGATATACAGGAGTATATCATACGATATTCGTTGGGTTAGAAATTTATTTGGCCGCATCTTTTAAGGGTGGCGAAATTAGGTACCCTGGTGGAATTATGTTAGTAGATGTTATATATTGTCCCGAGTGTCCTCGATTTGCTGTCGTACACCTGCCGTGCGGCGTCTGTGACAGAGACCCTATAGCTACTCACTTGTGCGGGGAGAGCTCCTGGATAGTCTGCGCCAGCGGCTGGTAGGCCGTGCCTTTGATGTAGGCACCAGGGACGATAATGAGGCCTACCTCCGTCCCGTCCGTGTTGGTGGGCCGGAGAAGTTTGCAAGACGTGCCCAGGGCGTGGGGCAGGCCGCACAAGAGGAGCAACAGGGCTGGGACGGGGAACTTCATCGTTACGGGATCCGCAGAGAACAGAAGGGAAGAGAACGGTACGGGCTACTTATAGTTTAATGATTATGCAATGCTCCTGCCTATTTTGCATAGACCATATTTATAAGTTACTCATTTGCTTGTTAAAGCTTACAATGCAGATGGACGACGGGGTATACATAATTTCTTATTAAAGCCCGAGCCCCGTGAAAACAACATCAAGTTCCAATAATTGTGCGACGGAGATATTGGTATAAATTTAATAATTCTACATGTACTACTAAATTTGCGATGAAAATGGACTGTTTTACACAAAATATTGTCATGGAGCACAGTTGACCGGTGCGTGAGACTCTTTTTTTTAATTCGCTTTTGGACAGACAAGTACGATGTGGTACTGCACTCAAGTTTTTCATAACTTATCTTAACAGTGCCGCTAACAAAGAACAATATACCCATTTTTACACCTGAGTGGAGAGAGGAAAGTCGCACAACATCAGTGGCGACAGGGGATTCGAACCCGGGGCCGCTGGGTTCTGGGCCAAACACCCTGGCGTCACGCCACACGACCCCGTGAGAATCTGCACCTGGTGGTTATTGAAACAGCAAACGTTTGCCTTTATCTACGTCCTGTGATACTACCTTTATCTGCAGTCTAGTGCAAACAGTAATATCCGCTTATGTCGCATACACATATCTGCAACAGTTCTTGAAAAGACTCAAACGTTCCATGTTAGGGTGCGGATAGGTGGAGCCGGCTACCAACATTTTGCGAACGATTCAACCATCCATTTTGTGCGTCTTTGAAGAACTTTGTTTCCATGGCCTTTTTTCTGAGCATGATCGCTCAATATCCTAACTCGAAAGCAATCATTTGACCTGTATATGTATCATGTCCTAACACTGGCCGCAAAGTCAACCGATGCGGAGAAAGCAGTCTTGGCTACAAAAAAGGAGAACATTGTAACAAACAGTTGTATTCCTTTTGGATGCCTACACCAAGCTATGAGGTCCTTACAATGCATAGCCAGGACGTACTGGGATGATTATCTTTATTTATCCTTTACTTAGTCTACATATGGGTAATTAGTGCACAAAGATTCACTCTGAAGATAAACGCAAAGCTCATACAGGTTCGCTTCAATCCCCTCTGTTTGTCACCTCCGGAAAGAGATAAGTTTACTCGGGACGTTTCCGTACACATGTGATATGATAAACTGATAAAAACGCTCGGTGATAAAAAAAACTACATGCTAGCTGGCAGTTGAACAGAGCATTGCATAAGACACGTGGATCTTATCGCATGTTATTGAACCGATAACAGGTGACACTATGATTCTGGACAAACAGGCTTTTGGAAGAATACCCGCCAGATGAGTTGATGACTGTAGTAAATAAGAAATAGTTAACTACTATTATGTTACGGGTAATAGAGTCGTTCTTTTGCCAAACAGATTGTGTCTTGCCTTTAACTTCGCTTTGAACGACCGTTAATTTGTTGATGATATCAATCAATCAATCAATCAATCAATAGATTAATCGGTCGATCAATTAACCAACCAATCAATCAATCAATCAATCAATCAAACTTTTTATTGTTAAAAGAGGAGGCTAGCAGCCATGGGCTGAATTACAGAACTTCAGCCCATGTAACGTTAGTAGTGCGTTATATATTATGTCAAACAAACAAAGCACCTATGCATTAAAACAGTTTTAAGGTCTTAAGTATATATAAGAATTGAAATAGACATGAAAATAACACAGGTAATTTAGCAAATTGTTATTACGTAACAGAGCAAATACATATTCACGTTGAAGAAACCGTTCTCATACACCTTATTTCATGTGGCCGTGGACATTTTTTTTGTCCTACTGTTTAACAGGATAACAACATGTACGGTATACTGCCTCGTCTGTAACGTTCAGTCCTGGGCCTGGCATAGTCTATTTAATTGCTGGAGCGCGTGGTGCGCTCGGTGACAGCCCCTCGAGTTTGTGGTGGCCAATGACGGAAGTCTGGTGACCGAAGAGGTTCCCCGGCAAAGTTCAGGCAAAGGTGATCTCTTCGGCTGGTCTCAGGGTATGAAGTGTACGCTGAAAAGAGTATTGTCCGACACGCCCGGTTTTGAATGAACTCGATCCTGCTTCGCTGACTGAGAGTAAGCCTAACTAGGACTGATATGTTTCTTTGCTTTGTTTATTCACACGTTACAAGTAGGAATGACCGTCATATATACTGTAATATTGAAGCGACAGTAAACCCCGATACTTCAGAACTGCTTTCTCGTTCAATCTGCCTTTCTCTGTAAAAACGTACAGGCCTTGTACAAAACGACATCTAAAAGACTCGACAGCCCTTGAGCGACTTTCTTTGGTAGGTTTTGCTTCAATAACTGGAGAAAACCTTAAACACACACAAACCCGGACAAAAGGCCAGCTTTTTTAAAGTACTTATTTATCGACACGTCGAAGTTAGCTCCTTGTAATCGCAGAACACAATATTTATTCACGACCACAGCTCGGGTATAAAGTTACAGTTCTTGAAAAAGCCGTAGGTATTCTTCTGTGCACGTCATCGGGGCAGAAACTGTGGTGAACGGTAGAGGAATACGTCAGTTTTGAGACTGTACGAGTTGGACTACGATGTTTGTTCGGTCGGCTTGAATTCACGCCTAAATATTGTTACCGCTGACTGCCGTGAGTCGGCTGCAGTATGATGACCTCCGCTGGGCGTCAAATAAAAGAGGCTGTTAAAAGAGAACGAGCCTTCAAAATTAAGCCCATTTTCACATATTCTGTAAATTGTACCCTGAAGTTAAACATATAAAAATCTTGTACCTTGCTTGTCCACCCTACTATAAATTCTAAAGCGTCGAAGTTTGGGGTCCTTAACCATGTAAATCCCCGTAGGCAACATACTGTGGTCTGTGACCTTGTACTTCGAACTAACTACTCCCGCCTGCCTTTGTGCAAGCTGTGACCAGAACACGGAAGTAACGGCGCTGTCCTTTGCGCGGACTACGAGTATGGGTGCCTTTCCAACAAAGCCTTAAAACAGTATACTTGGTGTCATATGATTGTCCGGGGAATCCTCCTTCAGCGGACCGAGTACACAGTTCACTGTTTAGTGACTTTAGTGTTGAAACAAAGCACCTGACTTACACACAAACTCGGTGGCCTATCGCCTTTCGACGAATCATGGGTTCCCGAGCCAGCGAAACCCCAGCTACAACCGGTAGTGACGACGTGACCAGCCCGTACCACGTACCCGCCGAGCTGATGCCAGTTGTGACGAGCTTGACTTCCCCTGAACGCAGATACGTGCCGCTATGGTACATGTACGATACACGGGCGTCAGAGCTGTGTGAGGAGTGAGTAACATTTTATATTCCCCTTCCAGTGGGAAGGGGGATATATTGTTTTTGCTTGCCTGTTCTTCTTCTTCTTCTTCTTCTTCTTCTTCTTCTTCTTCTTCTTCTTCTTCTTCTTCTTCTTCTTCTTCTTCTTCTTCTTCTTCTTTCTTCTTCTGCCAAAAACCAAGTAGATGCGCGGTGGTAGCTCTACTAATGGTATTGCAGAAAGTTATATGTACCTTATGTTACAATGTACGGATGTTATATTTGAGATGTAGGTACCTGTAGGAAAGGTGAATACACCTGACAATAAATTATGCTAATGAGTACCTTATTTGCATAATCTATGCATAAACTTGTATTTCCCTTACCATTAAAGCTGTGGATGTCATCTTTGAAATGTAGGTACCTTTAGGAAAGGTGAATGCACCTGGACATAAATTATGGTAATGAGGACCTCATTTGCATAATTTATGCAGAAACGTGTACTTCCGTTACCGTAAAAGCTGCAGATGTCATATTTGAGATGTAGGTACCTTCAGGAAAGGTGAACACACCTGGCCATGAATTATGCTAATGAGGACCTCATTTGCATAATTTATGCATAAACTTATATTTCCCTTACCGTAAAAGCTGCGGATGTCATCTTTAAGATGTAGGTACCTTTAGGAAAGGTGAATGCACCTGGACATAAATTATGCTAATGAGGACCTAATTTGCATAATTTATGCATAAACTTGTATTTCCCTTACCGTAAAAGCTGCAGATGTCATATTTGAGATGTAGGTACCTTTAGGAAAGGTGAACACACCTGGCCAAAAATTATGCTAATGCGGACCTCATTTGCATAATTAATGCATAAACTTGTATATTCCTTACCGTAAAAGCTACGGATGTCATATATGAGATGTAGGTACCTTTAGGAAAGGTCAGGAAACCTGGCCATAAATTATGCTAATGAGGACCTCATTTGCATAATGTCTCCATAAACTTGACTTTTCCTTACCGTAAAAGCTATGGATGTCATATTTGAGTTGTAGGTACCTTTAGAAAAGGCGACTACACCTGGCCATAAATTATGCTAATGTGGACCTCATTTGCATAATTTAGGCATAAACTTGTATTTCCCTTACCATCCTTACCATGAAAGCTACGGATGTCATATTTGAGATGTAGGTACCATTAGGAAGGGTCATAAAACCTGGCCATAAATTATGCTAATGAGGGCCTCGTTTGCATAATTTATGCATATCCCTCACCGTAAAGGCTACGATTGTCATATTTCAGATGCAGGTACCTTTAGGAGAGGTGAACACACCTGTTTATAAATTATGCTAATGCCGACCTCCTTTGCATAATTTATGCAGAGACTTCATGGTAATGGGAGGGGAATATACTGCATTTTCCCGAAAATGTTGCCATTCTAGTTCGTCTTTGTTTTCATTGCTCTGTTCATTTCTGCAGGGTGATACAAACATCCAAGAGTTATAAACTCTGGAAGCACGAGTACAGCATACTTCAGACCCACGCAGACGACATCGCCAGAAAAGTCACGCCCCCAGCCGTTCTTGTTGATCTCGGCAGTGCTGCTTCCTCCAAAACCCGACTGATCATAGAGGCTATGCGGAAGCGGCACGGAAACGTCACGTTTGTGCCGGTGGACACAGCAAAAGGTATCAGACTATTTCTTTGGTCCGGTGTGGATTCTATTTATGGCATTGAGTAGGTTAGTGGATGAATGAAAGACCTTAATGGTACATTCGTGCCCCGAGGGGCTTAGCTAGGTACGGGTCGTCTAACATGTGACCTAACTAGTATGTATGTGACATATGCAGTTAGATATATACAATACATAGCTTAAACATACATAGTAGACAAAAGTGATAAACTAAGCTAATCCAATAGAGTCAACTTCTTCTCGCTTCTGTGTACATGTGTATATGTATGAACAGATCATGTTTCGCATAAAAGGGTTGTTCAGACCCAACAAAAATATAAATGCATTGGTTGCGTTTGAATATCCGAAGTATGAGAATTTTTCATTCATACATTTTAAACAGTCGGTATGTTCGTAATTTGTTGCTACAAGATTTACCTCTATTACCATTGTGGATTTTGGCTACGAATGTTTGAGTGTAAATATCTTTTAAACGTTGGCTAATGGAGTTGATGATAGGTGACATGTCAGTGTTCCTAGAGATACTTGATGGCTCCAAACGTAGGCAAAACCGCATTCTTCCAGTATCTTACGAACACCGGACGCCCAGCATTATTTACCATAAGCATCTAGCTAATGGCGAACGTAACAGTATAGAGGGATCACAGGTAGCACTCGGATAATTGGACACAATGTTTAACAGCGCACACCTCAATACCACGGTAGTTCGTGGCAAATAGGTGACGAAAGCGTTTCGATGGTCAGCTTTGAGTTTACATCATTAGTAATCTGTTGCAATATCAATTATAACTCGGCTATAAGGGCGTAAGAAGCGCTGTGTTTTTGGTGCAAATTTAATGACCCAGATACTCTGCTTGGAGAGTATCGACCTGGTCGTAAGGACAGATAGGCGCATAAAAAAACACACCGCTTCTTACGTCCTTTAGGCAAAATATACGTTTCTCAACCTCCCTGTCCCGCGGAGCAGTGGGCCTTTCTACATCTACTGCATAACGTATTGGAACAGCACAGTATTAAAAAAAACACCACCATTGCACGTCATCTGAGAAAAGTTTTCACAATCACGCATTTCTATCAAAGTATCTAACCTGTCCTTCCTCTGAAACAGAATTTATTGAGACCTGCGGTCGGCAGCTGGAGAGAGACTACCCCGGTCTAACCGTGGAGCCCTTCGGTGGGTTGTACATGGACGGTGTGCGACACTCTGCCGCTAGAAGTGGTACCAAGTTACTGCTGTTCCTGGGCAGCAGCCTCGGTAACGTCTCCATCCACGAGCAGCTGAAGATGCTTCAGGAGATCCGGGCACAGCTAACTGGTATGTAGACTATAGACGGTATGAATATCTGAGCAATGTGTAGTTTTACAGAGAGGTACGTATACAGTCGTCTCAAGAACGGGTACCTACTAGTCATGTAGTAGTTTAGATGATAAAAAGAATCATGATTAGATTTTCCGACGTTGCAGTGTCCCTTTTTAATCTGTAACTACGATAAACTTCGTTAACGCGTCATCATTCACAATATCATACTAGTGGATGCAAACTCAACGCTCGACCCTCGAAACCCTTTTCTCATGCGCCTATGTCTGTATTGAATTTACACTTCACTGACAGTTTCTCTAACGAAAGGTGATCTGATACAAATCACTGTTTGCTCCTTAGAAGGAAAGACACAGTCAACACAGAAGCACATTTTGAATACATGTACAGGTTTTGAACTGAACTTAAATGACTTCGCGATGGACACCTTCATAGCCTGGGTACCATTCTCTGTGGTGACCGCGGCTCTCACGCAAAAAGGGAGAGCTAGTGATAACTATGGAGGATGGTACCCAGGCTAACGATAACGTCTCCATCCATGTCAACTTTTCTCGGAATCAAATCCCGATGTTTCATGAAGTCGGGGGACTTCATGCATTCCCAGTCTCTCCCCTGTCAGTAAGATGAATATAGAATTCTAAACCTGTTCCCACTGTTGATTAGATCAGGACAGGTTCGTACTTGGGGTGGACATGAACACAGACCGAGAGGCTTTATCTCAAGCTTACGGTGACCAGTGGATACCAATATGGCGAGACAACCTGATCTCTCGTCTTAATAAGGTTAGAGACATCTTGATATCTATCTGTATATATGAGATGCCAGGTATGCCGATATAGATCTAAACAAGGTAACATCGATCATGCTGTAATTTATCCAAATAAGCTTATGATAGCATTATATGTACATTTATGTTTGAATAAGGTACGTCACAAATACGGCAGCTGACACGTTGACGGTATAGTCGTCGGTGGTTTAGCCTCCTTCGCAAACTTCTAGGAACGCCGGCGTTTATTTTTTGGATGAGCGCTGATACGAGATCCTCAACATGGGCCAGGTTTTCTAATGCCGGGAAAGATAGTTTCCGCGTGCCTAGAAACTCCACAGCATTAGAGAACCTAGCCCTTGAAAAACAGGGCTCACTACAACAACCCAAAAAGTAGAAGTCTACGTACGAAGGAGGGTATATGTAAGTGGTTATTCATTTTTAAAACAGTCTAGCCTTCAAAACGGGGAGATGTAGAGCTATACCTTGTAATTTTGGTCATCTGTCTTTTTTCTTCACTTCTCCCGCCACACCTATCTCATGTCCAGGACTTTGGCGGAGACATGAACCATGAGATGTTTGCGCTCAACTTCGACTTTGTGGAGAACCCCGCAGATGGGGACACACCGAGCTATGTTCAACTGTCCCTCAGCAGTTCCGGCAAACAACGGGTGCACTTTGGTGAGTGTCTTTACCTCGTCAATGGCTCGCCTAGCCTGTTGCCAAACTGTTTCCAGGGTCTGCAGAGACCAGCTCCTCGGCTCCAGGACCAACATGCCCCCAAGGAAATTCTACAACAGCCCCCCCTGAGATAGATATTATAGAGATCGGAGGTCTGGCATCCAGGCCATGGCTCGCCCGCATGGCTTATGTTGTGTATGGATTAATGATAAAGGATACTAAATTGGACAGTCAAAAATATACAGCTTCCCCATCACATCTAACCGGACAGGCCATTTGCAAAGCCCATCTACGGAGTTAACGCATATGACTAGGTTGTACAAGTACCGCCATATTGGTATCTATCCACAGGTCGCTATGATAAGCCCGAGACAAAGCTTATGATTGTATGATCGCTTGTCGCAAATGCGAACAATGTTTTATGCACTGTTCGAATGTTATGTTCGTAATGCCACACAGGAGACTGGTTCTGCAGATTTGACTGTTTTCACATTTTCTTGAACCCAATGTTTTCTTTGGTCCAGAAAAGCTTGGCATCGACATAGACTTTCGAGACGACGAAAGAATCCATTTCAACGAGGGGCCGAACACCAGCTGCAAGTGGAACATGAAGCAGCTGCACAGCCTAGCGGAGAGGAGCGGCTTTGCAGTAGATGCCCAGTGGACAAATGATGAGGACAATTATTGTGTCATCTGCCTGGCACCTGCAGGTGTCAGTAAGCCTACTGTTTAAAACTTTCTCTTAAGATAAAAACTGTATGTGTTTGTGATGCTGGCAAGAAGCTAGAGAGACGGATACGAGAATATAACACCTTTCAGTTTCACAACAGGTAGATTTAGAAAGGTTGGGAATCTTATAATGATATGCTGTAAATAAGAGTTCGGCATGAAGGTTGTTTTCGGTAGCGTTTGTAGGGATTGTAGTTAAGTAGCTATGAATATATTGTCATTGAAATTTGCTATGTGGTCAGGTCTTGACTAATCGAAGAAAATATATTAAAGATCCCCTGGCGACTTTCTTCGGTACTGCAGCAAAATTTCTGGATTTTCTCGTGTTCTGGACAAGCTATCGGTTTCAATTTCTCTGTGGTTGATAGCTCTTGAAGATGTGGCATAAGTATGTGGCATAAGTTAGCGCCTTCTAGCAGCTTCCTTGGAACTGCAGGGTTTAGTTGCAGAACTTGAAACAGGAAAGGATGAATCAATTTTTTTATGATTTTTGACCTGTTATGTTGAAGATGCTGAGCAACTAACTGCACGACAGCTAGTGTACTGCACCTTAATCTTCTTGATGAAGGAACCTCTTTTCCTAAAATTAACTTCTGAACCTTTGTAGTAGAAATATTTTCACATAGAAAACTAAAAACACACTATGTCTAAATTACTAGTAGTTTAATAAGTTTTTCCACATGAAGATTACGTGTAACGTTACATCAGAGATATTTTCTCTGACAACTCTCTTGCCTATAAGGCTGCCTGGCACGTTTAATGAAATGTACTGAAGTATCCTCTAGATAAAAGCAAGCCCTTCAGCCAGGGACCAGTTAGCATAAAAACAGGTATTATCAAATGATCACTACTGCAACACACGTTACTGGAATGATACATGTTCCTTACGACTATCTTGCTACAGAATTGAGTACTCAAAGTCGTTCATATTTCTGATTACTGTATGTCGGCAACAGATGTATGTAATGTTATGATCAAAAACTTTTGAAAGTGATTTATTAAGTGTATGGCATTTGCTCAGTCATATATTATAAGCTACGAAATTATTTAATCATTACGTTAGACATTTACAATAAATCATACATTTTTCATTTCTCCTTGTTACGTTTTTGATCCAGCTTACTTGTTTGTTAAATTTCGGCTTATTCACCAAGGTAAAGCAGTATGTATCAAAGTTTCATACAAGCAAACACAGTAGTTGTAAAATATCATGATCAATCATTCTCATTTCATGACTTGAAATTCTCAGTTTCTCCAAGCAAGAGATGCTCTGATGTGGATAGGCACAACATGTAGATGCTATCATCTGCACTCTTGTGATACAAGCAATTGGATTCTAGAAAAACAGTAATGATCAACAGAAGATGCATTCGACCATTACTTAGTACCTACTATCATTACAAGACACTTTGATTGTCATTTTTAGTAGAAGTGCAGTGATTTCTTAGCCTGAGTACCAGCCTCCGTAGTGACCGCTGGCTCAAAAAAATTTGCTTGCTATACCAGCCTCCGTAGTGACCGCTGGCTCAAAAAAATTCGCTTGCTAGCGGTCTCTACGGAGGCTGGTACTCAGGCTAGTGATTTCTCAGACTGCAGCTCCACTCCACCATGCAGTGCATAAATTCTAAATTTGAACTTGCTAAAGTCATGCATATCAATTCATGCATTCCTATACAACATGCAAAGTCATGCAGTGATTCTGGACATTCTTCTTTGACTAAAATAGATTCATGCAGCTTATCATAGAATTTTCCATCATGCAATATCCCTACAGACTAGTCATGATCCCAGCATGCACTTGTCCTACCATCTCAGCATGTAACTTCCAAAACAGACTACCCAACATGCACTTCTTCCTACAATTCATAACTCCAGCATGCACCTTTGCTTCTATTCAAACAATTCCAGTATCCAACATGCAGTTTCTATCACCTTACAGATGGAGCATGCACTTCTCATCCCATACAATTCTGTGCTTTAACATTGCCTCATGCATCTAATCTACCATCATGCATCTCTTCCTACCATCATGCATCTCTTCCTACCGTCATGCATCTCTTCCTACCATCATGCATCTCTTCCTACCATCACGCATCTCTTCCTACCACCATGCAGTTTTGGTTACATGTACCAGCATGCACCTATTAGCCTCTGCAATCATTATTCAAAGCACTGCAAGGTCTGCAAACTGATCTTGGTAAAAACAAACTCCGCCTCTCTTTGAAAATATTTCATCTGCAGAGCATCTCAGCCTTTGTTACATGAGTATTTCAAGTTATGAGTTTCAGAATTATTGGTAAGCAGGTACAGTTATTAAGCTTACATAGATGTTAGAAATTGAGCAAAAGTTGAAGAAAAACATACTAAAACTGCACATGCATTAAATGCAAAGTATATAAAAAAAGGTTCTGTCATATAACTCAGTAACACAGAAGCATTCCCTGAAGGTCTATTTACTTCTATGTACTATGGCTTTCTGTACTTTTGTATTTTGCAACTTTACAAGGAACTTAAAAGTAGGTTATAATGAAACCCAGTCTGGTAAAAAGAAACTGTGCAGAGCACCATAATTTTGGGATACAACCAATACAACATTACTGTAGTCAACAAAATTGTCCAGTCTGACTCCCTCACACAACTCAGGTGGGTGATGATAAACCATGTTTGCATGACTGTGCCCTATCCTACTCCTGATAGGCCTGCCGCCTGTGTTGTCTCCAGTACTCCTGCTGGAGCTCTCTCAGGTTAGCCTCTAACATTTCCACCTCGTCTAGACGCCCCGCAGCTCTGGCCTGTTCTACAAAACTTCTGATGATGTCCATCTGCTGCAACATGGGGTCCGTCTCTGTGGTGGCTACACTACTGGAATCTACCGCGGGGGTCCAACCCTTCCCTATACTTTCTGTCCGATCTCGGTTTGTTGTATCTACAGCCGCCGCCGCCGCCGCCGCACCTTTTCTGTCCTTCTCTGGGGAAGACCGTTTTCTCTGCTCCTCGGATCTCCGTCTCTCCTCGGCTTCTAACGCAGCCTGGCGCTCTAACGCCAGTCGCTGTTCGATCTCCAACCGCCGCTGCTCCTGGAGCTTGCGGAGCTGGTCCTCGCTGGGGAGGGAGGGGAGACCGAAGACATTGTCTTGGATGAACAGGGTGCAGTGTTTACGGATGCCCTGCTGAAGACGGATGGCCTGGGGACTCAGCTGTTGGTCGGTGCCACTCGCCCCCATAGTGGCAATCTTCTTCCTACAGACGTACACGCAAGAGGTGAATGTGTTGCCATATGATGTGACTTCAGTAAGAAACCTTAAGAAGATCTAAAGATCTAGACAGTTTACCATTACCAGTAATCGTTTAAGTTATTTTTGTTATATTTCATCTGACTCCCTTCCTCATGACATAAATGAAATGAGGCCTGCAGGCCAACATGAGCTTCTCATGAATATACAAAGGTTCAAGGAAAAATTTTATCAAACAAGGGGTCAAGATGAAAACAAGGGGCTGGGAGGAAAACTTGACTACATTCATTTCCTGATACTGTGTGTACCAAGGAACAGAATTTTTCCTTGGACTCATCCTGATTTTCCAGTCCAGCATTACGTTTTTAAATCTGAGAACCAACAAATCAGATTTCTAGTCTGGCGAAACTTCTGCCTCCACTACAGAATACGTACCCGATGGTGTCAATGGCCTCGTAACATCTCATCAGCTGACTGCGGACATTGTTGGCATGTTCTAGGTTGTAACTGGTCTCACCAGCACTAAGGCAAGAAGGCAGACAGTTGGCCAGATCAATAAAGACATCAATCCACTGCCAATGCTTCAGTACACTTTAAAACTAATGCGGTGAGGTTTAGCTAAAGAAACAATTCATACATGTAGTTTTCTGTGAAGGAGCTATAAATATTCACAGAAAACTATTTTCTTCAGCTAAATCTCACCGCATTACTTTAAAAGTGTACAATATGCAAAGTGTACAATATGCAAAGTGTATAATATGCAAAGAACACAAATCAAAAAGACATCAGCCTGACCCAACTTACTTGAGAGATTCGGCCATTTTGATGTACTCAGGACACATGGTCTCCACCTTGTCCATCAGCATACGGAGTTTCTGCCAGAGAACAAAAGAGTTTTTAAAGATACACTTCCTTTTCAACAGTTAACTATAGAATTACCAGTACTAGTGTCTTACCCGTCCTTTGTCTTAGAGTCTCTATTCTGCACAATTTAGCAAGCAACAATCATTGATTCTTCATTGTAATGACTGCACAACTCTGTAACTGACAAAAACTACCAGTAATACAAACTAATGGCAGAGTCAAACACCTATCCCAGCAGCATTTGTGCCTGGAACAAACCACACCTACCTCGTACAGTTGCACGATGATGGGTTTTGTGGTTTTCTCCTGAATCTGCCTCTCCCTCCGCCTCATGACAGCCATGCAGTCCTGACACGTCCTGATGCCATCTTCCCGAGGCTCCTCCCCGACCACCTCCCCCACCAGCAAGCGCAGGCTCTCCATGGCGCGTGTTCCCGCGCTGCCCTGCCGCCGATGGCCCTTCTCCTCCCCACGGATGTTCTGAACTGGTGGGTTCCCGGCCTTGTTCACCAGCTTTCCTTTGGGGAAAAACATCAGTGGAAATTTGACTTAAATGACAGATAATCTGAAGGTGGAACATATAGCAGAATTGGCAAGTGAGTCCCGCGCTGCCCCGGCGCTGATGGCCCTTCTCCACCCCCCTGATGTACTGAACTGGTGAGTTACCAGCCTTGTTTACCAGCTTTCCTTTGGGGGAAAACATCAGTGGAAAAGTAGAGTTTATTGACATTAATCACAGTTGATCTGTATCTACATAGCCAGTAATACCTTTCAGAATATCACAGCAGCTTTGCAGGCAAGTGGCTCGGCAGCAGCTGGTTATATTGCATGGAACAACCAGTCACAATTCGCATTTGAAAATCAGAAGTGGGACCATACTTAAGAGCTATAATAGCATCGTAATTTGTATGATAGCAGAAACAATAAGATAGAAATAAGATAGTGAGAAATGGTTTAGACTGTTACTAGTGAAGTCTTTAGCTAGTTATACATGAAAATAAAGAATGGAGACAAAAATGTCTTACCAGTGAAGTCAGGTGTGAGGAACTCGGAGCACTTGTTGCACATGATGCTCCCACACAGCCGACAGTGGTGCCGCCGGCGGGACAGGTTAAACTTCTCCCCACAGGTGGGGCAGAACGGCACCGCATCGTCCGGCGCCCAGGGGACAAGACCGATCTCAAACTCTGGGGTTGGGGGTGGAAGGGCAACTCTTGTTATGCTCGGTGACTAAGCAACACTAGGTTTATGTTCTTTACTAGGAGAAACATTACAGAACATAGCTGCCAACTAGATTTTAAAATGGTTAACAAAAACAGAGAGCTGTCTTTGGCATTCACAATCCAAAATGTGGAGATGTACAAACAGTTATTTATGTTCATAGCTAAACTCAATCCAAGGTGAACACAACAGTAGTGTGAGACTCAGTGAGTTTGTTGTTTTCTTCATACTCTAACAGATTTCTCAAACACAGAGAAGGTATATAATTCGTAGCAATGATACACCCACATCCAATGTGACATCACCATTGTCACTGTAGAAAATTCATGTTCCCATGTCCCTTGCAGATCGACCAATTTCTTCAATTTTTTTCATAACTCCTATGGGTTTTACCACCAGAAAACCATCAGCATAACATAATGGATGACAGAGCAGGCTATTACTGGTAGTCTGATAACATCATTAGCACTTAATTAGAAGATGACAAAAGGATCAATTGTTTGTTCCAATTGGTATTAAGTCACTTTCATACCTTTTTTCTTGACAGGATCTGGATTCATCCTATCAAATGCTATCAACTGTAGGGGGAAAGAAAAGCAATTCATTAGTGAGAAAACTACATTTTTTCCAAAGCAAATTAAGTGGCAATTCATTCTCATGTAATTGGTTTGTCCCTTAGTTTCAACATGTAATTATTTGTTTCAATTACGGTTCAGTCATGACAGAAATTTCCTGAGGAAAGTCTCAACATACATTATCTTGAAGTTGATAGCTGCTCCCAATAATTTGCTGTCATAACCTTTCAGGCATACAATGTATGTAACGGGTTCTAACTGCAATGTACAAGCCTGGCATATACATCATTCATCACATGTGCCGGCTTCTGATAAAATTTTGTGATGGTGAGTTATATTAAAAAAGACAGTTTCCCACCTTCTCAAGTCTGATTAGCAGTTTATTCATCTCGATGACATAGAAGTCGATTCTTGCATCGCGGATCTTCTTGAAGCTATCCATATGGCTGCGACTGGTACCTTCAAAAGAGAAAGACATGTACAAATTGTCCGTCTTTAAGCTCTTCATGTAATGAGATTTACATTGTATATTGTTGTAAGCTACTGGTAACAGCCCTCAAGTTATAAATTAAAGGTGACATTTTGTAACTTCCTCCATTTGTACAACATGTGATTGTGACTATCAATTTTCCCATGACCATGCATTGAGTAAAACCTTCTGCATGCAGTGACCTTCCTTCTTTAGCTTTAGTGAAAAACTTCCGCAGTTATCTTACTATCTAGCATATTTTGAATTATCAAAATTGCAAAACAACTGTCTGTACTCAGTATTACATGGCTGCACACAAATATACATGTACAACACCATTCAATTCTGTTAAAGTTTTTACACTGACTACGTATACATTGACAAGTAATAGCATAACGTATGTGCAAAACTCTATCTTGAGACATTACATATATAAGCAGATGAGTTTCTGTAGAACGTTTTAAAATGTTATTACCAGCTCAGAGCAAAAGCGGTCATTGTTAAGATTATAACAAGAACCCCAGCCAGTACTGAGGTATCTAGGAGCCTGTTCTGCAATGTTACCAGTAGTGAGGTGAGTAGAAGCAGCAGATGAGATGAGGAGGAGGGTTGGGGGCTCACTACCCGTCACACAATCTCTACACATGCCTCATGTTCACTGTACAGAGACGTTGACAGGCAGAGAGTCCCACCCACTCAGCAGCAGGAGAGGAAGCACAGAGAGAACCAACCAGTCCTCAGGACAGGTCCAGAGCCTGGCTTAAGCTCACAGATCAGGTAGGAAAAAACAGCTTTTTGGAAGACAGTTTTATGTATGAGCACTGCTTTGAACTGGTACATTTGTTACTGTTTTCATGCAGAAGTAGCTTTTCCTGTCAGTTGTGTTTGATTTACACCTTTAGATGTTGATGTTAAATAGAAAATACTTTTGTATAAAGCCACTTTCATGAGAAATCTAAGCATGGGATCTATATTATCTATCAGCCCACATGTTAGAGACACACATAGGCAATGGTTATGAAATAATGTACATGCAAACAGACCTATGACTTGTATGAGTTGTATTTACCAGGTGTACACGTTCATGGGCACACACACAATAGAAAACAGTTGAATATTCCCCTAAATCATCACCTTCAATTCAGTAATTAGCTACAAGCAGATCCTACCCAAGCTAAATAACTGGAAGACAAGTCTGAGGCCCGACAACCTGTCACTCTCTCTACATGGACGGTATGGTAGGCCCACAGCATGTATTGGAAGTGACAAGCCAGCAGGCGCACACAGTTCACAAGTCACTCTCCATACACGGCCGAGGGTGCAATCATAAAACCCTAACCACTGAAAAGAGCAGGACTGTCATACAGCAGCTAGAAGATGACATCGTACCTTCCAAGTAATACATTGCGTACTAGAGAATTATCCACTTTTCCTTGGTGAAACATTGACTATCGTGGCACAATTTCAACCACTTCTGTCTAGCTGTTGGATTAAAGCCTTACAACATGTCACCTGTTGCTAACCTCCTTGGCTGACCATAATAATGGAGCACTTGCAATCCTACCAGAATTTCCTTCAAAACGAAAGCCTGACCAAGATCAGTCTACTAGTAACGTAAAGCAGAATTGTTGGTACTCTCTAAGTCTAAGCAGAGACTAGGCTCCAGCTGGTTTATACATCTTTTTAGGTGCTTTTGTCTGGCTTTCTATTTTGTCACGTTTTCTTTTGAAAAGAAAGACATGACAAAATAGAAAGCTTGACAAAAACACCTAAAGAGATATCAAAAACAAGCTGTAGCCTAACTTATGATTGGAGAGTAGAATTCAGCAACAATCTTTTCTGATGATCGCTATGATCAGAAATCCTTACAGCAAGGCTGAATGGCAAGAAGAAACAAGACAACTGACTTATCTGAAACCTTCCGTACACTGTCAGGAGGCCATAAGCTGGAGAACCCTACAGGCTTCATGGTGGTCAGTCTTCCCTGTCTACTGCACCGCCCCTTCCACATGGATACTGCTATGCTGCAGACCAGCAGCCTGCCTGTCCTGGACGGCAACCAGGGCCCACTGACTACAGCACCTCTCCAGCCAACCCCTTATATCCCTGGCCAAATTCTCTAGTGGGTTACCCAAATGACATCTATCAATTACATGAAACACAAGTGCTTCCTGTCATTATGGTAAATGGAAATGAGACCTCCAAACTGACGAGTTTTTAATGGCAGGCATCTCCACAGTGATGGAAAGCAGGGAGAATGAAGGATCAACAAAGTGCAAGGTCCTATTCATTTGTCCACATTACTGCTGCACCTGTACTAAACCATACAAAGTGATGTGATAATGGTATGCATTACATACATCATGCATATTGGCTAGCTGAGTGGCCCCATCAGAATTATGGATAAAAAGTTTTTACATCCTAAATTACAGTTCAAGGATAAATATTCCGAAATGTAACCTCTGCGTGTTCTGGACAAAAAAAGTCAGTCACAAGTCTAGGTGTTCAAATTTTAAATGTTCTTCCTTGACAAAGTGAATAATAATGATTATGTACTGTTGTTAAGGAGAGAAAGAGGACCTTGGTACAACTTGCAAACATCACTGAAACACAAGGTGATATAGGATCTAAGTTATGGTATAAGATATGATGTTCTCTGACAGTTACAAGCATCCCCAAACCTTATGGAATATCCAAGCAAGATGAATCTTTGGACGGGACCTTATAAGCCTAAATGGTCTCCTGTTTCAGAACACCCACGCTTTATTTTGAGAACCACACTTTTGAACCAGACACAGAAATGCAGCTGAAAATATAACCTACATTTCATGGCGGTAATAAGTAGCTATGGCTGCACTAGTGAAAAACTGTCGGTCTTAATATTTGGTATTTTGAAAGTACAGAACTGGCATATATCAAACACTTCATAGCTGCTTATGTGATTAAAATTTGTAATTAATAATCTTAAAAGATATTTGCCTTTTAATCCACTTTTCTCTGAAAACCAGTAGTTAAGGTCCAATGGTGCAGGTACAAACTCTTGGTCGCCTGCAGTGCAGGACAGAGTCAAAGTAAGTCCCGTGGGACAGACCTTCCCAAAGTCCTAGCAGGTGGGACAGACGTGTACTGGTATGGAAATACAAATCAGGACATGATTGTCACCATGATTGCCAATTTGTACACCCTTTCAGGGGTAAGTGGTTGTAATGACACTGATTCTGGTCCATTCTGCTGCTCATTTGGAGAACAAAAGTGATTCTCACACAAATCCATTACACAATGAAGGGTGGGAAATGTATCATGCCATCTTCTGATGGATAACTTAAACTTGTTTCTGTATCAATCATAGACAGGGACAGTGGACCACATTTAACTTTGACCAATTGGAGGGGGAGGAGAACTGCTAAAACTTTGCCCCTTTCATAATACATTGTGAGACACTGAATACCGGTATTCATAGGATTTACTGACAGTGACAGGGATTTCAGGCTTACCACAAAAGGTGCTTTAGAAATAAGAGCTTTATACAATCCATGTGTAAGTTGTTGTTTTTCCTACGCTTGAAGTTTATTGTACCATGAAAGTACTTATAATATTGAGTGTTAAACTAATAAAATGTTAGAAGTCAGTTAAATTGTGTTACAGGATCTGCAATGTCTTGATTTTTATTGTCATTCAAACAAATTCACTTGGTGTGACTTCATGTATGCTTCTCTTGGTTGCTCTCTGTTTCTTTCAATGTCAATTGTATGACAGCAACTAGAACTGGATTATGAAATGATAGAAGAAGTGTTATAACCATTATCATCAAACAGAAGAAGCTTCACAACAGAATGACAAACATGCCCTGGGTGACATTGCAAGACAGTGCCATGGAGCCACTTCAACAAATATACAGAATATACATACATAGATACTGGGTGATTTCTAGAAAATTAAGGGCCACTGGGCTCTAGAAACTTTTATTATTTTCTCCAAGCTTTCAAAATGGATAGGGAGTTTCCCTTATAGTTATGTTATGACCTTACATATTTTCAATCACTGTATCCTGTTACAGGCAATATCATTGACTGAACAAATGTATGACTACCGGTATGTATGAGAGCTGGGTAAGCCAGCAAATTATGAAAGCATGGATATAAAATCATAATATCTCTAGGGCATCTAGGACAGGGAGCATTTGGGTATAGAACATGTGACAGACGATGTAGTCAGGCTGTTCAGCATGGATTTGAGACCAAGCATTTGTCTACATCCATCTTCATACATGTTTCCTACGTGCAGGTAGCGCATGGTGGTCAAAAGTCTTGTGTTCAATGATCCTCACAATTAAGTCATTGACTCACCAGGCTCAAATAACCTATTCAACTGCAAAGTGCTGAAGGCTATATATATTCTCAGTCACAAATTTGTATTTCCTTTCCATCACATATGTTTGACACATTTTCTAGACTTCTTTCATATCTACGTTATTGCAAGGATATACAACCATATCACTTTCTTTGTTACTGTGAAACCTGTCTGAGATGTACTTTCTGTAGTACACATACTAAAAGGTAGATGGCTCTGCAGTGCAGCCAAGAGAAGAGCAGGATGTGAATATAGATAAGGGTTATCAGGCAAGAGAGAGCAACCATTCTTCAGCTGAGGTGATCAGATGGGAGGGGAAGGTGGAAGCACAGATGTCTTGTCACAGTCATCACAGCATAACAGTGTCATCAAGAGGAGTGTCACCAAATGCACAGATGCAATTCCACAAGCTTCTAATTACTGTATCTGTGTGCATCTGTGATAATCTGGTGCGAGTCATATTCATAATCTAAACATTGAGTGGGACTTGGATGAATGTTAAGAAACATATAAAGGACAATGCTGAATAAGCAGGATTACTGGCTTGTTAAAGTAATGACCGTTCAAATGAGAATGGCCATTTTATGACAATTAATGATAGTTTTCATGCATGAGTTTGTTTATGTATGTAATACAATGAATAACTGTCACTGCATCCCTGCCCCGCCTTCTGTACACACATGAATTACCTTCATGCTTCTTACCAAAAACATGTGGACACATGACACGTTCCAAGCCTTACCGAAGTCTTGTGGCTCCCACATTGTCGGGTCCACGCCGCCAACATAATACGCCGTGCTGAGTGCGGCCACCGGTTCGCTACTGTCCGACCGGCTGGACACCATCCCGCGGTCCACCCGGACCCCATCCTGATCCCTCCCGTGCCGTAACAGCTTACTCTTGGCCCTGCCAAACAGGCCCTTCAGATGCTGGAACACTTGTTTATCTGCCTCTGTGTTGTGTGCTTCCTCAAAATGGTTCTGTAACTGCTGCACTGTCTGTAAGTCTTTCATGCAGATGGGGCACAGGAAGCCCTCTCGTATGTCTCCGGAGTCACTGGTCGCCATCATGCTAACTCAGGGTCAGTTCAGACAGTTTCTTTCCGGCATTATGGACCGGACAGACTTTTGACACACGCCCTAGTTTTGGGGGGCGGGGCCCCTTTGAACTGTTGTCGTTCAAGTCAAATTATCCATGGTACCTGGAGGGATGATTATAAACATGGCATGGTCATCATGTCTTTCGATGTTTGGGAGATGACAGGACAGCAATGCCGATGCAAGATGACGGCACGGCGCTTATCTATAAAGCAAACAACGTCATGACGAAGATAATCAGGGGCCAAGATGTGGGGGAGGGGGGCAAGGTGAAATAAATCGACTCCTTACACCTCGATTACTGCAAAGTGTACAGCGATCCATTCTCCACTTTTGGCGACAAATGTCCCGTTTACAATCCCTGCCAACAGACTGGTATAATTCTACGCCATTCTAGGCTCAGTACGATAAAATACAGCGGTATAAAAACCTCGGTGAAGCGCAGCGGCTCAGCTCTCAGCTCCAGACACCGAACAATTACGTCATGGGTCAAAAGGTCAAGATGATAGACCTGATTATCCTATAAGGCATCAGTGGCGCAGATTGTACTACAAGGTAGAGGCTGTTTTGTCGTCTACTATCAAACTTCGCTTCGTTGTATTTTCAATACCTATTGATTTCATTTCTACTTTCTTGTATTGTATGTCAAACGAAGACTGCGTTGATGGAATGCCCTCACCCTGGATCTTTATGTTTATAAATTATAGGGGTCCATGAAGCTATAATATTTGTCCTATGAAAGAAAAGTTCTAACCAAGGATTTATCCTCCTTGTTCTAACATAAGTAGTTTTTCCCATCCACCTCCCGCACAATCACTTGACTGTTACATTACTAGGGTATTGCAGTTTGATTGATATGCAATATTCCATGAGCTATCCTTTGATGAGACATGAAATGGATATCAAATAATCTATCCTGCAAAATGCCTCATGGTATTTTTCTTCATATCATGGCATCCTCATCTTCACCCTAGCATATTATCTGTGATTTACGTCGCCTATCCTTGCTTTTTAATAATAGGCACACGTGACATGATCAGAAAATAAAACTGCACTTTGAGCGGAAGCTGCTAGGTGGCCCCATTGCGGCGTAACGACAACACGCTGTTTTGCGGCAACGCGCGTTTCCCTCCCTCACTTCCGTGTCGATATCGATCTCTTGGTCCTTTGAGTTGCATTGAGTTGACCGGTGTACTATTGTCCTAGCTTAACCATCGCCATGGCCGATCCCTGCTCCCTCAGCAACTCACAGGCCTGCAGAACCACCAACATCTCCCTGCACCTTGTCGTAGACTTCGAGAAGCAGGTCCTGCGAGGATCGGCGACTGTTGATGTGGAGGTGTTGGAAGAGAGAGTCGAGCATGTGGTGAGTAGTTTGCACTAACCTCATGATAACACACTTCTTACAGCTGATACGAACATTAAGGCATAGTTGGTCTTAAAGGTAAACCGTAGAAGGGATTGTGGCTATTCTCTACTTGAAAGTGTGCTTTCTTGTGTGGTAGTAATATTATTGTACCTGAAAGTGAAAGTATAAGCCGTATAGACAATCACAATGGGAGTGTAACAAAGTGAAACTGCACTCACGTAGTTGCAGAACAAGATGATATGTGATTTTATTGTACAAAATTGTCGGGTTTGCGGAAAAAGCTGGCCCTGTCTACCTGGCCTGTGTACCCCGGCTGTCTACCAAAAACCACCCTTTTTGGGCCCCAAGGGCATGCATGGGGGTTTGGCATCTGACTGAATTTTCTTGAGGAAAAACTGGGTCAGTGGCAATCCCAGCTATGGGTGGGCTGGATGGAAGACAACAAAAAGCTAATTGTGCTGTTGGGGGAAACGGGCAGCTATGAGGAACTCCACCAACACAGGAAGAAAATCTATTATTTATAAACAAACATCTAGATATACAATAAAATGTACCAGGATTGTTAAACTAGATGGAAGGGGTGTGATAGGGTACAGGATAAACAAAGAAAAATAGGATGGGCCAGGCAACGATAGGACCTTTGTTTGCCAGAACAGCAGCTGCTAAAGATTGAAAAAAGAAAACGTCATAAAACTAAGCGTTTAAAGTTTAACAAGCCAGAACCATACATCTGCTTGGATATATGGAAACTTCTTTTATCATCCTTTGCTATTTGGTCAGTGTCAACTAACCCCCAGGAGTGTCAGACATCTGTTGTGAATTTAGCTGTTGTGACCAAGGAGGTTATATCTATAACCTTGTTGTGACAAACAGAGGTCCTATTGTTGTCTGGCTCATCCTACTAGTTTCTTTGTTTCCTTGTATTACCTTCCACTTCAATTTTGTTTAAAATTTCAGTTACACTTTTTTGCATACATGTACTTGGAACTTTTTTTCCAGTCTTGTTGGAATTGCTTACAGCTTCACCCCACCGCCACCCACCCACCCCCATCCCATCACCAATAGGCATTGTCTTCCATCCAGCTCACACACATCTGGAATTGCATTGACCCAGTTTTTCATCTTCTAAGAAATTCCATTAAAGGCCAAACCCCCATGCATACCCTTGGGGCCCCAAAAAGGTAAATAGCCAGGGTAGACAGGCCAGGTAGACAGGGCCAGCTTTTTCCGCAAACCCCCAAATTGTCTTGAGTTTATTTATGATTTATAACAAACTGATGATCGCAATTCACAATCGTATTCGTGCATTGAAGTACAATGTAACGTTATATCAAAGTATGAAAGTATAATAAAGTGTACTTCACTTTCTTTGTTAGTAGTATTTCTTTTAGTAAAATATGCTTTTCAGATATACGGCAACTTCAGTAAAGAATTCCTGCCCATCACAATAGTGACAATCATCTGACTTGTTAATTTCCGGCCTTTGCTGGTTGAAGATTTTATGTCTACGTAGCACAGTTTGGGGCTTCCAGCTGTAACAGTGTGTTCAATGTTCAACCTTAAGTGAACTGTGTGACGACTCTTAAGTTACAGCAAGAGTTGTAACACCCCTACTCACAAACACTGGCACAAACAGCCCTTTGTTACTTCATTGGGTGTGTAAAGTTAATCATTAATCATTTACAGATATCCTCCAAATCCAGCTTTTTTGTTGGTTGACATGAGGGACGGAAGACAGTGTGAGAAATTATGCTTTCCCAGAGAAAGAAAAGTTAGCCATTAGAGGCAAAGCCAGTGGCTATTTCTGCTCAATATTATAGCTAAACCATGCTGCAGGTCATACTTTAACAGCAACATACCTGAAGAGTCGAGTATGCGAACCTGTAGTACCATAATGTATGTACAGGTGCTGTGGGACTGATAAGGACCATCTGGCAATAATCGCAGCACTTTGCACAATCGTCTTACCAGTGCCTAACTACTATGGATACTTGGGGAATTTAATGAAATGATAAAACAGACTTTCTAAAAGTGTACCTTAAAGTGGAGATGGGATATTAGAGAAAATATTTTTGTTCCCTCTGCATTCATTTCAAGAACAATAACCTCTCCTCTTTATTGTTAGAAACACACCGTTCCCTTCCATATGATTCACTGAGTTATTATAAACGTTTGAATTTGATAGACATTTTAGTAAAAGTTCAATTAATTCATATCATTTCTCTCTTCCTACACAGGTTCTTGATACACGTGACCTGACCATCCATGGTGTGGAGGACACCAGCACAGGTCAGCCGCTGCAGTTCCTACTGAAGGACCAGGTGGCGCCTTTTGGATCGGCCTTGCAAATCAGCCTTCCAGCCAACTGCCAAGCAAAGTAAAAACTTTTTTTTTTTTTTCCAAAATTAATTCAGAGGTGGTTATTTAAAAACTCATTGCGACTATAATGAACTTCACAGTATAAACTTGTACTGCATTTTGGATTCAATTTCTTATAAGAAGCCTTAGTTACCAAACTTCTTTTATTCCAAACAGGGGGACCAAAAGCCAAGTGAAAGTCAGCTATGAGACAGCACCGTCCTCTTCAGCTCTGCAGTGGCTGTCCCCACAACAGACAGCTGGAAAACAGCACCCCTACCTGTTCAGTCAGTGTCAGGTGGGTGGGGAGGACTTAACATGCGTTTATGTCTGTATATGTCATAAATACATGAGGGGAATACTGTGTGACACACAAATGGTGTGAATGCTCGTGAGCGGGGACACATTGGGATTGGTGCATTCGCAGGCATTCACATAATTTCAGTTTTACAGAAGTCCCGTTCAGTGACAGTATTTGGAAGACTTCTGTCATTAACCTAGAACTCCTTGTTCTACAGGCCATCCATGCCCGCAGCATGCTTCCATGCCAGGACACCCCCTCCACCAAGATAACTTATCAAGCTCAGGTAAGTGTCCATACCCTTGTTCATGATACTTCTGGTGGCATTGGTGACCTGGTGGTTAGGGTGTCTCAGAATCTGAATGTCCTGGGGGGACACCTAGCCTGATACACTTGACTTGCAATTGGTTGACAATGTGTACCTAACTTTGGTTAGGGACATCAGTATGTACAATTGATGGCATTCAGATGTGCAGATCCATCAAGAGAGAACTTTTCACCCATAGAGGGGCTGAGATATGCATGGCACATGATTGCCCTAGAAGTCCTGACACATGCACTTTCTGTATTTCACTAGACTCCTTAACATAGATTTTTCTTCTCATGTCAGGTCTGTGTCCCCAAACCCCTGGTGGCCCTGATGTCAGCCCAGAGGTGTGGCGATGAGGCAGACCCCACAGACCAGACCAGAACTCTCTACAAGTTTGATCAAAAGGTGGACATTCTGTTCAGATAACAGCATCATTTTCAGTCTAGAAAACAGCACAAGCACCACTCTGACTGGCTTAATGTATCGGTTTAGAACCTACATGTAGCAGTCTGTCAGGATTTTATCAATGTCTTATCAATATCATGTAATTTTGCCAGGCTTGGGCCTTCTGCTTCTCTTGACAAATTTTACAGGTTCTACATTGAGGAGCTGATATGGACCTTCTTGTTTTGAAGCATCTATTTCTTTTCTGCAGGTAGCCATGCCTACCTACCTGATTGCTATAGTGGCTGGAGCATTGGAGAGCAGGTAAAAACAATTGCTTTTGCATTCACTGGTCGTGCACTTGTATGTATGTATGGAGAATCTGTATCGTATCATGCAAATACCTGCTGAACAATGGAAGATTTTCTTTCCTTGGATTGCGGTGATTACTGTTACTTTTACTTTTTAATGTTACAAAATTATGTGTTTTTGTGTATATGTTGTGCATGTTGACAGTGTAGATCAATATTTTGCTTTTGTATATCTTTTAAATTCTGTTATGATAGATGTTAACTGTTGATCTTTTGAAGATTTGAAGCTCACTATAAGAGGGTTCGAGCTGTCATAGTTTTTACGTCTACTAGTAGATGATTTCAAGGACACATTATGCTATAAGCTATGGTAGAAAACTTACTGACTAAACTTTCTTGCCAAAATATGGTAAATAGAAAATGACATAACTGTATAACTCTTCCATATCCAACAGGGACATTGATCATCGTACCAAGGTTTGGTCAGAGAAGGAGTTGGTGGACAAGAGTGCCTATGAGTTTGCAGAGGTTAGTCAAACACTTAGCATCATTGTACCAACAGCTATTAAGTATCAAAATAGGTAAGGGTAAGGCCAACATTACATGTGCAAGCAAGATGCTGAAGCTGATACACAAGCCTTTCTGCTGGAAAATCATCATTGGTCGGCTGCAACTCAGGCGACTGTAAGTAGCTTCTTCCAGTTCTTTCTGTTGGCAGCAAGGTTGGCGATCTGCCCTGGTGCAAGCAGGCCGCTGTCGTCACCCAGAAGTTTCTGTATGTACTACAGGTAGGTTGTAGGTTGAGGTTCTTGCCTGCATCTGCCATGTGACGGTGTGTACCGTGCGTACAGGTTGACAGGCTCGTTCTCAGGCATGCGCAGTACGTGTCCAATAAACTTCAGCTGCCTCACATGCTTTGGTTGCTTGTGTGTTTGTAGTTATTTCAATACAGTAGAGTGGCTTGTGAGACATGTTGGAGACACTGACAGGAAGTTAGAGATCAAAGGTCCCAGAAAGGTACTAGAATAGGTTGTCTCATTTCCTGTCTTTGATATCTTGCTAAATACATGTCTGTTGTGTTAAGAGAGCCAGTGGGAAAATGAATTTGAATCAGAGAGAAACTCACAATGAATGAAACAAGAAATTCACAAAAACTCTAATGAAAAAACATTTAATGAAGGTATGACTATGAGATCTTTAATTCCTTGTTGTTGATTGATTTCAGACAGAGACGATGCTGAAGACAGCGGAGGACCTGTTGGGCCCGTATGTGTGGGGAGAGTACGATCTCCTGGTGCTGCCGCCCTCCTTCCCTTATGGAGGCATGGAGAACCCCTGTCTCACCTTCGTCACACCTACACTACTGGTGGGTGGCACTCATATACATCCTATCAGTTTAGCTGACATACAATCAAGTACTAAGGATATGGCTAACATACTTGTACTCATACATGTAGGTACTTTGAACACATTGTTAAGAATCTTTTCATGTTACCTTTGATCAATCAATAATCAATCAATAACCTTTATTTGATGGTGTTCTCACTTCTTCTTCATCTAGTTATGTTCTGTTTATATCGTGCAAAGGGATGATTTTTTTAGTGTAGTGCAGCTGAATGGAATAAAATGTGCTCTTTTTGTTCTCACTGTCTCAGCAAACGCTTATCATTTAATTTTCTTATAGATTTTGTTGTTGATTGCTTTTTCAGGCTGGAGACAGGTCACTTGCAAATGTAAGTCATGAAACCATCTTGCTTTCTACCATGTCTTAACTTTTACCTTAAATCTTTAGAATGTTTTTATTGTTGTTATTTCAACCTTTATGAGCAGGAAGGTTAGTGCTTTTGATGATTTTGCTGTCTTGTGACCATGTGAACTGCAGATATGTGTGACTGACACACGTTGATGTCTGTGTCATAGGTCGTGGCTCATGAGATCTCTCACAGCTGGACAGGCAACCTGGTGACCAACAGGACATGGGAGCACTTCTGGTGGGCAGCATGACATTTACACTCCCTATACACCAAGATTCTGACACTACTACCTTAGTGTTATGGCTGTCAATGTATACACATATACCTGTGAACTGAAACTGCCTTCTAGTAGAGAAACTGGTCTTACTTTGCAATGTTACATCAACATTACTTTCTAAACTATTGAATCTGAAATGTCTCACATAAGTCAATCTCAGTCAATCTCAAGTTTTCCTTTCATGAAACTGAAAAAAAGATTCTGGTGATGCTGCTGCCTAAGGTTTTGTGCATGCCTTTTCTAACAAACAGCACAAGCATGAATTGGTCCATCAATCATGATATGGTTCTGAATTGGTTTAAAACATTCATTTTCTCTGACGTGCAGGTTGAATGAAGGTCACACAGTGTTTGTGGAAAGGAAGATTGCAGGCAGGATGCATGGGGAGCAGACTAGGCAGTTTGCAGCTTTAGGTGACTTCCATTACGATTTAACCACAAGGTTACAAATATCCGCCACTTTGAAAAACATTGTGTTTGAGAAATCTCTAGTGCAGGTATGCACAGTTTAGATAATACTGGAGTACATTACACTGGGGGACGTTGTATTGGAGATCTCTTAAGAGGTATTTTCTTATACAATGTATGTAACCTGGTGGAATTATGTTAGTAGCTGTTACAGCCGAACTGCCAGCACACTGAGAAATCTCATGAGCACAGAATGGAGAGACCAGAGTTGACATTGTAAAGACATCAAGACGGTTCCCATATCACATAAGTCACAATGTAAAGAGAGACGTCACAATGTCTTGCAACATTAGTACGCTAAGTTAGAAAGAGGACAACGCATAAACCAATCAACCACCTGGCAACTGACTTAGAACCAAGCCTAACTTTTGAATGTAAAGATTGAAAAAAGAAATGGTTTGTCATTAATTTTCTTTTTTTTAAATTTTCAGTATATTATGTTTACACTTACCCCTAGTGAATGACAGAAAGCTTGTCAGGTATTCTGCTTGTTTTTCCTGCAAAAAGAAAACTAAACTTATCACCTTGGTCTTCAGGAGGGTGGAAAGACCTGTATAACTCGGTGAGTCATCCTTTTCTGTTATTTGTCAATTAGGTCTACTTACACATGATCTGATCTGATATTTGCAGACACTTCATAGGAAGTTTATTTGCCAGAAGTGCTCGAAGGCTAATTACAAGTACATCATAGAAGCATAGGAGACATACATGTGACTATGTATTGACATTGTTGTATCTTAATGATCATCCTTTTTTATGATGAACTTATATAATGTGCAATGGTTAGATGGAAAAACAGGTCATCATGGGATATAGTATAGTGAATTGCACATCATAGTGCACATGATAGTGCACATCATGTAAAGCCTGGGTTCCTTCCTACAAATATGGCTATCCAAACTCGTTCCAGGTGCAAACGTTTGGTGAGACCAACCTGCTGACTAACCTGGTCCCCAGACTGGTTGGTGTGGACCCTGATGACGCCTTCTCCTCCGTCCCGTATGAGAAGGGATTCACTCTTCTCTACTACCTGGAGGAGCTAGTGGGAGGGCCAGGTATCTCATGTCTTCTTTTGGGGAACAGCTCATGGATGGACTCTCTCTTTGAAATGTTAACTGTTGTTTTTGCATTTACTTACGAGAAAAGTTGTGAAGATTTTAAACACTATTTCCTTACACAAAGAGTTGCCAGCAAGCTTTCGATCAGTACAGAAATGTTGGTTAAGAATTTTCACAATGTTAATTACTATCACAAATGAACTTTCATTTGATTACAAGACAATATCAAAAGTTCACTTTTATAAAAATCATGTTAGATATGTTTCATAGCTGTCTTTAGAGTAGTTTGCTTGATTTTGGACACATTTTTACATGTATATTAGAGGGGCCATTTAAGACAGGATTTTATCTCTCAGTTTAAGCCGATAGTAACTGCTGTAAATTATAATCACAATATAATGATGATCAGGGTTTATTAGCTGTGCTTTTTAAGAAGTCTTGTTGTCCTTACAGAGAGGTTTGAGCCATTCTTGAGGAAATACATTGAGACCTTCAAGTACAAGTGCCTGGACACTGAGGAGTGGAAAGCCTTCCTTCTGGACTACTTCAAGAAAGAGGTGAAGCAGGATACCACAAAAAGTTTTCCTTTCTTGATTTTTTTCCAAGCTGTCCACATATATTATCATGTAATCTAATCGCTTAGTAAAGTACCAAATATTGTTCAACCAGGTTTCTGAAGGTCTATTTGACAAGGTGGACTGGAAGGCATGGCTACACACACCTGGTATGCCACCTGTGAAGCCCAGGTTAGTAGCACACATATTGCCGGTATGTCCTTCCTCTTATTCCGATTTGACCCAATAGACCCCTTTCCAATCTTTGGCGCAATTGCAAGAGCACAATCTGGCGGGAACATGCATGAGTTGGCAGATTGTACTCTCACAACAGCAGATTTTGGAATGGCGCTGAAGTTTTGTGTGCATTACACATTCCAACTATCTAATGAATGTCTTTTTACATTCAGTGTGACCAATGGAAATGGAAATGAAATTCATGGAAAACTGTCCACATCTTCTACCCCAGCTATGACACGACCCTGGCAGATGTCTGTTCTGCACTGTGCCAGCGCTGGAGTCAGGCCACACCCGACAACCTGGACCAGTTCTCTCCCCAGGACCTCGAGGGCATGTCCCCCGGACAGAAAACTGAGTTCCTGGCACAGCTGCTCCTGAAGGTACAAAACGGAACATTTTATCCAGTTGTGATTTTGCCACTCTGATCTGAGTTTTAAGGAAATGATGTCAGCTTTTCTAAGGTTGACTGTCCAGGATCAAGGTGTCCTGACATTTGGCATTGCCCCCTGTTTCAGCCTCCACTGTCAATCCAGCATATTGAAAAGATGGACCAAGTCTATGGCATGAGTGCCAACAACAACTCAGAGATCAAGTTCAGGTGAGTTACTGCTTAACAGGTGTTTGTGATGTATTCAAAGCTTAAAGAATCTAGCATGTCTTTATCATGGAAACAATCCTATTACGTACAAAATATACTTGTAGTATATGATAGAAATAAATGAGGTGTCGGATACAGATCATCCCTGATAACATGATAATGAAGACAATACCTAGTACATGTGTACTATATCTCTATGGCAACAGTAACACCTGTTACAAAAATAGGCCACAGTGTTCTTGCTGCTTTCCCCCCTTTACAGATGGCTGAGGCTGGGCATCAGGGCAGAGTGGGAGGGCGCCGTGGATCCTGCCCTCACGTTTGTCACTATACAGGGGAGGATGAAGTTTGTCCGACCACTCTACAGGTAATGTACTGGGAAGAAACTGCCACAGGATTGTTTTAGAGCCAGCTATTTTACAAGACACACTAGTCACACAACAAAACAAATATTCCAAAGATGTTATAGGATTAGATCAGATTTTTATAACAAAGTGTGTCATAAAGAATGGTCTTCCAACAAGAGACTGTACAAGATTCCAGTTTTTAAGACATTCAAAACAGTTACTAACACCAGATATCAATTTACATGTTTCAGGGACCTGTTTGGGTTTGAAAAGGCCAGAGAAAAAACTCTGACAACCTTCAAGCAGAACAGGCCATTCATGCACAGTACCACGGCCAGCCTGGTAGCCAAAGACCTTAAAGTTCAGTAGTGAAGATCGGGCACTTCATGCACAGCACCAAGGCCAGCCTCAATCATGGTCAAGGAACTGAAAAACCGGGGCTGAAAATCAGTAGAGTTCAACTTGTTATCTTGAGGAACAACTCCAAGATGTTCTGTTAAATCTGTCAGTGGCTCACCAGGTTATCTAGAATGCTGTAGATTTCATAAACAAAGACAATGATTTAAGATCAGTGCTGCTACTGGAAGTGGTACAAACATTGATTAGACTTGTCAATTAAACATGCTGCTGCTGGAAATCTCTACCGTCCATGGATGTAATTATTTGATTTAATTCAAGTGTGCAATCATTTCTGTAACAGTAGAGACACCATCACACAATACAGCATTAGTAAAGTTGTGTAAGGCAAGTGTTTTATAATCATCCCTCGTTTGGGTCACTTTTGCATAGATTGTGTTAAAAGGCGGATCATCCCAAAAGATAGACTTTCCTGTACCTTTTTTCATTCAGGAACAAAACTTCTACAATAGTTAGAAGATTGCATAGGAAAGTATGCAAGATTACATCATTGTTAAGCTTGGTTTAAGTTATTTTGTTATGGTAGTCTAATGTGATTTTTTTTAACTTGCAGTAGTAAGTGCAAGTCTGTGCATGCACCCTGGCAGTTTGTCTCATTTCATCATTTGTTTCAATGAGGATTTTGCAATGAAATGGTGACAACTACCTTCCAAAAGTCAATTGCATTAATAACACATAAGATGCCCTTACAAATCTTCTACATAATGGAAATGATAGAAAATTAAAATTGACATTCTTTACATCCAAAGAATTTGAGACATTCCATGTGTATTCAACATATCCAGACGCCTTGACATAGCTGCAACAATAGCCTTAGAACCAACAAATACTGGACGCCAATTCATTGCCCCTTCAGCACTTGTTGATATGTTGTTTAATACATTAATTATTAATGATATAACTGTGCCAGAAGGCACTGGCCATCAGGACGATTTCATGTGTATACAAATACATATCTTTATTCTCATTCTTTTGTTCCCCACAAAAATGACATTAATGTACGGATTCAGAAAAAGAAAGATTATGTATGACTGTTATATGGTGAAAACATTCTTCATAGTTGTTTACCACTACATATAACTGGTTAGTAGATATGCAACTTACAAGAGAATGTCAGTGACATGTGAAAACATAGAATATTCAGATGCTGCCTCGTTAATGTTGCGGGGCTATATGGACAAGCCGCAACTCTTTTTTATCTGTTTCACAGTAGATGGCAATAACTTCGTGTGTCTCATGACTTATTGGGTGGGGCATACCTTTTATTTTGTTGAGTCATAATTAAGCTTTTTGAATGTACATTGCTGAAACACTTCACACCAACAATGGATAAGTGCCGCCACTCCCAGTGAAGGTTTACCTCCTCTTGAATATTTTATGAGGGTGTTGATAGTAGCATAGCGTAGTCGTCTCTCCGTCAGGCTCTCGCCACTTCGTTACTGCAGGCCTGGGGTACGTTTATGTTGCTCCTTTTTTTAGCAACGCAGACTGATACAACATCTGATACCTATATAACTATTGAAAGTTAGGGTACCGCTGTGGTTAGGGAAGGGAGCATGGATTGGGACGATGGCTTCCGCGGTAGCCACACCCGACGCCCGTCCCGACCCCCTCGCGCGTCCGACCAGGACTCGGTAGGTCGTGGGTCCGTGTCGTCGAGCTCTCTCCATTTCGGGCCTAAAGAGGGCTTTGTATGGAGCCCAGGGAACGAAGAAGTCGATTCGATATACGGGGATCCTCGGACGCAGGACCCGGGGGATTCAGGGCCGCAGAACCCACAGGGTTGGCCGGGTAGGCACCCACCCTCAGCACAAGGACCGCCTCCTGTACCAAATACCGTGCCATATCAGGCCCCCGGACCCACTCCGAGTCCACCAAGGCCGCAGAGTAAGCCTCAACAGCCGAGCGACCTACCGCCGGTGGACTATGAGTCGGTTGATGAGACCAACGCGGACCCCAAGCCACCTAGGTATGAAAGAGCGATTCGACCGAAAACAGCAGCAAGGCGTCCGTCCAGAGGTGCTACACCCTCCGGCCGTCCTTCGACCAAGCCAGCGGACACACCCAAGAAGAAGGCACCGGAGAGCATTGCGTCCACCAAGGACGACGACATGGACAACCAGTCCATTGATTCTACGTTCAGCGACATCCCCAACACTGCTAATAACAAACGGGCAAAGATCCTGCAGAACCTCGGCGTTCCCGTGCGAGTGGTGAACGAAGAAAGCCTGTCCGGTCTGCAGCGTCAGGGCGAGTCCGACGACGAGGAGGAGAACGAACCAGGAGAGAAAGAAGGGGACAAGAAGACAAAGAAAGACGACAAGAGGTCGAAGGAAGACGACAAGAATGATGATGATGATGATAATACAGAACCTCCTTTGAATAATCAACAATTCCTCCCGTTGGTTCAAACCGGCAGAGCTGGGCCACCAACCGACGCTCCATCGGGGACATACGCGGCCCTACCCGCAGAGAACCCGAACAACATACCCATCGACAGCTTGCCGCAGCCCGACTACGCAGACCCGGCGGATATCATGTTTAAACCATACACCACCCTCCCGGACAACGTCCAGGATAACGACATCAAGGACCCGAAGGGGCAGTTCCTGTTCGCCGTGCAGAACGGGGACGTGGAGAAGACCCGGGCGCTGCTGGAGCGGAACGCCGTCCGCCACGAGTTCGACATCAACACCAGCGACGACGTAAGTTATGACAAACATCTTAACTCTATCGTTTTGATGAATAAGCTGCCTGACGTTGTCATTTTGTGGACATTGAAATATCAAATACATTGTACTATGTACAATTGCCGTGCAATAAAGTTCTTCTATCAAACTCCTTTTGCAAGAATTGTATGATAACAACAAATTAAGGTAGGCTGTACATGTTTTCACGAGTGAGTGCATTTCAGCAAATACTAAATGCTATTAACATAGATATCTTCTCTTCCTTTGCACAGAAAGATATAGAAGGTGTGGAAGCTTAAAGAGTCTTTACCAATTTAAAGATGTATCAGCGGAAGGGGTAGCAACTTCTCCCTGTAAACATATACCCTGCTACTGAAACAGCAAGGCAAGTTGCTGCCCTATGTGCCACTACGCAATTGATGCAAGGGCCTGAACGAAATACATGCATCATATTTGTAAAGAAGTAAATGGTTTCTCTGTAACGTTGTTTGCTGTTTTGTTAGGTGGGCCGCACGGCGATAGAGCTGGCGGTGTGTAACCAACACGAGGACGTGGTGGAGCTGCTGCTGTACTTTAACGTCCACCTGGGCAACTCGCTGCTGTTCGCCGTGGACCGCGGCAACTGTCGGCTGGTGGAGAGGCTCATCCGATACACCAAGAACACGAACAACACGGTACGTCTGTAGGGAAGGGGCGATGATAGTAGGAGGGCTTGATAGTAGGAGAGGGAGAATGATCGTGAAAGGCGAGTGAGTGAGTGAGTGTGTGAGTGAGTGAGCGAGTGAGTGAGTGAAATAGAATCAACGAGGTTCAAAACACAGAGTCGATGAGGTTGCAAATAAATGAATAAGTAAGCACACTGTTGTTACTGCAGTAATTGCAGGTTTGTAAAGATAAACGTTTTTTGAATGATTATCGAACATGTTGGATAAGCCATTTGTAATATAAGTCCAATTATTTGTAGTCAATTGTAGGTACACAGACATGTCTTTCTTTTGTTCATCATGACAGTTTCGTGAGGTAACCAACACTCATTATTTTCAGCCGTCCAAACATTAACAAAAGAGCAATGACCCTAATGGAAATTATTTTCTCATCAGGAAAAATTAATCCTGTTGTCATAGGGACATTATTTATTCATAAGGAGGTTTTGTCATTTGTCAATGACGTACCGATCAGTGACGTGCCGTAATATGAATACACGTAAGAAAGCAATTTCATGTCAAAGTTCAAAAAGCATCATCATAATAGAACGTGGCAAGCGAAGAGGGTGACAGGGTAAGAGTGTTGTATTTCTGTGTGTGTTTTTTCGTTTCTTTTTATATTACACAGATTTACAGGTTGGATGATACTTGTGCGATGGAGACGCTTGTATTTGCTCCCGAATTACCGGAGTTCAATCGTAGTATGTTAATCAATGAGTGAAGTAACGCTACAGTCTTCATATAATAATGGAATCTGCTTGAATAGGAGTCTAGTTTCGCACTTCCTAGTTTGAAAGGCAAAGTAGCCTGATTATTTGTATTTGTACAATTGTTCTCTGGATAGGGACCCCCCATGTCATCCAAAGACAGTGCATTCGCACCGGAAGTGACTCCACTCGTTCTGGCAGCACAGCGAAACGACTACAAGGTCATGCGGCTCCTGTTGTCCCATCACTGCACTATCACACCACCTCCGGTAAGTCGACACTACTACTAAAAACGTGGTTAGCCTAGGATTCTTCTAATATTGCGCCGTGACACCAAGAATGTTTGATTGAAAGATACAGAGGTTTGCAACTGTTTCTGTTTCTGTGGAAGAAGTACACGCACATGTAATTTTACCATACATCAGGATCAATGGTACGATGTGCAAAATAGTATGAAACCACAGGCTTAGATTCCTGCTATTGTGATTAATTGTTGTCATCAGACGTGGTCAACCTGAAGTGTTTGTCCTTGGTGCTGAATTGAGGCTGCTATTGCTAGTAGCCTTCACTCCGGTGTATGGGGGTGAAGAAACATCATAAACTTTAGGCCGATGTTCAATACGTCTGTCACCAAAACATATCTGAAACTCAATAACGAAGACGATTGACTCTATGTAGGCCCTGATCGGCCAGCGAGTCCTGATCCAGACCAGCACGAGGCTGAACATCCTCCGTGCCCTGTGCAGTCCGTACTACATCAGCCTCACCAGCAGCGACCCCTTCCAGACAGCCTTCGGGCTCACCGGCGAGCTCAACGAGGTAAGACACCGTGATATGTTCTGATGGATAGCAATCGCGTTTCTGAATCAAAGTGTTGATTCGTTAAGATGATGTTCATTTTGTATCATCATTCATCTGTATTGCCTGTCAATCACTGTTACCTTGCGTATCTTATTACCTAGATGTACAATAACCTTGATAAACGTGTGAAAAGTCCCTGTACTTTTTTCATGTCAATAAAGACATCCTTTGTCGATATCTAATTGAGATTTACCGTGTGTATGTCGCAATTATATTGCAATGCTGCAAGCTACGATATATATACATGCAGCTTAGTAATTAAGACCATACCACAGAATTTAAACAGATAGTGTATATCGGAGTATTTGTAGCAAAGTTTACATTGAATATTTACATTGCTTGGTGTCAGTACTTCAGCCCAACTTTGGTAGAGCTAGCATTGACTGCATATGGTTCACATTTTGATGAACAAAAAGAAACAAATTTCGCTTACGAACGCTGTCGGTTTGTGTGTGTCCCAGATGATGGTGATGGACTCTCAGCACGCGCACGAGTACCGCGCGCTGGCGGACCAGTGCGGGGACTTCGCGGCGGACCTGCTGGGTCAGGTGCAGGACGTGGACGAGCTGGTCACGGTCATGAGCGGGGAGGACTGGAGCAAGGACAGGGAGGGCGCCAAGGGGCTGTGTATGCAGACCATGCAGCTGGCGGCATCCAACAACCAGATAAGGGTGGGTGGGATTCGGGTGCTGAATTTTTACGCTTGAGTGAGCCTTGTTCGTTTCATGGTACATTGGCATCATATTTTTTAGTTATAAGGGTAGTACGATCCTATGAATCATCACAGTCTTAAAGCTAATATCGGCTTGTATGATTAAGATGGTCACTAACGTAACATGTATATGAATGAATGAAATATCAGACATAGTATATCTGAAGACTACTGCTAGTTATATATAATTGCTTGGGTAGGGCAAACGTTGCGTGGCGAATTAACGCCGTTTATGCCCAAAATCTAGTCTGTGAGGCGAAGCCCTGAAGTGCAGTTTTATGGTGCTATCTGATCGCAAAGCTTTTGAATTACTTTGCAATAGCCAAAGACTTGTCAAACCTTTTTTCGTTTAACGTCTGTCTCATCTCCGACAGTTCGTGAACAAGGACGTGTCCCAGGGTCTGCTCCTGTCCATGTGGGCGGAGAAGGTGAAGTGGTGGAACCGGTCGCCCATCCTGGCGCAGCTGCTGTTCGGGCTGCTGGTGTCCGCCGTCTGCCCCCTCCTCATCATCGTCTACAGGATGGAGGCCAAGTCTTACGTCGGAGAGTTCATCGCAACTCCCGTTACCAGGTGGGGCCTCGTTGTAACTACGCTTCCGTAGCAGCATCCGCCTGGCGGACCAGATACACAATAAGCTTCGACAATGTTGTATCGTATACATTACCCTGCAAGCAGCGGTACGGCTCAGGTTCTTGTTTTTTACGTCATTTTATACGTTATTGCTAGACTTTCTATTCAGTCAGGGTTTTAAAAGCCCGACCGAAACGCATTAAAAGACGCCAAAAAAAACAGCCGGAGCCGAACCGACAAAAACTCTTTAATTAAATTTAATTAAAGGACGCAACAACAGCAGAAGCTGAACCTCTACTTGGAGGGTAGTATACATAAGCCTTGTTGAAAACACCTTTCAAACAAACAATAAAATCGAATATGAAAGTGGACCAAAAGACAACGCATCTTAGATACGCCAGAAGTCTAGGTAGGGCATTAGCAAAACAACATTGCCCCATCATGCACTATAAAGTATTGTCTACTCGTAATCTCCTTTTGCGTGTAGGTACATCTGTGAGATCGGACTGAGACTGTGGTTCATGGTGTTCCTCCTGTTGGCGACCTTCCGTGTGGACAGCAGTGAAGCCACGGTGTTGGACACTCTGAACAGACAGTCACGAGCTTCACCCCCGTCTATTGTGGAATGGTTCCTTCTCGTTTGGATAGCAGGTAAGTAGATTTAACTTATACTGTATAATTACGTCATAAAGTCATAATAGACGTATACTTTGTTCAGAGAATTACTAATAACCTTGCATGTTCTTTGCATCATGTTTATGTCTTCTAGCAGACATGCAATTTCCTTCATAGCGTATTGTCACAAACGCCTGTTCCTGTTCAACAGTTTTTAACGCGTCGTTTTGGCTAATCTCCACGCAGATCTATAGGTTGCATAAAGACCGTATCAAACTGGCAGAGGAAGTACGTTTTGCAACCCAAGTTAGATTGCATTACAAGCTCCTTCTTCCAGTTGGATACGGTCTTTGCAATCTATTGGGTCTGGTTGGAGACTAGTTTTGGCTGCGCCTTGGTGGTGGAGTCTTTAGAATAGTATTCTCCAAGCAGAGGTTGTTGGGAAAAATAGTGACATTCTTATCATATCCCTTTTTATCCAAAAAAACGGGGCATATGACAAGAAGGTCACAAATTCCCCAACAACGTCTGCTTGGAGAGTATAGAGTACTGTGGTTGGTGTTTAGGTTTAATCTCCAAGCAGATCCTAGCTAGGGTGGCGGGACAGTACCCGTGGGCCGAAACAATATCCATTTGCCTACGGTGCCAAATGGATATCGTTTCGGCCCATGAATAATGTCCCGACCCACTAGGATCTGCTTGGGGATTAATATAGGTTGACAGATTTGAACGTAGTTTTGACGTCACACAGGCATGCTGATACAGATGTGCACCAACCTGTGGCGTCACGGCGCCCGGAGGCACCTGACCAGCGTGTGGGGCGTGGTGGAGATGATCCTCTTGTTTCTGCTCGTCACGATCATAGGTCTACGGGGCCTGTCGTACGGACGGGTGAGTGTCAAGTTTACTGGCACGGAATGTAATGTACTATTACTGGCCTATTGTGGTACTCTTTAGATCAGTACTGACATTGTGTTCTGTCGTTTTTTATTTAGTAGGAGGGCAGTGGTGGTACGTAAACGTGAATTGATTAGAAGCTTATCTCTGTCGATCCATTTACATATCAAGTTTAGTTTAGTACGAGCCTTCGTGTACAGACTCCCTTATAGGTTACCTGAACTGTGTTTCCGGATATTTGTAGTCAGCATAACTCAAGAACCGCTGGATGGATTGTGATAATGTTTGGTATGTTATTAGGTGTTGGGAAGACGGAAGTCGATTTTGAGCCCTGACTTTGGTACTGCAACAGAACTTCCGTTTTTTTGTTTGTTTTTGTCCTGGTCTGAACTTTGTTGCAACATTTCTTCCCCCGTCTAGTACCAGTTCCTGGACTACGCCGCGTTGCCCAGCTGGGAGCGGTTCCGGATCCACTGGGACCCGTACTCCCCCGCCCTGGTGGCCGAGGCGCTGATGGCGCCCTGTCTCATCCTGTCCGTCATCAGGCTCATTCCGTTCGGCATCCTCAACCGTCACATCGGGCCCTTCCTCATGGCTCTAAAGGTTGGCATTGTTGTTACCTCTGTTTTTGGTCTGTATGTGTGTGTGTGTGTGTGTGTGTGTGTGTGTGTTTGTGTGTGTGTGTGTGTGTGTGTGTGTGTGTGTGTGTGTGTGTGTGTGTGTGTGTGTGTGTGTGTGTGTGTGTGTGTGTGTGTGTGTGTGTGTGTGTGTGTGTGTGTGTTTGCGTATCCGCATATTTGCGGTCAGCATAAGTTAAGAACCTCTGGAGTCTGAACGCATTGTTAGGTGTTAGAAAGACGAAAGTCAATTGGACCCCCTGGTGTGTGACCTTGTTGATTCTCTCTTGTTGTGATATCAATATGTACATACTTGCATAATGTATTATGCTTCACATACTACATGTATTTTCGTTATTTTAGACAATCCTGTCGTTCGAGTATCCAATTGAATCGTCTTTCTTAACTCAAAACGACAATCTGATTTCATGTTCCAGGTTTTGGTGAGGAACATCATAATGCTGGCTTTCCTTTACTTCCTGGTTCTGTTCTCCTTCGCCTGGGCCCTGTACTACCTGTACTGGTACTACACCACTGGGCACGAGATCACCTGCACCGAGGGCACTGACTATCACGTGACCGTCAACGAGACGTACGCCAACAGCAGCTTCACCCTGGGGGCCGTGCCCTGCGGTACACCTCACCCGTTCGGCAGGTAGGCGGCGCTGTTATATATGGCTTTGCCAATTTTCAATAGCAGAGTACAGTATTTCGCCCATAGGGATTTACAGGTTTAAGAGCTTCGACGCTTCAAAATATAATGTATTGTAGGGTGCACAAGAAAGGTACAAAAATCGGCTACCTCTCACATCAGACTTCTTACCCAATCTTCATGAATTTTGTCCGTACTACTTTATATCGTCGCGTCATGGACCCGGGGCACTTAATAGTGTCTACAAACGCACTACATTCACTTTGCATTCTCGTGTTAAGACATCTTATTGCCTTTCGCTTTTTTGTCACACTGCCAGTATGAGATGTTGATTAAATTTGTTGTAAACTGTGTCAAGCATGGAAAACTCGTTGCGGGCCCTGTTCTTCTCTGGGTTCTTCATCATCGACGCCACGCCCCTGGACCTGACCTTGACCCGGAACGGCACAGTGATCGGCTATGGCTCCCTGATGACGTACGGCACTGGCGTGTCCATGTACTTCCTGTACATCGTGCTGCAGTGGATCCTGGCGCTCAGCGTCATCGGCGTGCTGGCCGGCTCCTTCCGGAAACCCGAGGTACTGCTGATGACGCCCCCATTCCACTAGACGGCGATCGGGCTGCGATCTCGCTACGACCTAAATTGGATTTGTATAATCCTTGACTTCATCACTGGAATATTATGTATGACTGAAATTACATCAAAACAAACAAAGGAGGGAAAATATACCGTTTTATCTAAGAAATTCGTTGAGCGCTCTGTCAAATCGCTCGGCCGCAGCGCGATCGCAGCTGGGTCGCAGCGAGGTCGAATCCCTGGTGGAACGGGGGTATGACGTAGCCTCCGTTGCAGACTCCTTCCGGCTGTTTTCATTTTCTAAGTTCCAGTTTTACGATTACATTTTTTTCTTGTTGTTGGCCGGCCAGCAATTAGAAAAAAATGTAATAGTATAAAAATAATAACTAATAAAGAAAAAGAAAACAGCCGGGAGGAGTCTGCATCGGAGGCTAGTTATGGCGCGATTTACTGCTGTCTCGTTCTTCTTGAGTTTCATTGTCTTAATCACATATGTTGTATTATGAACTTTTCTTTTATTGAGTAGTTCACAGACTTCGGGACAATTTGCAGATGGTGTCAAATAAGACACATGCATGCGTATGCTGCAACGGAAAACCAAATTACCATTCTTACACAAAAAAAGAGTATACAAGTACATGTACATGTACATGTAACATTACATTAGACTATAGAATTTCATGAAATCATTATCAGATATTCATGCTTTGAGAACATAGCAGAGCTAGAGAAATGACTAAACTTCATCTACTAAAAAGATTATGTGTTTTTAAAATTTCAGAAAGAGGATTGGATTTTCGTGCGCTCCAAGTTCATGCTGCGGTACTTCGGGCGCCAGTGGAACCCGCCCGCCCCCTTCAACCTGGTGCCGACCCCCCGCGGGCTGGCCAGGGCCGTCACCGCCTTCCGCTGCTCCAAGTTCGACGCTGTGCCCATGGCCAAGGTGGGCCGCACTATCCTCTTACCGACCTAGCGGGGAGGGGTGGTTGTCGTAATCTGCAAGCAGATGTTGAAGAAAGATTGTAACGTTTTCCGACACCCCATGTTCCTCCCGACATTTGATAAGTGGGCTAGCTACGTATATAGTTGATAGTCCAAAATGATGTGGAATGTTTTAGTCGTTCACTATAGTGTCCCTTTATGAACAATTTGATTATTTATGGTAACACCGAGATTTGAATCTGACAATCACCTAGAATGACACTTTGAGAACTATAATTAGTTAGCGGAACAAGAGAAATAATTTCATCCTTTTGTATTTTCACACAGATCCCACGACTGAGAGACCACGAGGCACGATACAGGGTACGTCAATGTAAAACTTGGAACTTCCAACATATTTTGCTCGCAAATCGCAGTAATATATCCTCAACTTTTGAAATTCTAATTGGCTCTCCAATAAAAGTTACTTAAAAGGTGTCTTGGCTCAGTAAGCAAGCGAAAGGGACAGCCAGTGGTAACTACGGAGGTTGGTACCCAGGATTAGCTCATATGACTTCATGCACAGTCAACAGAATACATAAGTGGACACTTACAGCTCATGATAATGTTCAGTCCTGACATTGTGTTTAACAGTTGGACATAACTTGATTCAATGTCTTGTGTTTTCTCAGTTGGTTGTCCAACGTCTGGTGAAACGTTTTGTGGCGCGGACCGAACCACATGATGGGAACATGGGGGGCGTCCTGTCCAAGCTGGAGCAAGTGAACCGGGTAGGAACACGTAGTTACCGCCATGAGAAATGTGTTGTTTTTGGTGTGTCTGTGGTTGTGTGTAGCCTGGATGCCAGACCCCCAATCTCTAAAATATATATCGTGTGGGGTATATATATATTTTAGAGATTGGGGGTCTGGCATCCAGGCTAGGTTTTGTGTGTATGTGTATCTGTCTGTCTGACAGTTTCCTATTATGCAAATATGGACCTAATTTGCAAAGTTAGTGTGAAAATACCATGATTTATCTCAGTGGTAAACGATAGGAATTTCATACTTGTGACATGTGTAAGTTAGGTGTACATATCCAGACATAGATTATGTAAATGTGAAATTTATTTGCATAATTACATTATTTTATGGAGGTATGAGGTCACCGAACTCTTGTTTTGTACATTTCACAAAGATGGTCTTTCTTATACCGATTACTTACTTACTTATCCTATTCGTCCCTTCTTAGACATAAGGCTATGACTTCTTCCCTCCATCTGGCTCTGTCCTGTGCCAAGCTGTCAACAGTTCTCCAGGACATACCCATGGCCGCCAGGTCGTCTGACACTGTCCTCCTCCATGTGGTCTTTGGTCTGCCTCTTTTCCGCTTTCCTTAAAGACCGTTGTATGTAACCTTCTATCGCTATTAATCTCGTAGAAGATTGCTTTCGAAACGACATGGCAACGCGTGTTTTGAAATACATTCATCAATTCATATGCTTTCTTATGAGTTCACTGACTGATAGTATTTGCCCCAAATCCTTCACATACATTCTAGGTAAAATCGTTACGGAGTTATGATACTATCATTCGAATTTTCTGTTTCTTTACCAGTCAACGCGGAGGACTGAAGCCGTGTTGCTGAGAGGATCTTTTGGTGGCAACAGACCGGTTGTGGTAAACAACAACAACAATCGCAACAACATCAACATCCGCCGAAGCAGCAGCATCAACAACAACAGGGACTATGACATACCGGAGGAGGATTATGATCATCTGATTCGGCGTAATGGAGACGCAACTGCCATGTAAATACCGTCATCAGCTAAGTCTGAGAAATCAGTAAAATCAAAACGTGTACTTGTACAACAGAGAAAATGCACTCCATTCCTAACCATGCTATACCAAATGCTTTTTATATAGCTATTTCGGCCATGCTGAGCAACCCTCCAAACTACCTCCAGACATGGTTTAGCATCGCACACTTAGTATGTGTGTATCTCGTGATCTGAGTGCACAACTAACATCTTTCCTACTTTTTGTCGGAAAAATATGTTACGAGTCGGGTATTGATTTGATGAGATGGTTAGCAGTTAGAATGATTTCATAGGTAAGCCTAATCCATGGGCCAGGCAGTACATTATTACATGAAACCGATTATTCAGCCATGTCTAAGGATGCAAACTTCTGCCTTTTATCTATTTGTTAATTACTTGTTGACTGTCAACTAAGTTTACAATTTGGTGACTCAGTAGTTATTCTTACGATGGTGTGATTATGCGGATAAGATAAACTGATTGTGCATTAAGTTTAGCGTAAATTATCGTAAAGCATTCATATGTGTTTGATTTGATATGTTATCTAACAATGACGGCTCTTATTGGAGATTTGTAAAGATCATTCATAATTTCATAAAAACATCCGTTGTCTTCTATTGTGGAAAGCAACTAACTGGTATTTTAAAAGCAACTTGAGTCATAACTGATGATAGGAAATATATCTGCCATTTGAAATGTATTCTGCTATTTGAATTTTAGTTATATTGCACCTATTGATAAAGAGCATTTCGATGATTAACTCTTGGTGACATGTAAAGAATTGCCATGTATATCACTCAAATAATTTCTATTGTAGATAAAAATATTTATGCGTGTAAGATGTGGTAGTGTTTTATTGAGCACGACTATAAAGATTGTGTAAACAGCTTCATTGATTTGATATTAAATCAGGTACTTTAAAAAAATGTTCTCTAACTTCTCATTATATTCCATGGTGCGATTGAAAGAAGAAATTGTTGAGTTACATGTATAAGAGAGGGGAAGGCACTCTTTCTGGAAGCTACCTTCTTCGACAAATAAACATTCGGTGTTGAATTTGAATCTCATCCGTTGTACAAATTAATCAGTCATGTATAATCCAACCCGATGATGATTACTGATGCCACAAACATACATCTCCCTCTCCAAGCCTGTAACCAGCCACGCCCACGTGCCTGTGAAGCTTCATGGTAGGTTTCAAATGAAGCTGTTAATCCAGCGGATAAATCTGAAGAGTCTGACGTAGCCGCCGTACTGCATGGGCAGGCCGCAGCCCTCGGGACTCCCCCAGCTCACAAGCCCCTCCAGCACCCATCTCTTCTCCTCCCCTTCTCCGGTCCGGAACACGATGGGCCCGCCACTGTCACCTGCACATGCGTCAACCTGAAAACATGGGGAACATCGTATGAATATATAGTTCAAGATGATGATGATATGTTTCCAGTAATCTGTTGATGTAAAGTGATAACTTTGTCTTCAAATGTTCTTTCATCCATTTTCTATACTTGTACTAGATTGTTTCGTGATTATCATCATATCTTAATTATTCTCCTACCTTTCTTTCATTACACTTCAGTTTCCAGTGTTTTTCTTTCAAATTCCAGTTTATTCTCCTTTGCCTCAGCTGTCATTCTGTTCTTCACTAAGATACTTCATTAAGTAACACCCTTCTTTTCATATATTACTTTGTTTCATTTGTCCTCTTTCATTTTCTTGATTTCGTCTTCCTTCAAGTCAAGTCAAAGCCTTTATTTTACTTTGAAATGCTTCTTTGGCCCACACGGGTGCTTTTAAACAAGGTCACATCTAACTTGTCTGACGGTTGTTGCTGACCTTCCCTTCCTCGTATCCAGCGCAGAACATGTTACTGGTGACCGTCAGCCCGATGTTCTTCTCGGCGTAGGCTTCCTCGCACGTGTCGGAGTCGATGACGGGTACCCGGGCGTGTTTCAGCTGGGCCGCCACCTCCCCAGTCTCCGTGGTACCCCAGCCGATAGCCACGCCCTCCGAGCCCGCTCTCAGGTGCCTCTGTGCCGTCCTGTTCAGTACAGGCGGTAGTTAGTTAATCCGTACATACATGTAGTAACTAAACCGTAGTCACAGACGTTGTAAGGTTTTCATATCGTACGATTTTCAGCATGGCTATGACAGAACCAACCGTTGACAAGGATCATCTGCAACATTTCTTTCCCCCACAAGACAGCTGAATTTAGTACGACAGTCTCAAGAATATCCTCAGTTTCCGTCCTAAATCTGTTGCACGACGAACTCAATATGTGGCAGGGTCTTTGTCAATATTTTAGGATATGGGATAGGCAAATCACGTAAGCTCTTTAACCGGAATAAAACGAAGACGAAGTCGTTCTCTACGATCGTATTTTCGTCCTTGAAATTCAGGACAAAAATCTACTTTAATAGATATCTAGACTCCTTTTTTATTCCCTCTATAGATAGTTTAAGACCCCAGTCGGTTCCTACAACCGAATTATCTAGGCGCCACTGATTTGTTAAGTATCATGAACGAATCACACACAGAATGTGCACGTACTGTCTTGTAGGGAGACAGACAGGGCGGACCCTGTCCGTGAGGGTGGCTCTCTTTGACAGCCGCAGCAGAGCCACGTCATTGTCCAGCGTGAACGGCTCAAACTGCCGGTGGACGTGGATCTCAGCAATCTGAGGTAGGAAAAGACTGGTTACTTTAATTCTCTTCTGTGAATTGATGAGTCGTATTATTTAGCACCGCAGTGTTTGTCAAAAGTATCTTATTTGCCGTGTATAACAGGTCTAATTAGTAACTAATCAACACATTAAGAAATGTTACTTGGCTAATGTATATTTTCATTAGTCATGAGGAACTACGTATACAGTTTTGTTCTAAGTTGACGAATGGCCCACCTAGCTCGAACGTACCAAGTAGAGGGTCACTTTGCAACCAGGGTTTGTACCATGGACGTCCATCTTTGTATTGAGTTATGAATGGACTGGACTTATGTACATACCTCAAACTCCTGCACATAGTCGTCGTCCAGCGCCTCGTCGCGGTAAAACTTCCCCAGTTTGACCTTGATGTTGTCCAGGTTGATGACCGCGCTGCTGTCCGGGAAGGTCACGCAGTGCGCAGCCGTTACGACCCACTCGTCATTCAGGACGGCGCCGCCACAGATCTGACGGAAAGGTGGGGAAAAATGAGAGGATGATAGGACATACAAGTTTAGCATAACGTACGTAAGGCAGGAAAATGTCTTGTCCGTAAATTAGCTATTTGACCTGAATAAAACGAATTCATAAACCAGGCTTAATGGGTTACTTTTACATCAACAGCAACATGTATAAGTACATGTACATCCTTACTAGATAGCTTGCAGCTGGATGTGCAAAAGTTAGGTATGATAGATCGTTCAGTGTAATAAAACCAGCTGCTACCACGCCGCGTGCCTGCAAAGCAAGGGGCGGTTATCACAGCTATACAGATACAGAAAATTTATCATCGGGGAACTTCTCATCATCAGGATTTTTCTTGTTTCCCAACACCTTTTATTACATACAACACCCCACATTTCAACCATTAGCATCTTTAATGTTTTCCATTGCCTATGGAAAAAAGTAACTGTTTAGAAAAGAGCATACTGACCAGGTAAAAGAAGATATGTCCGGTTGCGTTCTGCACGTTCCTGAGTATGGCTGCCTGCCACGGCCACTGGCCCTCCGCACTCACGTTACCGTTGAAGATAAACGGAGTCTTGGCGCCCGGACTCTTACCGCAAACTTTGGGACAAAAAGAGAGCAATGTCAGAACTTCTTACACTTTTTTTGTATTTCTCTTTCTTTTCACTATAGTGCAGATACTGAGGATTGTGGTGGGTCAATAACCTATCTCACTGGACCCGACGCACGTTAGCGGCGTTGCTGCGTCCTAAACTGGATTTGTGTTACCCTTCACTTTATAAGGAGAATATCATGTAAATGTACAAGCATGACTAAAAAGACAACAAAACACACAAAACCTAAAACGACAACAAAACACACAAAACCTAAAAAGAGTCGTTTCCTTATCGATGAAATTCGTTGAGAGCTCTGTCAGATCGCTCGGTCGCAACGAGGTCGCCAGCGTGTCGCGGGTCCAGTGAGATAGGGGCTTTAGTTATCCTTAACTCATGCATCATGCCAACATTTTTTGTTAGCAGTAACTTTTCTTACAGCTATAGTAGTACCTGGTAAACACGTGGGCTGCCTGCCGCTCCACTGTCCGTGACTCAGGCACGTTCGCTGAGAAGGTCCGGACAGTTTGTAGAACTGGGACTCGCAGCTGTACACCAGCCGGGTATGGAGTTTGTAGTGTCCCGGGGGCAGGCTCCGCGGCTCGGCGTCCCCACCCGCGGGATCGTCACCCGACCCCTCCGCCGAAGGCTCCGCCGGGGTCTCCGCGGGCACGTGACTTAGGGGACGCAGTCCGAAGAAAGTCAGGAGACGACTGTTCACTCTCCTGTAAAAGGCCCGGAAGTAAAAGAAAATTGATGACTAAATCTATAAATCTACGTACGTTCACGTCCCGCTGTAATTCTATCCTAATGTTTTATTTGCTTGGCATTTTATCAAATTTTACCCTCTTCCCGTTTTCGAAAAAAAAAGCTGTCTAGATGCGTAGAAATGGCACATACCTCCTGGGTGTGCCAGACTGGCCCTGTGCAGGCGGTAGAACCTTTCTTATGACATTCAAAGGAGTTCCGGGATCTGTACAGACTGCGACTGGAATGGAAAATGATAACATCAAACTTACAGAAAATCTCCACCATTGGATGTAACTCATTTGCAGGTCGATATCAATTAATGAATCAATACAAGTACATTTACACATAACTTCTATTTGCGGTAAAAACTACCCTCGAAGCCAACATCCTTCTGTCCATTGATAATAATAGCTGTCCCATCAGAGCTTGGGGTTAGTGAAATTATACGTACTTATCATACGTTTCTATAACCATTGGGTATGTACTTGACCAAGTGCCACGAGGCTAAAACAGTACTGTATTGATCAAGGAGGTTTAAAATGTAAAGATTTTAAAAGTAAATCAAAAGATTTTAAGCCTCCTTGATTGAACAGACAAAAAACGGTTCAAGTTAACGATATGATATGCACATTGACCGTACATTTGGTACAGACGGGCTGATGGCCGGTCCAGGTGCCGTTAGACAGACATCTCCTCTCGGGCTGCCCGACGATCCGGTGGGGAGGGCGGCAGGTGAATACGACCCGCGTCCCGGTCAGGAACGTCGGCTCTTCCGAACCAATCACGTTCCTGTCGGCGTTAGCTACGTCACCGGGATCGTCACAGGTTGTTGCCATGACTATGATGAAAGAAATATGGGGGGTAAGACAGACACCAACCAAGAGATGTAATATTCGTTAACAAATAGATCACTGCAGTTTGAAGATTTGGTGTAGACACCTTTCTTCAGTGTTTATTTAATCAAGAACTTCTTTTGCCAACAAGAGGAGATGCACACATCAAGAGAATACGTTTAATAGAGTCGGTGTAAGTAGACAATCACACATTTAGCTGGGTCAGAAGTGGATACCGATCGCGACTTCCGACAATGCTGACGTCACACGTACAATAGATTTCGTAGGAAATTCTGGTGAGTCAAATTCCTTGAAGAATTTCATCATATAATTCAGATGAACCCGGATGAACTTTCATTCTAATATGATGTATGTGTGCAGGTGTTTTATTCTGGAAGATTAGCCTTTAGCCGGTATCTCAATTAACACAATAAAATCAACCAGGTGTAAAGAATACTGAGAACACTGACCGCACTGTGGCAGTTCTCCAGTCCAGTCCCCAGAAGGCTGGCATTCTCTCCTCTCGTCCCCAACAAGCTCGTACCCAGTGTTGCATCGATAGATAACTGCAGAGCCCTCCCGCTGTGGCTCTCCTTCCCAGAGTCGTGAGCCATGTGCCGGCATGCCCGGGTCATCACACTGTTTCACTGATTTGGGAGATACACGAGGATATTACTTACACCCCCGTTCCACTAGTGGCTCCGACCGCGCTGCGACCGCTGAGCTAAAGATTTTGCAAATCGCTTAACGAATACATAGATAATTAACTATTTCTAAAACGGTTGGTGTATTTGCTGTCTTTTAAATCATGCATACTTTTATTTGTATCTTGTACCGTATTCCAGTTATGAAATCAAGCGGTACACAAATATGATTTGGGTCTCTGTACGGTCGCTCAGCGATCGCCGTCTAGCACCGTCCACTGGAAAGGGGCTCTTTCTCGGGCGAATGCATAGATAAGGCATTTTGCCTGCGCAAAAAAGCAGGCTTAAGGGATTTCTAATGACTAAAAAGAACGGACGTTGGACTTACTACATCGCGGGGGCTCGCCGCTCCACCGGCCGTCAGACACGCACCACCGCTCCAGGTTACCCCTCGTCCTCTCGTACCCAGGATGGCAGCTGTACCTCACGGAGTCTCCCTCAACCGTCCCAGCCACGACCATGTCCGCATGGGGGGCGTCTCCAGGCCGGCCACACGAGATCTCTGTACGCGAGGGAGAGACGGAGGGGGTTACTTGTAAGAATCGTTGTGCAGCGTCCTTGGTGCTGAACATCTTTCAAATGGATTTATATGATCATATTTTTCATACAAGTAAAATCTATAACGAGAAAGATGGGGGGGGGGGTACTTGTAAGAATTGTTGTGCAGCGTCCTTGGTGCTGAACATCTTTCAAATGGATTTATATGATCATATATTGTTCATAAAAGTAAAAATCTATATTGACAGACTTTCTACACATATATGTTTTCATATCAAATAAGACGGTTGACAAACGTACTGCAAACCGGGGCCTGTAAGCTCCATTCCCCATCACTTTGACATCTCCTTGTTAGAGAACCGGATGTCAACTCGTGCCCAGGGTTGCATGCATACGTCACGTCTTCACCCTCGTCTACCTGGTCGCGTTCTCGAGGTGCTTGGATGACAGCACTTGGTGGCATGGCCGGTATGGAGCAAATGCGCACTAGATAAGGGGAGAAAATATGATTTAAACATTTAGCAGGATTGTGCACACACAACAAAGAATCGTGAAGACGCCCATATATGGATTTGTTGAGGTATACGGCGACGTATATGTAGGTTGAATATAAGAAGTATAAAACACGCCTTTCGTTTTTTTCTATGTTTATATTATGGACGAAACGTGTTAACTGTACATATTACTTAAGAACCTATCTTTGCCCAAAACATGACATAATACGGAAAATACCATTACGTGTACACACATTTGCGCAAAGCTCTGTATCGACTAGCAGAGACTACAACCAGTACTTACCACAAGACGGGATGACATCATTCCACTGCCCATCGTACAGACAGATGATCTGAGAGGCCCCTTCCAGACGATACCCGTCAACGCACCGAAACGTGAGACGACTGCCGATGTTGTGTTGCGACCCGCGTCGGTGTCCGGTACCGGCCACACCACCGTGGGTAGGCGTGCCCGGGTCTTGGCAAACCCTCACTGCAGAAAAAAAAGGAAAGACGTGGGTCGCACAAACTCGGCAAAGCCAAACCTTTGTCTTCGCAGATACCTAGATATTGCCACAGTAAGATCGAAAAAAGTATAGAAAATGTTTTTGATTCATGTAAATGTTATATATTTATTGTGACTTCATTCATTAGACAGTGTTCTCCCTGTGTCTTACCACACGAAGGAAGTGCGTGGCTCCAACTCCCGGATGACTGACATCGGGACGTGCTGGACCCATGCAAGACGTAGCCGTCGTTGCACTCAAAACGGACCGTCGACCCCTCCGTGTAGCTGGCCGAGGGTCGTGATCTCAACTGACCGTTAGATGGCGTCCCCCGGTCAGGACAAATCACTTCTGGCGCTGGAGGAAGCGACAAGGTAAAAGAAGTTGACAAATCAAATTTGCGCAAGCGCACACATATTTTCTGTGTCGTTCAGATTTAGAATTGTAGAGTGTCATCAAGTAGAAAATACATGAAATGTATACATGTGTATATTCTTGTAACAGAAGACAGAACTGACCAATTTCGTGCTGACAGTATCGACCATGGAATGCCGCCGAACATTCGCATCTCCCATCCGACTTACAAACACCTCCGTTCCGACAATTACAATCTGAAGGGAAAAGAAAACAAAAAACGCACCATTAGATAAGAGCAAGATGGAAATACTAAATCACGAATCTTATAAGCACCCGTTAGAAACTTTTGAGAACATCATTAAAATGGCATACCTTCTTACTACGAAACCAGGTGTACTGTACATAGTCATATTTTTGTTAGTACAGATTCAAATGAGAAAGCATTGAAAAGTGAAATTGTCAACTAAAAGACCGTATAGAATGTTCAGACTGACCTAAGGTGCAGAACTTCCCGTACTTGTTATCCGGACACCTGCTGCAGCCGTCAGTTTCCGTGTACTTGAGGTCACGGCACTCGGCGCAGTAGCGGTACTGTTGACAGACGTCATTGTGGTCTACGTCACCGCAGGGGCGGCAGTACGGCTTCCAGCGGTAGAACGCTGCACATCTGCGGATTGATATTGAAGGGCGCCTCGTTGAAAATTTTCAAGAAATACAAATCTTTCATAGTTGAGTTACTTCCTACTAAGTCACATGAATACAAACATCCTATAACTGTACGAGTATGTATCATTAATTAAGAGGCAACTTATGCTCGTACTGTACAACTTGTTAATCTAAACGAAGCCAGCACTAAGTTTCAGACGTCGGTAGATTGTAATCTCATGTAGGTGAGTGGAGAAATCAAGAACGATATAAATTGAGTGGAATATAACTGAAATGGGACCAATCCAGTGCTATGTCGTCTTCAACACGCTTGGAGGAATGAAAGTGTAAAAGTGACTCACGCCTTGTAAGAGATGACGAAGTTCAGACCGGTGGATCCACACGCACAGGACTCGTTCTCATCTTCACAGATGCCCCCCACATCAAAGTCAAAGGCCGCAACGCCGCTCAACAGCAGGATCGCCGTTACAACGGAAAGAGCTGGAGATATGACGGACAAAATGCAGACACTTAGAACGTCGCTATGTCCAAGAAATGCTATTAAACAAGTCATTATCGATATATGATTTACGTGTACGGTTTAACAAATAAAGATGAAGAACGTAATAGTACAAGCAAGGACATTGGTATAATCTTGACATTAAAGAGCGATAAGCCCTCTCTTGACGCTTTTTAATACTTCAAACATTTGGAGGAATTTTTCACACAACGTCGGCATGAGGTTTTGAGTGACGTAATGTTACGACAAGTGAAATGGCTTTTGCCAGTGGGCCGATCCTGGTCAACATCTTACATGCCAACATTTCCTCCAGACGTGTAAGTCTACTTCTGTTATTGGAACCAAACTGTGCCTTGTCGGATTCTAGACACGGATTTGAAGCCGTGCCAACCAGGAACTTCCTTGTGTTGCTCAGTGGTTTCTTAGTTAGCTCAATATCATCAGATAGTGGGCCAATTAAATTAATGGCAGCTTTATTGCAACGTCATGATCGATGGCATGGCTCACTGCAACTATATTTTCCGTCCGTATTCTGACACTTTCGTCAGTACAAAGTCTTGACTCCAATATTTTCGTCAGTGCAAAGTCCTGAACTCCACTGAACTTTCCCGTGAAAGGTCATGCTGACTCTGGCAAACTTTGGCTGAAGACATCACGTGACACTGTGGAAACTTCGAAAACAAGGAAGTATTCAACACTTCTCCAACCATTCAAAGAAACTGTGAATAGGTAACAATGCGGCCTGTCTGCTGGATTTCGCGCGCATCTAAGAGCCACAGTCTTGCAAACTTTAAACGCAACGGGGGGTCTTTTACATTTACATGCGGACACTGTTGAAAAAACAAGAAAGATCTAGATCTCACGCTTGTGTGGAACGGCTTATCATGCAAACGGGATATTCTTTGAATTCTGCTGGAGAAAATAGTGCATCATAATTTATTACTGGGTTGTGGCACTAACGTTGCTGTCAATGTCAAACTCATCTCAGCATAATTTCCATTTTAGAAGGATCATGTTCGACATTAGCTTTCTATGTGAGAAGAAAGTTATATTTAGTTACCAGCTTGGCGTTGTGTCGCACCAGTCTGAAATACAACTTCAATATTACAACCTCTTTTGTTTTACGAACAACCAACGGGGTTCTATGGACCTCCTCAAGTTGGGACCGATCAACGGTCAAGACACCAGTGGACGATAAGTTATCAAGAAGCAAACACTTGCACCATATACAAATACGGACTGACGCAACCCTGACTAGTGTGGCTGGTAGAAAACTTGACGAACTCACCTTGTGCCTGAGTCATGGTGTGCGACTCGATCCGACCCTGACTGCGGAGGAAGTCAAGTGATGACTTTGCTTCTCTACTGCTGAGGTAAGGCTTTCTGGCTGAGCTGAGTGCGCCTGCGCCACACTCTGACAGACAGGAGATCCTGACACTTTGGCACAATGCAGGGACGGGCAAAATAACAGGAAGTGACGTCAAACAATTATTTGGCAAGGACTCACGTTCTGAGAAGGCAAGGGGAGAACCCATGGGAAGCTTTCCACTAAATAGATGCTGTGCGGTCTGACAGAGATCTTACTGATTTGAATGACACCGGACATTCTCAAGACACAACATCCAAACCCATCACTTTACACAAGAACAATGTTGAACAACGTCTACTAGATAATTCAAGTTGACTGACACCCCGTTTCCTTCACAATACCGGGAATGACGATTGTTCTTTTGGCAACTAATAATTACAGGATAGTCAGCTTGTATGTGCGGACTATATCTATGAAAACTCAAAAGTAATTCACCGTAATCATACTCTATAAATCACGGTAAAAAGTAATCTTATAATTAAACAAATGGCACACAAAGGAAATTAGCTGACACAAATTCGCTTTTATTGGCATCTTTTCCTCAATGTGTATGTCTGCGTGTGTGGAGGGGATTGAACTCACAGTACACCTGGTCTGACCTTTTGTGCGTACTCACCCACACAACTCATACAGAGTGCCCTACAGAAATTGTAAAAGTAACTCATTGGCAAGTAAATTATACAACAGATCTGGGCTTGGTTTGTCAGATTGTTTTTCAGTGTAGAAAGTTCCATGTAGGCTTGAAGGTTTCATATTCCATAACAGTGTTACACTTACTAATACATGTACCTTTCATGATCTTTCACTTCGAAGTGTCATTCATGTATATAATGAATATACATGTACAGTAGTTGTATGGAGTGTACATCATACATATTATAAAGTTTAACTAAAATCTAGAGATTGCATTGTTAAGGCTCATATCATATGGTAAAGATATAGTGAAGCAACACAGGAACATACATTTAAGAACACAATCATACATAAAACCAAGGAGGTTTTATATAAAACCTCCTTGATAAAACAAGGGAACTTGCAAAGCTCTGTCATGACAATATTGTTTTTTTTTTCTTCATATTCTGACAGTACTGAATGATGATGCAGGCAAATTAAGTACTTGTAAAATGAAGCTTTGCCCATCTTTAGCAACTCAAAACTGATGACTTATGCTAACATAGGCCATGAATATTGTAAAATATTATAAGCAAATGTTATCTTATATATATCATATTTCTTATGCTGTAGAATCGTGGACATCTTCAGAGTAATCCTATAAATAAGAAGGGGTTTAAGTCTGGCTTGGGCACAATACTTTTTTTATCATTCCTCTTAGAATTTGATTTTTTGCATTTCTAGGCTGCACTTCTGGCCACAGGTACAGAGGCATGGCAGTGATACTCATCTCTATTGGCAAATGTTTAGTTTCATTAGCATTTATACAGACACTTCAACAACAGCTTGATCTATTTGTATCATGCCTCATCCTGAGTTATTTTTCCTGCTTAGTCTAAGCAAGCTACTTTCATATTATTCTCTGACTTCACATGCACCCAACCTTTGACCTCTAGCTAAATGCAAATCAGATCAGTTCAAAGGTCAATGATCAGCCCTATATTTCAGGTCAGTGAAAAAAATTATTACAAACTTGTCATTTGCAAACAAATAGAGGTCAAAAGAGAGTAACATACTATAACATGGCAGCAAATCTTATCGTTCTGGTAACAGTTACAAGTATTTGGCAAGTTACCAGTAGATTTGTTACAGCAGCAGCATAGTGTATAGAACACATGCCAGCATGAAGGACCATCCATGCTTTTCTATGTGTTCTTTGCTAAACATTCAACATAATGAATGTGCATATAGAAGCTCAGTAATCAATGGCAACAGTTTATACAAGTTATGAGATTCAATTGGCATAAACAAGGCAACTGCTGTGAGTTAGCCTAATACTTAGTAAGAAGAATTCAATAACAAACTGGTAGCAATATTAACACAAAGTATGGACAAAGTATCTACATGCTTCTGCTATGTAATGCACATATACTTTGATATTGTGGATAATATCAATCAGACAATATAAATATTTCTAAGAGATGAACCCTTGGTCTTATTACAGAGCTTGGTCTTACCAAGCACCAATTGCACGGGAGGTTAGTAAGCCATACAGGGACATATAAAATTATGAAGTCATGGGGAATCTTATAATAATCAGAATAATGGATATCTAAAACTGCAATCTCAAACAGTAATGCAAGAGTTTCAAAAAACAGTTACACGTGTAATCTCTTGAAAATGATCAGTGGGATGAGTGTTTGACATCAATGAAAATAAGAAAATGAATGCAATTCTAGAGAGAGAAACTTGTACACCTTTTCTGGTTTCTTACAATCACTTTAGCCATTAGATAAATAATTTGAAACAGCAGTATTTACTAGCACTTAAGGAAGTCCCACATTGTAGAATCTTCACTGTCTAAATAAGGTAGCTTGACCCGTTGTTACAAGCACCAACAGAAGTACAAACATTAGAAACAGCCTTAAAAGTACTGCATAAATTAGAGATATTATAGTTACCATAACACACAACTCTCTCCCATACAAAATGTCAATACATCTTTTTACAGTTGTCCATGACAGTTAGCAATGGCACGACATTGTTACTCTGTATTTACAATCTAAATTTCTAGGTTGCACTTTTGAGGTTCATTCTTTGATTTGGCTTTTTTTGTTGTTATATTTAGCATGAGGATGCAGGATATAAGGGAAGAGGGTCACACCGCAATTCTATGTATACAGCTTGTCCTCTTCTATGCTGTACTGCTATAGTTTTGTTATAGCAGTAAATGTCTTTCTGGACAAAAAACTATTTGACATAATAGAAACAACAGCTGATCTTTGGGCAAGAATCTAAACACCTAGGAAAATTTTTTTGGCATACATTATTCCTCTTATCATATGGACACCATACATGTATATTAGGGCTGTTAGACATTATAAAAAAATATGACATTTTGCCTTTGATACATACAATGTAGAACTGCCAAATGGTCGCTTTTATTTCACACTGTTATCCTCATTATTTCTTGACCATAAGCCAGATAGTGAGAGAGCAAGACAGTGTTTTCTATACAGCCCTATAATTACTATGCAAATAATTCATTAATTACCTCCTAACACTTTAGAAGGAAAGTGAATTTGGCTTGCTTAATGTACAGAAGAATTGAGGTAGATACCACAAATAAGGCGTTCCTAGCGGCAGACATCTTTCCCACACTTACAACCAGCTGTAAGCCTGCACCTGTATCTTCAATCTCACAAAACCGTTGTTCAACATACAAGATTTAGGGTTGGTACAATGTGATATACTGCTGTCATTGAGCTGTCATGTGATACCAATTTGGATGCAGAAAGTTACAGGAGGATTTCTAGACAAGTGACAACCTCTGTATAAGGACCACCTGGCTTGTGTGATCACTTTTTGGTGGTTCCTTAGATCATTTTTCCAATTGACACAAGCATTAAGAATCCTGTCCATAGTCACCACATGTCCAATTGACTAGATTTTATCAGTCTTCTGAGTGACCTTCTTGAGCAGGTTTGACTGTACTACTATTGGTTGGCACCAGTCACATGACACCTCACTATGAATAGGATTAGCTTACAACAAGCTTTCATGGTGCAGGTATCGCATCTGTACTACAAATGTCTTTGCAACAAATTAATACTTATGTCACAGGTGTGGCATACGTTGTACAACGTCAACTATCATAATAGCTTTTACCCATCACTGCATCTATGGAACTAAATTTGTTCTGTTCTGGCATTGAAGCATCTCTGTACTGTGCAGATAGCTTACAGTCTTTGGCAGTACATTCTAGAGCAACTTCTCACAAAACTAGACATTAATCAATTCAATTCAACTTGAGTGCTACCTTTGACACAATCTCAGTTTTGGGTGGCTTAGAATCCATCTTGTGCATATTACATATTTACAATGATAAAGCAAGATACAATTGAGCTATACAGACTACAACAGAGCACCTTAAGATACAACCTTGCTGGCTGTGCTAGGAAAGTTTGTCAAACCAGTAAACAGCAGATGACTTTTCTGCTCAGTCATAACTGAATTATCAGAATGTCAGAAAAACAACAACATTTTGATAGCTCTGATTAGGTAGTAATTTCCTTTTGAATTTGCACTTTGGAGACGTTCAGTTTCTCTGCCAAAAATCATACAAAGAAGGCCTTTAAGGCATGATGTACTTTTTACTACAGGTTGCACATAATCTTTGTGTTTGTCAACAGACCATACAAGGAAAGATCATACCAGCTATGGAAACAATTTTGTCTCACTCTATTATTATCATTACAATACCAGAGACTGAACCTGTATGGTAGAATTGCACTGAACTTTATCCACAGTAGCGGTGATTGTGCAGTGCTTGAACCTTTGGTCACGTCGGGGCCTGTTCCAAGGCACTGATTGGGCTGTTACTCCACGATGGAAGGTCAGGGGTCCCTGGAACACATTATGGAATGACTTGACAAAATTCTGTGTCTAAAAGGACATTGACCTTAAACAAACTAGGCTATACCATGTAAGACATTGAGGAAGAGGTGATCAACAAGTCTTTTTTTCCTTAAAAAAACAACAACCAAAGTTACCCATCAGAGCTGAGTCATCCACAACAGCAGACACGTGGAGAGCGCTGGGATCTACAAACTCTGTGACTGGTGACTCCCCGATGCCGGGCACTTGGAGCTGTTCTGGGTTGTGGTAGCTGGTGTCACTGTCTGTGACGGAAAACACGAACAACAACACACATTTAGTAATAACTGCGCACTGCACTATTTCTTTCATACGTCTTGAATGTGCTCATTCTTCTTAGAATTAGCAAGTCAGACATCTTGACTGAGGTTGTACTGTTTTGAACTGTGTACTTGCAAAAGAAATTCACCAATAAAGCTTGGTCCAGTTCAATAAGAACTTATTGAACTATCGTTACCACAAATAGTACTGCAAGATTTCCTTCTTAGCATTGGATAAAAGTTTGTTTCTTACCGTTTGTGGGAACAGTTGGGACAGTATCCATGGCTGTTCCATCCGAAAGCATCTCCCCTACTGAGCCAAGCATTCTATCTTGCAACAGCACTCCCGCTGGGAGCTCGGCAAGAATGTAGGCTTGCGAAGAACTGTTTATGAACGAAAGGTCATTCCCTTGTAAATTTCCTCCCATGTTCTGTGTGTATGCTGAAGCCTGGCTTGCTGTGGATTCCACATATGGGACTGCATTTGGCATCTGTACATTCTGAGGCTGCACATGCATCAGGCTCTGTTCTTGCATGCTGTGCTGGTCGATGAGTTGCTGAAGTCTTTGGATGCACTGATTGGATGCCACCAGTTGCTCACGACCTTGGGAGGTCATCCGGAGGTCAAGGACATCTCTCTGCTTAGAGTTGCACTGTTGGGTGAGGTCAATGGGTTGTGACACGTTGATGACCTGTTGGGAGGGTATGGCTTGTTGTTGTTGTTGTTGTTGTTGAGGCTGTAGAATGATGGCAGCAGAGGGAAACACCTGTTGCTGCATGGTTGGTGCTGCAGAGACATGCGAAGCCGCTTGAGCTCGCAGACGAGCCTGGAAACTGGTCGCCTGCAGGAAGATCGCAGGGGTGACGTTGGGTGGGGGAGGGGGGCGTGCTCGCATCAGTCCATTCTGATGGCTTCCTGAGGTAGCACTGGTCACTGTGTTGGCTGGAGACTGGGACATTGAAGACATGGAGGTGACATGACTTTGGCTAGAGGTGCTTGGGACAGCAGCTGTGTTACTGGTGACGGCTGGTTGAGCTTGACAGGTAACGACAGATTGTGACAGATGACTATCTTGCCCAGACGTGCCTTGCAGCATACCTTTAAGATCCACAGGAGCAAAACTACCGCTGACGACACAAGTCTGCAAATGTGTCAGTAATGCATTCACAAACTCATCCACAGTGTGGAAATTCTTTTTCTCCTGGTGTACCCATTGCATGAGTTGCTTTGCCCAGTTCCCTGGAGTTTGTTGCTCCTCCTTCTTTAAGGTAAAGCCACTACTATGTATTTTGTCTAAGTAAGACAATGTCATTTCCAGTATTTCTGCCTTGTCCAATTTTTTCTTGCCATAGGCCTTACACTCTGGAATTATGGACTTCAACGCAGTGAGACTAGAGTTGATACGGTCTCTACGTTTCTTCTCAATGTTCTTGTGGGTGTCCAGGTAGTTACGGGACTTTTTCCTTGGGTCGTCAAACAGGTAGGAGTTGATACGGCGCTCCTCGCTGGTGTCCTGGGTGCCGCTGGACGTCGGCATTGCCATGGTAACAGTCGTTGCTGCTGACGTTGAGGCAAGAGTCATCTCAGTTCCAACTGTCGGGGATTGAGGGAAAAGTACACAAGGTGTAGCGCAACTGGGAACAAGGAAATTATGTATTGACAACTTATGCGAATGAATCTACATGTTTTTGTTACTTTGTGTACAATACTATGGGTTCAGATAAAACTGGGAGCGCACACATTTTGAGGGGGGGGGAGAAACCACAATATGTACACAGTTTGTGGTTTATAGTATTATACATCTCACCATTCTGGCTGAGGAGTCCAAATTATTACAAAAATCCTCAAGTAATTGTTTCGATTTAATTTCTTGTTTATTCAATCAGTTCAGTTTACATTATTTGGGTTGCCACGCCCCCACGCAATCAAAACGCGCTACTAGGAATGAGCCGGCTTGCTTGATAACTCTGCTATGTCACTGCTTAAACAGGGCACTGAACTATGGAATCACTTATTGACCCCTGCAAAGCGCAAAGTACGCGATTATTTACCTTTAACACTAACAGTGCGAAGTATACTTTTCTTCAGTGCAATTTTGGGCGCCCCATTTTTTGACAACTACCATGCGTAACGTGACCACACACATAGCGCGTTGCCACATTGCCAAACATGCTAATCCTCAACATATGACTGCTTTATTTCGGAGGGGAAATACGTCCATGCTAGCTCATTTCAGTGCATTTCTGCAGATGTTTATTGATGTATTTACAGGAAAAGGTGTTCATAAGCACATATTTACCAAGGGATGTTTCAGAAACAGTAGTAGGTCAAAAATGCGGTGCACACACGACAGCGCGACCACGCATCGGGACCGGTGAATCTGCCCGCAAAACCCCCCACTGTCAAAGTCTTTCCGGGCGTATTTTGGACCCCATTCTTACACCAGTTTATACGACATCGCAACCTCGAGAGAAGAAAGGTTCTTACCTGTCTCAATGGCGATTATTTGTTGACATTAATCGATAATTTCGATAAGGAATCTGCCAGGGCTCCTTCGAACCTTGCCCAAGGCCGCCATTGTTGTCATTATGATCAGATGGAATACTCCACTTTGGTCCTCATTATAGGGGTCCTCACAGGTACACAGGTGCCTATTGTTTTATGTAATGAAAAGGAACATCACTTAAATCATCATTTAAGCCATCAAATATATTACAAATAGTATTTCATTTATCTGAGTAGGTTTACGTGTAAACTTGAGAAGTTAACTGTTAAAAGTTATAAATTCCCCCTCCGTGGATTAGAATTAGGAGTCCCTCTTCCACTTCCGTACGATCAGCTGGTGACCCCCGCAAGCGCATACAGATAGGATACCTGCACTGCAGGCGACATGCTTTTCTACAAGGTGTGCATTCATAGGTGAATAGCTGTAGACTTGCGACACCCATATAAAACGTTGATCAACGCTGTAATATGGTGATTTGACAATCTGAAACTAATGTTGACATCAACCGATTTAACGTGAGGATATATATAAACGTTACTGTATATACTAGTATGTAAAGAAATGCAGAAATGTTCGCGGGGATTTAATTCGCGGTAGAGAGAAAATGCAGTGTTCGCGGTGGTTTTAAGTTCGCGCGTTTGAAACAATAGTACTGTAGTTCGCAGTAAAGAGTTCACCGCGAAAACCGCGAACATAAAACCACCGCGAACATTTCTGCATATACAGTATATTAAAGATTGGCCGCATGTTGACTTTTTCTTTTTTCTGTCACAGCCTGATGTCTTCAAAGCTTCTCACTCCAATCAAAGTTGTTCAGATTTCTTTCGATATCTTCTCAATAAAAGATTAAAGTTACAACGGACTCTACCTGTCTTTCAATGATTAATCATATGATATCATGATTCATATCATAAAGTTTGATTGATGATCGATACATCATAGTGCTGATGGACTTGATAGTGCTTCTGATCATGAAGTTAAAGGACCTACAGCATAGCTTGGAATTCGATCGAAGCAAACTTCCTCCGGCCATCTTGTTGTACTGAAGTCCCGTGCAAGGCTCCGGAAGGAAGAAACGAATGTTTTGTATATTCACCTGATATTTCAAAGTCCCGGCTGATAATCCTGCTAGTATGTTGAAAACATACTGCGTTTTGAATGCCGTTTGTTAGTTTCAGATTGTTTACATACATTGTATATACAAAAGAAGAAAGGTGTTGTGTTTACAACAGGATATCGTGTTGGCGTAATCTCCAAGCAGATCCACGCCGGGCGCGAAAATCGTAGTATGCTAGCCAGAGAAGGTCCAGTCAGCCAGAGAGGGTTCATCAGCCCGGCAGGGATCTGCCCTTAGACGGACCTGAACAAGGTTATTAACACGCAATTGTTACCTAATCTCCCCGCAGTCAAACTGCGCTTAGAAAGAAGGTGCGAATTGTGCCGGCGTTCGAAGCCCGGCGCCCGTCATGGGTCAGCTGCGCGCCGTCTCAGTTACCCGGCAGGTTTGAATTCCAGATAACAATGGAAGCAAGCAGGCGCTGGTGGTCGGAAAGAGTCCGCCGTAATTTCCGTGCTATCTGGGAGTTTGAAATAAGGGAGACTCAACTAGATGCCATTCTGGCATGTCTGGAGAGTAAAGATGTATTTGTTGGGATTGCGACGGGCAAATCCCTGTGCTACCAAATTACATTCCGCTGTGTCTGCCGTGAAACAAAACTTGTTTCGATCGTCTCACCGTTACGAGCGCTAATCAGCGACCAAGTAAGGACGTTATGTAGAGACTTCTCGATCCACCGGACGACGCCATGGCTTCTGCCATAACTGAAGACATGACAAACGACAAGACTCGGGTTTTACTGAACTGAATATAGACGCGAGAAAAAGATACAAAGACACTGAAAGATGGCGGTGTTTCGGCGTGGTTTGCACCGCATCCAAGCGTGAAAGAATGGCCAGAAACAGATTCCAAGTTGTGGTTTAAAAAAGACACACCAAGCATTCACATAAATAAAACGACATTTTAATCAATTATGGTTTAACATCAAGCTAGAAACTAATTGTACAAATTTGTCTAACGGAAAAGTCTGTATGTCGATACCTTTGCTTTGATGCGTTGTGATGCGGTGTGTTCCCGCGCTATATTCTATCTGAGAGGAAACTCCCGCTGTGAAATGGCGCGGCCGGCCGGGTTCGTCCCAGATTCGGGGTTGTAAAACGATAATCCCAGCCAATTTTCACGTTGGAGTTAAGCAGGCACGAGGAGGAGTAGAGGCACCTTTCTCAATAGGCTGCCCCTCCTCGTGCCGGTTAATAACCTTGTTCAGGTCCGTCTAAGGGCAGATCCCTGCCGGGCTGATGAACCCTCTCTGGCTGACTGGACCTTCTCTGGCTAGCATACTACGATTTTCGCGCCCGGCGTGGATCTGCTTGGAGATTAGTGTTGGCGTATGGACGTCGAAACAGCTAGAGAGTTGCGTTCATGAAGTTTGTAGTTTAGTTTCCGGTGGCAGAAGTTATGTCAACGATTCCAGTGGGAGGTCCAGGACATGAGTGTACCTCCACACCTAGGAGTTTACTTTTGTCTTTGACCTCAGTCTCTGTCACCACCGCCGCCTGCTGATACTTCTCACAGACACAATATGCCTGAGGTTTGAGACACTTTGGCCTGTTGAGTTTTCAAGACGTATTCCTAAACGTAAGCCCGGCCCCTATGTCCAGGTAAACTCCTCTGGTCCCTTCCCCCTGACTCTTGTAACGTGATAAATATAGAACATTCCGCGTCAGGATATTGTTGGCAATCAGCCGTTTTGTTGTTTAAATACAACGTCATGCCCGGCGACTCTTTCCGAGCATGGATCCTGCCACTTGTAACATACACTGCCCTGTTTTCGACAACAACATTAGAGGTGCCCTAAATATACTGTAATGTTTGTTTCCTTAGGCTTAATTATGACGTCCAGTGGTCTGAATCATGTCAAACATATAAAATCATCATCAGACAACATTATCAACAGGTAGGTGTTGTGAAAAGGAGTATGATATTATGATACTTAAGGGAAATATTTGCGGTATTCAAGTCAATGTTTTGCCTTGGAGTTTATGTTATGCAATCACGCAACGCTTTGTTGGGTCTTTGTGATGTTTCCGATAACAATTCAAAAAGGGAATTCTTCCTAATGGTGAATAAACTTCTACCATGACGTACGTTAAAGCCTTTCCTGCCACAAACAATAAGTTTTTTCTAGTCTTTTCTTTGGAGACGTTTTGTCTTTCTTGGTATAAACACAGGAGTGCCCGTCATTTAGCTATAAAACGGCGCGCAAAATGTGTTACCTTTCAAAACTTTGTTTGGGGCTTCAAGAACTTGAGATCACCAATATCTGTCCGCCATGCAAGACGTTTTCATATTTAAATTCCTTTCACTGGCGTACGTCTTATTTCTCAAGACGAGCGTGGGAATACCCGTTCTTACGTCTTACGCTAGAGACTCGGAGCGCTTCACGAGGGGCGTATCCGCGGAAGACAGCGGCGTGGTGCGCATCAGGCAGCTGTACTGTCGGAGTAACGGCTTCCACCTGAGGATTGACGCCAACGGAACTGTCGGAGGGACGAGGGAGGACAACCATCCTGACTGTAAGCGTCATAAAAATGCATTTCTTTTCTTCTTATACATTGTATTTCATTTGTATGGTTAATATATTTTCATCTTGTCGTCTTCTCGTCTCTTTTCTTGTCAATGTGTGCAGTTTATTATTACGTCAAGTAAAACCATGACCTACAAAAAGTTTTGCTTTTGAACCTGAAGAGGTTCGGCATATGGGCACCGGCTCCAGCTTCAATAGCAAATGAAGACGGTAGTTTTTATAATTAGGTGCTGTGCTTTTTACTTTTTTTCATGATCAGTGTAAGTAATTTCCCTTTATTTGTCCATGTTATAGCTGTAATGGAGCTGTTCCCTGTGGTATACGCTGCGCACTCGCCCTTCGACAGTCCTTACAATGGGGAGGTGAGGATCCTGGGACTCAACACGAGGTTCCACCTGTGCATCAGCAACGACACGGGGCGTCTCTACAGCTCGGTAAGTCATCCGGCACATCAAGTTTCCGTTCATTAATTAATCAATTAATCCATCCATCCATCTTACCGTCTTCTCTTCCTTCATTTGTCATTTTTCCCCGTCATTTTTGCTTTCCGAATTCTGTTCCTTGGAATCGATATCGTTCCTTATTGCCCATGCACGTAGCCAGGGGGGGGGTTCGGAAGAAGTCCACTTTTTAATGTTCAAGATTTTTCAAGGCGGACTTATTTGTATCACCAGCAAGGCCACAGAGGCTAGAATCCTAGAAAAAACTGCTCACTTTGTCTCTGATTTTTCCTCTAAAACCCTAAAACACAGGAAATGGCCTTCAGAAGGTTCAATTTTTTTTAATTCTACACGCTCGAAGGTCCACTTTTTTACGTCCAAGGTTTTTTTTTTTCAAGGTGGACTTATTTGTATCACCAGAGGGGCTGGAATCCAAAAAAAAACCTGCTCAATTTGTCTCTGATTTCTTTCTTTGAAATCCTCTCAAAAACAGAGGAAATGCCATATCAGAATATTCAATTTTTAAAATTTTCCGGGGGGGGGGGGGGGGGGCATACCCCCGGACCCCCCTAGGAAGCTCGCGCCTAGCCTGCGGCGCTCGTCTCGTGCCTACGGCGCTCGCTGGTCCCTCAAACATTAAACAAGAACCCCCCCCAATCAAAATCCTGGCTACGGGCATGTAGCCCAGGCCTTTTCTTTCCTTTCTGTCACTCTATCTTTATACACCCCCTTCCAGTTTGAATTCCTTTAATGATAAAGTCCTCGGCGATTGCATCACTCTTGTGCAAACTGTAAAGTTTGAACGTACGTTATTCTTGTTCTCCAGGAAGTGTCCGGACCAGACTGTGTGTTCCGCGAGACCCTAGAGGAAAATGGCTACAATACGTACTCCTCCACAAACACCCTGTCAGACTCGGGCTCTACCGAACAGCATTGGTACGTGGCCCTCGGGAGGCGAGGTCACCCCAAGCGGTTCAACATAACAGTAGACATAACAGAGCCCGACTTTGCTTCGGGACTACTATCTCTCCCGGCGCAAAGACACCACCGACGCCGCCGCCATCCTCCAAGATCCGCCCAATTTCTGCTCCGAGAAGTTACGTATAGACTAGAAGCTGAGTGATGACTGGTGATGATAATCCAGTTATCCTACCTGTCAACGTGACATGTTCTATATAAGATAATGACCACAACCATGCATGTATTTATCTTGTTTTATGTCATTGTGCATTTTTACTATCATATAGATCAAGGTCCGGGAAAGGTTATGCACAAGCCTTGATGGGGAAATGGGTATTGCATTTGTGTTCTAGACTTCGGGCCATCTTCTATGTTTAGATGTTGGTCTTTGTTTGATTGAAAGCTTTCTTAGATTCTAGAGAAGTATATACGAGCTTTGATATATTGCTGAAACAGTCATTTTCATTTACGCACATAATACGTCTTTATATATTGTGTTTAGAATATTAATTTAAACCTTTTTTCAGAGTTTGTATGTCTTTAACTTATTTCATAGGAATACGAAATGTTTCCGACAACTGACGTATGCTTACTGTTCGAGCTGCGTGTAATTACACACTTTACCGCTAGGTGTGACTGCCTTACTATGCTCAGGTTGCGGGTGCTGGACAACAGGCACTAAAGAATAACGCCTGGTACAATGTACTACTTGTAGATAACACTTTTGACTTCTAAATATCAATGAATGTATCGAAGTTCCCGAATTTCTTGTGAGTTTCATTTTTTATTGGTAGGTTATATGGCAATACAATTCGCGTATCGACATGACTATTGTAACGTAGCCATTGATTCGAGGAATCCGGAAAGCACTTGTCGTGGAAATTTTTTAAAAAGGCACATGTAGCTGGCAAATCGTACCTTCCCTTTACGGCGACTGACGGTAATAATATAAACAAACAAACAAGGAAGCAAACAAACAAGCGGTATTATACAAGCAAGGAGTGTACCTTCTTGATACAAGAAACTTCATTTGGACCACTGTGTTTGTGGGCGTGCACTTCGATTACTAGTACAGACGAAGCCACTTAATTGCACCTCGGATAAACGCACCTTCCATTTAATTGCACCGATTCCCAAAATCCAAAACCGGTTCCCATTCACTGCATTGTTAGTGACTCCGCATATCTGCACCGCGCATGGTCACCAATGCCGGATAACTGCACCAATCTTTTTTTTTTAAATCCTCGACAAGTTAACTGAAAAGGTGCGTTAAAATCAGCAAACGTGGTACAAATGAGCTGATACCTGCCGGTGTAAAGGCGCAATACCGCCAATATGTTTAAAACTGTTTTGAGTAACAAAAGAAGGCGGTCTCCATTGACAGTTACGTTGATAGGAATCGTATGGGAGGTCCCGGGCGGGTCACCCGTAATCAGTAACCAAGTTTTAGTTTCAACTCTTAGTTTCATGGCGGTACATGATTTACGTAAATCGACAAATGCACTCTACGTAATGTAACACAGAAACTGTTATCCCATGAGTGGCATGACGATGTTTCAGAATGCCTCCCCTGTAGCAGTACGTGTGTCGTAATGCGGTAGATCGCATAGAAAAATGAAAGAATGCAAAATCGAAACAGGTTCGTAGTCATTTCTTTATTTTCAGCAAAGGGTCAATAAATAAAGTTAATAACTGAATAAGTTCGTCTGTTTTCTTTGTGCTAGTGTTTCTGAATAACAATACACCCCTCGCCCATGGTGGTGCGGTCCAGCTGGGCACTTCGCATAATTGCACCAGCCGGATAATTGCACCAAAAACGCGGACAAATTGGTGGTGCAGTTAAGCGGATTCTACTGTATATAACGTTACATCACTGATTTTCAATGGAGCGACTAAATTAAACAATGAATGAATGAGAATGACACAGCTTCTATGGATCTATCATATGTTCTTCTTGAATGTATCATGTACATGTGTCATCATTAAGTATTTTGATGCATACTATGATATAGTTGGGCTGATATTTCGATGCTGAACAGCGTTTCTGTCCGACTGAAAACTACGTTTGGGAAGATGATGATCACCTGAAGTTGATATTTCCCATAGCCCTTTGCGAGGTACCGGAAGTAAAGTCGAGGGAGCTATTTAAAACACGATGTTGTTAGTACGTACAGTATAGTTTAGCTTTATTAGTGACAGTCGACTGGTCGTTCTGGTTCGGCACACCGGCTACACCTATTGACGTGGATTCTTTGACCTTTCTGACGTGGCTGATTCAGGAAACCTGTGCTGGGATAGCTACAACGTTACGTTACAACAAGGACATCTGGCGTGTTTTCATCAAGGAAGTTTGAACAACGTATTATGACTCTATAGAGTGTTGATGGCCCTGCTCGGAACACGATGTGATAGCGGGCAGCTTTGTTCTACTCTCAAGATCAGGAAATATCAGCAATTTGCAAGATAACCAGGTGCCAGGTAAGCTGAATAATTTGATACACAAGGTGGACTAGTGATCATGTTCTTTCTGATTTGGGGAGGGGGGCGTCAGATAAGACTCATAATTTGTCCAAAGCGAAACTTTCATCGCATGGTCAGTGCTAGTTGCCAGTTTGGTCTCCTAACAACGTCTTCTTTTCCATTAATTTCCGTTATATGATAGGCATATGATGTCAACAGCCTTGCCAATTCATAATCAACCAATCTATTCTCGTGAAAATGAATCAAATCCCAACTAATGTTAGATCCAAGTCAGTGACACGCTGACGTTAAAGATTATATTTTTGTAAGTCAAATCTTTACCACTGCAAAGTGACGAATTGTCACCACCCCACCCAGGGAAACTCTGTACTAAGTACTTGATACCCTATAAAACTGGGTGTTACCATATTTGCCAACTGTTTTATGCTAATCACATTCTGTAAAACTAAGCAGCATGCATAAAAGATGCCAAGCAACAACACCTTCTGTTGTAGGTGGGCAAATGTTTGGTAAGGACTTACAGAAGATTATGTTCACAGGTTGTGACAAGTTCCTCTTCCACACAGAGTTGCAAAGGTACCCGGGTCACGGGTTCCTCACTGGGCGCCGAGTAATGAACGCGTGAACAAAGTGTCGTCGTCACTGGACGTCCAGCATGGAAGAAAGTTCGTCACTAGCAATCCAGTAACGAACGGCTTTATTCCAGTAATGAAGCCCTCCCGGTGCTGGAATTCCAGCACTGAATCTTGCCTCGGTGCTCGGTTTCCAGAAATGAACTCCGCTCATCACTCGGTTTCTAGTGACGATCCCCGCTCGTCACTCGAGCGCCAGATATTAAAGTAGGCTTGTTCAAAGGTCATTCATCACTGGTTATCCAGTACGGAGGTCACTCGTCACTGGATAAACAGTAACGAAAGTCCCGAAGTCACGGGTTCCGCGCTAGATTTACCAGTGATGAGTGACTCTCTAGTGCTGGAAGCCGAGTGATGACATTATTTCGTTAGTGGCCTTCCAGTGATCACGTCCCATTATCACTGGAATGTACATGTTCCAGTGATAACTGCAAGACAATATTTTGTGTGCATTTTGAGTCGATATCAACAATTTAGCTCGGCCGACTTGTCGGCGAGCTCCAAAAATATGGGGATTTTCGGCCGAAGTACGACCGACGTCCTGGCGATTCCGCGGGCGTCGGGCGATTTTTCGGAGCTCGGCAGACGTTCGCTGGTCACTGGAAGCTGCGCTTAAATTCAGCGAGGTATCGGCGACGATTTTTGGAACTCGCACAACTCGTCAACAGGTAGCCCGTAGCTCGCCCGAGCAACGGCCAGCGCTCGGCCAATATCCGGGCGGGCATCCAAGGATTTTAGACACGATTTTTGGTCGGTCGGAGGCCACCCGAAGTCTTCGGCCTCGTGCGAGCCTCGCACGTGCTTTGTACAATAATCGGATGACCGTCGTCAGTGTTCCGCCCGACTTATGAAAAGTAAGGCGTGCTTCGGGCGAGCGTTGTACTCCTCATCTCTCGGTTTCCAGTGATAATTCAGGGATTTCCAGTAACGAAGTCGCGTCATTGCTGGACGCCCACAGATGACAAAACTTCATCACTGGAAGTCTAGCGATGAAGGCACCTTCGGTGCTGGACACCGAGTGATTACTAAGGAACCCGTGACCCCGGTACTTTTGCCACAGAGTTTACCCTGGCGCCTCAAAACTTGAGGACATTTCCCCATGTCTTATATAATAATTAGCTAATCATCCAAATTGTCCGACATGTTATCATCATTGTACAAATTGGCAATCATCTCAAGTAAGGCAATCATCACCCATACTGCTTTCCTACCAGTGTTCTCGCCAGCGCCCGTCCTCCCGTCATTTGACGGGTTTTTGTCGCGCATGACGGACAAAATTTTTGCCCAACCCGTCATTTTTAATGGACACAAATCGGTGTGTAAAGATATTTAGACAGAGTTTAGAATTTTGCAAAAACTCCAGAGGATCACCGGAAGTTCGCGACGAGGGCGATCTAGATCATTTCTAATGCCCGCCGGCGACAACCCCAGCCACACAGAAAGAGCGCCGTGGTGGATATTTGGTGGCATGCGCCGCCCTCCCCACAGTTTTGGCTGGTCGCATCGGGCTGACGTTTATTTCTGTTTTGTCCCTCTCGGTTCACCGTCAATTATTGTTATCAAAGAAGCCTAAAAATTCAGAAATATTCCTATAGCTATCAGGCTTTCTGTAATTTGTAAAACATTATTAAAGTTTTAAGCCGCGGCGGCTGAGTTGCATGCGCTTTCTACCCGTAAGAAATGGTAAACAGGCGTCAGATATTCTATTCCACCAATCACAGTGCGTCGTCTCCGTCGCGTCAAGAAATACCGACCAATGACATGCGAGTCTCGCTACTCGCGTGATTTCAGCTAAGCGTGAATTTGCGAGATGTTAGAGGAATGGCGGTGATTGCAAGGATCGCACGACGAAGCGGTTGTTGGAAGGCTTGCATCAACAACTTTTGAAGACATTCAGTGCAGTTACCGGAGAAATTAATCGTGGAAAACATGGGAGAAAAAAAATGGACGTCGACGTCTTTATGGCGTTCTTTCTCAAAGCAGGGTGTCAAATTCCTCATTATGTTCAATAATTACAGGGAGCATACGGGACAAGTGTTGAAAATTTTTATTTTTGCCGACTTATTCTGTGTGTTTTTTTGGTAGGACGTAGATACGTAATAAAGTTTTGTTGAGCTTGATTTTCTTTTCTTTGCCGATTGTATACAACATAGAAATGTAGCTTGTTGTGAACATTCGATCTTACCGCGATGACGGCACGCCTCCCCCCAAAATTAAGCCTGAAACCCTTGTGTAATTTTTCACCGAAAGAGATGTCATTAAACTAAGCTTATTCTACCAAGAAATTTGCCCCTCAGAATGCAGGAAATAGCGTTTCAGAGGGTCTAGATTCCAAAAGTTTCCGGGGGAGAATACCCCCGGACCCCCCTATCATGGTCACGCCTCCGGCGCGACGCCTCGCGCCTTCGGCGCTCGATATGTTCTTCCCTCCAGCAAAATTGAAATGACGGGTAAAAATTTCAGGCTGGCGAGAACACTGTTTCCTACCCTTTCAGATCCACAAACTAAAATAGCAGCACCTGGATGGAATCGTAATAATGCTGTATAGTTTTCAATTGCCAAACACAGGCGGTCAGACAGACAGACAGACACACACACACACACACACACACTCTCTCTCTCTCTCTCTCTCTCTCTCTCTCTCTCTCTCTCTCTCTCTCTCTCTCTCTCTCTCTCTCTCTCTCTCTCTCTCTCTCTCTCTCCAAACACCACAAAAATAATGTTATTATGACTTGCCCTAGTTTTCCCTGCACTAGATATATGCTCTTGTTTCCAAGGACATTATAATGTCCTTGCTATTTCCAAGGAGGTTCTGTCTCCTTACTGTTTCCAGGACAGGTAATTGTCAGCCAGAGGCCTATGGATCTTGCAGCTAATGTTATATGGTTTAGTTGTTTGACCTTTGAATTGGAGTGCACCTCGACCAACTCAGTATTTACTCTGCTACATTTGCTAGCAACCTTTATGCACTGATAAAATTGTGTATTATTTAACTTTAAAGGCTGTCACCGTCACTGCATTATCCATTGTTCACAGAGCTTCTGACGTCAGTCGATCATAAAATTGTAAATCATACCACTGAAACAAAGCCACAGCCTTACCCTGGTGTACATGTAAGCTTCTAGCTCTGTAACATTACTCAGGTCATATCGTGGTAACTGGCAGTAAGCTAGTGTCAGGTTATAAGTTAAAATAAAACATGTGGTTTTCGCAATTTGTTCTACATGCCAGATGTGGCTGATAAGGAATTCTAGCAGATCATAAAAGTTTGACGTCAACTGGTTGTGTTTGATTTACGGGCAAGTTTCACAGACCGCGGCAACTCAATACTGTCTAAGCTGCTTACAGTTACAGTGGGTTGTAGGTTTTCCAAACTCAGGTAATGTTTCTTAGAATTACTGCCATCCGGTTTAGATTTACTCATACCTTCGAATTCTCTTGCACGAGTCACTACACAAACTTAACCTGACCCAGTGGTGCCCAATCTGCATCCGTCTGTGGGATGGACTGTGTTACTAACTAATGAGGATGGCCACAGAGTACATGTATGATAACTCCCACCAGACACAGTACCTTCCTACAGAAAGTACTGTTCTGAGAAAGGACTGTCAGACACAGGCATCCTTTGTCAGTTTGTGAAGAAGTATCCTCTCCGACACTCTCTACTTTACTGTGTTGGCAAGGCTCCATTAGAAGATCAGTGTGGTAGATTCTTGGTTTCACTCTCATGGCATAGTATTATGATCATGGCATTGTCAAGGATTGATACAGGTAGTAGCTTTGAGTTTGAATTTGATGACGTGCCAACTTTTAAGTCACCACGTCAGTGCAGGTATTCATATTCATTACAGCAACTTTTTATGCACTACTTTATGGTATCCGTTATGTATATTCTTTCAATGGGATGTGTGCTGACAATTTTTGTTGCATTGACAGACTAATAAAATACTGGATACTTGTACAGTCCTTGCAAACAGATGTATTTGAATTTATTTTGATGACTTGATCCATCTTTGTCAGTTGCCAGTCACCCAAAGACCTCAGTCTACATGACTGTATGTATATCTAAACAATGCTCCTCTGAATTTTTTTCCAGACATAACCACACAGTTTTAACCATGCTGTTAAGAAGATTGTTGGGAAGAAGATGGAAGTTGGTCCTGGCTGGAGGAATCATTGTCTTAGTGATTCTTCTGATCGGCGCCGATGTGTTTGGAGACCGAGACGGCAAGAGTGCCATTTTTAGACGAGATGCCATGGCTCCAAACTTCCCACACATCCGAGGGTATGGTGCATTTGTGTTCCTCATCAAGCTGGTATAAGACTTAAAGGTTTAAGTTGCTGGCAGTTCCATTCAAGTCAATGAAGAAATGATATGTTTGTTGATTTTTAGAAACTGTTGCAACTGTTAAGTTTGACAACCTTTTCTGGGGGAGGTTCAAGTTGTTAATGATACATATACAATGTTCCAGCGGGGCACTGCCTATAATAATACCTTTGATACAAAATGTAGGATTTTATATCCAACTTCCTTTCTGACATCCAGCTGATTTTTCTTCAGCATGCAGCTGAGGGCCAATCAGATGTTGGGCATACAAAATGCGCTTAGAAAAATAAAAGTCTGATTCCTTGGTACTTACATTATTTTGTATACCCATTTTGTATGTACTGTAGATGGACACACGGCACACTGTTATTTCAAAGCCAATGCTGCATAAGAAAGCCTGGAGTGATTTCGAAGCATTAAGTATGTAACAGGGATGGTAGAAACATTGTTAAGGACTCCACTGAAGGGTTCCCTACAGATTGCTTCCAGAAAGAAACTTGCTTTGACCCAATCAGAGCGAGACATTCCAGCCTTGAGTCCTGATCACAGCCTTGTGACTTTTAACCCCAATGTCCTTGTGTCTGTCTGTATTCTGAGTTAGAACAGGATCTTCTCTACATGATGCTGGTACATGTAGACTATGAAGATATTGTACATGCTGCCTATCTTATACTAGCTAATAGTAGCCACACATCTATGTGGTTCAGCATTCTATGTTATTGTGAACAATGGATTTGCATGAAATATGTAATTTTTCAAGTCATTCATGTTTCATACTTTTTGTATGTATGAGGCTGTGATAGACTTAACTTATATGACTTAGATGTTCTCTTCCTTGACTGACTGTTGAATAACCTTCCGTGTTGCCCATTGGAAGTAGCCTGGGTGCTATCCTAGTTAGTATCCCCGCTTATACATGTATATTGGCCACGGAAAACTAACTAGGATCATTGGCACCCAGGCTACTTATTGGAAGTTCTGCAGCTAGTATAGATGTTCCAAGTTTCCTCACCCCACCAAGGTCTTGGCTAGCGGTTTCTTGGCAGTGTGCCCTGTGGAAAGTGAAATTTAATCATCTCGACCTCAGTCATCCAGCCATCTGCACCCAGTGGGTTGTCTTGACCCGTGACCCTTTCTCCTTACAGACTGTCACTTTCACTTTTACTCAGTTTTAGATCAAATCAAGCAGCTGCCAAGTTTGGGTGATTCAAGGACGCAGGCCTGCCTGAGCTAAAAAAGTAAAAAAGACCTACTGCACGCGAATGCAGAATGAGTTATATAAAGACTCAAAACTAGATTTTATGCTTTAGTTATGCACCTATTGCACAGTCAACAAGCTTTGGCCTTATTTGTTGATCACCAGAAGGTTGCCTTGAAGTTAAAGAAATTGTCAGAGACTAGAGCACATTTTTCACCTGAAAAATATTACCTCATGACATTGGATGGGCCTCAGAATCTTGCGCTCATTGGCTGATCTCTAAATATCGTGCAATGATCAAGAAATCACTTAACGCATTACTGCTGAAAATGTAATTTAGAGCTAGCAGACTTGTCAGCCTATCGATTTTACTGTTAGTAACAGTTGTTTGGTGGGCATTATTCAAGATATGAACTAATAGTGATTTTACTTCAAATCTCATACAGCGTATGGTACCCTGATCTAATTCTCTTGCATCTTCTTTCAGGATAAAATGGTGATGAAGTTGAAATAGATTTGTTTCTTTGATTACAGTATGAAAGAGCTGGATGATGTTCCACCAGCAGACAGAAGACGAGAGGACCTGTTTTACGTCCCGCCCGAGCCGCGGATAGGTCCGCTCTTCCACATGACAGACAAAAATGACACCAAGTTTACCTTCCGACAAAATCCCAACTGGAAAAACTCAGTGAGTTGTTTTAACACTTAGCATACTGTAGGAGCCATTTGGCTACCAATTGTCTGTTGATTACAAGGTTAGCCAGCAGGGAGAAGGTTAAAAGACGACAAACTAATGGCACTCAAATATAATTTTTCTGCATCAGAATTTTATTTCCAACTTTTTACAAATACAGGTAGTTCATTTAAGATAGACCTTGCAAGTAATATAGTTATTCTCTATGGAGCTAAAATATTCTTGTATCTTTTAGTGAAAACAGCATACTCCTAATTTAAGGACCAAACTTTGCATAGCAGATCATGTATCATACCCTGATGGCTAAGACAATGATTATACATGCATTCTTCTGTCGCTCTACTACAAAAAGCTGGAATATTCTCTTCCTGTCACTCACCAAACACAGCATACAGCAACCATCACAGCCACCCAGCAACCTGTCCTCTCAAACAATGCCAACTGACCTGACTAACACCGGCACTAGTACTGACATAAACAATATGGCAGTCTTGTACTACTGCAGTACTAATTCCATTTGGTGGGAGCACTAAAGCCATTCACACTACCACTGAACACTACACTCCTCTAACAGTAAAACACATGTATCTGCATGGTGATGGGATACGATTGGGTAAGTCTTATCATTGTGAAGTGATTGTTTGTTGAGTAGACTGCACACAACATGTAGATTTACTTAGTCTAGTAAGTTATTCTGGGGGGTGAACTCAGTTTCAATTTTAGGTATTTTTAACATTTTGCCTCTGTAAATCTGCAACAAACTACACTGACAAACCTAAGCTGATATCAAACATTTACTGTTCAACATATATGCATACGATCATGTAATTATGGTTGGTATACAGTGCTTCACAAGTTGATGCTTGATATGATTGACTTTACAGACGTGCCCAAGAAGTCTGCAGAGAAAAGCCTTTTTATCAGAAGAGTTTGGTCCCATCTTCAGACCTGACACACAGATGGTGATCAACAGCAAGTTGTTTAATGTAGATGAGTACTGGCGAATGAAGCCATGGGCAACACCATTCGGATACAACTACAAGGAAAACATCACTTATGAAGGTAAGCTGAAAGAAATGGATGAGCAAACAGTGAAATAAGTTTTGAAAAGAAAAAAATACCTTATCATAGAGCTTCTTTTTCTTTTAGCATGACAACATTGTTGTACAAGTATATTCTGTGGCAACAGCAAAATTAGTGATTATATATTAAAAGACTTGGGAATTGAAAGCAGACTAAAACTGTACCTTTGAGAAGTCATGTCTCAAGGTATGATTGTGAGTTAATTAATAACAGCATGAAAGTCTGTGACATCTTTCTCCCTTCTGTTCAACAGAGGTCCGAGATGTGCTGAATATGTTTTCAGCGGACGATACCATCTTCAACTTTACGGGGAGGAGCAGGCCCCAGTGTATAACCTGTGCTGTGATTGGCAATGGTGGGATGCTGAACGGCTCCAAAAATGGGGAAGAGATTGACAGGCACAACTATATCTTCAGGTACAAGCATTGAACGTCTCTTAGGTTTTGTTTTCTGTGCTTGATGTGTCTTCTCTTTATTTCAGGTCATTGCTTGTGCTCTGTTCAGCTAACTTAAGTTTATTCGTACATGTTCAACATCTTATTCTCCTTGAAGTTTTTCAAAATACATTTTGCATTTTCCAGAGTGAATCATGCCCTCACAAAAGGGTTTGAAGAAGATGTGGGCAGCAGGACAACCCACTACGTGTTCTATGACCGCTCTCTAGTTGGCGTGAAGGCAGATGACTACCCCATCAGTAAGGTTAGTCTGTGTACTAATGTTGGAGCTGGAAATGATAAAAAAGAGTCTGCTGGCTGATAGATATTGCTCTCTCTGTAAAATTGACAAGCAATTTTTAACAAGTATATTTTGCACTGAAAGATTTGAGGGGAGAAAAGATAATGCTTGACAAATTTTCTGTATTTTTCTCTATAATTAATAGATAAGTTAAATCAAGATGAGTTAAATCCAGTATTGTTATGCTGGATAAAAACTTAATGCCCCCTGCATACTTCTCTTAGTTCTGCACTGACAAATTTATTTTTTAAGCTCATGTAGTATATACATGTATCTGCTTTGAGTTTTTCTGTTTCCATTCATTAAATCACATGAATTTGCAAACAAACAGTATTTCTAAATTCGGGGAAGTAGACAGAGTTTTTTTGTTTCATGCAGCTCAGATTTGAGTGATTGGCTAAGTCTGCTGTTTATTTCTTCCAGGACATCACATATATATTTGTGCCATGCAGAAAGGCAGACTTTAAATACCTCAAGTCAATAGCAGAACGTAAAAACAAGTTCGCAGTGCCACCGGAAAATGTCCGAATCGTCCACCCAGACTGGATGAGATATATTCACTATGTGTAAGTATAGTTTTCTCGTGATCATGACACATGCCATGATATTGTTACACAAAGAAAAGGGGTTACTTTGAACTTCCAGAATTCTGACTCTTAGCACTTTCTACTAGATTCATCTATCAGTACATGTTGACAATTTGTTGACTTAAGTATACTGTACAACTTATTCATGTGAGAGCTTAGTAATACACAATTTTAGCCATTATTGAATTCCATTGTTGAACTCAAGAAAAACATACTCAATGAAATTACAATAGATATACTCTGACATTATATAATTTTGATTGGTAAAAACCATGCATGATTGTTGAATATATCCAGCTTACTGTGACACAGAACTGCTTCCCTTACCTACAGGTGGATGAGAGTGAAGTCGTTCCGCCCCACCACCGGCGGCATCATGGTCATGGCGGCCCTCAATTCCTGCGACAAGCTCAGTTTGTATGGACTGGGCTACAACACCAAGTACAGCCATTACTACTATGATAAGAATTACAAAGCCTTCAAGCCGGTACTTGGAAGTCACGACCACAGAAAAGAGATTAAACTTTGGGACGGCTTGGACAAGGAAGGCCTTGCTTATTGGTATAGAAGAGACGTTTTCTGAGAAATTGAAGATATTATGAGTTGCCCGTGGCTGCTTCTGATGGGAGAAATCATCTGGGTACCAGCTGCAGTTTTAAAATCTTAATTATTCTTTTCTTCATGTTTTGAAAGGCAAAAGTATTCAACTTCTCATTGCCATCTTGCCTTGGAACTGGAGTACCGGTAGCTTTACAAGACTTGTGGAGAATGAATAAAGAACTTTTTAAAGAAAGGAGGAGATAAATGACTTAACAAAAAGAAAGAAGACATATGTTTCACCAACTGTTGTGTACCTTCAAAGAGTAGAATCCGCCATTGATTTGTGAGGAGGTGACGTTGTCTGGTAGTTACACAAGAGCAGGATATGTTGTTGTGTTGATGGCTGGTAAGCCAAAATGATTTTACCATCATACCATACCTGCAATACTGAAGTACATAATGATGTACACATGTAACTTGGAGTATATGTAAGTGGTTTTTAAGCAATGCATAATGGATTTTTAATGCAATGTTAAAAATCGGCTAGGGGCTAGCCTAGACTTACAATCCCTTTTCAATTTTTAAACATTAATGTTGCTACATACAGAAACTTGAAAGAGATTTATGAATTAGGACACGCTCAGACAACTCACTGATATTCAATGCTTTTGAAACAAAAGTATGTGTGGGTTATTTTGAAGCCATTGTTTCTTCCCAAAAGGCAAAAGGAAGCATTTGAATTTGAGCTACCGGTAATCACACAGGTTGTTTGAGGCTTCACGTTCTTTAAGCACTTGATCAAGCTAACAAATTGATGATGTCACACAGTACGGCATATACTACAATACAGTGAAAATTGTGCAGTTTGCCTTCAAACTTTCTTCCTATAGTTTACAGAAATATGAAACTGGGTTTCTTGTACAATAAATGTTATTGAATAGAATTGTTTGTAATAAGTACTTTTTATACTGCAGACTGATCACTTACGTGTAGCTGTGCTTTTGTAATTGTCACAGAAAGTTTTTAAATATCATTCAATTTGTGTTTTTTTTAATTTTAAGTCAGTTATTGTTTTGAGTATCAGTATTTTCAAGATTTTAAGTCTCCTGGTATTGTTTGTATATATTTGTTTGAGTTCGTCTCCAAAATGTTATCATCATTGTTTCCCACTGTTTATCTCAAACAAATTGTGATGACTGAAATACAAAAATGTATTTAGCAACTTGATGCAACAAGTGGCATTTTCTAGTGTGGGATTTTATGTTTGATATACAATATGAATTCTATGCAGTAATTTATTTCTGAGGGATAAAACTCTCTAGTCCTTATTATGTACTTAATCAACTATGACATTGGTGCATTGTAATATCACTACATGGACTTAGATCTAGTCCATTATAGTTGTGAAATTTAAAGATTTAGTCAATATATTCAAGAACAGTGACTTTGGGGTTAAGACTAGCAGAGTCATACACCAGATTTGAGGTACTCCTGAAACATGTGTTGTGGATGATGCAGTGTGAGACTGATGAGGTCATTAGGATGTATGAGTACACTGAAAATAGAAATAAAAGGCTTGTTTGTACAATTATGTCCATAATCATTCAATACACTGAAGTACAAAAGTGAGTAAACATTTTAAATGTATGGCACCTCTACTCCAACTATATATACATCTATATCTTGATGTGCAGAAGCAGTAGTCCATTCTGTACCCAAAAACTTGGTAACACTGTTTTCTGATAGTAAAGTCTGATAGTAAAGTAAACAAGGTAAATTTGCTGTAAGGATTGCATGTTTTATTCCATAGTAAACATGATGCAGCATATCTGAATAGTCATACAGAGGTCAGCATAGAATGTGGACTAATATATTCTGATAGTTTAAATTTTACTAATCACTATTTTCTCTACATGTGTCCATGTACAACAGCTGCAAGACAACAGTAAGATTACAACAGAGCTTCATTATATGTCTTCGAGTTAGATAGCCTGATACGCATAACGTACAAAGTTGCCGATGCTACAGCGCTACAACATTCAGAAGAGTAAGGTATCTGTTGCTTACATATGAAAGTCTAACATACCTCTCAGTTAATGTTATCTCCAAGCAGCTGTGTTTGGGGGTCTTCTAGTGCATCTCTTATTAAGACGCACACTTTCCACTGGTCACCTCATTAGGCTACACCAAGTAATTTTTATGGATGACGTCCGCGCTCGCATTGATTTTGGTCTGTTCCCAGAAAAAAAACAAGAAATTCCGTTTCCTGTAACTATGACCAAAGAGTTACGACAGTGCCGCAGATCAATGGGATATGGAAAGAAACAGGACAACAACTGCTGTTCAACTTCAACTGATTTATTCAAATTATTGCTGTTTTCATGATGAATAAAATAATTGCTAGTTGTTACACTGTGTTCTTTCATTCAATTTGTGTCTTAACATGTGTCGTCGACTATTATATTTCAAATCTAGGCATCTTGTTTTTTTTCGGCCCTTCTTGGGTTTTTTTCGCGCTCTCGCATTAGATTTAGGGTCTCCAAAGGACGTCATCCATAAAAATTACTTGGTGCAGCCTTACACAAAACAACACAATCATACATACATGATTGTACACTGTATGCTTGACAATAGGCTAGTGCAAACCCTGGGAGCAGAATTCATCTAATTTTTTTAAAGACACAAGAAAAATGCTGACTACAGCTAACATCTTTACATGTACACTTACATGTAACCCAGTTAAAGGCAAGAATAGCTCCATCCCTTGGAGCACATGGCACTTGGCAAGGCTTGTACGTTTCCCTGGCTACTTGAATGAGCCATTGAATTTGATATGTTTTCTCTTCCAAAATTCCAACTTCCACAAAAACAAAGTATCAATGCAAAGATGCAGCTGTTGAAATAATAAGCTGCCAACATTCTAACAATAACAAAAATCATATAAAATGAAATGTGCCTGACATGAATACAAGGGGATTCAAATGTATGAACTAAAATTGGAAAAACTTGATGATCATTACTTGTATGGGATACTCAGTCTGGTACAATTTTTCTATTTTTTCAGACCTATTCCTATTTGGTCATTTCTGGTCACCAATTTCTCGGTTTGATGTGAAAATGTGTCTGGCAGTCTGTAGGTTGAATATTTTCACGAGAGCTAATCCTGGTTACAAGCTGTGAATCCATTCTTTGGGACATAGAGAGCAAGTTTGTATTAAAATATCTTTGCTTATATCATAGGTAATGTGCTTCCAAGGATACGATATCAAGGCATATCACCAAGTAAAGCTCACTTTCATTAATATATGATAAAAGTACACTGTTCAAAGTAGTTGCTGTACATCAGATTAGGTAGCTTAAGCTGTGTTTACTTGGCAGTACACATTTTGGACATCTATCACTGTTGGGATTACCTGCCCATATTGTAATTCTACAAACTAAGGTACATGTACAATTTATAAACTTAGGTACATGTACAATTTATAGTGAATGTACCTTCTACAGCTATTCAGCATACACACATAATTTCTGATCCAATGTACATATAACTGCACTTCACCCCATGCATCAAAACGCATTGTTGAGGTTACAGATTCCAGTATCAGTTTTAAAACAAAGTCTTTTGTTTGTTTCCCCATCACAATAATTATAATACGCTGTACTTTGCCCACGATGACACTCAGACTGTAGAGCACACACATACTGTATCATTTGCTTTGTCAATGAAAACATACCGCCATATCATACATGCACGTGTATATCATTAGCCAGGCCCCATGTTTCTATCTCCTTGCCTCACAGATTTTGCCACGGCTTCTTTATTTCATTGAAATAAAATCACAAAGTAAGCTATAAGCACTTTCTAATTCCTTAAACCAGTCTATTTTACCTCGATTTCCACAGCATCTTTAGAATATAACTGTTTTCTGATAATTTACTTCACTTACAATTATGTACATTCACACATGTTTAGAAATTAGACATTTCATTTTGGCCTGGAAGTTCAACTTCAGCTGACCTGGCCTTAAAACTTAAGTTCCCTCACTTCTTGGGGAATCATGAATCCCTGTAGATATAAGGAAACGTAAGGCTGTGTAAATTGGAGCATTACTTGCACAGAGCTTCAAAGGCTTCAAGTTGCTTCTTGATGTCCTTTCTGTACACCATGGTTAAGGAAATCACTGTGTGTGTTATTCTACATTCTCTACAAGAAGCTTAGACTGTAAGATAAAGTTGTAACAGGAGAAATAGCATGATCCTATCGTTAAAGTTTCTAAAACTACTGGACCAGGTATGTTACCCACGAAAGGATACATTTGTTGCGCAATCTCGTGTACAGGTTTCATACTGTTGTTGAGTTCTTCACACCTTGCTATCAGTGTGTACATTGCCTGGGAAAATACAATAAAGAAAGCAACAACTTTCAGTCAGAACATATATATCATTGACTATATGACATGAAGCAAAGTAGTGGTCATCATAATATGGAAACTTTTAAAAGTTTTCCTATCTACTATCAAAAGGCATTCTTTATGACCCATTCTGGTTGCTCCATTCAGATGTTCAAAGAAGGCCAAGGTCTATGGGGCATCAGGATCATGTACAAGATAGATGTGTGTCTAATCTAGAGCGTGAGTAGGACCTACCTTTACACAGAGATCTGTGGTGTCTCCTAGTGACTCAACCATGTCTCTGTGTGTCTGCATACAACCCACTGTGATGGCTGACATCTGAACACAAAAATCTACATGTATTACACTTGCATATATAAGAAGTAGTTTATTTGAGGAATACATTTGAACATCGAGACAATTTAGACCCATATGTAAAATTGATCTATGGCCTTAAGTATAGAATGAATTGATGCTCTCTTTATAAGCATAGGATATTTAGCAATCTATTTCGTAATAGCCTACTTATTAATCAGCCTCCTAGTACTTACACTATGTAGTGTTCCCCGCAGGTTACCCATCATGATCTCCAGGCTCTCTGACACCTGCTTAGCCTGCCTCTCCAGATGCACCAACACCCGAGGGTCAATAGGGGGCATATCAGTGGCTGCAACAGAACAAAACAACAATTTAGGGGCTACATCAGATATAGAAGTCACAACATACTGTAGGTAAACATCAGTGTATCAGTGTGACATCATGTAAAAGGAACGTTCAGGAAATACAAGTATCAGGAATATTGATATTGTAGAACACAGAAAATTGTTGTATCCAGGAGAGAATAACTTCAATAAGAACAGATTTAGATACAGATATATGTCATGTAGGTCTTGAACTTTCAATAAATAACACAAGTTATTGACAGCAAAATTGAAATTGTCAATGGTCATCTAGAATGGTAAAGATTTTTCTGTTAAAATCATGTGCAATAGTAATGCAAAAGTTAAAGTTTCTGAAGTACAAATGTACTAAAATCCTTCACCAGTTGCCTCCACACATGTACAGAATCATTGTACACTAGCTAATAATAATAGGGCACCAACAAAGATCAAATGGCACAGGTGAAAACCTTTTCTACTTGCTACAGTCTCGCTTGCAGCTGCCATGTGCTCTTTTTGCCCAAGGATGAGTTCTAACTCTGGGTCTGACTCTGAGGGACACACAGACAAAACAACAATATAGGGGAGGAGGGTTTAGATGGGGGTAGTGCATAAAAGCTAAAATTACTACTAGTTCACAAGAAAAAAAGTTGCGATGCATGTAATGCAATAAAAGTTAATATGAGACAAGAAAAACTAAATGTGTGCTAAAAGATAGGATTTAAGACAATGACAAATAATATCAAGAATTTCTTACTGCTATAAAAAAAGGGAAAGATTAATAGATTGAACTGAAATACAGGAAATAAATATGACCGTAAAAATTGCACCAATACAAAAGCACAGACAGAGGGCATACTGTTAATCAATAAATAGAATTTTTTCAGAGAAATGCCTACAGAAAAAGATGGTTAGCAATATCATTACAGACTACTGTACTAAGAAAACAGAGACACCTGTAATTTTTTATCTTATAGCATTTCCTTCCTGATAGCTTACCGTTAGTCTGTCTGTTGGGGGTACTCTTCTTGATCTTCTGTGTTAAGTCAGTCGCCACAAATGACACCATGTCTCCTTCCCTGCTCACAAACCCCTGCTGTGCCAGACCCCACGAACCGCCGGCTGCTCCCTTCTCCTCCTCTTTCTTTCCCTCAGTTCTCATCCCTGACAAGGGGTCGTGCAGTCTCCTGTACAGGTCTATACTGTTCACTAGGGGGATGGAGTCTGGCCTCTTTGGCTCACTGGCAGAGGCCCCTTCCAAGGATGTAGGCTTGTTCTTCGCTGTTGCTCCTTCTACTTTGCTTCCTTCTTCTTCAAGAAGATGTGAATTGTGATCACTCGCGCTCTCGTCTGCAGCAAATGCTTCGTCTACTTCTGAACTCTGACTTACAGTTCTGTTGCAATCGTTGCCATTAGCTGATGAATCTTCGTTGTGTAGATTGGGTGTTGTTCCTGCTATAGCCTCTTCGTTATCTGTTCCAGTAGAATCATTTTGTTCAGGTTTATCCTGTTTTACATTTCTCAAATTTCCAGGATCGTCCAAACGGACTACATCATTCTTCTGTGAATCTTCAAGTAGCCTGGAAGTCTTCTCCTCGGCCATGACAACATTGTCCCTTCTTCTACTCTCCTTCACAACATCCTGATCCCCCTTATCCGGAAGTGACCCTGGATCCCCAGTGGTTTGTTTACCACCGTTGTTTTCCTCAAGACTAACACATTTGCTAGGGCCTTCTTCCGCAGTAAAACATTCATCATCTACTTGTAGTTCCGCCATTTTGTTTGAAACGTCTACATCGTTTGAATCTTGTTCACCATTTGCATGTCGTTCGGAGAATTGCTCCTCTTCCTCATTTGGGTCCGTCCTTGGTGTTGACTTGCCCTTCCCACCGGATGAGACACCCGCCTCGGAGGCCTGATTATCCGGTTCTACTATTATTTTAGACATCCTAATATATGTCAAGCTATACCACGATCTACTTTGTAATCCCCTAATCCGTAACGTTCGCTGTTATATCCAAAATCACGACGTAACGTAAGTCAAACCTGACCAAAGCTCGCTTCCGACGTCTTTTTTCCCGACTGCAACCATCTTGGATTCAGGACACAATCAATCTGTAATCTGGCTTCTCATTGGTCGGTATATTTGCCCCGACTCTAAATAGACCAATCACCGAGCAGAAAGGTTCCTGGGATCCAAACCTTACCCTTTGACTTTTCGTCTGAATTCAGGGCTACAGAACACAAAATCCAGAAAAATAGATAGAATCACCAGCCGTAGTTTTAAGACTCTTTTGAAATATAGAAATCATCAACAATTATATAAGACATACTTCTTTTTTGGAAAGTGCAATTCACTTGTACTTAAGCATTTGAAATAATTGTTTCTTTGGCGTTTATCCTCTACGTTTCCGCGCCTTCAGTGGTTGGAGGAACTGTTTCGATGCAGCTGTAAGTGCATGTGGAAGGCATGCAAGACTCTGTCTCTTTGAATTAATCAAGAAATCGTCGTGTACGTCAGCAACAGCTGGACGGGAACTACTTTTGGTGTAAGACGTCGACCAGAAACGGTGTGATCTGAGTCAGAATCACGAGACTTGTCTCCTCAAAGCGTGCAAACCATGCAGAGTCCAAGGGTCGCAGTCCTTCACTTCAGCACAGCCAGGACGTGTTTCATCAGTGTACCCAGTGCATGGGTAAAGGAGTTCAAACTCTCACAGGTTCGTCTCACGATTTCGACATTTTCAGCACTCAACACAACCATCGATTCCAAAAAAAGGAAGTCTATCAGGATTTCAGAAATTAAGATTAAAGAATTTTAGATAAATTAAATGATGTAGCAATAACGTTATATTATTATCAAAGAATTTAATAATATAAGATTAGTACAGTTGAAAATCCAAAGTATTAGCAACTGTTGCAACTTACATGAAACTGTATCCCTTTACATAGTACTCATAGAACACTCTTGATCAAAAGTTTGTTACAGATGAACATACACACTTTCAGTGATAATTTTCCTTGTCCGTTGCCATGCCAACAGCTGGAGCAAGCAGCCAGTGCAGTGTTTGAAGTCTCTGGAGATGGAGGACAGCAGGTGTTTGCCACCTGGTCAGGTGAGGCAGTCAGGGACAGGACCAGGACATCCCTCGCTCAGGAGGATGTGGTGGAGATCAGTGGCATGTACGGGCAGAAACTGGGACTCAAACACGGCCAGGAGGTACGCCAAGCCAGCTCTCTGATGAAGAAGCTATTTTCTATGAATATGATCAAACAAGTTCTACCCTACATCAGTTCTAATCTCCAAGCAGGTCCTACGGTGACATGGGACACTATCCATTGGCCAATCGATACTGTTTAGCCAATGGATGTGACTGTTTGGCCCCTCCCATGGTAGGATCTGCTTGGAAATTACAACCGATTTCTAGTTCCTTCTTGATAACACAGAAAGTTGTTGTTGTAAATATCTCCTTTGTTATGGAATACTGTAATACATGTGTATAGCATGTTTTTGTTAAAGTTTTCATGAAAGTTTCAAACAATTGATTTTTTTAATGGAAAAAACAATGGTGTACAACAAGTGATGTCAGGTGTTGCTATTATATTATATAATATACCCCTACAGGTGTTGGTAAAGTTGATATCAGGTGTACCCAGCTGTACCCGTCTGCATGTGGAACCAGTTTCTGTGGACGACTGGGAAATTCTGGTAGGTGTTATCAGTTCAGTTTGGCTAAATCAGATGAGTTATTATATCTTTGCCAAGAAGGTTACTATAAAATGCATTAATATAAGTTCGGAACTTTTACTTCTAAGTACATGTAGCAATAGATGTCCCTTAATTTCTTTCTTGTTAAAAGAGCTGAAGAAATTATTGATGGTACCATACTCATTGTCAAGCAATATTAAGTCCAGTTCACAGAGGTGCAGTAATAGTATCATAACTTACAGATGCTTCAGGGATATCTAGCTTAAATATTTTGGATATCTGAATGTCTTGCCATTGTGTAGGATAGTTGTGTAGGATAGAAAAATCAGTGACTTGATTCCTTTTTCACGTACCCTTACGCTGCAGGAACTCCATGCCAGCTACATTGAATCTCACCTGCTGGACCAGGTGCGGGTGGTTTGGACAGGCCAGGTGCTACCTGTGTGGGTCCAAGGGAACACCTGCATTTTTGTGCAAATAGGTACTTTGTATATAAAGTTACTTCATGTAGTGGTTGAAACATTTTACATGCCATTTTTTTATTCAAGTATGCTCTGTTACACTGTAGTCTCGAACTATTTTAAAACTGTCCCTGATAAATTCTATCTGTTATTAATGATATATGGTTTAGATCCTTTTAGTGACAACACCTGTATTGTAAATGTTAATTGTGTCAGTAATTGAACTGAACAGCACATATATAGTATAGTCCAACTTTACAAAACGTTAGATATACATTTCGTAGCCTTACCCAGTTATCCTTTTTTCTTACTCTTTCATAGGCTTGGTGGATCCCAGTGCCCCATGTGTATGTCTGGGACAGCGGACAGAACTCGTGGTTGCACCCAGGACCAGAAATGGTCCAAAATCTATGCAAACAAATCAAAATACACTCAATGATACCAAACAGAAGATGACCAAAGACATGCTCAACACATCCACTTTGGCAGATAGTAATTCTGATATTAGTAAGACTGATTCTCTTCCAACAAAAAGTTCATCACAAGATGATGATCAAACTGATGTGGAAGATTATGCAAGGAAATCTTACTTTGAAATATTTTGGTCATACCTTCAATCTCTAGTCGGTAGAGAGAGCACAGAAAACGTGCAGAATGTGGGTAGAACTGGTTCAAAAAGACCAGATCAGCATGTGGTCTGTGACTTTGACTTTACTACCAGAGTACAGGCATATCCTGACAGGTATATTCAAGAAGCTAATAGTATGCAACACAGGACTGTAGAGACAGATGAATCTAAGGTAGCTGAATTAGACAGAAATGATAGAGAGGGGAATAAAGAAAGTTTGTACAGCCAGGACATGTTTCCCGGACTTCTCCAGCCAATGACAGTTGTCATCCCTAAAGGTCTTTCAGCAAGTCCTTCAGACTGGAGGAAGGAAGATGTCACAACGTTTCTAGCAGTCATGACTAAGATGCAGTCTCCTTTAGAGCAGCAAGAGGAAGCTAAGAAGAACTTGCTGCAACAAGGTGCAGAAAGACTCACCTACGGGCAAAATCCTCCTAAAGGAAAGGACTCAAAGAAAGAAGTGGAAAAGTCAAAGAAGATGGTGCCAAATGTGAATTCTTGTGTTGTGCGTGTGGTTACCACAGCTTACCATGTTAGAACGATTGGTGAAAACCCTGAAGGGGAAAGTCTTGGAAGAGTTTGTTTGCAGAATGGGGTGGAGTCACAGGTGACAGACTTGGCAAGGAGGCAGATAGGAGTGGGGGTGACATCGAAGGCTAGAATGTCTCCTGTGAGGCATGAACCAACGGCTGTTAAAGGGATCATCTTTCACCCCCTCCACACACTGGTAAGCTGAATATGTGTAGAATATCTCACTGTAGACAATGCAACAATTCATATAGTATTACATGTATAGTAAGTTCATATTATAAGTTGAAGGGGCAACCCAGCTGTCTTGGAGTGAAATGAATACTATTAGATGAATCGTTATTTTTTAGAAACTATTATAAACTGAATAGTGGATGCACTCTAGATCCAGATTACTTTCACTTGGCTTGTAAAAGACTCATCCCTCCCAATGTGACATTTGAGCATGATAGCAAAGGTAGCAAATGCCTGTTCCTATTTTTCTTGTAAAGTGGCACAGGCACATCTTAACCACATAGAAGTGTTTTGAAAGTTAAAATGTTGAATACATTACAGGGTAGAGTCGTCCAAATGATCAGTTTGACCAGTACACATCATCCATTATCATTGTATGAATGAATCAAAAATCTCATTTTTTTCCTCCTCAGCCCGCCAGCATAACAAAGGAGATGTTGGTGACAGCTTTCCACCATTGGCTGTCCTGCGTGAGTGATGTGAGCATGCCTCTGCCTGTCACTCAGGGAACACTCATCAGGCTAGCATTGTTCCAAGGTCTGTCATAGGATTGTGCACTTGAATAGGTCCTGTTAGATATGTTAGAGAATGTTTACATCTTAGAAACTGTAGTATAAAGGGTTGTTACACACTGAATGATGATGTACTCAATATACATTGTAATTACTATGTTAAGAATTGATTAACCACTCAGTAATTTGTCTTTTTATTGTCTACCAGATCTGATGGCAGACTGCCTCCTTGTGTTGTCCCCTCACCCCACCAAGCCGACCCCCTCTCCAGTCTACACCCTCCTACACCCCGACATGATCGGTACAGTCCGTCTGGAGGTCGGAGAGAGGATGACGGACACAAACAAACCCAGCTGGCTGGACAGGCTTCCGCATGACAGTGAGCATGAAGTGGATGGCAAAGTCCCTGTCTTCCGACTCCGAGATCTGGGGTAAGGTTGATATTTATCATCTGTGTCTTCATCTGTACTTGTATAGCCAGTATAATTGCCCATCAACATTTTATACCAGCTTTGCAGGCACACGGCATGGCAGCAGCTGGTTATGTTAGGCTGAACGACCTGTCACACCTAACTTTTGCACATCTAACTGCAAGCATTGTTAAAAGCTGTCAAGTGAGGATGCTCCTATAGTACTTGGTGGCAACAAGTTCCACTCTACTATGATGTACATGATCACAGGATGTTTCTTGATTACATATTTTGTTTGTCAACCCTACCTGTCTGGGACAAGCCCAGGTAGATCGACTTTGAAGAAGAACAGAAGGCAGAACATAGGCAGTATGAGTTTAGCTCTTTGATTCTGAACATTGTAGACCAGTGTGTTTCTGAATTTTCAAACTTGGTAGAGGGAAAAATAAACTTTTTTTGCACAATTGATGGTCAAAGCATTCAGTTTCCCCCAAATCCTTTGAGTTGAGAAAGTATTGAAACATAAGTCTTTCTTTTTCTAAATCTGTCCTTTGTATACTTTCAGGGGTGTTTCAGAAAATGCACAGCAGGCCATGGATCATCTCACCACCACCCTGGCAGAGTGCCCCCTAGTGTCTCAGCTGAGTACTGCAACCCATGGTCTGGCCAATGGTGGCTTGCTTCTCTGTGGTGCTAGAGGGAGTGGTAAGACAGTCCTTGCCCATGCCCTCTGCAGGGAGCTGGCAGAACCACCCCACAACACTTTCGTTAGTGTCATCAACTGTAAGAGTCTGAAAGGCAAGAGGGTGGACAACATCAGGAAGAAACTGGAGGAGGCAGTCAGTGAAGCAACATGGCATCAGCCGTCTGTCATCCTATTGGATGATCTAGATCATGTGACCAGCAATGCCACCAGTCCTGAGCAGGAGATGAGCGGAGAGGCGATGTACAGCAGCCACCTGGCGCAGGTGGTCAGGGACATAGTGGAGAGAGAGATCCGGGCAGGGACCCGCCTCGCCCTTATTGCCACCTGTCAATCAAAAATCAGCATCCACCCATCACTGATTGCATCTAGAGGCCTTCATGTATTTCAGAGCATAGTTGAGATCAAGCCACCTAATGCTCAACAGAGAGAAGAAATTCTACAAGCGATCCTGACTGCCAGAACAGCACTTGACTTGACCTCTTGGGAAACAGTAGAGCTGAAAGCTCTAGCCTCTCAGACAGACGGTTTTGTGGCTAGAGATCTGGAGGCAGTTGTTGACAGAGCAATACACACAGTAGCCTCACAGAAGGTAAAACTGGGACATGAGAATGAAGAATTCAACATCACCACACAAGACTTTAAGGCAGCTCTGGAAGGATTTGTCCCATGTTCTCTACACGGGGTATCCCTCCATAAAGCTGAGGACTTGAGTTGGTCGGATGTTGGGGGGTTAGACCACATCAAACACACCTTGATGGAAACCCTACAGTGGCCCACAAAGTACCCAGGTCTGTTTTCTAGCTGCCCACTGAGGCCCAGGTCGGGCGTTCTCCTGTACGGGGCACCAGGAACAGGAAAGACACTCCTCGCAGGTAAACAGATTCAGTCAAACCTGTACGAGTGACCACCTCTCCATAAGGACCATCTGTTGACCATCTTAGATCATTTTCCCCATTGAAACAAGCATTAAGAATTCTGTCTAGGGTGACCATCTGTCTGCATACACCAGATTTTACCGTTCCCCAGTGTGGTCTTCTTGGGCAGGTTTGACAGAAGTAGCTGAAGTAGTCTCAAACCTCTGAAGAATTTTACAAATATATACGGTGACTCTAATGTCAACAACAGATTCAAGCACACAAATGTTGAAAAATAAGTTTCAGGCAAATGATTCAATTCCAATGGCCAGTGGTTGCACATAGCACTTAATACATTTCTCCTGTATCACAATTCTTGGTATTCATGAATGATTAAGATGTGCACACTTACGCAATTGCACTTACGGTAAAAGCTAAAAGCTAGATGGAATGACTTACGAAAGTAAGGACATGCAGTCCTCAGCATTACTACTTCAACTTACTTTGTGTGTACCAGTGTTCTCGCCAGCGCCCGTCCTCCCGTCATTTGACGGGTTTTTGTCGCTCATGACGGACAAAATTTTTGCCCAACCCGTCATTTTTAATGGACAAAAATCGGTGTGTAAAGATATTTAGACAGAGTTAGAATTTTGCAAAAACTCCAGAGGATCACTGGAAGTTCGCGACAAGGGCGATCTAGATCATTTCTAATGCCCGCCGGCGACAATCCCAGCCACACACAAAGAGCGCCGTGGTGGATATTTGGTGGCCGCCGAAAACTCGGCGTCATGCGCCGCCCTCCCCACAGTTTTGGCTGGTCGCATCGGGCTGACGTTTCTTTCTGTTTTGTCCCTCTTGGTTCACTGTCAGTTATTGTTATAAAAGAAGTCTAAAAATTCAGAAATATTCCTATAGCTATCAGGCTTTCTGTAATCTGTAAAACATCATTAAAGTTTCAAGCCGCGGCGGCTGAGTTGCATGCGCTTTCTTTTCGTAAGAAATGGTAAACAGGCGTCAGATATTCTATTCCACCAATCACAGTGCTTGTCTCCGTCGCGTCAAGAAAAACCGACCAATGACATGCGAGTCTCGCTACTCGCGTGATTTCAGCTAAGCGTGAATTTGCGAGATGTTAGAGGAATATGGCGGGAATCGCAAGGATCGCACGACGAAGCGGCTGTTGGAAGGCTTGAATCGACAACTTTTGAAGACATTCAGTGCAGTTACCGGAGAAATTGACCGTGGAATACATGGGAGAAAAAAAATGGACGTCTTTATGGCGTTCTTTCTCAAAGTAGGGTGTCAAATTCTTCATTATGTTCAATAATTACAGGGAGCATACGGGACAAGTGTTGAAAAATTTTATTTTTGCCGACTTATTCTGTGTGTACTTTTTGTAGGACGTAGATACGTAATAAAGTTTTGTTGTGCTTGATTTTCTTTTCTTTGCCGATTGTATACAACATAGAAATGTAGCTTGCGTGTGAACATTCGATCTTACCGCCGCGATGACGGCACGCCTCCCTCCCAACATTAAGCCTGAAACCCTTGTGTAATTTTCACCGAAACTGCGAAAGAGATGGCATTAAACTAAGCTTATTCTACCAGGAAATTTGCCCCTCAAAATGCAGGAAATAGCGTTTCAGAGGGTCTAGATTCCAAAATTTTCCGGGGGAGAACCCCCGGACCCCCCTAGGATGGTCACGCCTCCGGCGCGACGCCTCGCGCCTTCGGCGCTCGAGATGTTCTTCCCTCAAGCAAAATTGGAATGACGGGTAAAAATTTCAGGCTGGCGAGAACACTGGTGTGTACTATATTGCTATGCAGCACTGTATGCACATGAACTGATTTCCTTGACCTTGGTAAGGATTCAAATTGATACAGCCTGACTTAACCCTTTCCGGCACTGCCGGCGCCCTCATCAGGTCAGATGGGTCAGAAAGGATTATCAGTTAATGACCAACTTTGCTTCAGGGGTCATGGCCAAGGAGTGCGGAATGAACTTCATTAGCATCAAAGGTCCGGAACTTCTCAGTAAATACATCGGAGCGAGCGAACAGGCCGTGAGGGATCTGTTTGTACGTGCGCAGGCAGCCAAGCCATGCGTGCTGTTTTTTGATGAGTTTGACTCCATCGCTCCCAGGTAAAATTGCTCTGAACCCGTTTAGGTTTATAAAAAGAATCTTTGATTCCACATTAAGTACCTATTAGGCCTAATGATCACCAATGCAAGTACATGTACATGTATTTCAAATTTTATTTTTAAAAAAACATTTACCAAGAAACCAGTCAGTACATCATTTTAGCTTTTTTCTCTTCATTTGCTTGGGTTGACAATATCATATCTAATGCTTACATATTTAACAACTAGACAGAATGAGTAATCCAAGTTAGCATAGAAATGTTGAATGTTAATGTTGCTAAAGAAATATGGGTAATGTGTTTTATGTCTAGAAATTTCCTCATCTCTACTTAAAGTTAACAGCAGAATACATTTTTCACTCAATCTCTCCAACTTTTTCCCGAAAAAATCCAACAAACAGTTTACTTTTATCAAGATGGCGTGTCCACATTGTACATTTGCTTTTCTGATGTTTTTAAAGATTGGCTGAAAATGTTAAATGACCCCACCGATCTGACTTGCTGAAGTAACTTTTGTATTGTGTATTGTATTACCTGAATGTCTAAACTTTATTGATGACCCCACCAAATAATTCTTACTCTTAGTCATAATTGAATGATAGTGGGTGCTATCTGAGATGTCAGATTCTAATTTATCCAGTTGCTTGATTTATTTTGTACTACGTGACCTCACTAATGTGTTTTGTTGCTGTAGGAGAGGCCATGATAACACGGGTGTGACGGACCGTGTAGTGAACCAGTTCCTAACCCAGCTGGACGGAGTGGAGGGGCTGCAGGGGGTGTACATCCTGTCAGCCACCAGCCGGCCCGACCTGATCGACCCCGCCCTGCTGCGGCCAGGCAGGCTGGACAAGTGTCTCCACTGTCCGCTCCCAGACAAGGTCAGAGGGTGGAATAGAGTGTTTAGGAGGACGATTATTAAAGATCAAACCTTAGATTCTCATTTTATTTGCATGAGTCAACATCTCTAGCTCCATGATCCATGGCCCGCTGCACATTTTCTGAAACTCCCCTGAAAAAATCCATAGGACAGATTTAGAAAAAGAAAGACTGATATTTCAATAATTTCTCAACTCAAAGGATTTGCATCTTGGGGGAGTCTGAATGTTTTGATCACCAATTGTGCAGCTTTGGTCATGTCTGTCAGGGCATTGAAGCCCAATATCAAAGGAAGATGTATAGAAACACCAACTGAAGTCATTTAGTGTTTGAAGCTCTTAAACATGTCAAATTCTTGCTGCTCCTTTTCTGTGATGGAGTGCATGTATGGATTTATTTGTTGTTTGTAAGTCTGTTAATCCAGCTTCAAGAATTGATTGACCCAGTTATACAGTAAATTTAAGGTCAACATGTAAAATGTTGGCTGTAATTAACCTGAAAAATATCCAGTTTGTCATTCACAGACTACCATGATTTATCTTAGTTTGTCTTTGAAGTACGGTATATCCACCAATTGACCTGGTTTTGTAAAATCACCTAGTACCAGGTGAATATCTACCAGATAATTATATTTCCAATTGTAGCAGTGGAAAATGGCTGACACATCATATTTCAGGTACATTCAACCTACATTCTACAATGGTCTTTTGCCACCCAACTTGATTAATAACAGGGTTAGGCAGCAGGGAGAAGGTTAAACTTAAACCTAAATGAATCTGGTCCATATATTTGCAGGAAGACAGAGTGAAAATCCTCATGGCACTGTCCAAAGACCTGAACCTGTCAGAAGACGTAGACCTGGATGGTTTGTCTGAAAAATGCCAGCACTTCACCGGTGCAGACTTCAAGGCATTGTTCTATAATGCACAGCTGGAGGTCATCCATTCCAACATGGGGGTGTCAGCCTTGTATGGGAGGGGAGCGGGAGTGGATGAGTCCACTGGGGTGCAGGAAGTTGATGAGCAACAAGGTACCAATGCTAAACATTGCTGTAGTGAGCATGTGCCTAGATGTAGTGATGACGCTCGTTCTCATTTTAATGTACACATTTTGTAATCTCCGTTACCGTTAGAAAAAAGACGTTCCTGACATTAAGATATGCCACATATAAGGTACCAAACTGCCGTTTTTAAAAGCTAGAAAAGTTTAAAGTCGTCATAAAAACTACAGTTTGACATCTTATATGTGGCATATCCTAATGCCAGGAACGTCTTATTTCAATAGGTAACGGAGATTACAAAATGTGTACATTTAAATGAGAACAAGCGATGAGCGTGTACCCAGATGTAGTGAGCACATTACCCAGAACATAATCTACATCAGGGGCTTTAAGGTCATGTTTGTGTTTTGTAAATGCAAAATGTTGGCGGTGGTTTTATGTTTGCGGTTTTTGTTGAGAACTTTATTCTGAGGCACCTGTTATGGTGAATATGCAGCTATCTTGGTTTCTGACTGGTTGTCCGTAAAGCCGCCAGTGACTGTAGCGCTTCTATTGTATCAGACACGAACTTAAAAACACCGCGAACACACCATTTTCTCCCTACCACACTCACTCACTCACTATCTGGTTTAACATCTTCTTTTCCCAATCATCTTTTCCCCATCATCATCATCCCCACCATGAAATTAAATCCCAGCAAACTTGAATGCTTTGACAGTATATAAGGATATAATATACCATAGGTAGTTTCCATGAGGTGTGTGGTAAAAGAAATCATATGCAACAGACAGAATTGTGACAAGACAACAACTCCTTGACATGCCTGATAAACATTACATGCATGTATATTACAACTAAGGCAGACATGGGTTAAACAATGTCTAGTTGTTGTTGGCAGTTGACTTTGCCACTGGTTATTGATGGGTAAAAACAGCCAAGCTGATCGCCCAGAGTCTTGTGTGTGTACATTACCTTCTGTATATGTGCCGCTGTCATCTTTTTTTCTGATTAAAAAGAAAAGGTCACACATGTACCATCCATGTCCTATGTACATTTGATGTGGAAATGTGTAATAATAAATAAAGTCCATTCAATGCCGTCGGCAGGTGAGAGCAAAGCTACATGTATATCAGGGATGGAGGCCAAAGTTATGCTGATGCCATCGCTCCAGGAGGGCAAGGTCAAGGTCCAGCAGGACAGACATGAGAGGCTCCTAGAGCAGGTGAACATGCCTTTTCTTGCATTGTATTTCTGTTCTATCTTTACTTGTAGATTGGCATGGAGGCTCCAGTATGACAAAGGTCACTTTGAAAAGTCATTGGATAGCAGTAATTAATTCTTAATACATTTGTACAGGAAATATTTGGTTTGATTTGGTAAAATGATATTGTGCTGGGCTATGAAAGCATATTGTTATTCATTGACAAATGATTTGCACTTTTATTGACTTGTCTTATTTTTCTTATGAACAGGTTGCCATCATATGTAGAAACTGGGATGGAGATGAGGTAGGAAAAATGTCCATGTTTATTTCCTGATCTTTGTAAATTAACAAACTGGATTACAATCATTCCCCAAAATTGTACACATTTTCCCATATATCATTCTTGCGTGCATACCGTAGCTAGCTCTTTCTTGTCTACTATAGTGCATTGTTTACATAGTACATATAAATCATTCTTACTTCAGGATCCTATAGGTGACACATCACCTGAAGAGTCATCCAAGGCCCCCATGATCCACCAGGAACACCTGATGAAGGCTGCTACAACAATGAGGCCATCTGTGTCAGAGACTGAGAGGCTAAAGTACCAGATGATGTGAGTTAAGTTTCATGCTGTGGCTGAGGATTTAATGTTTATGGCCTTTTGCAGGCATTTTTCAAACGTTATCTCAGGCCAAGAAAACCATCAAATACATTGAAGTCAAAAGGTTGGAAAAGAGAAAAAATAATCCAAAGGATGCAAACTATACTACAGTCATACCGGTAACTTGGAAGCAGAGACAACATGTCAAAAAGATGACAATTATCACATTATGAATCCCTATAAAAGGATATCTTGTAAAAGCTATATGATTTATAGATAATGTCTTTTAAGATTTATAATTTATGAATATTGATATTTTTATATCCTTTCTTTCTGCCAGATATGAAAACTTCATGGAGAGCAGGGGAGGAAATTTCCAAAATGTGCAGTCAACATCCTTGAAGAAGACAACATTGGCTTGATCATTTGGTAGTACAGGTAGCAAACATTTTGTGGGAACATTTCTTGAGACTTGGAAAGATCCGACCATCATTCATTGTCAGACAGACACTTACATGTAGTCTGCAACATAGGGTTCAATTCTTAGCTGGTGTGCACAGTAAACATGGTAACAGCATCAGAAAATTGGGGACAGAAGACAAAGAAGGTAAAGAAGAACAGTGCGGTATGGTAAATATCCACCCACAATCTGCTGAAAATCACAGTTTAGTTGATCCCAGTATTTTTATGCTGGTATTTGAGTGTCATTTGTAACAAAAGAGTTCTGGCACAATCTTTTTTTCTGTCATCTTCTAGAAGTATTGGATATTACTACATGTATTTTTCTGGATGTTACAGACTCATGCCTTCTCCCCTTTTGCTCAGTAAACCAATACTTGCCCACACATACAAGAACATTTGATTGCATTCTGTTCATGGAGCACGACGGGGATGCCAACCTTTTTATGTGACCTAGATTTCTTGATGGATTCATACCCTGGCATTATATTATAATAATACGAAGTTTTCAAAGAGATCTTCCTTCGCAATTGAATGAAAAGAGATGCATGTATAATATGTGAAAGAAAGTGCCTAAATGAAATAAATGTGTGTCCACATAGATACAGCACATGCTGTGCAGCATATTGCTGTGTTACTTGATTCATTGCAGGATACTAGAATAAAGCCACACCAATGGGTGATTGGATTCATTTTGCTCTAACTGGAATCATTTTTATGTCAAAAATCAGTGAGCAAGATTTGAGCAAGATGCATCATTTCACAGTATGGCATAACGAACATATTTTGTATAGTGGGGTTATAACAAATACTGCTTTAGAAAGATTGGTGTTCAGGTTTGGCTATGTTTTATGTTTGGTTGCCTATTTATAATTAGACAAAGGGCTCAGAAAAAAACTTAATTCCATGTAGTCATGAATAACTACATAAAATGGTGTGAGCCAGAAATTCCAGTATTAGTTGCAGCCTACTTGGTTAAAAAGATGTTATTGACTTGCCTATAAAAAAAGTGCTTGCCGTATGATATATGTGAAGACATGAGGTTGTGAGCGATGGTTTAGAATTTTATCAACGGTTTCTACCTGTCAAATTACAATTTTGAGAACTTATTCTGCCTGTCAAACATTGTACCCAGCACACCGGGGATCACAGATTAAAACAAGCTGAATCCCAAACAGTTACTCAAGCAATGGGGTAAAATTTTGAAAAGGTCAGATGTTTCAGACAGGATCCGCTGTCTTTTGTCAGTGACTAGATGCTGTCTGAAACGTATTTTCAAAATTGTATCCAGTTGCTTGAGTAACTGTTTTTTTGGGTATCTTATTACCTGGATGTCTAACCTTCTCCAATGCTTCAAGAAGAATGTTTCTTTTCTTCGTCTTACTTTGATAAAACTAATATATGGCAGCTGGTGTTTATGCCATTGTAGATTATTTGAGTTTTGTCATTCTTCATAGTGATAGTTATGCATGGCCCAATTAAACGACGCATGTTTTTGACGTAGTAGATGTTCCTCTCTCCAGCAAAGGTAAAACCATTCATCAATATTGCCGATGATGGGAGAAAAAGCCCCTTAAAAATGACTTAAATTTGGAAATTTGAAAATTCTGCTTTCATTGATTATGATAGCCCCCTAGTACACCCTCTTGATTTCAATGTTTGATCTTGAACCTTTGGTCTGAGAAACTCTGGAAACCATGCTACATGGAAATATAAAACTGTTGTCCATATCTTTATCAGAATTATCAGGGTAGCTATTGAAATTTCAGTAATTCTTAACCATAAATTGTTCGATTTTTGAGGGTCTCCGAGGGGCGTCCCAGAACTACATAACGAAAAATATCTGGAGGGTTTTAATCATATGGGTGTTTATAGTTCCACATACCTATCACAAATACAAAGTATGAGCCGATTTGGCCGACCCCATCTTCCAACGTTTGCCTGGTTTTGCCTGGTTTTCTCGTGCAATTACTCTTAAGTTTGAATGCTACTCGGGTGTTCATTAGCCAATGACAATCATGGTATTTCTCAAGCTGGAGAATCGTGGATTATTCAAGTGTTAGTTATGTGGGTCCGATCTTACGCAGTCTGTAGTTTCTGTACAAAACTGTGTGTTACGCTTTAGGGGGCTGTCAGACTTGTGTACATAGTATATATCATGTCCATATGAGTTCCTCCCATATCTCAAGTCATCCGTGAGAGGAGACTACGTTTTGCTGGTCATTCCTGGAGGAGTAAAGGAGAGATCGTCAGGGACGTCCTCCTGTGGGCACCAAAACATGGACATGCAAGTGTAGGCAGACCTCACACGACCTACATACAGCAGCTCTGTGAGGATGTAGGATGCACACCAGAAGAATTGTCAAGAGCAATGGCGGACAGGGAGGACTGGAAGAGGAGGGTGTTGTCCATCCGTGACACTCTCACGACAAGATGAGATGATGAGTTCCGTATTGACATTGCGGGGAAGGTTTTTTATTCATTTTAACCCACCGTTGTGCCGCCTGGTTATCAAACCGAGAATCAAAAATACTTTTTCGGTCGCAAGATTTAGCTAAGCTAAATGTCAAAACGGAATTATGGACAATTACGGACTTGATACACGTTCAAGTGTGACAGCTCCGTTAGGCGGTTTACCGGTGATAAGGCGAAACAAGGAGCTTTATTTTGCATATAACAGTCATACTCATAGGTCAGGTAGAGGTCCAGTGCGTCCTGTTGCTCATTATGTACACAGCAAATCCGTATCGGCTTAAGCGAAAGGACTCCTTGCGTTAAATACAAGCACTTGAGAGGGCGTCCAATGGGGGTCCTGAAGGAAGTTTAGTTCAGCCTGGGCTTGTGGACATCCTGGAACCGCAGTGCCACGTAACTGGTCACAGCACTCACTTTGAAAGGCTGGCGATGGTTACAAGTATCTGGATACATAGACCCAGTAAGTGTGAAAGTAAGTACTAGTAGGTTATTTTTTCCATTTATACTCTCAGATGGCCATTATTGCTAGCCAGGTCTCCATCCGTCGGCCCAATCCAGGAGCCTGTTGCTTGGATACGGCCGACCAAGGGATACCAGGCTACCTCTTTAAAGTTAGTCCATTTCTACCCTGGTAAGTCCATGGTATCTGTGGGGCGGCGTGGTGACTTGCCCCCGCGGAAAGCGAGACCATCTCAGTGGCCGACGGAGTTCAAGTACATAACTAACGGGGGCACGTCGCTAAGCCGCCCGCAGATAATCTGGGCTTACCAGGATAGTCCATTTCTCGCTAAAATGATTCAGCTGTTGCTTTCTGATTTACACTGCTCAATTTAGTTGTTGAATGAATGAACTTTATTGGTCAACAATCGTGCATGGTACAATGTATGGCATTAAATCAACAATACTACACGGCTAATCTATTCTACAATCACAATACAAAATATAATCGATAACAGCATATGGGTTACAATATAGTCATGTATGTGTAATTCTGTCTCGATTTTGGAATGGTGTATAACAAAATTGACCTGTGTAGGCGGATATAGAAGTTGGACATGACAACAATACATAGGCAATATCGTTTTGTGTACCAGATAGGGTGAAGTTTGTCAGTAGTTGTAGTAACTGTGTTGCGCTTGTGGATATTTTACAAAAGGCCAGGTCCTTAATGAAGTCAATAAGCTAGCACATCTAAAAGTCCCTTAAAGGTGACCTGTACTCGCGCGCTGAAATCAACCGATACGACAGTGCGACACCAGTTTGTGAACGATCTGTACCCATTTTTAAAAAAAGTAACATCCCCATTTCGTATCCTACAGGTTGAAATCTTGAAGCGATATGAGGATCTTAAGGCGCACCCAAAGCTCTTTTTGCTTGGTCCTGACAGCCGGGTTCCTTCTGTCTTCCATCTACATCCTTGTGGTCAGGAATCCCCGGGACGTCAAGGGGACAAAAGCTGATCGTTTGAACACGATTCACGTTGCCGCGGGGATGGACCAAGCGGTGGGGATGACTGGACGAAAATATGCCTCTCCCAGTTCTGGCACAACATCTTACCTCACAACAAACGAGATCGATAAACATGGCAAAGCTTCAGCAGGAACGGAGGAGCATACAACAGAAAACGGCTTAAACGCACGTTTACAAACCACCCTGCCAACGATAGAGGTAATCGATCGCGAGACAAAAGTACTCAAGAGCCAAGAGGCCGCAACACACACGGAGGTCGCCCACGATCGAAAACCTGTACAAACGCCAACATGGACTTCACAAAACTTTAATGAAGCAGGCATGACAGAGGCCCAGGTCAACAACAAAGAAACAGATGAAGAACTCGCCAACGTGCCCGTATATGGACAAAAACTATCCACGGTTTATCTTGAAAACGTAATTGAGAAATCTCTCTCTAATAGGTCAGCAGAAATGACGCGTAATAGTTCACAGAAAGGAGAAGTCGCCAGCGGTGACGAGGCTCACCGTCACAGCCGAGAGCAGCCGCTGTGCAAGTATCCCGACCTACAGATGGAGAGCTCAGAATTCAACTACCTTTTTGAAAATATAACAAACCTGTACTGCGGACATGCCCCGATCAGCCACCTGACATACCTAGACGGAAACTCGCGGACGGATGAATATCCCTGGGACTTAGTCAAACTAAACTCGAGCGCCCTTCTGCCAACACAGACATTACTCAACTGCACGTACAGTAGAATCAAGAGATTCGGCGATTACGAAATCCTCTATACCACGTTGCACTCAAAAGTATTCGTCTCCAACCAAGAAACTATACAATTTCCATTCAAAGACGAGTTCGCTAAAGTTAACTGTTTCTTAGAAGAGGATGTGTTTAACCAAACAGAACGAACATGGGTTAAAGTCATAAGAAAACACAACAACATGTTTGTGCAGGTGATGAGAAACGATGACCTTGTTAAGGACAAAAAGGCGGACATGGAGAAGGACGGCCGAATGAAGACGGCCCTCGGACAAGGTATGAACGTACTCATGGTTGGGGTGGACTCAACCTCACGGATGAACATCATGCGAAAACTGCCCAAAACTTTCAAATACTTCACAGATACTTTGGAAGGTCATGTTATGAAAGGTTATCACGTGATCGGGGACGGCACCACGGCACAGTTCTTCGGCATGTTGACAGGGTTTCTCGAGGAAGAGTTACCCAGCGCGAAAAGGGGAATGGAAAATTCAACAACCTGCGACGCATTCCCGTTTGTCTGGAACAAGTTTAGAAGGATGGGCTACACGACCATGCACGGGGAGGACGAAGCTTGGTCAGGAACGTTCCAATTTCGTACTCGAGGGTTTGAAAAGCAGCCAACTGATTACTACATGAGGCCTTTCTGGGTGGCCCAAGAAGATCTCCCCGAGTCTGAAGAGTGGTTCTGTTTCGGAGCGACACCCAAGCATCACTACACCCTGAAGTACGCCCGCGATTTTGTGGAAGCGTATCACGACATACCCAAGTTTGCAATTGCGTTTCACACCGAACTCAGCCACGACAGTCTAAATATGGTGCAAGTTGCCGACGACGACATTCTGACACTCATCAAATCATGGAAGGACAAAGGCTACCTCAACAACACCGTTTTCATACTTTTTGCCGACCACGGAGCCCGGTACGGCGACCTTAAAAAGCTGCTGCAAGGTCGACTGGAGGAAAGGCTGCCGTTCTTTGGGATCGCCGTTCCTCCTTGGATGAAAGTAAGTCATCCTGAAATCATCCGCAACCTGAGGAAAAACGAAGAACGTCTTACATCAGCCTTCGACTTCCACAAGATGCTGCAGCACGTGATGGACTACCCAGGCGACCCGTTCGGTTTCCAGGGACACGGCATCAGCCTGTTCCAGGAGATCCCGATCAACAGAACATGCGAGGATGCCTCCATCGCTGATCACTGGTGCACCTGTCTGCAGACCGTACCGATCAACAAAACGAACAAACTAGTTCGAGAAGCAGCAGGCTTTGCCGTCTCGTACATGAATCATTTAACCTCAGTGCACCGAAGTCTTTGTGTCGAGTTATTTCTGAGGAACATAACTCACGCAGAAATCATCAAACCCAACCACAAACTACTACAATTCGGTGGCAGCGACCCGTTACTCCGAAAGGCCTTGTTTGGTAAAGACCTGGATGTCCCTTTCCTGGACTTTCGAATTACCCTGGAAACTGGACCCAATGGTGGCGCATATGAAGTGTCCGTGAGAAAATGGCTGTCTGACAAGAAGACTGAGATAACGGCAGACATCAGTCGCATCAACGTGTACGGAGACCATCCCCGCTGCATCCAGGACAACTTTCCGCGCCTGAGGAAGTATTGTTTCTGTAGAGAGTTTCTCAAACCTGTGCCTCAAGAGTAAATTGTAAAATAGGAACATGAAGACTTTGATTTATTTTAGGAGTCTCGTTTGATATATGATGCATCAAATTGGTCAAACGAGATGTAGAATGCTGTTACGTCAAGCTAATCAGAAATATCTTCTCACGCGTACGTGTTGCCTACTTCATCATCCCACGCACAACCGTCCGGACGTCCCGCGGCCTTCCATACGTATACATTGCGTAGTCTGATGTAATAAAGCGCGATTCTGCATGGGTCAAGCATAGAATTAGAACCAGACAGTGCAATGACATCATTCGTAGCTCTGGGAAAATGACAGCGCCGAGACGAAATTCGACCGGTTTCGACTTCATACGTCTAGTATCAAGAATCACACAGCGCAATGACATCAGATAAAAGATGACTTTTCCACAAAAATGAACATGTGTGGAAAGTACTTGGTCTGCTTTCAAGCGACTCCGACTTGGTAGCCATTATAATGATGCTGTAAGACTTAAGTGGATGTTGATGAGTCCTTCTGTGCTGACATAATGTTATTCTCTAAGCAGAGGGTTCGATCCGGGAGCTAGCAGTGTTCAGGCTGCCTCCCTTCTGCGTTAAATATCCCGGACACTGCTATCCCCTCGATCGAAACATATGCTTACTAATAGAGAATAACATCATTTCAGGAGATAAGAGATGTGAATAAAATATGGACGGGCACGTATTCGATCTTTCACGTCTGTTAATTAGTTATTATTGCCTGCTCAAGAGAGAATGTGTAAGTTTTGTACAATGAACGCAGTGGAAAATGAAATACATTTTATTTGCCAATGTCCTCTATATGACGCCGAAAGAAACGAATTATATAAAACAGCTTCCGTTAATTCCCCTAGCTTTTACCATTTGACTAACTTACAAAAATCAATCTTACTACTGAAATCAACCAAACCACTTACGATACAAAACGTGGGTCTCTTTATTTTCCACTGCCTTCAAAAAAGAAGTCAAACCCAACCATAGTCGACCTTAGTTAACATAGAACTTTCTTCACAGTAGACTAGAAAACTATGTCGATTCCCATGTATATCCATGTACTTGTTTGTCTGCAATTAGCCTTCGGGCATGAAGTTGCATTAAAGTTATTATTATTGTGACTTCTATTTTGGTCACTGTTGATACTTGTCTTGATGCATGAAATGTCCCTTGGAAGAATCGACAAAAGAAAGTTGCATGCTATTACTTGAGATATAGCACAACAGATTCCAACAGAAAGTACCTTTGTAGGGCAGGTCCGCTGCGGTGGACGGTGTGGACAAATACGGATCCCTCCCTGACAGATTTGGTCTGTTCCACAAATGGCAAACACCAGATTTAGTCAACATACCAATGACGTAATCTGGTACCCTTGCAGTGATGTAACTTTCCGACCTTTGCTCTCAGTGCAACACGACGTAGCGGTATACGTATCACGGTGATATACTAGTATGCGATCTTTTTGAGCGAGGCTACCAATATAGGATGGAGTTAGACGAAGCCCTGTTTTTTCTAGGAGATTTTGGCTTATACCAGACCATCATATATGTCCTGATATGTGTTTCCGGACAGTTTACCCAAGCCTGGCACATGCTGAGTATGGCTTTCCTCGGGGGACTACCAGAACACCACTGTAAGGTGCCGGAGGGGTTACACCTTAACTATAGTGTACCCTCTAGCCTGGTAGACGGCCGTGTGGTGTACAGTCAATGTAGCATGTACAAAAACGTCAGCATTGACAACTCTACCGTGCCATGCGAGGATGGCTGGGAGTACAGCTTCCAGTCTACAATCGTAACTGAGGTAGGGTCTTCTCTTGTTATTTCTATATAAAAACGAGCAAATAACAACAGCAAAAGAAGTTTGATAAAGCATTATACACAACATGTATCATTGCCCCTTTTTACATGTCCCCTCATAGCTATATCACGATGTTACAATCATTATGATGAATTCATGTGACTATTCTACTGTGCTACTTTGGTTGAATCGGTCGTTTATTTGGCTTCGGTGTTTATCTTCTCGTGTGTTGAGAACCGTGTTTACGTTTCCGCAAAGCATAATACGTTTGATCAATCGAATCGAATGAAGACCTTATTGTACATTCGTGCCCCGAGGGGCTAGATACAGGTCGTCTAACATAAACCTAACTAACATGGAAGTGACATATACAGTGAAATATATACAGTACATAGTTTAAACATGCATGGTAGACGAAAGTGATAAGCTAAAGCTAATCCAGTCAATGTACTTTGGTCGTCACAATTACGGATGCGGCTTGTTTGTACATCACAGTGGGACCTGGTGTGCAATAAGTCAGCACTGGTGGAGACGTCTGAGTCCGTCTTCATGGCGGGAGTCATGGTCGGCTCGTTGGTGTTCGGGCAGCTGTCGGACCACTTCGGACGCCTTCGGATCTGGCTCGTGTCCATCTGGCTGCAGATCGTTTTCGGAGTGGGCGCAGCGTTTGCGCAGGACTACTACTCCTTCACTATCCTGAGGTTCATCACCGGAGCTCTAGAACAGGTACAGGCTTTGAAGTTGGTGATATACATATACGTGCAATCTTGAGACACCGGTCATACTGTAGGTCATGCCAATAGTTTATCAGCGTCAGCGTCCAATGTGACGAATATGAACACATTTGACAGCTGGCCTACGAAACGAAATAATACATACATGTAAGGTCTGTGCCGGTACTCCGAGAGATGGAACGGGAAACGTCGTGCTGGCTGTAAGTCTGATCAGCTGGGAAAGGAACACAAAGTTCTCAAGGTGAGAGCAACAGACAACATAACGTCGGTCAGAAAAAGCAGCTCTAAAATTTGGTGTTGAGACAAGAATTCTAAGATGCGTACTGACGACTTTGAAACATCCAGCTTGAAATGAGATATTGAACTCTTTCGAGCATCCTTAAGGCCGTTGTAAATTATCAGGAATGATGGGGGGTGCTGCATATCGATGTTCATCTAAAAGAGTCCCTCGCATATGTTTCGGGAGTATCAATGATAGAATTTGCTTGCTAGTCCCTCCATCTTCCCCAATTTCGGAACCCGGTCCTTAGTCAATACCAGACTCTTCGAGTTGCTGGCAAACACAGGGGTTGCAAACACCTAACTCCTTGGTCGGTTATCTCCTTTGAAGAATTATTCAGCCTTATATGGCTAATCGTGATATTTTTCTAGAAACCCAATGAGTCTGTGCGAGACTACGCTCGTTCTTTATGACCTTCTCCCTGCGCAGGGGGTTGATATCGTGTCCTACGTGATGGCCACCGAGATGTTCTCCCCCGCCCGGCGCAGCTTTGCCGGAGTGCTGACCACTCTGTTCTGGGCCTCGGGCATCATGAGCCTCGCCCTGCTGGCCTACCTCCTCCCGAACTGGCGACATCTACAACTTCTTATCTCTCTCTTCAACGTCATCGCCCTACCGTACTGGTGGTATGTTCGTTGTTTTTGACTAGTTGCTTTTTTTGTTGTTAAGCGGGTATCTCACCGGACTGCGCCAATTTGTGCCAGTTTTTTCAAGTTACGGTCAAACCGAAATTCGACTCATGCGTATGAAGCCCAGCAATGAGCCAATGTCACATTCTCAGTTAAGATAACTGTATTGGAAATTGCAGCGTTGCCACTGAATCAAAAACCAATGTGCAATAAGTAAGTTGAAAATTCATTAAAACGAGTTTTGCAGTGATAAAAGGATGTTCACTGCTTTGCGTCCAGTTGCGCCAATTTGTCAATTGCGAATTTTTTTGAAATTTCGCCAATTTGCGACGGTTTGCGATGTTCAATTTGGTTTGTTCTAGCCCAGTATTTGAAAACGTCACAGAGCTCGAGGTTCTTATCTCTTTTCTACTGTTTTAGTAGTCTGGTGATCTCTTAGTTTTCTTACCGTTCACAGATTAAAACGTAGAAAACGAGGATGCTTCAAGGACGATTCATTTTGACCTACTTCCAATTATACTATCAGGCACGTGTGCAATGATGCACATCTTCATACTTGCAGTCACAGGTGCTAAGGTGTAGTAAAGTCATGTAATTGAACCAATTGAATGCGAGACATCAGGTCACCATTTTGAACGATCACTGCGGTAACCGTTTGCCAGCTACCCCAAGGCAACCTTCCACTGTACTGTGCAACTGGGCCTGGAGGATCTGTCACGGACCCCACACTGATAATGACGACTTGTGCTAACGTGTTGGCGAACGGTTAGGTGACAATCCTCCAAACAGAATGATCACTTCGCATTCAACTATCACGCCTTATTCCAGATCTAGATATGCTATGAACTGCCCTCTAAGTACACGGCACAGCTTTTGTCATACTTATGCTGTTTAACAATATCCGGAGTTCCTAAGCCTGAATTTGACCACCGTGATTATAACGTTCTGTCATAGCTATACAGACCTCAGGTCTTAACCTTAGTTATCCTGTAACTTGTCTTTATGTGGCTCGACTCCTAAGAATACAATTGCCCTAATATTGCCAATAAGGCAGATACTTTCAGATGATATGTGTAGGTTAGCATATAACCGATGCAATTTGGACTAATCATGTGTACATTGAATCATGCCGAAACAGTTCTAGTTTCCATTACTTGCATACGGATTGCACCATTATGGTTAACTGATAACATAACACCCGCCTAAGGGCACAAGGCGGCCCTCAGTTGCCAATGACACATTTGGAATACAGAAGACGAGCCTTCTCGTCCTCTGGGGCTGCACTTTGGAACACACTTCCACAACATCTCAAATCAGCCAGATCACTTCCACATTTTAAACAACTATATGATGTCCACTGCCTCTCTGCCAAACATTGATATGCAAATTCCGTTCTAGTCCTTTCTTTTCTGACGTTATTCCCTTGTTTTTCTATGTTATGTTATGTTATGTTATGTTATGTTATGTTATGTTATTGTTTTATTCATTTTGTTATTTGAAATCAGTTGTAATAAGTTAGTATTTCGAAGCATTTAGTTAAGTTTACCTTGTACTATTATTTGATTACAGTTGTTATTTTTGTTATCTTATGTATTTAAGTTTGAACAATGTGGGGATTGCCCCCCCCCCCCCGGGCACATTGAAAAACGCCATTACAGGCGATATGTACCCCCTGGATAAATAAACAATCAAACAAACAAACAAACAAGTAAATAAACAATGTTTGACTGCAAAACCCGATATATTTTTACCATACCACTATGTCAAACGTATGCACCAGGTCTCCAACATCAGCTGAGAGTTTTTTTATTGATTTGTTTGACAGGGTTATTCCGGAATCATCCAGGTGGCTTGTTTCGAGAGGCAGAATCAGCGAAGCGGAAGAGATCCTTCAGAAGGTGGCCAGGTTCAACAACAAAGCCGTGCCCAGCCCCATGCTTGTTAGCGGGGGTGGTACGGGAAAAACCGAATTTGATCCTCCAGGACCCCAAGGTCCTGATGTCACACCTATTATCCCAGGTAGCACAGACGAGAAGGATTTACACATGAGTGGCTCGTCAGGCGCCTCGACAGAGAGGAAGAATATTCTAGACTTATTCCGAACGCCGAGACTGCGGAAATTCACACTCATTATGATGTTTGTGTGGTATGTATGCAACAATGTTATAACAGTAATGCAACATGAACGTCCGGTAAATCATAGATACATGGAAGGAGGGAGGGAGGGAGGGAGGGAGATAGGGAGGGAGGGAGGAAGGGAGGGAGGGAGGAAGGAAGGAAGGAAGGAAGGAAGGAAGGAAGGAAGGAAGGAAGGAAGGAAGGAAGGAAGGAAGGAAGGAAGGAAGGAAGGAAGGAAGGAAGGAAGGAAGGAAGGAAGGAAGGAAGGAAGGAAGGAAGGAAGGAAGGAAGGAAGGAAGGAAGGAAGGAAGGAAGGAAGGAAGGAAGGAAGGAAGGAAGGAAGGAAGGAAGGAAGGAAGGAAGGAGGGAGCGAGGAAGTAGAAAGGGTGGCAGAAAAGTATAATGGACTAAGATCATTTTTTCATTGCAATTTGCAATATCTGTGTCATATTTCCTATTGTAATGATTCCAGAAGAACGTCCCTCCCGATGAGCGTCCCTCACTTGCTACCTGCTGACTGAATGAATCTGTCAGGTTGATGACTTGCATGTAACGTTGGGTAACATAAATTCGTGGGGTACTTAAATTCGGGATTTTTCGAAAACGGGGTATTTAGGGATATGTGCTAGATGCAACATCAGTAATACCGCTAGAAATGCTAACTTGACAGACTAACGTATTCAGAACACTGTCTGAAAAGCTTCGATAACCATGCATTAGAAGTTGGCTACGTCAAAAACTCTCCGTCCCTTATTGTCACAGTCTGAGGGCTTCGTGGGAGAACTATACTACATAGTTGTTCGCTGGTTTATAAGACAAATGTCACAAAACTTCTCAACACAATTATTTACAATACAACTTATTAGAATCTCTTTTGCTAACCTACAACTGGACTCTAAGTGTGATTAATCATCAAAACGCCTCTTTGTTGCTACAACCAATGGCTACGGCACTACGGTGAATTTTCCCGCCGCCATATTCGTTACCCAGAATCCTGCTATTCGGCAGACGACAAACGTTTGTGAGGAACACTTTTTTGTCCAAATGTTGTGTGTGATAGTGGACTGATGGCGATATTTTCCTCAAAGTTTGCTCTTAGCACAAGCAGAAACACATGGACATAGTAGTATTACCATTTCTACGGCATCCAGCTAACGCCCCGATGAATAATGTACAAATTTCCATGACGGTGGGGGTGAACTTTGAGTAGCGTTCTACCGACTCAACACACGGGTTGTTCCCTGAGGCCTGATGTGTGCGGTACGACCGTTTTTTCGTGTATTTTTTTTACTTGGACACGTCTGTATCCATAGCACTCTCCTCAAGCCAAGGATGGAACGAATAGCTGCTGTATAAAATGTAATCAGCTGTAAGATATTCAAGACGAATCTTCTCTCCCGAATTAATGTTCACCCCTGTCCGACAGCACCGTCATTGTGCGTGCGGCGGACGGTAGTTTCAAGTTGAAATATTATGGTGTCAGCACGACTAGAGACAAAATCTACCATATATATGATTAGTGCAAAGATAGTACATGATACTGACAGAATAATAGAAAAAAAGGATGGTTTATTGTTCTGCTAGATTGATTTCAGTTAACCATTATCGGAAAAATCCCGAATTTATGTTACCCAACGTTACATCTTTATTCCTATATGTTCGTTTCATTCTCTTCCCTGCAGGTGGGTAAATTCCCTGGTCTATTATGGTTTGTCTCTCAACACGGACATCCTTGCTGGTGACAAGTACGTCAACTTCTTCATCAGCGGCGCTGTGGAGATTCCAGCCTACATCATCTCCAGTTTTGTCGTACACAGGTAGGGCAAATGTCGGCTCCATGTCCAGCTTTAAAAAGTCACCTGTGCTAGTCCTCCTCTCGTGCCAGGCCCGCCGCTTGTATGTTTCAGGCAACGAGCTTGGCGCACCAGCCTGAGATTCATATTTCCCGCTGGTCAGCCGTCAGCCAATCGGATACACCCCATCTTGTAGTTCGAGGGGGATTTAGCTACCAGCCAATCACGTTACTTCTTTGCCGTTGGCGGCGACGTGATTGGCTGGCGAGGGCTTGCCAGCCCTGACGCAGCGAGAGGGACAGATCGCAGGCCGATAAACCAGGGCTACATACAAGTGGAGAGCTTGGCATGAGAGGATGGCACTGGTAGATAGCATGATTAAAAGTTAGAACCTTTGCTCCAATGTAAAGAAACTGCAAATTTTCTTTGGAAATGTAAAGAAACTGCGACCTTTCTTTGGATGGCTCACCCAGTTGACTTTAGTCACATGACCGTGCGGACGGGAACACGGCTCCGGTGAAAGGTCATGGGGGACTGGTAGGAAGAACTGCGAGATGTCTCTGCGAGTAGATGCAGTTATTATACACCACAGGTAAAGAAAAGATACGATGTAAATAGTCAGACTGTATTAGTTGGTAGATGCTGACTTTCGTCTTTTCATTTCAGATGGGGGCGACGCTTACCTTTGTGCATATTTCACGTGGTAGGCGGTGTGTCGTGTGCACTGACGATAGCTATACCCACATCAGGTACAGGCGACAAAAATAAATGTTTCCATAAAGAAATCAAATTTACTGGCTCATTTTGGAACCACCTAACTGCCCTACCTTATAAGGAATATACTCTCTCCCAATATATATATATATATATATGTATATCTTAATACCTATATACCTGTCTATATATATACCACATGTCAGCCAAAGCAATAAATAAAAAGGATTATCCATAGGTAAGACTTTTAGACTAAGTAAGGAGGATTCTAATTCACGGTAAGTCTAATTGACAGGAGCATCTTCGCTGGATAGCTTTAAAGAACGCTTGCAGCTAGATGTGCAAAGGTTACGTGTTCGGTCGTTCGGTGTAATATAACCAGCTGCTGTCGCACCGCGTGCCTGCCTACTGTCGTCTATCTAAAGCATCACTCTCGCGTCCCAATAGCTGATTAATTCAGAACACGGAGCCTGAAATCTATAACATCCGTCGTCCTTTGATCATCGCCGTTTTGAAAATATAGTTAATCACGCAGAAGATTATCCGGGGCAGCATGTAGGTGAGAAGCACACATTGATCAGATCTGTCCAAATTTCCAATTATCAGAGTCTGAATCGGAAAATCAACCTCGAGCTGTTGTATTGATTTTTAGAACACATAACAACTTCTTGGAAGGCATGAGGACTTCTTGATAAACATAGACCTTTTAGCCTGTGCATTGATTCGCCCTGGGGGACAAGGAACCTTACACGATGCCTTAACAAATCTCTACAGAGTATGTAAACAAGAAAATGAGGCGCACAGTACTGCTTAGCTTACGTCAATATCCGCGCACAGACAATTTTCGTAGATGGCTTTTAACATCAATAGTTGCATTGCTTTGAGTCCATGCCGTGATTTCACGCCATTAGAATTTCTCTATTCAAACTGACGAATCGCCGATTAAGCATGCAAAACCTTAAGAAATATTTGACAGTAAATAAAGTTGATGCGATCATGTTGTGATTTGTTCTTAATCATGCCAGTGCCCTTTCAGCTAATGGAGTTGACCTCTCGCCCCTGGTGGTGACCCTTGCCATGCTGGGGAAGTTTGGCATTGCTGCTTCCTACGCTATTGTGTTCCTGTATGCTACAGAACTGTTTCCTACGGTGGTCAGGTGAGGAACTTCAGGATCATTTGAATGGTTACCGTTGTTAATCGACCTAAATCCGTTGTAAGACTAAAGGAGTCTTTAGTACATGTTCTCGCACCGTCTAGTAAAGGTTCGCTTTGTCAATCAGTGCAATTAAGAACACGATCTTGTTATATTGTTGCCAGGTTGTTGTAAAGGTTGTCATCTCAGTTTTTCATTGGTACAAAATAGCAAATTTACTGTGTCGAATCCCAGTTTCGAGAAGAATACTCCGCTTACTATATGCTCAATGTTTTACGATGAAGAACAAAAACAAATAAGCAAGCTTATCAGGTCTTATTACTATATGTTAACGTCCGCGTCGAGAACACATTTTTGTTTATCAATTGCCGAGATGTGAAACTCTGGCTTTGCAGGAACGTTGGGGTAGGAGTGTCATCTTTCTCGTCCAGGGTTGGCGGCATCATCGCTCCCTTTGCCATGTATCTGGTGAGTAGCAAGATGCCAAGACGCCCGCTGTGTAATGCAGCTATTTTGATAACTCTGCGTCCGACAATTTGATTAGCGTGTCCAGGAAACTGATATTATGTGAGTGGAACGTGACACACGTGCACAGATATCAGATGCCTAATCATCGAAATATGTAAGGCAGGAGGTTTGTGCTTTGCTTTGCCTTATCTTTTACGGCCACCCAGAAAATCTGATACCGTTACATTTCAACATCTTTTTTCCACACGAAATGGTAGTACACGTTCAACTTTTGAACGACTTGTTCTAACACCTCCTTCACTTCTCCTGCCCTCCTTCCTTCCTTCCTTCTGCTCAGGAGCGAGTGAGTAGTATCCACGTTCCCCTGGCGCTGTTTGGTGCGCTGTCCATTCTAGCCGGGCTGGCGGCCCTCCTACTGCCGGAGACCAAGGGAAGGAAGATGACACAAACCATTGGCGAACTGGAGGATAACTGAGGCTAGGCATAGCCTCATCTTCAGAGGTGGCTGAAAGAGTAGAAATTGGCCAAACAGATAACATGCCAGAGTTAGCCGGCCGGGGAGTACAGTTCGCCTCCTGAGGTGGCAAACCGTTACTATCAAAGCAGAGGTTTCGGTCGGGGGCTAGGAGTTTTGATAAGAAACGTAAAGAATAACAAACTGTACTCCCGGCCGGCTAACTCCTCTGGCATGTTATCTGTCTATTTGGCCAATTAGATTTCTACTCTTTCCAGCCACCTCTGGAGCCCGGTAGAGGCTAGCTAAACCGACTGCGATGGGCGTGGGTGATGCAGGGAAGTAGCGGTGAGGGAGTGGTGAGGGGGCGGGAGTGAGTAGGTAGCTAGAAATCTTGGCTTAAACATGTTTTCCTGACTTGACTCTTCACTGAGCGGTACGATGAATGAAAATTCGACGTTTTCATTGATGTTAACAATATTTTTGTTGTAGTTCAGTTGTAGTTCAAGGGAAAATGATGTTTCTGCAACAGGATCAGGGCATATGAAAGCAGATGATGAAGCGAAACTTTGGCCAGATAAAAGTCTTGTGGGTTTTGTTTAAAGAGCCTAAGTTACTGCCAAACCTAATGAAACTATTCACGAATTCAGGGCAATATCTCTAGTTTCATCTATTGATTTTAGATTCCATACAAAAGCCAAATCATGTCTGTTTTACTGATAATCAAGCATAACTTATGACATCACCAGGTATATAGATGAACAATGACGAAAAGTGAAAACTGAACATAGGCATACTCGTGTCCGAATCTCGAAGAAAGATTTTTTGTCCCTCGGTGTTCGCATGTTTGATACAGCGCTATGTTTTGTTCAATGGATGTGCTAACACGACATACTCCGTGTGGGCTGCGTGTGCAGTACATGATATAGTGACACAGAGCACAGGGATTAGTATAGGGTCAATGACCCGCCCTGAGGTCTATACGGTGTCATAGGCATTGTCGCTTCCTATAACAACCGGATGAACGACCGAGTCTGCGAAGCTCACTCGGTGAATTTATTCAAATGAACAGGCACCATGACACCATATACACCAAAGAATAGGCGGGTCATTAACCCTTGTATTAGTTTTTTTCTCAGTTTATGAACTTTATTTGCTCTCTGCCAGAAATTGGCTATTGCAATGTACAATGTACAACATAAAATAAAATAAATGATCACAACTGATAAACATTAACATCACAGTGAATAAATAAACGTAAAGCATGAACCACAAAATCAACCCAGTACAAAATACTGAATAAGAAATGAGCAGAAATTTATGAGTAAGTATATTAGTCTGAGCACGATCAGAAGAAGCTTTCATGTCAAATAAAATCACTGTAGGCATATCGGTCAACAAAGTGTTTTGTTCAATTTGTCGTGTTTAGGTTCCCAGACTTCAAGATCAGGATTGGCAATGTGTGTATGAAAGTGCGTGTGCGTGCGTGCATGCGAGTGTGTTTATGTGTGCGTGCGTGCATGCGAGTGTGTTTATGTGTGTGTGTGTGTGTGTGTGCGTGTGTGTGTCACGGTGTGTGTGCGTGTGTGTGTATATGTGTGCGTTCATGTTTTTGCGTGCATGTGTGTGTGTGTGTGTGTGTACGTGTGCATGTGTGTGTATGCGCGCGTGCGTGCGTGTGTGTGAAGTGTATTTCAGATATCACATTGTGTATGCGCGCGTGCGTGCGTGTGTGTGTGTGTGTGTGTGTGTGTGAACGTGCATTTCAGATATCACATAGTTTCAAAATATTGAGTTTTTGAGATATCTATCTATGTTTATAAAGTATCAAAAATATGTGATATCCTTAGTGTTCAATGTATTTGATAATTTTGAAGTATTGGCAAACACCCTATCCTTCTTCTGAATGAAAACATTTATAGACATGGATTTGTGGGGGGAAAAGATAACTCATTTACAACTAGCTAGCGCGGAGAAACTAAATGAATCACCGTGTCCGGTCCATACACGACCGCAGTCACTGCCGCACCGTGACAATATGATTAAGGACGAATCGCCGGTAGTAGCCAAGCATCCCGATCTGCATGAATTTCCTTATAAAGTCACCTCTGCATGAGAAAATAGACTTCCGTGACACAAGTTTGTATCGCAGCAACTGTATTAGATACAGTGTATGTGTGACCTTGTGTGTGTCTATTCTTAGAAACTAATCTATTTCATGTTATTAGATCCCGATTGGCAGTATTGCTCGCGAGTCTGCCGTGATTTGAAATACCTGTGGAACTATGATGAACCTTTTCTATGTTCCCGACATTTGCAAGAAAGAGTAAAGCAAAATTTGCAAAAAAATATATGTGACAGTTATTACTTGATATCAATACACAACGGTTACATATATAGTGACGGTATTTTCCTATGAGCTTAAACGGCCTCCTATAAGTGACTTGACATGATATGGTAATCTGAATGAGATGTAAACCGAAAGTCAGACGTTCATACGTTTTCAATATTTTACTTTTTAGTAAGCCATGTGCATTCTGTCTGGCACATTCGTTTGCTACTCTATTTAGATTTTTGCTTTTCGCAAGGTTTATTTCCACTGCAGCTCCTGTACATGTTGTTGCCGTAGTAACAGTACTCAAGTCTGAGACGTCGTTACTCGGTGAGATGACTCCGCCCACTAGTCTGACTCCTTACGGATTATTCCGACTCGCCAATCAGTCCCGACTCTGAGACCAGAGAGACGCGCCTCACGTATATGCTGAGCCCTCCGGCCGCTCTCTACGTATTTCACAGTAGTGCACACACTGACACGATGTGCCTGCCAGGCTTGCACAACAAGCTTAGGCGCCCCTTTAAGATATTTCAAGCGGTGATTTTCCTGGCTTTCGTCGGGACCAGAGCGCTGGAGTGTCCGGGGCACGGGTGCCGCTGCTCCCGCCCGCCCTTCGAGTCAGGTCTGACCGTCAACTGCAGCAACCTGGACTCAGCACGCATACAACAGGATGTCGTGCGCCTACTGCCAAAGAACACCAAAATATTGTAAGTTGCATCCGTAATTTCTTAACGTTTCTTGACGGATAGCCTTATCTATCGGGTTGGGTGGAAACTTGGCTTATTCAATCCCTGCCTTTTACCCTCACATATTTGCTGTAAATTATGCTATGTTTGTTCTTCGGCACTCAACGTGATATTTTTTGGCGTTTGAAATGTATAACTTTATCCTCAAATTAAGGACCACAGAATCTGGGGTGTGAGTTTCAATTTCTTTTTAAATTAAAAGCTCACAGCCAGCCTGCTGGTGCGTGTTCCCCAGCCTCATTATTCAGCATGTATCACTCGTTTTCTAGTCCGCTTGTAACCAGCCTTAATCCGGGCATTAACTGGTAGCAAAGATTATCCTTATTGTGAATAAAAGACTATATTAATGGCTACACAAACCGTATTGGACAAGGCATCTGAGATATAGTAGTGACGAAACCAGTTTGTAGGGAAAATGTCGCCAGAGCTATAACGCGTTCTTTCGTTCTAGTTGTTTCCTGAACATTACAGATGTTTTCTCCGCGCGCAGGTGTATTGATCATCGTCCGGGGTTAGAAGAAACCGCTGTTCAGATCAGTGCATGCGATTGTAGTAATTCTGAACATGCTCTGTGCCAGTCAGTGGGCTGCAGATCACATACACATGTAATCGGGCATGTGAATATACCAGTGAAAACCTGTTCCATTGCCCCATTATCACAGCGTAGCACTTGTAAAGATCGAGAAACTGTTTGGAGTTTTTAGAGATGAAAATACGATTCTAAAATGTGACCTATAGAGAAATGTATCATCATTCGTAGCTCTGGGATCATGACAGCGCTGAGACGGAATTCGAAAACTTGAATAGAGAAATGTATCTTTATACATTTGAAATGTTCCCACAATAACCAGGTCAGGTGGGTTAGAACTGCCCTGCTTGTATACCAGTCGCCGCCGTGAGCCTCTGAAGCTAGCCTGGTAACCATACCGCTATCTCTACTGGGCAAAGAGTGTTGCCCGCCCGCCCAGTACATTTCCGCTGGCCGAGTAATTGTTATGGGGTTATCACGGTGATTCGAAAAGCCGGTCAAAAAGACAGGCTGCCAGAAACAGCCCTATGCTTAGCAGACTGGGCCCGGTAAAACATCCCATGCCGACCAGTGAATAATGGTGACCAGGTTACTGTGAAGCGACACATGTCCGACAAAGGCAATTAGAATTGTATGAACCCATACCTTCGCCATAGTGTAAATCTTCATGTTGTTCTATGCCGCTGGTGAACTTATATACGGATTCTGGCTTCCTTTATCCCTTTGTGTTTTGACCATTTTAGGGCCCCTGGGGACAGGCCCTAGAGGCAAGGGAATAGTTGCCCCAGTGTTCCGACTGACAGCCGTCAGCTGCCACATGTTTGAGAGTCCCATCATGCAATGCAGCGGATCTATAAAATTCCCTCGTACGCTATCTACTCACCAAAAATCATGACGATCCGTCAACACCTTCTTGAGTTAGTCTCTTTCAAACTCTAAAACAAAATCGGCCCAGACTTACACGACTTAATCTCCCTCCAAAGCGCTCAAATATCATGTTCACAGCATGTCCAGGACACGAGATATCAAAACCTAACGTTCTGATGCAGTACCTTAGAACGTCGCGAGGGGGCTCAAAATCAAGTCATGTCGATATTTCATCAAGACCTACCAGTCTTGCCCACAAAACAAATATCAAGATAATCCACCGGGGCATTCTCGAGTTATAGTCACACACACACACACACACACAAACACACACACACACACACACACACACACACACACACACACACACACACACACACACACAAACTGTTCCCACCGTTTGGTACTCAGTGTGCATCTATACGTCAATGACGTCCGTTGCTATGGATACCGGATGTTAAATGTCAAGCACAGACGAAAATGAGCCTGAAGTGCACTTGTAAAGAGTGCGCACGTGGTCTCTACTTAGCTATAGGTTCTTCATGCTTGATCTCCTTCTATCTCAGTGGTGTGTGTATGTATGTATGTATGTATGTATGTATGTATATACATTTATGTCATATCTTTTAGGAAAAACACTTTTTGAACACCTCAATTCTGGGTTGATAACTCTGGTACTTGGAAGCACGTTTGTCCATGTAATGTCTATGGTGGCAACCTGGGCGGTTAATTTCCAAGCCCAACCGGTGACGTTTATCCGATGACGTCCGTCGCTGTGGGGATCAAATACGAAGGCAGTCAGAGAAAGATTCCCACTGTCCATCGATTTCGGCTCGCTGAAATTACACGCTTCTCTGAGCCATGGCATAGTCGTTTCGATTTCTCATTCAGTTTCTGTTTCATAGGTGCCTGGGCGTATATGTGATAGAGGGGACAGTTAAATACAAACCACCAGGCTCCTGTATACGGGCTGTCTTTTGGAGGTTTTATCTTGACTCATTTCCATAAACTGAGAGGAACGGAAGTTATCACAGTCGTTAGCTATTAGAAGACGGTTACTGTGGCAAGTCCTTTCAATTCATGGGAAAGGAATATGAGAAAGGTTTTTCACTGACGGCGTGTTCAAGACTAGCCCTGATCAGGCTGATGCCAGCTCTGCATTCAAATGGCCCCATTATCATACCTCAGAAACTGTTTGGAGCTCTAGTTCGGAGATGAAAATGTTCTAAAGAAATGTGACATATAGAGATACTTTGTACACGTTTCGGGCTTCTTGAATAAAACCATAAATCTGACACGAACTGCCGTAAATCAGCCGCCGCGTTGCGTCTGTGTAAAATGTCAAGCAGAGACGATAATGTGCTTGGGACTCACATGCAATTTGAGTCGCATACATGTGCTATTTGCATATACGTCCTGATTTCCTTGCCTGGAGAGTGTGCGTATATGTATGTATGTATGTACACGTATGTATGTATGTATGCATGTATGTATGTATGTATGTATGTATGTATGTATGTATGTATGTATGTGTGCCGTGCCGTACAGTGTGAGTATGTTCACATTGAAGGACTGAGACTGAAAGTGTAACGTTAACTGAATTCGAAACAAATACGTGGTTTTACATACATGTTACGTTACATGTATTCTGCACACACAGGATAAATGCGTAGATGTAGATAAGAGCAACGGGACAACCACCACAATATCTTCATTTCTTGATTCTACCATAAAATGATTTAGTGGTGTTTCATTTTCAAGAGTTGGTAGAAGTAGTGGCTGTCCACCGCAGCGCTCTCAGCACCCACCCTATCCTCCAGTCAGCCTCCAGTTGATAATTGGTCCCCCTATAATAACATTGATATCGGTAAGGGTGATGGTGCTTCCTATGATACTGCTTACAGGTTCATGTACTCTCTAGTGAACCTTACGGGGCCCTTTGGCTCATTAGTATTGAGTAATTGGCAGCTGTAGGCTATACGATGCTGTGAAGGAGCCGTCTTTTTTGGACTATCTCATTGTAACATTTTTTTTTCTCTCCATGGCTCGTTTACAGGTATCTGGAGAGAGACAAGCTGGAAAATCTACCGGGTCCCCTAGGGTCTCAGCTGGCTCTACACGCCTTGTAAGTACACGCAAAATGTTGTGTTTCCAATTACCCCACCGACCCTTGCAAAACCCTGCCGACCCTAACCTTGTTTGTTCGGCCGCTGGCAAATCTTTATCTGGGAGATTAAATTCAAACAGAATTCCGGTATTTCACACTCTGTTAACTGATGGTGGCTTTGAATAGTTGAATGTGTAGTAATTTACTACTACTAGTAAACATTGTATTTCTTTGTTCTTTGAGAGAGACCGGAAGCACAGCATTTTATTAGTCCTTATCTTGGAGCTCCTTTGCCGTCAGACACTGTCACAATCATAGCCTTTGGATTGCAGGCGAATCCAATCTCTACAAATGCAGGTCAATACACATAATTCTTGACTCACGCTTCTTTGATTGTTACGATGGTATCGCACTTTGATCGTAGATTGCTTGTGATTTTCTGATTTGTTTAACTGTTCTGTGATTTATTTGATTCTAAGGGTAACATGCGCTGGCCTAATAGTCTACAAAACATGACATGCGGCAGCAAAGGTATCAAAGGATTCGCCTTTGACAAGTTGAGCAGAAACGCGACGTGCACACGTGTTTTGCAAATGTTTAAAGCATGTCAATGTTTATTTCAGTTGTTTGTTTTCCTAGCGATTCAGGAAGGTGTTACAAATATTCAAAGCAAATTTATCACATGGCTGGCGAAAAATATCCTTAACGTCGACAAAACAAACGTTACATTAAAACAAGTGAAAGGCAATTACAAACACGGTGTGTTTAAGATCTTAGATCTTATTTCAAAATCAATTAGTCTACTTCAGCCAGGAACTGAAAGTTTATACCTCCTGTACGTTTCAGGTTTAGGGTATAAATGGAAAAACAATTGCTGTGAGAAGCTGCGGATGTATCGCTATCGCGTGTCAAGTCGCGAAGGACAGTTTCAAAACCAATAATTGGAACACGTCAGCCATACTTCTCCATCTTTATTTTTTACTCGAGCGAGCAATGGTTCATACTCCATATGTTAAGTATTGCCGTGGCTATACTGCTTACAGCTTCTCTAAATCGCAGTTAGACGTAGTCAACTACACGACTTGATTTCCACCAAAGAGGAATACAAACCCCTCTCAATCTAAGGAAGTATGAGTGCTCCCTCAAATACCACAATAAACGTTCTGAATACATAAGCTGTCCTCCAATTCAAAAACTGGAATTTTAGAAAATTCCAGTGAGTCCAATTTCTTAGTTGGAGAACAGTTTATTTCTTCATAGTGTATTCTACCAACTCTACCAGCTAATATTAGTAAACGTATGAATGGTTGTATTGCTGATAGTCAACAGTGGTGCTGATTTTTCAGACACCTGTCCTTCAACTGTCTGAAGAACCTGACTCAGGTTGTTGGCGTTCTTCCGAAGGCTTCACACTCCACGCTGATCTCACTGTGAGTAAAACAGCACACCAGTGCCGTTTGCTTTTACCATCAGACAATGTGTGCTAACATCCGTGCAGTTTTATATTACAGTGTCGGGGTAAAAGTTACCTTCACTTGTATGTGTACATACTTGCTCAGACTCTTCGGGGGGGTTGTTGCAAAAAGGGCTGGTGTCTCCAGTGACTTTCCGGTGTAGATTATGAGCGAAACACTATCGTCTGATGGATGAGTAAGATATAGAAAATGTATTCTTGGTCCTAGGTAGACTAGCTATCGCAAATTTCTACCACGCTGTTATCAATCCAGGGCTAATATTTCAAAATACAAAAGGCATATCATTATCTCGTTTCCTGAAGGCACGTGGACCACAACTGCTTGAGGGCTATCCCGTCTAACTGCTTTGCAGGACTGAGCAGCTTGGTGTCCTTGTAAGTGACTAATGTGTTCTTCCTCATTTTACAGTGATATACTCTAGACCATGCAAACATGTAGCGGCATACCTCACCGTATTAACGCAATGCATTCTTCCTACGTGAATGAAGAATCTCTATACGTACAATATATGTTATAATCGTTGCTACACATTTTCTACCCAATTGAAAATTGTAGACTGTAACCCATGTCGAAGTTGTTCAGTGCTCACATACATGACATGTAGATGATAGACGAAAACGTAAGAGTGTTGCTTCCATTCTTTCACCTGAAAAGTCAGGGCTGTAAAACCATTATGTATGGACGAATGTGTTCAGCAGTATTGAATTGAAATGGGGTCGCAGGTACGTGGTGGAAAAGTAGACTAAAACTATTCAGCGAAAGGGAGTTGAATCAGCAACATGATTGCTATTATAACACTCTAGTTTTTTTTCTTTCTTTTAGAATTATGGTCATTGAATTGAACTAAGAATATATTCAATATGAAACGACGTTTGAATGCTTTGATGGTATTAACCTTCATGGGGGAGAGCTGAAATACAATGATCAGGAGGCTGATTGATATAGATTGGATGACTCACACAGGAAATTACGACTTCACAGATGGTCTTAACATCGTACATGTACAATACTAACATACTGTTTATGTACACATATCCACTGCTACATTGTACCTTGTCCTACGGATTTAGATAGCGCACTACATAATAATCTCAATGAGATATAAGCATTTATTAACATAAGATGAGGACTAAGGACAAAATGGACAAAATATGAATACGAGGATCTGAAACAATTCATGCATAGTTTTTGTACAATTGCTCGTTCACAGTGGGAAACAAACTTGAAAAAGCCCACTCATCAAAGAACAAATCACAAAAGTGGTACACGTCTAGAAACTGTTGCAGAAATGGAGGACGGAATGTACTGTGAATGCATGGTTATAAGTGCTTGAAACTGACGATTCAACTCTTTATCAATGGGAACATTTTCGACATTTAGTATTTAACTGAAGACTTCACCGAAAAACTGACTTTGGTTGTGGAGAACTATTTGAGTCAACGTTGCCCGCTGCTGCCGCGCCGCGTGCATGCGAAGCTGGTGTGTTACACCGAAGGGCGGTTATACCGGCTATACAAATACAGATACAGAGCGTTTGTTCCGAAGTTGTATGTATGTACATGTATATATTGTTGCATCGAGATCTATTCTATCTTTAAGGCACCTGAACAATAACTCAATCAGCGAGCTTCACGAAGGCAGTTTTACCGATCTCGGGAGGAGCTTGGAGATCATGTGAGTGGTTCCAGTCCTTCAGTCCTCCCGTAATCACCCGAGTATCATTACAGGTAGCTTCATGGTGTAAGGAAGCCATATATAATGACGCACGCTCGCCCTACTTAGGGGAAATGCTCAGGTGTTCCTGGAAGTAACCGAAGATTGGAAGGATAACCACAAACTTGGGATTGACGTAGTTTTCATTCTTATGAGAGACTCCTGCCGGAGGCATATCCGAAAAGGTTTGTTTTTTTGCGCTTTCAGAGGCTCAACGTTTTACTTATGAAATTCTGTCACACCTGCTAACCAGTGTGATAAGCCCCGTAGTGTGGGAGATACATTTATACTATGGCATAAACAGTTCATTAAAGGCAGCGAAATCACGAGAATTGCCTTTGTCGAAATTGCAAATTATGCAAATCGTTTGGACGAAGGTATAGTAGAACTTAAAATCGCTGATGTCTGAAAATGCAACAGTCTTTGGTTCGACTTCTGTACTCTGCAGCTACAACTCCGAAATAATTCGTGCCCCCCACAACTACTGAAATGAAACATGCTGTCTTACAGTGAACTTGCTCACAACAACATACGAAACATCACAGGGAAGATATTTCGCCAACTCCGCCGCCTTCAGGACCTGTAAGTATCACTGTGGCAATCCGTTTGATATGATGTGGTCTATATATGTACATTCACTACACATGCAAAGTTTGATCAAGAACATAATGTTACATGATTATAGTATCCTTAGATATGATGTCCTTCCATTTCGTCCTGAAAAAGCGTCTATTTATACCTAGGCAAGTGGGCCTTTTACTACTTATCTTTAGATTGCCAATTTAGTTTGTAGCTGCAGTAATCTACTGTTTCTGTGGCAACAATTACATGAAGTCCTGGTAAGTAAGTCAACATATTTTTCCAGGAAACTCGGCGATAATCAGATCAAGTACATCTCACCGGGAGCCTTCCGGTCTCAGCAGACATTGGTGTCACTGTAAGCGTCTTTTGATTATGACGACAATATCTTTGTAAAATCTACCAGTCGCATGACTGGTTTGTATTGATAATCAAGGACATTATATGTCATTGAAATAATCAAAGTAGACGACATACTACACTTTTAGATACTGACGTCACTTGGCCTTTGAATTCATCCACTTTACATACGATACAAGATAGGTACCTTGATATCTTGATTGGTGCCAAAGGTTGTTTTTCTTTTCGTGCTCAAAACCAATTCCAAAGCATGCCCCCGCGATATATGAAAACTACTTTGTTGTGCGCTATTCAACACTGCTTCCTTTCAAGTCGACTCGATTGGCGAGATCTGATGATAAGTATGTGCTGTAGGGGCACATGCCCTTCCCGGTGTTCCATATTGGGCAGTTCGGTATTATAAACACTAACGGGCGGGAAACGTCTGGGAAGATGTTGAGGTTTGTTGAGAGACCAACAAATTTGTGCTTAACTCGTCGGCCTTCATACGACGTCTGAAATGGTACACACATCATATACTAGTAGGGCACACTTTACATTAGACTAGATCACTTCAAACAGCCTGTCTCCTTCAGCACAGAATGACATATAGACAGTCAGATCATCTATTGGTTAGTCCGCTGAATATGCCTGTCCTTGGTGCTGAAAGTATGGCTACTGCCATGCCTAACTCTTGAATGACATTTTGTGTAGTGTTCCTATAGGTAGCTTTATTGTTAAGGAACTCATTCTCCTTACTACCTGTCTAACTGAATAACAAATATATGAATTACTGTGGTTAGCAATATTGCCTTGCTCACATGGACATTTCAGTTACTGTAACTGAGAGCACTAGATGGAAATGACTTCATAATTGTACTTCACACGATAGACAATACGCTGTACTCTAACACGCCATCTTTTTGTACAGTGACCTATCAAACAACAACCTGAAAACTCTGCCAGATCTGGCGTTCCAGGGCCTCTCTGCTGTTTATGACATGTAAGTATACAGTGTAGAGTACCGCTATTATGTACCTTCAATGTAACTTTTTACTATCATCTTCATGAAATAAAAAACAAAACTGAATCCGGTTTCCACTTGCAGCGCTTTAGACCGCAACCGTTTCCAGACCATCCCAATCAACAGCCTAGCGTACCTCACATCCATGAGACGCCTGTAAGTTTCCGTTCTTTTGTTCTCTTAGCTGTTACGGACGAATAACAAGACAAACATTTATATGGCATAAACAGCACACAAGTTACTCAAGCAAATGGATAAGATGGTTAACAGTCCGACATTTTAGATGGCATCCTGCATCTGTCGTCAGCGCCTGGCAGAAGAGAATCTGAGGCCCATCAGATATTCAACCAGACCTATTGATTGATATGTAATTGTGGTGAATGCGATTGTGAGACAGCTTAATTGTGTACATGTGTCTCATCGACGTACCTAAATGGCACTATGTCTATGTGATATCAAATACGACAGTGTGCTTAGACTGAGCCATTTGAAATTTTTGCCTGTGGAGTTACTGCGATGATAATTCGCTTATTCTGTGGATGAATAATTTATGGTGTGTATTGTAAACAAGACACTGTTTTTTCTCTCTTGCCCATAGGGATCTGGAATATAACAACATCTCTAGCGTGTACAGCAATCTGTCAAAACTCAAGACTATCAACTTTCTGTAAGTGTTCTCATTCCATTGCGTTTGGCACCTTTATCAATTTACAAGAAAGTGGTGTTATTTTAATCAAGATTGTGTATTGTCTTCTTTATTGTATACAGATACCTCTCTAACAACTACATCACCAGCTTCAATGAGAACGCATTGGATGACCTGCACTCCCTCCAACACCTGTAACTTGATTTTACTACTTCTCAACATTATCATCTGCACCTTTAAAGTCGATTTAACGTTGCAAGACATTTAACGCTACATATATGTAATATGAGTCTATAGTGATGTTACAATCATTTACAGCTGATGCATGAGCAATCGTAACGTAACAGTCTAAATTCTAAATTAACTGAGCGTATCACGTTGTCCTCAAGATCCATCTTACGTCTCCTCTTCCCACAGGTGGCTGAGAAACAACAAACTGCAGACATTACCGCGCAAAATCATCTCTAAGATCGGCGCCTTGACGTTCGGATCAACATTTGAGTCTGGCGTGACGCCCACGCGCAAGTAAGTGTAACGTTAAGCATGCAAAACCTGCTGTCATGAATTTGCGGTGATTAGGCAGTCGACTTTCATCCCGTTATCCTCAAACTCGACTGAGACAGTGCCGATTTTCAAAGCAGTAGCAGCAGACACAACTATTGCAAGACTAATCATAACTTCAAAAGACAGCGTACCCGGGGCGTTATCATCATCTTGTTGTAAATTAAAGTTGAAGCTGAGGTGCTTTGTGAACATTAGACTCTTTTACCACGACAGGATTGTAGATCTTATAAGCTTACAGCATCACCTTTGGTTGGTTATCGTGTCTGTGATCCGTAATAGGCAAATCGCGCCAAGAAGGCTCGAACTTTGCCCGGAAGGGCAGTATTATCTTTAAATGCAATCAGAAGTTAAGGTGACTTCTCTATCTGGTCGTGGCCTTTCCAGGTGTCAAAAGCAAAATCCATACACTGAAGCTCTGATCTATGCCAGTAGCTCATGTATAGTCAATCAGATCTGGTGTTCTGTACTAACAACGTCTAATTCCACATGAACAGTCCATTCAGCCACAACCCCTGGCTGTGCGACTGCCGGCTGGCCCCCCTGGTGATTCTGACACAGACGATGGAAAACTCCGTCTCATCTTTTGAAGACCTGGCTCTTAACTGTTCGGGCCCGCCGGAGCTGAGGGGAAGGCTCTTCGTCGACATTTCAACCACGTCTCTGAAATGTGGTGAGCATTTAGTCTATCTGTAACATAGGAAAAGAAGGGGATGTCCTAAACCGGTAGCAGCCTCACAGTTGAGCTCCTGGTTCCAAGTAGTTGTTAACTGGGAGACCTTGGCTCAAACCTGGGCAGGTCATGTCGGTTCGGGCTGCACCGGTCTTTCGGAAGGGACGTAAAATGGGGGTCCCGTGTTTGAGGAGGTGCCTCTAGCCTTTTAAAAGGGAAGGGCTAGCAACCCCTCTTTGTAAAAAGAAATACCCTGTTACTGAAACAGCAAGGGCCTGAACGAATAGGAAAAGAACGATATATTTGCGTATCTTTTCCACGAGAAATAACAAGGTCAATGCAGAAATCGTATAAGATAAGAGCTGAAAGTTACAGACATATGATTCCCACGAGAAATTAGTAACCGCAATCTATTCAGTCAGGTATATCAGAAAAGCTATTACTTGCTAATCGAAGGTATAAAATGCTTTACTGTCCGTAATTACTGCCTTAAGGCGTCGTTAAGCGTAGGTACCAACAGGACCTTAATTGTTTTATCATGATTGTAACTACAATATAGAATTTCATATATTGCAGTTTTACTGACGATTCTTTTATACAGCATTCATGGACTATTTAGTAATGTTTATTTTGACTTCTATAACGTGCTGTTGTGAACAATACATGGTGTATGTAGCAATGTAATAAGTTAAAAATTGCAGACTAAATTTTCCCTTCCACACAGACAATACCCCTGAAATGTGTCATCAAGCGCCTGGAATTATTGTCTCCGGGGAATGCTCATATTTACAACAGCGCATGCGCGAGATGCAAACAACCTCGACCTGTGTGTTGAACACGAGCAGATGTGAAGGTAGCTTGCCCGTCGTTGTTTTCTTTTCGAATCATTCTTTGTTTATCTGGTGTCGATACATATACATGTATAAAAATGTTCAGGGTAGATTTGGAAAAACATAAAAAACGTTAGCATCATCTCATTCATTTTTCAATGTAGCTCCGTGTAGGTTGGGCTCATCGTGTCTTTAGTTCCCTTTGTATTTCTACAAAACAAATAACGTTGCTATACGTGGTTTGTACACAGAGCTACACATACAGCTATTGCCACTATTATTCAATACTCCTGACATTTCCCAGTGTGTCCGCGGGACTCGTACGGCCGCCATGACACCACCACCACCTGCGAGCACTGCCCACTGTTCTCCACCAGCGAGTACGGCAGCCAGTCCGAGGACGCCTGTCAGTGTTGGGAGGGATACACGTGGAACAGAGAAACGGCCAGATGCGAAGGTACGACAACTTTGTGAGGTTAAAAAAATTGTGCGAAAGAACTAATAAGCATCATCATCCTTCGACGCGGGGTACCGGGGTCCATTGTATCAGCCATAGCTGCTGCCAGACCCTCTATGGCAATCTTAGCGTCTCTAGAGAGAGCACTTGGGTAGGTCAGTTTTCTGTAGTTTTTTTCCTCTCGGCCTCCGCAAAATTAGGGAAAAATCGCCTCTTCACTCCCTCGTAGGCAGTGACATCAAATGTAGCAAGTCGGGCACGTCTCTGCTTGAGACTGTGAGACACCATAAATGGTATTGATGGTTGTATGATAGGGTGCACTTCACTAGCACTTCACTCTAGTTACATTCCAAGATCCTCATGTCTAGAAGCTGTATTAATCACCAATGTTCTTTGTTCTTTCTGGGAAAGAGTGGGCGTTCTGAGGAGTCACACTGAGAAATGACCCTTAAAGGGAACCTTATCCCAGGGGCCAAGGCCTGCCAGGCCTGATGGTCATTTAGTTTGACCATCTCACCATATTTGGGCAAGGTCAATGGATCATCCTTTATCATCTTGTAAAGGCCCCAGGAAATACGTCATAATGACTACGTTTGAGAACAATGTACTTCTAGAAATAGATGTGTAGGCGGTACGGAAACATATGATAGGGAAATACAACTCATGTAGTTGAGTCAACAGGTCTAGTCCAGATTCAGAGGACTGAGCGAGAATACACATCAACGTCACAAAATCCCTACATGCATGTACCACCATGCAGGAGAAAGGCATCTCCACGGAACCTCATGCAAGTTTGTCGTGTATTGACAGTCTTTTGGAGCTGATAATTTGACAACCAATTTTCCCACACAGATTGTGATGACAGGCTCATGCACGTCAGTGCTTATCATGTGAACGGGCGACATCCGTGCAATGAATACACCAATTTGGTAATTCTGTGGAAGCTTATTTCATAGTGGGTTTCAACTGTAACGCTTACACTGACACTTTTCAACAACAACAAAAAACACATTTTGTTGGAGCAGCTGTCCGTGTCATACATGACGTTATAGCATGACAGGGACGGATGTATGAACAATAGAATCTGAAGCGTAGGAGTAGGAGGTAACGTTACGAGGGGAAAACTAAAAAGTCGTTTATCATACCTTAGGTTAGATTCGATTATATGGATGACATCAGCGCACGCATCGATTTCATCTGTTCCCCCATGGCTTTCGACCATACTGTAAATCATACGGAGCAGCTGCAGAATGAGTAAATAAATCAATATGCCGTCAATTTAAAAAAGATATCGGAAAACGGATATTAATGCCATGGAATGCCAAAGTCAATTCCGAAATCCAAGAAGAAGGTGATAGAACAAAAGTTGGCTCTATTGTTCTGTGTACCATACTCTGTGTGTTAAGTCATTTATTCAACCTTCCTGACCACATGATGAAGTCAATTTTTTTCCAAACTTTTTTTCATTCGCACGCTCACGTCAGTTTTTGCGTTCCCATATAATTTTTTGGCGTTCCCATATAATTTTTGATGTTATCCATATAATCGAATCAACGTGGCCTTATAGAGAAAGAGAGGAGACTTGTTTTTGTGGAGAATAACATTACTTTTGATGCTATAACTGACGATACCACCTTGTGTCTTCCCAATAGCCTGTCCCGCAGGCTTCTACAAGCCGGACGTGGGGCAGGAAGATTGCGTCATCTGTCCCGAGGGATCCTCCAGCCGCAAGGGATCTATGGAGTGCGAGTGCATGCCGGGATACACCTTCGTGGAAGATGAGCCCGTCACAACCTGTATAAGTGAGCTTGTGATTGACATTTGATACGGGGACTTACAAGTCTGTATGACAGTTGTCTATCATAGTTATAATTGACTCCGAAAGCAGACTAGAGCTAGAAAAGTGGAAGACTTTCGGTGACATCCGACATATTGCTTCCAAAATTCACGGTCTCTCAGTCCTTATGACTGGAATCAAACATATCTTGTTCCTAACTGTCAATTGATATCGTATATCATTATAATGTATAATGTTGTACTAGCCAGAAGGTTAAATGCACACAACTTTATTTGAACGTTACAAATGTTGCCGCTGGCAGTGGATATCACTACAGTGCAATGATTTATGATTGTGCCGTGGTTTTTAAATTTGTACCGCGTTTATTTCATTGTTATGTATCGGTAAATATAACATGCGTGAAGTTACTATTTCATATCATGTTCTTTTACTAATTAGATCTTTCTTGACAGTGGCGACTGTTTCTCCCAGTGTGCTGGTCTTGACAATTCGGAACGATGAGGAATCAGGTGACGAATGTTGTTTTCATCATTCATTAGGCTGGGCACCTTAACAGGGAGTGGTACTTAACAGGAGAAGGATAACATAGCCCACGTCATGTGCAGCGAAAAAGGCATAACATGCATAACATACATGTACATAACTACGATAGAAATATACAATCCAAACAGTTCATGTAAATCGTCGAACAGGGGCCGAGCCTGACATATCTGAACCGTGGGGAAACCGCTGATGCTAGTTAGGGACACGCTACTGCCAGAGTTTACTATAACCTAAAGTTAACCCTCTTCTGCCCCGTGTGCGTGTAGATCAGCTGCTAGCAGTGGGGATGGGGACCTTCCTCACCATCACCTTCATCGTGCTGGTGATCGGCGCGCTCATCAAACGCTGCTCAAAAGGACAGAGGAACATAGACGAGGTACTTGACGCTGATCCAACAGAAAACTAATACTTCTGTTGTGCGACAGTGGCACTGTGTAGTAGTGGGGGGGATTAATAAAGTTTGGTCTCAAAGTCTGTTAAACATCTCACGTCTTGCCAGAATCAGTAAAGCTTTTAGCAAGCTTTTAACCCACAACCCCATGCGCAAAATAGCCATTTAGTACATGTATTTTTGCTTGAAAGCCATTTCAGTGCGCATTGGATTATAAGTAGAAAGCTGGGTCTCCATCTTCGTTATCGTTTCTGTCTCAGCCGACGACTGAACTTCGTTAAGTTGCAACGATGATTGCACTCTCATAAAAATCACAGCGTTACCTAACGCCACAGAGGCACATCATTCATCATTGACCGAATGAAGTTCAAAGGGCGTATTTTCCGCCGCCGATGCCTGGTAGCCCGGCATGACCTACGGTTGCAGAAGAGCTTGAATGAAACGATGTAATTTTTTGACCTGACATCAGGGCTGTGCTAACAAACACGGCCACTGCAGTATATGGATGAATGGATGGATGCATGGATGGATGGATGATCTCTGGGTTGCCCTTAGACGATGACTCATCCTTGCGGTCGTTAAGGTCCCTGCTAACTTTTGAAGTTCGCAACGTTCAAGTGCAGTTGGGTTCAGCGTGGGGTAAATTCATACTAACTTACCTCACATAAAACCTAGATTAGAGGCAGTACATGAATGGATAACTGAATGAATGAACGCATTTCCGTGTACCAGGTGGCCCTTTTGGGTCAAGAGACCGTGACCTTACAGTCGCTCTGCTCCCACTCACAATCCAACTTCACGACTCATCTTGCATAATGGCTCGGTGAGAAATGTAGACTTACCTGAACATCCATGGGGATTGCTGCAATCGTTAACCTCGCACGAGTGAGGACATTGAAGTGCAAGCACGAGTGAATAACCGACTTACGGGTGTACCTGATCCTAGTGACCCTTCTGGGTCACTAGACGACATAGTCACCCTCAAAGTCGTTCTGGTCTCTGCTAACCACTGAACTGCGCTCCCTTAAAGCTGAAGAAAGATGCCGGCAAAACGTACGTTCTGTTTGTTTGATTTGTTTGTACCGTTCAGGAGAAGCTCAAAATGACCTGCAGGCCTCTTTTTAATGAGGCCATGAGGGAGGAGGTTATGGCCGTTTAAAGCTTGATGCTTTCTCTAGTTGAAGCTTAGGTAAAACTTAGGTCATCATCGGCGTGTATGTGTAAGTCCAACAGGCGGATTGGTCCTGTTTCCGACGTCCCCCGGGTACGTTGTACAGGCGTGGCAAATCCTTGTGCAATCTTGTATATTATGTACTTTAGCTACTTTATATATATATATATACTTTATTCACCCCATTATTTTAGCTATCATTCAATCAGTAAGTAGCTAGTCTACTCGGAGTACAAAAAAATATCATATACAATTGAAATAAAAACTACATAGAAATTGTTACAGCTATTTACACTACATTCAAATTCACTAACTTCTATACATGTGACATAGAATCTCCTGTCTAAACCTGTCCTGAATCCGATGCCGCCTACTTTTCCACACAGATATGGATCTGTTCATGGACGTCATTTTCATGGCGTTTTACTGATAACGCAACGTTGCTTCTTTTGCCACAGATGTCTCTGAACTCCTTGCGTTCAGACTTCCCGTCCCAACTGACGGACACGGTGTACTTGAAATGGGAGTTCCCCATCAGGAAGCTGAACTTCGGCAAAGTTGTCGGACAGGGTGCGTTCGGTAAGGTGTACCACGCCATCGCTCACGACATCGACGGGAAACCAGGACCTGTTCCAGTCGCCGTCAAGACACTCAAAGGTGTTTCTCAATTTTTCAGAACATTCTTTGAGAAAATATAGCACGACGTAAAATGCAGTTGAGAGCACATACGTAAAGGCAATGTACATGCAAGAGCCAGTTACATGGCAAAAGGTATCAACTGTAGGCTGTTGACTGAATGTGAGTCATGAATACGATGAAATCAAATGCTTTAAGTACATTTCTTGTATTCTCTAGCTGATACGTGTCACTAGTTGGTTGGATGGAGTTGCCTATGTAATAATGTTGCAAGAAAATCAAGTATCTTGTTGCACCTGTCCGTCGGAATATTCACATGCCCAGTCGTGTTTTGCAAACCGACTCATTGAATTTGCTGGCGGTGGATTAGGCCAGTCTTTTTTTTAGAAATGGCGCCTTAGCCCTTTGGCGTCGAATCAATATGCGCACCGCCCACAAGTAACGATCACTGATGATAGACATGCTTCTGGTGGCAGTTACGGCAGTATCCTCGTGTCTCTCTGTCCCTTTAAGCGTACTTCAATGAATGGCGCTAATGCCGCGGCGCCCCGTTTATACAATCAATGTCCTGATCCCCTGTAGTGTGAACTAATCACCAAAGGACCAGAAACATCGTGCCAACTTCGTTTCAAGGCCACTTTTGGAGCTAAACGCTGGTGAGGGAGTTACAAATTTAAAGGTCACCAAACGCACGCTTTTGATTAAGATCTGCATGTATCGTGTATCTTATCTTGTTGCTGTTGTTGTTCACAATGGAGTGCCTAGCTATAGTGACACATAGGTCCGCAGGTTTCCTCGATGTTTCTGTAGCAAGGTGTGTGTGTGTTCGTGCGTGTGTGTGTGTGCGTGCGTGCGTGTGTGTGTGTGTGCGTGTGTGTGTGTGTATGTGCGTGTGTGTGTGTTATCTTTCTAAAAGTTCTAATCAGATGCCTCAAACCTAACCGTCTTCCAATCTGCCTGTTTCCATGATGCCTGAGCCAGACGGCGCCACGCTAGAGGAGAGGGATATCTTACAGAAGGAGCTCGACCAGCTCATCTACGTCGGCAGCCATCCCAACGTCATCAGACTGCTGGGAGCATGCAGCAGGAGGGGTAGGCAAAACGCACCTCAAATCGTTACTTACCTAAAGTACCTATAGTCATGGATCAAAGCCCCTCAACAGGCTATAATCGTTAACAATCTACGTACATCGTCAGCATATAGCACTGGCTCCAGCTTGTCATGTAGTTGTTGAAAACGTGGGTCGGTGCTTTCAGAGGCATCCACCTCAACGTCATCAGATATGCTGCCGGGAGTATGCAGCAGAAGTGGAAGGCAAAACGCACCTCAAGTTTCTAAGTGCCTGAAGTACGGAAAATCTGCGTACATCGTTACCATATAGCACTTGCTCCGGTTTTGTAGCCGTTGCTATCAGAGGCATTAGTCTGAGAGCTCAAGAAAGCAGAATGATTGCTATCCTGACGTCTAGGTGATTGGGAAAAATCTCTGGTGACCCTTGTCAGCTTTAAAAAGTGTAGCTTCCAAAGGTCAACCTATCGCTGCCGGGTAGTGTGCTAGAATACATAATGGTAACGCAACTACTTCACTTATTTCGTGTCCCTCTTGAGCACTGGGTGGGGAATCTGGACTTTGTAGCATTGTTAGATAAGTAGCTTTTAACTGAGCAGTGTGTCCGAGAATCCCAGAAAGCGTGCCGAAGAGAACTGAGCGCTGCTAACCACATGTGCCGTGTTTTCGTACCCAGGGATTCTCTGCATCATCATGGAGTACGCCGTGCACGGAAACCTGCGGGAGTTCCTGAAGGCTCGGCATCTGGTCAGTGATCTGGAGAGTGACCGCCAGCTGTGCGCTACGGGGACCGGGGTTCTACGAGATGCGGACCTGCTCAAAATGGCGCTGGACATCGCAAGGGGAATGGCTCATCTGGCATCTCTGAAGGTGATTCTCTGGCGGCCAAAGAAAGAAGAAAACAGCAGAAAAAACATATCCATGAAGATAAAGTCATCAAACGTTATCAACAACGCTGAATCTGAACGAAAAACTTGACTAACTCCTTATATTAGTAGAATGACATGAAGCAAACAAAGAAGCCATGAACTGGCTGCAGTACGCAAGATAAGATGATGATGAGTAGAGTGGAAAGATGTCGGTTAGCTCGAGGAATGAATCCACTCTACTTTATATTGACTAACTCTTTATGTTTCTCCCCTCAGTGCATCCATCGTGATCTGGCAGCACGTAACATCCTGGTGTTGGACGGCGGTGTGGCCAAAGTGTCAGACTTTGGCCTGGCCAGAGAAGCTAAGGAGAACGCATACTACTTCAAGGAGACCAAGGTCTGTAGAATGTGCTTACTTTGTAAATGCTAAGAAGTCTGTTTCAAAACCTGTTCTAAAACGCTTATGTTTTCACCCGATGATACTGTCTACGAGTGGATAACAAGCGCCTTGTATGGTACTTGAACATTTCTGCTGACCATTGTTAGTCCTTCGAGTAGTCTCTTGTGTTGGAGAAAAATAGAAAAAAATTAAGATTTTTAGTATTTAAGACGCCCGTCTGTTGAACTTCAATTTCTGTTAACTTCCAGGATGGTCGCATGCCGTTCAAGTGGATGGCACCAGAGACACTGCTGTCCGGCAGATACACCAGCAAAAGCGACGTGTAAGTTTTCCTTCCATATCACATTTCTTGCGGCGCCACAGCAAACAAACTGCATTACCGCAGCGATGATTGCGCTTTCTGATGAATGAGATTGTATTATATTACGCGTATTAAACTGAGGTATAGGCCACCAAAAATGAGTTATATATATAATGTATATATGTCACAGTAGAGATGGCAATTTAGGACAATCGGCGATTGTCCTAGGACAGACTGCGATCGCTTTACTTTGGTTCATCATATTTCCGTTGTTTCTCAATCAATTTCAATGCATTATATATCGTTGCAAAACCTGTGTAATTTCGTTTCCTATGATACCCAACTCATTATAATTGCAATCTCATGGAACGAGCACCAGGCCTGCTTAAGCGAGTGGGGTGTAGAAAAAAGGGCCCAGATTTCCATGCTAGTGTCAAACACTCTTGTGGTGGTGTTGTCCACATCGTGAATGTAACAGTGTGTGGAGGAATGTTATGTTCACAGCTACAGATAAGAGTAGATTTATTTAGACTGTTGGATGGGTAAATTAAAGTGTGGGCAACGAGGAGAACCCTACGCTGACTGTTGCACAGATCTAGATAGACTGATTGTTTTGTTGGAGTCAGTGTCATAGTGTGGGGCAGTACAACGTTAACTGCCAGAGGAAAAACCAGGCTAATCATCCTAAGCAACCTCGATGTGTCAAGACTTAGAGACAACTTCTCAATCCAGTCACATTTCCAAGGTCCTTACCTCTGCAATATGCAAGATCTGCAAGATGATAGTGCACGTCCATACAGGACAGAATGAGAGCCATTTCAGACCACCTCCAGGATGCAGGAATACAGAGGATAGAATGGCCCTCCTGCAGCCAAGATCTCAACACAATTGAACACAGTCTCAGACTCTGTGATCACTGATCAGCTTGGGCGAGCTGTGCATGCAAGAATGATCAACAGAACAACACTGTTCGACCTGCGACGACTCATTGTGGAAGAATAGCCAGGGGCCGCGTAACACAACTGGTGACAAGCACGAGGAGGATGTGCCGGGCTGTGGTGACAGTGCATGGCTTGTGTACTCAGTATTAAGCCACCTTCATCATAACTGAGGCTCCTTTACGCATTCTTTTGTTCGGATGAAGACTATCCTTGGCTTTCATATTAATGTGTTTTGTTGATTTAAGTTTCATATTACCCTCGTGCAAAAGCCACGTGCTACCAGCAGAAGAAAAAAATACTGAATTGAGCGTTTGACATTAGTAGGGCTAGGGTAATCTGGGCACTTTTTATGTGACCTGCTCGCATAAGCAGGTCTGGTGCTCGTTGCATTAATTTACAACCATATTAAGTTTGGTATCATGGGAAGGAAAATCACACAAGCTTTGTAATGATATATAAATCATTGAAATTGATCAAGAAACAACGGAGATATGATCGACCAAATTTAAGTTTCCAAATCTTTTGTGCTGAGTGTATAATATATGTATAACTCAGTTAACCGACTCTGGTCTGCATGGCCAGAGAAGCTAAAGATATGTATAATTCAGTTTTGCTTCCATTAGTTTCTATTTTCGTTTCTATTTTAATTCCATGCGTTTTGCTGCATGATTTGCTGTTTTGCGTTGCCTAATAAGTAACTAATTAACTCTACGTTGCCATTATTGGGCCCACAGGTGGTCGTTTGGCGTGCTGCTGTGGGAAATAACCACCCTGGGTAAGTGTCAATCATCCAGATCCATGTAGAAATGCCAAAGAACATAAGGCCACAGCAAGTAAATTTTATTACGGATGACATCAGCGCGCGTATTGATTTTCGCCTGATTTCGAAATAAAAAACAATAATTTTTTTACCCTTTGGCAATGGACAACATATTATAGATAGGACAATATATCGCAAACGCCTGTCAGTTCTATCCCCAAAACGTCCATAATGCCGTAAAAAGGCATTTGCACATGTAGAAATGGTAGGTATATATGGGGAATGGTGTTGTACAATCATATACAAGCTGTAGTAAGATTGCTCCTTGTCACCATCTTAACAAAAGCTTCGAAGGCACAGTGTAGCCCCGATACCAAGCTTGTAAATGGAATCAGTCTGTAACTGCTGTGTCAATGTCATCAACAACGTGTAATTCGATAAGTAATTCTTTAATGATGAATGAAAGACCTTAATTGTGCATTCATGCCCCGAGGGGCTAGGTACAGGTCGTCTAACTTAACACATGGAACATACAAGGACATAATACAACAATACAAGCTGTAAACATATAGTGTAGACAAAACGTGTTATTAAACTAAGCTAGTCCGGTAGAGTCGACTTCTTCTCGCTTCTTTGTACATGTGTAAATATATGAGCAGACAATATTTCTAATACAAGGATTATCCAGGCGTAATAAATATATGAATTTGTCTGTTGCATTAAGATATTCGAAATATGGGAATTTTTCTTTAATAAGGTTAAAAAATACACTTCTTTCGCTATCGTATAATTTACAGTCTAGGACGAAGTGTTGCTCATCTTCTACTCGATTTAAATTACAATGTTTCGACATGTAATCTGTGACAGCTAACCCGGAGTTTAGTAGTAGCCACTCTGTGTTTGATGTTGCTAATGGATAAATACTCTTCTTCTTTATACAATGACTTAAACAGACGGTAAGTTCGGAGTTTTATGAAGTGAATCGAACTACTGCTAGTAACAAATCCGATAGCAGGGTCAGATGAAGTAACTTTTGTCATGCAGTTTGAGTAGACCATTGTCTAGCTGTCTGTCTGTTGAAGACAGAATAAAAAGACGGTGTTTTCCGAGGCACGGTAATTGAGTCAGACCGTCAGGACAGCAATATCGGAGAGAACTTGTTTTCAGTTGAGACGAAGTGAGCAGAGCCAGCATCATATGGTCACAGTCAGTCTGCCTCAGGAGACTCCGGTTCCCAGTGTACGGTAAGCCTTGTCTCTGCGTCCTTTCTCTATTCCTGACGTGCTATGCAAACTCGAATCGATAGTGAATTTACTGTTGACACCAGTGTTGCTTACTGTTTTATCAAATACAGGAAAAAAAAAACTTGTTGGTTGTAATACCATCTTGTATCACTTCCATTCTTCTCACATGCTTTATTTCATTCAAGTTTAAAAATGTGTGCATCTTGTTTTTTTTTGCCCATCTTTTTTTCGCCCACGCGCATTAATTTTGGAGTCTGCAAAGGATGCCATCCGTAAAATTTACTTGCTGTGGCCTAATATGGAATACTAATGCTGACCCACCCTCATTAAATCAGGACCTCTATCGATATTACACGTTACATCGATAGGGGTCCTGATCTAATGAGGGTGATGCTGACCAGGAGACGTATAAAAACCAGAACAAGAGTTCGGAGACCTCATACCTCCGTGAAGTATTTAGTGCTTTTAGTAAATGTCATTTTTTATCATGTCATTGATTATGCATAAAAGGCCGTAAGTAGCGTAAATGGAAATTTAAAAAAAAATGCACAAATATCTATGGTAGTGACATTTACTAACATTGTTTAGCACAGTTGCGTAATAGCTTCATACTTTCAGGATTTTAAAACCACGCAAAATCGTGCCGTACGATGATCGCCTTAGTTTCGCGAACCTACAAAAACTCCGGCCACGATTTTCACTGAGTTCTCACATCACAACAACGTCGTATTTTTTGCATCATGGTTACTATACATTGTCATAGTGTTGTTAAAATTAATCATATATAGAAATGACTAAATAAATTGACTTTCAAAATCCAATTTTTCGGACCCTAATATTGCTTGGGTTTCCTTTAAATGATGGAACTTGCAATATTTACACCCCTCACGATGCATGGCATAGCACTGGCTGTCTGTCCCACCCGGAAAATATTAAACCTCTTTTGCAAGCCTTTTAGCCGACGCCGGCGTTTATTTTCGGGGAGAGCGCTGATTCGTGATTTTCAACATATTGGGGCCAGCTTCTTTTGCTGGACAAAACGCAGTTGCCGGCCCCAGCCTGCTCTCTTTCGGCATCAAAAGAGGCAATGATGTCTTTCGAAAGGCCACTCACAGGTTAATGTAGCAGCGTCTAGCCGAATTTCCCGGAAACCACAGTCCTCATCCCCTTCGCAAACTGCAGCGATAGCCTTGGGTTGTCCAAAGAGCTTATTATCTTCGTCTCAACCAGATTTCTCCGGCCCGTTCAGCCCTCGCTCTCTCGTTTATGCTGAGTTTCAGTGAATGTTTTACGGCGAGTGCTCCGGAAATACTTCGTAATGCTTTAAAACGAGTGTGACCCCGGCGACCGTTACTTAGAAAGTTGCGGGTCACCGCGCAAAGGGACTTGAATACTTCCCCGCACTGGTTATGTTTATTACGGGAAGTTTGCACATCCATGTCAGATGGTGATAAGTGCTTTTTAATGGACAATTTTGATGTCGAAAGAGAGCAGTCTTTCTAGGGCCAACAATTACGATTTTTCCAGCGAAAAAAACTGGCCCCGATACGTTGAAAATCACGAATCAGCGTAATGCCTGCAAATAAACGCCGGCGCCGGCCAGACAGCCTACAAATACGGTCTGATGATAACCTGATCTGGTGCAAATTGCTCAAAAGCTGTCAGGGAAGGGGCACTCTAGTGAACGTCGATCCTGCAGGTTGATAAGTAGCAGAGTTATCAACCAAGGATTGATGTGTTAAAAAAAATTATTTCGTATTTTACGAGAACCGTGATATAGAATGTAACTCGTTGCCATTAAGTACTGTAGGAGAATCCTCACTAAATAGCTTTAAATAATGGTTGCAGTCAGATGTGCAAAGACTAGGTGTGACAGGCCATTCAGTGTACAAATCAGCTGCTGCCGCACCGCGTGTTAAGCTGGTGTGTCACGCAGAAGGGCGTTTATACCGGCTATACAGATACAGATTCAACACTTGAACTTGCTAGGAGGCGCAAATTCACACCACTTTACCCTTATGTTAACACCTATCTGCCACCTAAAAATCAGCAAGACCGCAGCACGTCTAGGACCAAAGATACAAAACCATATGTCCTGCTTCAGTACCAAGGTCAACCACCAGAGGGCCCCAAATCACATTAAAACGGTCAGGCTTACAACACCTACCCATGCCTCAAATATCATCGAAATACATCCAGAGGTTGTTAATATTCCACTGGAAACACAAACGGTACGAAAACACAACAAGGAAACAACCCTGCAGGCTCCCAGAACTTTACAGCACTATACCCTTATCTTAACACGTACCTGACACCTAAGAATCAAGACCACTGCACGTCCTGGACCAAATATACTAAAGACAATTGCTCCTGCAGTACCAAATCAATCACCAGGAGGCCCAAAGTCGGGGTCACCCTACCTACCCACATACAAAATACAATCGCAATCCATCCGGTGGTTCTTGAGATATACATGTATCACCATACATCATCCAGAGTGAAAACATAAAGCATAACCTACTTGGCGAATATAATTAGGTCGGATGCAGGAGGCAAGATGATGTTATTGACCCTTTACTAAAGCCTTTGTGAAGGGTCAATGACATCATCTTGCCTCCTGCATCCGACCTAATTATATTCGCCAAGTAGAAATGGGTCATCATTATCGTCATTCTGCTGGACGACTCGTGGGCGACATTCATCTGTATTCAGGTGTCTTCGTGTAAAGCCTTTACATGAAGACACCTGAATACAGACGACTGTCGCCCACGAATCGTCCAGCAGAATGACGATAATGATGACCCATTTCTACATGTTTGGTACAGGAAGGGTTACTTAGTCTCACAACACCTTCCAACAACACACCAGATCATCTGAACCACCAATATGTTCAAGTTACACACAGAGGAATGGATTACATCTAAGATAGACACAAACCAACCCTCACAGCAATGGTGGCACGCTGAATGTTCTAATATTATTGTAACTGACCTCTGACTTTCAAAAGGCGGTCCAAGACGATCTTCATATTTTGGTTGTAGTATGTTGTTCTGTAGTTATTGCGATTCTTACTATTGTGTGCGTTGTGATAGTGTACGTTCTGTGTTTTTATATCCATGAAGAATAGATTACATTTCCCTCATCTAATGGATTTCTAATAAAACATCAAACATCATGAAACAGGGAGCAGCCCGTACCCCGGGATACCCACAGACAAGATCGTGACTCTGGTGCTGAGAGGATACCGGATGGGGAAGCCGCCGAACTGCCCTCAGGACATGTAAGTACTTTTCTCTTCCCAACAGAAACACCTTTCTGAATGATGTTTGATGAATTTCAGACTGATTGAAGCAAGGACACTGTATAATGTCATGCACATTATATAGTGTCCTTGCTAGTGCTGTTTTGATATAGTCACTGGGGTAAGGCAGGGATGTGTTCTATCCCCCCTATTGTTCATTGTCACCATTGATTATGTTATGCGCAATTCCTTGGACAATCCAAACTTTGGTTTAGTCTGGAAAGGGAGTAGGCGTCTCACCGACCTCGATTTCGCAGACGATATCGCTCTAACAGCTGAATCCCACCAAACCTTACAAGACATGACCACCAACACAGAGACAAACTCTGCCAAAGTAGGACTGAGGATTAGTGGGAACAAAACTAAAGCAATGCAGGTTGGTGAACCCCCCCCAAACACACAACTACAAATTAATGGAGAACCAACAGAAAACGTCACCCAGTTCACATACCTTGGCAGTGTTATCACTGCCGAAGGGGACTCTGACACAGATATAAACTCCCGCCTAGGCAAAGCAGCGGCGGTCTTCAGACGAATGAACACCGTGTGGTCCAGCAGGACACTTTCCAGAAAGCTCAAGGTCAAGCTACTTCAATCCGTAGTTCTCCCCACGGCTCTTTATGCCAGCGAGACGTGGAAAATTACAGCAAAAATGAAAAGAAAACTTGACGCATTCCAACAGCGGTGCCTTAGAAGGATATATAACATAACTTATAAAGATAGAACTACAAATGAAGAAGTTTACAATAGGAGTGGGACAAAACCCCTTAGTATCACCATCACGGAAAGACGAGTAAAATACACAGGTCATTTGTTTAGAATGCCTGTGGAGCGACACGCAAAAACAGCGCTCAAATGGAAACCCGACAAAGGGAAAAGAAAACGGGGAAGACCCAAGCTCACATGGAGGCACATGCTTCAGAAGGACATTGACGAACTGGGGATTACCTTGAAAGAAGCAGAAGACATGGCCCAAAACCGCACAAAATGGAGGATGCTTGCTGCCCGATGTGCCACTTGGCACGGGAGGATCTAAGTCTAAGTAAGTTGCTAGTGCCGTTTTGGAAAAATAGCATACTTCCAGCGTCAAACAGCAGGAAAACATGCAATAGCTCGCCGGACGAGCCTCCGGCGAAGCTTTAGATTTAAGGACATTTTCGGCAGCAATACGGGCGGTGACTTTTGATCACTGTGTGATGTTTCGAGACCGACCGTTGTTCGCACAGTGCAGGTGACTTTACCCCGTTCTATGTGACAGGGTAGAGTTTCAGGCGAAAAATACACTCGACTCTCACGCTAGCTCTGGCGATGAACAAATTCGGCCAAAGCTTGTTGCCCGTGTGATGTCGGCTTTATGAACAAACTTGCATGATTCAACCAACCAACCAACCAACCAACCAACCAACCAACCAACCAACCAGTCCACATGACGTTGTTCAATTTCAGATTCGACATGATGAAGAAGTGTTGGAGACCCACGCCTGCGGAGAGGCCGACCTTCCGGGACCTGAAGGATGCTCTGGAGAAACTCCTACAGTATCCGCCCGACGGCAAGAACCGGAAGGTCAGCTTGCATGCCATCCCGACCTACCTGTCATTTCTCTTACAGGGTTTATTGGTTGATCGTGTTCTTATACATGTGCATAATTTTGAAAAACTTTAATATGTTGTTATACATAAGCAATAGCAAAGCTTAGCTAATTGCGGCTAGTATTTTGTCCGATCGCAGTAAAGGTCTAGAGGTCAGAATGAAAACAGCTTGAATACAAAGTATAAATTAATGAATTGTGTAAAAGCTCAACTTTTATTCGAAACCTTTACTCACGTTGATTCCTAGCAATTGCCCTTGAAGGGGTCTTGAAAGACTTTTTCAACGTATGACACAGTAGAAAACACAACATTCCATAACGTCAAATACATAAGTAAAGGGGCCATGATTGCGACATGATGTTACTGTCACTGGAAAGAGTCATCTCACTCCCCCACAGGTGTCTACAGGACGAAGGCAGCTCCAGCAGAAGGCCAAACCGTGCGTGGACTGCTGTCTGGGGGATAACGGCAGCGCCCTCTGTCGCATCCCTACCGACAGTGCAGAGCAGCTGGATGTTTCGTGCACAAACTCATCAAAAGCATGAAAAGTTTCGTTGGCCTTCGTGTTCTCTGTGTCACTATAATGCAATATGTCTACAATAGGAGTGTGGACAGTGGCAACAATAGCAGAGAACAGTAACCACCACGCAATGTATACAGCTGTAACAATGTGCTGTTTCAAGCCCACTTACTGACCAGTCTAACTGGTCCGGACATTTTAGCTTTATGTTAAAACGTTGGATTTGTGAGCTAGCGGACCGAGTTCGATTCATGGGAAACAGGAGACTGTACTACTCGCCTCGAACGTTTCAGTGGTTCCCATGTCGGGAATCGAACCCAGGCCTTGTGGGTGAAAGCCACAAAATCTAATGACATTCCATTTCTAATGCCTGTGCATTATTTTGGAAATACTGATTCAGGGTATGTAGCAGTACTGTTTATAAACCATGGTTGTAGTTTTGCTGGCATTCCAAAGATTATATCGATGTTACTGCCTGTTCCTCTAAAATGTTGTGATGAATTTGTAGATATTAAGGCCAAAGATCTTATACATCATATTTGCTGGATTGATTTATTGTTTCTATGGATGATCTATATCTTCTGTAGATAACGTTCATGTGAGTTTTATTTGTTCATTTATTTATCATACAAATTCAGCAGGTGCCGGCAACAGGATCATAGTGGTCTAGCGGTTCAAGACCGTCACCTCCAGCTGAATACATTATATATACATGTATGTAACAGTGGGGATCAACCTCCACTAACTGATCAGTCTAACTGGTTCGGACCTTTAAGCCTAGTGGTTAGCGTGTTGGGTTCCCAAGCCGTGCGGATCGAGATCGGCGCGGGCTCGAATCCCGGGAGCGGCATATTCGCCCCTTTGGGTTTTTACATATATATACTTATAGTTTATTCTTATGGTAGCCTACGACAGATCTCTGTGTGAGGTAAAGACTGAACCAAAGGGCATGAATGTGACAGATCTCAGGTGAAAGCCATGCATTGTCAATACAGCATCTTACAAGTCTGATGTGTATGGAATTTTATAAAGCTTAAAGCTATATTTATCTCAGAATGTTAAACCAATGAGACTATAACCTCAGAAGGTAAATGGCACAATAAAATCAACACCTTGTAACCAGCCAACCAAATAAATCATTAGTCAGAACCAATTGCAAGCTTAGAAATTGTTTATTATAAGGCAAGAACAGTTGGTAATGAATTGGATACCAAAGGACAATAAACATTATCTTCCAAAAATGTAAGGAAAGTTAATGTCTCCTTTATTTCAAACAGATCTAGAAAAGCCTTACCAAGGCAATAGTACACGTACAAACGGTGTGGAGACAAACTGTATATGTAATATCAAGTTGGGAGCACACAAACCAAACACATCTCACTTCAAAACATTGATGAAAATTTCAACTTCAAAGAATCATCTGAAACAAACAGTACACAAAATGCAGGCAACACATTATATTAACTCACAAATAACTTGATCTTTGATTTCATATTGTTTGACATGAAAAACATAAATAAATAATGTGTGAGTTGCTGTTGATAAAAAAAATCTTGTTGAAAAAAATAGACATTCATCTGTCACTACAACATTTTCATAGCTTCTGCTCAAACAACTCAGAGGACTATTATTTTTATTGCTATTGACTTGCTTCACATCACATCAAATCAACAGCAGGATTTTAAACAGATAACTACCATAATAATCTTAAATTGATTACACAAAATAATTTCGGAACAATTTCCCCTGAGGAACAACACATTTCTAGAGCTGGATTTCTAGCGAGCTAAAAAACTCTTATCTAACACATTCAAGACAGAAAACATAATATTTCAGTCAAAACAACTTTGGAACAGATCATATGAAAGTTGCATAGATGCCAGGGATTTGGCAAGCAGCAAAGGCAGGAATTTGGCATTGTTGAGCAAAATGCTCATGTTTCTACTCTAAAACCTATCAGCGCCTACTGTAACTTCGTCATTTGTCTATAAGTAGTACTAGTAGCCATAGAATTGTAAGATGTCATGCCCTGTAACAGTTTTCTTTAGATTCTCTGATCACACATTATTCAGTCACCGACACAAATTGTCATATGTCCTGTAGGGCCTGCTTCAACTGCAAATCTCTCAGCTCCCGTTGTGGATTTTGGACAGAAAACTGTCCACATCCAAGTTGGCAGGAAATTTCAGCCTCCCGTGCTTGCCACCTCTTGATCTCTGAAATGGAAATGAGAGAGTGATGCCGCAATGGTTTGTTTATTTGACAGATCTCAATTAGTGAGTATATACATATACTACACTAGTCTTCCTGGAGTCATAATAATTACAAACACATTACATTACCAAGCCTATTAATACATTAGCATTACCTACACTTACAATAACACTTTAAGCACTCACAACCTATACCTAACCAGACTATCAACAACATTGTTAGCAATTGTTAGAGAAAATGTTTTCAACAATTTCAATTCAACTTTAAGAACAATTGAAGAAAAGAGAGCACAATGCTGTAGCAACTGTACCTGTTTGTTTGTCTTTGGTCTCTTGCCAGGCTATTAAGGAGAAAATAATAAAAAAAGAATTGATAAGTGACAACAGTCAACAGAAATATGATGTTTTTACTACAGCAATTTTCTTTTAAAATATGCAAGACTGCTTGGAAAGGTTTCCTTGACTTGCAAACACTACTTGCATTCTTGCTTTATCAGTACTGGTAGTCTGGTACCCACCTTAGCATCAGTGTCACTTCTTCCTCTCTTCTCTCCTCTTATCTCAACAATCACAGGGTTCGATTTGCTCACATCCCTCTTTCCTTCTGCTCTCTCATTCCCTTCTTCTACTCTTTCATCAAAAACACCTATTCTTTCCGTTGTACCATTGTCTGAATTTTCTCTGGATTGCAGTGTCATTCGGCCAGGAGTAACTTCTTGTGGCTTTGGAACAGAAATCTCTTGTGGGTTTCCCTCTGCTCTTTCCTCCTTTCCTTTTCCTGATTGTTGTGACAGTGTCTTTGAAGAGTCATTGACAGGACCCTGGGCTTTTTGACTGGCAATCATGCTCTGCATCTCACTATTCTGAGCCTCTGGTCTATCTAATGGAGACTGCAAAGTATCATCAGAGCCTCTGTCTGCATTTCCTTCTTCCAAAAAGGTAACATGCTTCCCTGTACTTCTCTTTTTCTGTGTCTTTTCTGAGTTTTCACTGTTTGTGACCATCTCTGTCCCTCTCTCACATACGCTTGTACATGTCTTACCATCAACACTACTTGCCCTTATTTCAACATTTTTATTTCCAGTGACAGCACTACGCGCTTCATCTGTGGAACTGATCTTTTCAGTGCTGTTAGCTGTGGTATTTCTGGTAGTTCTGTCTACGCCAGCTGTCCCAGGGACACCATGGTGCTGTGATCTTTGGAGGCCAGCAGTGTTATTTTCCTCCTGACTAACTGAGCTGTTCCCTGATGCTGGTGTATTCTCCTGGGCTACCGGAGACTTTGCATTGTTCACAATGACATCTCTTTTCTGATGCTGCTCTTTGGGTTCTAGCCCCTCAGTTCTTGTCTCTTTTTCTACAGATGTAGGAAGTACACTTTTACTCTTATCTGCTGCACTGCCCTCTGTGCCTGTATGTGAGATATTTGCTGATAGACATGTAGCTGTACCAGTTTTCTGGCTGTCTGTAGTATCCCCTGCAGTGCCTGTATGTAAGGTGTCTGCAGAGGTAGCGTTCCCTACTCTCTGTAATCCACTTGCTGTGGGTTTTCCATTATCATGGTCGTCCGATGCATCATCTGCAGTGCCTGAGTGTAGTGTGATTGCAGTAGCAAGGCTCACTAGAGTTTCTGCTGCTAAAGTTCTACTAGTTGATGGGCTGTCCGGGTTCACACCTTCAAACATCTCAGCTTTCAAGCACATGTCTTTCCTGTGTTTTTGCCTGCTCAATACCTTGCTCTCTTTCTGTACATTCTCCTTCTGTTTTCTACTTCTGTCCTTTGTGTTTTCTCTTGCTTGTGCTGATCTAATGCCTGTTGACCTTGGCAGTTGAACTCCTGTTGTTCTGTTGTCCTTAGGCGGGCTGCACCCTGCTGGAATGAAGGCCTCATCAGTTTCCTGTACCCTGCTTCTGCCGTTAGCTCCACGACTCTGACTGATCTCAACAGACGCAGCAATGTCCAAGTTTTCCACCACACATTCGGCTCTTCTCACACTCTGTTTTTCACTTAAGACAGGCACGTTCTTGCTCACAACCTCAACACTACTGACCGGGACCTGACCTTGCCCAGATTGGGAGATTATTGCCTTACTGACTAGAGGTTGGTTCACAGCACTATGGACGGCAACTTGACTTGAACTACCTGAAGTTTGCTGTTCTACAAACACAAGCTGCCTCTCCACTACATCTACAGCTGCAATAGCTGGAGGGGCTGTCTGCTGGGGTGCCTGGGGGACTGCCTGGGCTGGATTTCTCAGCTTCCTCCTCCCTGTAACTGCTGTTGATTTTGCTTGTTTGGGACGTTTGGGCTGGGAGGCCTGTTTCAGCCAGTGAACCCTGCCCTGGTTCCCCGGAGCCTGTTGTGAGGACGAGGAAGGAGAGCCTGACTCTGCCTCGTCACTCCCACCAAAGTCAAGGATACGGACATGGGCGGTTTTCACCCGGCCACTCAGGCTTGCCTGGTTGGACGACTTTCCTGGGCTTGTTTGCTTTCCGGGACTGGGCAAAACTATGCCCTGAAGAGGCTTGGCATCCTGTTCTCTTACTGTCAGCTGTTTTGTGGCGTATTTTGCAGGGGAGGGTGCCGGCAGTTTAGAGGAAATGGTTGTCTTTGGAAGTGGCTTCTTTCCTGGGACTGGTTTCGGAACCACATTTAGTCGACTTTGCCTGTTGGGCTGAGTGGCAGGCACAGTTTGTGTGTTTGTGGTAAAAACCATGTTGCTTCTTGTTGCGGCGACCCCTTGCTGATTAGAGGCTAACTGCAGCACTGGCAGGCCTACCGTTCCACCAACCAATGAAATACAAGCCATGCTACTGTTGGAGGATACAACAGAAGAGGGGATAGATGTCGAGTTCTGCTGTATGACTGCCATTCCTCTTGGAACAGCGATGACCTGAGGTGGGGCCACTGTTGCCAAGGGCTGGGTCTGCAACAAGACTGGGACTGCAGAAGGGAAGAAAGAATAGACAAAACACATGAAATACACTTCTAGACAAAACTGTGGTGACTAAAGGTTTTGGGGCTAGCAACACTAGGAAACATGCTACCCTATTTGCCACTAGGCACAAGAGGGGGACCGTCACCAACATTATTTTTTATATAAAAGGATGCCATCTTTCTCACTGTACTTGATTTAATACCATAGAATTTTACATGTAATTCCATTTATTCCCAAGTTGCCCTTTAGCAACTGAATTGAATGTTAACTGCTTTGAAATCAGAAATAAGGTCAATCACCTGTAGTTGTAAGCTGTGCAGGCTGTGGCTGGATGTTCTGTACACCTGTAGTTGTACTGTTCACTACTGCTGGGGTACAGGACACAGGCGCTGTGGGGGGCTGCAACACAACACTGCCAAGCACACTTGCACCAGTACTGGTCGTAGGTGCAGTACTGCTCACGAGTATAACTGATGACGTTGTGGTACATACATTTTGCAGAGTGCTACTGTTCCCTTGTTCTGTAGTGCTGCGAATGTTTGCGTTTGTTTCAGCAGACGATGACGGAAGCTGTTCTTCTGGCATGCCAATGTCTGACCAGTCTAAGGCATCAGTGAGGCTGATGGGAGTGGCAGTGTTCGACCTGTCCGTCCTACGTTCTTGTGTGCCTCTTGAACCGCTGACTGGAGTCTCTGAAAATGTTGGCAGCAACTTTGTTAACACGACTACTACTCAACTACTAGAACTACTGGAAATGGAGGAAAACTCCATCAAATAAAACAAACAACGATTAAATATCATTTCTCTTTGGTACAGGATAAAACTTTTGAGTACTATGCATACTGTGCGTACAAGGTAGCATACCAATGTTTCCAAGCATGTCAAAAAGGTCACTGAACTCGTCCAGGATGTTGGAGATCTCGCCGGCAGGGAGGGGTAAGGGTCCCACCTCTGCGTCCCCATGGTCCAGGGGTGCTGAGGGGGTGGTGGGGACAGAAACACTGTCGGTCTTTGTTGTTTCCTGTCCCTGTTCTTCACCTGAAATGAATTCATTTCTTAATTTCAGGTACATTGACCCATTGAGACATACATACAAATAGAGTGAACACAAAACAATTTGCAAGCATTTCTAGAAAAAAGTGTTCCTGCAGTGGAAGTCATATCTTAAAACATAGTATGCAGAGTACATTCTATCAATTCTGGCCTTCATTTGCTCTCTATACCCTAAGGCAACTGTCGCAAACCTTGATCTAGAAGAAAACAAATGTTGCAAAAGTCTTTTCAACACAAAGACTTCCAATGGACTGCTGCTTGATTACACTGTACGTCAAGAATCAAAGTAGAAACAGGGAGCAAAATCCTCAAAGAACTAAAACAATGCAACTTTCATGCAAGTTGCACATACCAGATAACAGGCATAAAAGACAGGTCTCCATACTTTGCAACCATTGTTCAACTTTCAGAGAAATCTGAGTTTGTACCATCTTGGCCAAAGTGGACTCTCCCAATGGTGTGTGCCAGCTTGGCCAGCAGGTCATCACTACTCAGTAGGTATTCCACCGGCTTCTGCAGCTCTGGTACAGCTGTCAGGCGCTTCGGAGCAGCTCTATAGAAAAGACAAAACACAGTCATGATTAACACAAACACATGCAGTACATGCAACTACATCAATTGTAAATGACAAAGTAAATGAGGTATTTGTCATCAACATAAATCCAAAATACAGGTTTTCATTTTTTATGAAATCAAATACATTTCCTACACAAAGGTTGACAGGAGTTGAAAGAACAAACCTTTTCCTTTTGGGAGACCTGGCATGTGAAAAGTCCTTCTCTGAACCTTCCTGATTCTGTAGAAAGTTCTTGACAGGAGTTGTAACAGGCGCTACAGTTGTAATAGGTGCTGTAGCTGTAACAGGCACTGGTGTTGGAGTTGCAACAGGTGTTGGAGTTGCAACAGGTGTTGGAGTTGCAACAGGTGTTGGAGTTGCAACAGGTACTGCAGCTATAAAGACATAACATTGAATAAGAAAATGTATATTAGACCATTTTATGCAGGATCACCAATCAACATTAAAACATTGGCAGCAGGCAGTCACATCGAAGAGGCAAGTTATGAAGAACAGGACACACTAAAAATAAAAAAGCTGAAGGCATTCCTCAATTGAGACTTATTTGATTAGAAATGGAAAATACACTAACTTCATCTAGTGTTGCCAGTAACATAACATTAGAACAATATAAAACATTTTTATGCCTTATTCACATCCCTCCCTACCTTCTTAAGACAACATAACAACACTTGGAGTTAGATATAATATCAATAGATCTTGTTGTTTTATGTAATACCGGTATAACCAGCCACTAGGTGTGTCTGTAAATCTGGTGTATTGTGCTAAAATTTTGTTAAACCAATAACTGATGCAGCAGCTACAACAGCAGCTTTAAATCACCTGTACAAGAAGGTGTTTGCACAGATGCAGGATGTCCCTGTCCTGAGCCAGGGGCAGATGTCACCAGCTGCTGCTGTCCTTCCCTGTTCACCACCACTGTTGTCATGGGTGAAGGCTGTGGTGCAGGTGCTATAACTACAGGTGTAGCCTGCACCTGTCCCCTCTGCAGGTGGTTCCTCCGCATGTTGGTCATCAGGTTAAAGGTGCGGTCTGGAATGCACAGGTTTGAGATAATGAGGAAGAGACTGGAAGCAACTGGACTACTGGTACAACAAACGTTATAAAACATGTTGTTATCATCATCACGTCAAACCACCACATTACAAAAGATCAGAAAGTTTTCAATATTGATGAAATTATTAAGACCACTTTTCATTTGAGCTTTCAAAAGTTGAGATATTGCATTATTAAATGGTAAAGGTTACATATGCAGCCTTGAGTAAATAAACAGATGATATCTCAGGTCTTACGTGATTGGCTGGAGGACTGTTTAGGGTGTGAACTGCCATGGAAACTGGATGACTGACCAGCAATGGCACCATGAGGGCCCTTGTAATGTCTGAAATAAAAATGATAAAGTTTGCTGTTGTTGTGATTTCTTCTTGGCTGAGGAGACTCAACTTAACAGAGCAAAAGCTGATATTACATTATCTATGGCCTGGCACACTAACAGAAATGCCTATATTGTATTACATGGAGGAATATGATATGAAGAAAGAAGCAGAACATGCTTACCTTATCTGTGACACAACAGTGTCCAGTTTCTTCCACAGCAGACCCAGCACATTGTTACCCTGCTGCAGTTCATCTGAAAACACATCACATATATTAAAGTAAACAAATCGAGCAACACTGCAACTTTATTCTTCATCATGTATTAAACACTGAGGAAACAGGCATGATTTTGAGTGGGGTTGGTTTTAGATTCGCAGCTAAAAAAAAAAATTGGCTAGTACATGTAGGTGACCTAACCATCACTGAGATGCATACACAGTATCAGGTTCTTTTAAGTTTAAAAACAGGTATGCAATCTTTCTGAAATAACGTTCAGAATGCATCCATCTGTATATCATAATCAAGAATAGCCTCAACTGTGCCAGATAATGTTTCTATAAATATAGTATTTTTCTTGCTGCCACTTTTTGACATTTCCTTGTCCTACCTTGTGTCCTGATGGCGGCATACTCCTCCAAAATACCCTTCAAGTCCTTCCCGAGAACAGGCTATGATATAGAATAAAACATGGAGTAAAAAAAAAGGTTTCAAGAAACACTTAGCCATAATGCTATCCCCAAATTTTATCCGATTGTCTTTATAAATTGTTTACCTGGATATCTAATTTTCATAAACCTAACATTAGAAGGTAAATATTTCCCTTTCATACTCACTCCTTTAATGACTGTCTATTTTGTTACTATAAGGATATCTTTCTCAATCCTAGCCACATGACACTGTGCACACAGGTAGAACTACTGCATGGGTGTCCTCACACCTGTATATAAACCCGCTGTCCCTGCGCTGCTGTCTGTCGTATCTCTGTCAGGTGAGGACTTTCCTCCAGGAACACCTGCTTACTCCTCACCAACCCCTCATCCGACAGGTAACCTATCCAAAGTAAAGGCATGATCTTCAGAACAGATTTACTACAATTGTTTCACAGATTATAACGTGTCACACAGTAACTATCATGTGAACCTGAGAAATCTGAAAACTAAAATAGCAGGTTTTTTCCATACTGCAGGAATGAACAGGAGGATCCTGTCAACAGTGAATTTTTCCACTGTTGGCAGAATCATCCTGTCAATAGTCTCAAGCTTATCGATTATGGGGAGGGGATGACAGAAGGTACCCTTCAAATTCCTAGAATCCCCCTGTAAGACTGCAATGATGAATATGTACGTCACACATCACGTAGAGGCAGAACGTGGGGCACAACTATTATCATGACCATAACGTAACGTAATAACTTTACCACCCCACCCCTCCCTCCCATAAAAATTACAGGCATAATTTGCGAGGGTGGATTTGGATCGAGGCCCTTGAATCAACACACGAATCACAGTTAGTATACAACGTCTAGCGAAGAATGTTAGCCTCAAAAAAAGACGTTACAGAACTAATCGAGTTTGTCAAAAACAAAACTCTTACTTTCCCCCTGCAAAACCGAGTTTTCCACTTGACGGAAAATATTTGTTGTTGAAACAAACTCACCAAGGACAAGCCTTGCGACATCAGATGACAAAATCATGTCGCTCTGTCACTGTAGTACGATAGGATGTACATCTAGACGGTACACACAAGCGCTCAGATGCCACAAAAATCGCATTTATCGCTAAAATGGAGCCACATAATCAGCTGGAACTACAATTTCTACCAAGCCAAGCTGCAAGAGGGCGCACTATCCCGCCACTGGGAGGTTGACCTCAGGTAACCTGCCGCACAACGGCAGGAAGTGATTTATTACGACATTTCATTTCCAAAAGGGATTTTTTTCAATGTTAGCATGGACTAACCAACAGCACAGCAATTATCAACATACACATAACATTATTTCTTAACATTACGGCTGAAATTCGTAATCTTATGTTTTGTTTTATCTTTTGAAGTGAGATTTTACGACTTTATTCGTCGGGAGCATGACGTCATTTCCGGTTATGGCGGACAGGTAGCAGTGGGGGGAACACAACAGTTTCTCTGCAGCGCAGACAGTCGCCGTAACTGCTCCGAAACTCTCCCAAACTTCGACACAGTGTGTGGACAGGTAACCTAATACTTTGTTCAGGTACAGAAGGTGACATTGGAAGGGCTTCTGTCTTATTTCTATGGTTGTTTTGTTGTGAAAAAGTATTTTGATTTCTGCGAGTCATTGCACCATGAATTTTTGGCACTCTGGCCCGACACGATGACATACTCGCACGAGCTATGGTGATCCCTGCACGTAAATATTTTCGCTATCTTGCAAAGAGGTTTGGCCAAATTTTGGGGCGTCTTGCTTAATTGCACCTGCCAGATGTGGACTATCCTGATTTAAATCTATAGCAAATTCTTCGTTGCATGAAAATTAAGACTTTTCACATTTTTAACGGAACGCCATATTTCTGTATGAAAATATGTTATAATATATGTGCCGGTTGCGTTGTTTTCTTAAGGCCTTAACTCTGGGTGAATACGTCAGAAAGATGGGGAGATAGATGGTTAGCGTGTTTCTCCTTGATCCGTAAGTCACGAAGCCGGCTGTTTGCTCACAGGATGTGCTCATTAACGGGAACTAATTTGTTTTCCATGCTAATTTGCTTTATGTCACTGACTTCCCGGTTTTCTGAAAGTAGTTTTGCTGATAATTATCACAGTTCAGCAATAGTTTTTGTCCCTGGTCCTTTGCAATCTCAGCTTGATGTATTATTTTGTGGGCATTTCCCAGATGAGTACTTTTGAATGATAGAATTGTGTGAATATTGTGAATTAGAGTTGCGTGAATACGAACAAATTGTTGAGTATAGTGTCTACAATACAGCTTTTCCTGGATGTAGTATTAAAACTCTTATGGAAAATTAAGTGCATTACTGGTAAATAAAAACACATTACTGATTTGTCTGGGATTGAAAATTGTGGCATTGATATTAGAAATTCCACCAATAAATCTTTTGCATGGTCTCTTCATCTATATCTCTCCAATATATCAACCTCAAATATGATTTAAAAGATTTTCATCCAACATCATCATTCTGCTTATAACGTTGGAACAAAGTAAATTAATTTTTACCTTATAAGTTATGAGTACTACAGGTGCATCTGATTACAAAGTTTGCACTAGTTGCAATGAAAATCAGGAGAGTAAAAAAGGAGTTATGTCTGACTGCAGGAATTGCTGGGAAGATGTCTGAGGCGGATGCAGACATGGCGAGCCAAGGGTCAGACCCAGACGACGAGGGCTTAAGCGACAGCAGCTACCAGGACTACAGTGATGAGGACATTAATGATTACTACAACTACGGCCCTGATGACATGGAACAGGTCAGAGTCAGTCAGACTGTCTTGTAACAAATTAGGGAATTACTAACAGTGCTTCAACCTGTCTCTGCAAATGTCTGTTATAATAAAAACACAATTGAACGTCTACCTGTCCTCCCACAGCAAGAAGACAGTTAAACATGGCAACAGATCAGTGAAGTTTCCATGCTGTTAACATATTAAAGAAAATGACAAACATATGTTAAGCTTTCGTGTAGTAAGTTGTATACGCATAAGTACAACTTAAGAGCTGTGAAGTAAGTGTTAAGTATAATCATGCTTAGTAATTTATTTATACTGTAGATCATTTTTGATAATAACACTATTTGGTGTTTGTACCCTTCTACTTTCAGGATGACAGGGGGCAGATTTTTGACCCAGAGGCCTTCGAATACTTTCTATTTAATAAAGAGGAGGCCTGTCAGTTTCTTGATGAGAAAGTAACAGAATTAACTCAGACAATACAGGTAATCAACATTCGCTTCCTTTCATGTGTTAGGTGGTAAAGCCTGAGTAGTAAAGAACTACATGCACATTGTGGAAAGAAGGCACCTGGAGGGTTCAAAAACGATTAGGGAATTCAAGGGTACAGGTAGTCTGTCTGTAAAGAAATGAAAAGGCAGTAGATTTTTCTGAACTTCTGCGTGACCTCCTTTTAGAAAAAGTAATGAAGTAGCATTTAGTTCTTTAAAATTGGCTATTCACTGGGAACTATGAATCAGAAAGCTAACCATGCACTATACACCCACTCCCCAACATTGTGAATACATGTATGTTCCTTATACTTGTATAAAGATAAGCAGGAATATGTGTGCCGATTGTGTGGTATGTCATGCATCGAACTCATGTAACTGTCACTGCATTCCACTTTGTAACCGCTGTATAGTTCTCCCCACAGGTGTCCCACACCATAGGTAAAGTACTGCTGCAAGCACACCAGTGGGTGTTAAGTGATGTTATGGAAAGGTCAGTATTCACAGCTCTGACCTAGGAACTTTGATTTCCTTCATTTTAAGCACGTTTTATGCATTCTGACAAATGAAGATCCTCTGTAAAAGGTGATTGCATAAGTTAAGATTGGGCTGTCTTCACACTGTGATGTGTTTTTCCTGAAATTTCAAGATAGTAATGGTTTCAAACAAAGACTTGTCTTGTGTTTTCATTCATACATTGTACTTTAGTTTTTGACTTACCCTTATTTGTGTCCAGGTTTAGGGAAGACTCTGTACAGTTAATGGTAGATTGCAGAATACTACCTCCTCCAAGTAGAGCAAAAGTAAGTACACAAAGGAGTTCTTTTTCTCTTCTTTTTAAATTTCTTCTTATTTCAATGTTATTGTTGTTCTGTTGTTATTAAGCTTCTTAGTTGTTTAAAGGCAATAAATACTGTACATGTATATGGTTAATCTGGTTCAATGGGAATTGTTAATGTAGATGGGTAGCTGGTGGAATGTGGCAAGTTTTACTCCATACTAACCTTCCTGGATGCAGCAACTTGATCACTTGCAATACTTGTGTTTATCAGCAGGTGGAGCCGCCCCCTAAGCAGTGCCCTGTGTGTCTGCAGGCCCAGGAGGAGAAGGACCTCCTGAGTCTCGCCTGCAACCACAAGTTCTGTACAGACTGCTGGCAGAGGTACTTCCAGGTGCAGGTAGAGGATGGCGTGGCCACAGGTAGGTGTACTCTACAGCCATCACTGTGTTTAAAAAAAGTCTTTGTTTGTACTTCAGTTCAGTGGTTGCCTCAAAATTGTTTGCAGTTGCATTGAACACTATAATGATGTGCTAGAGAAAACAAAATGAAGGTATAGAAGTCTTTTGAATAAGGAAAATTTTACCGCTTTTGGAAGCATGAAGTTCAATGGGAAGTATATGGAAGGGAAATACTGTGACTTTGAAGCGTTGATGAGACGAACATACGTAATAATTATAGATATGTACATAATGGCTTCCTAGTTATTTGGACACTCCTCTGATACACTAGATTTCTTATACAACATTAACAGCAGCACTTCCTTATATGTCCCCAGGAGTGGAGTGCATGTGGAGTGACTGTAGGCTCATCACAACAGAAGAATTTGCCCTCTCTATAGTAAAAAATGACCCAGTTATCCTTAGGAGATATCAACAGTTTGCCTTCAATGACTATATCAAGGTGAGTTCACCATATGGACTAAAGTGTCTGTCATAGCCATATTCTCACTTATTCGTCACTATCTATAGACAACTTACCAAGATATGACTAAAGGTAATGTTTGTCTATTAGACTTCATCTTTAAAAAGTTGTATAGCAAATAATATGTCCTACAATATCCTGGAATAGCTTGAACAATGATTTGGTACAGAAAAAGACAAAATAGAATATGAAGTTGTAACTGTGTAAGGCCTAGGAAAAATGTGCTTCCGGTTGCCCGATTGACCCTTGCAAAAGCCTACTGACATGGGACAATAAGACATCTGAGTGATGAAAAACTTAGTAGAATCGTTTTCCAACAGTAGGCAGGTCTTTGCTAGGGTCAGTCGGGTAAACTGTATTTGTTGAAAAGAAAAAAAGAAGAAGAAAAAAAGAAATCGCCGTATTCTGACCCTAATTTTTTCAGGACTGTAACCTGAAGTTTCCTTAATCTGCACATCTTGATACTGTTTTTAGTCAGTTTTTCCTGATGTTTCCTCCCCATGATAGGGCCACTACCAGCTGCGATGGTGCCCAGGCCCAGACTGTGATGTCCTGTTCATGGCACCACAGCCGCTGGGCAGAAAAGTACAGTGTAAGAAGTGCAAGACATGCTGCTGGTAGGTGTACTTCAGTTCAGTTCACTTTATTTGTTTAACCAGGAGAGGTATGGTCATTTTGAGCGTTTTTTCAAGTAATCCTGGGTCTATTCTCTAACATTTAAAACAATAACAGCAATAAGCATCATACACTATACACTAAAACAGCAATATCATCACATAAATGCATTGTAATGTAAGTCAACAATATCAATAACATAGATAATCGTAGGAAATTACAATGGTGTCAATTGATGAGTACCACTGATAAAGGTAATGCTTAAAGAGTTTCTAAGAAATATCTTCTTAAATGGATTTTTGAGTCTGAAGTACATTTAATGTAAGGTCTAGATATTGATATTTTAAGCCTACTAAACACACCAAATAATCTCCTTAGGTTGCTGTGATGCTGACAAATAAAACTGTTCATAACATGCATACTTTTAGTTGAGTTGTTTACCACATTATTACAAGCCAACATACAGTTGTAACTAAAACTTTGGAAGTGAATTTGTTTCATCCCTCCTTGTTTCCACACCTCCCAGTTTTAGGTGTTTGAAAGACTACCATGTACCAGCAGACTGCCCCACAATAGAGAGCTGGCTGCGGAAGTGTGCAGATGACTCCGAGACAGCCAACTACATCAGTGCACATACTAAAGATGTGAGTTAAATCTATTGAGGATACAGTACTTACATGTAGGTGTCAATGAGTTCCTCTCTACTACAGTTCTAGAGAAAAACAAACACCTCAATTCTGGATTGATACAAAATGTAACTCTGGTATTTGCAGACGTGACTGCTGCTGCTAATGTTGATGGAAACGGCAGTTTATAGACAGAACAAAGCCACTTGGTGGTAGGATCATTAATTAGTGAAATAAGATTATTGCTTATGATAAAAAAATTAAACCTGTATGGAGCACACAAAATTGTATCCATATACAGAACAATAAACCTGTTAATTGGTATAAGGCGCCATTGAAAACTTTATTGGTTGCTTGCTTTAGTTGCCAGTTTATCATTACACTGAATTATAAATGTCAAACTGACCTCCTTTGCTTGGTATGTCTTTCTACAGTGCCCGAAGTGTAACATTTGTATAGAGAAAAATGGAGGCTGCAACCATATGGTACGTTAACCTTGTCGTTGAGCACTTGCATCATGAAATGTAAGAAAAATAGAAAATGGAAAATTGTCATTGAATGTACATGCTTGCAGTAGTCAAAAGAAGAAGATGTTTACGGCTCAGTGTCACACTTCAAATAGATTCCAAGTATGTACATGTATATACAGTTTTATTTCTGTCACAATTTTTAGAATGCCAGTATCTATTGATATACATTGTATTATAAGCTTATCAACTTGGTAATATTCATCTGAACAACACAGATGTATGTGACTGTTTCAGACAAACATGAACATGTGTATATTTCAGGTGACATTCTTGTGCATGTTGCTGATAACTCAATATTGTGTGCATGTACTTGACAGCATGTTGGCTGTGTGTGAAACATTTATTGCATGTTTTTCACTTTCTTCTGCAGCAATGTTTCAAATGCAAGCATGGTGAGTAATGATTCTTTGTCTTCCAGCAATGTTATCAATGCCGGTACGGTAGGTAAAATTCCTGTGTTACAAAAATGCATCAAATGGATTGACACCTGTATATTAATGAAATAACCCATATTTTACAGTATCAAGGAACATAACAAGGTAGAAGAATAAAGCCTTGTGCAATACATTAGTGCATATGTCTCACCTTGTGAAAAAAGTTCTCTGTCCTACTTTCTACTACTTTATCTTTGTTCGGAAAACATTTGGGATACAGGAAACATTGTAGTCATTACCAGAGAAATGATTTTGTGTGATGGCCTTTTTACTTTACAAAGTGTGTGATCATGCCATGAAATGATTGCATTGAATCAGAATGTGTAGAATCTGATACATGTTGTACCTAATGTTGTACCGTTTGTGTTTACAGATTTCTGCTGGATGTGTCTTGGAGGTACGACTCTCATTCTTTGTCCTGCAATTCTTCCTGTGATAGTTTCATCCTTCTTTTAAAATATTTCAGAAATGCTTGGAGGGTTTTGGTGTGGAAGATGTAAAACTTTTCACTGTAATGATTAGTGGTAATGGCTAGTATTGCTGTACATCATGTACTTCATATTTGGTGCACATACATCTAGGGTAGGTTACTGTTGTATGGTTTATCCTAGATTAATTTCATACTTCAAACACGAACCTTGTTTGTGACATAGATGTTCCTTAGCTTTTCTTTTAGTCGATTTTTTTAATGCAGACTACGCTCATTCTGTTGTGTTTAATGCCTAGAGGGAGTATCTTAGTGCAATTGCTTTTTTTATAAAAACAAACTTGCAAAAATGCAAAATCCCTAAACAATAAGCCACTGAATATGATTGTGTTTACCAATGACTTTCACACCACAACAATTTCATTTGGGTGTTTGCCCCACAGATTGGAAGACCCACGGTAGTGAGTACTATGAGTGTAGCCGGTACAAGGAGAACCCTAATATTGCCAATGAGAGCGCTCAGGCACAGGCAAGGGAAGCTCTCAAGAAGTACCTCTTCTACTTTGAACGGGTATGCATTGTCCATGACGTACCTATGGTTTTATCAGAATAAATAGATTTGCTTCTGATATCCTCCAGTATTCTGTCCAGTCTCAGCTTATAAAGTACTTTCTAGAATGTTTTGTTTTGCAATGGTTGTTTTACATTTGAAGTGACTTGTCATTGTTCTATTGAAGATGGTTGTCCTCGAGAACTTTGCAATGAAAGTTGAATGCAGTTGGACGATTGGAGTTGGCCGTCTCCCTGAAATTGACGAATGAAAGTAGATAACTGTTGAGCAAAACCAATGTTGTTAGCCCTATTTCAGAAAGGGACCAATGTTATTGAGCTTTTAGTGCAGATGAACCAATACATCTCATTCAGAGAGGGACCAGTAAATTAAACTTTTAGTGCAACATTGCTTGGAGAGGGACCATTGAAATTGAGCTGGCAAATTAAATGAACCAATCAAGATGCTTCTTCTGTTGTGCTGTAGTTTGAGAACCACCAGAAGAGCCAAACCAATGTTATTGGCCATATTTTAGAAAGAAACCAATAGAATTGAACTTACAGTGCAAATGAGCCAATCACATTGCTCAGACCAATGAAATTGAGCTAGCAATTCAATTTTCAAACGAACCAATCAAGTTGCTTGTCCTGTTGCGCCCTAGTGGGAGAACCACCAGAAGAGCCTGAAGCTGGAGGAGCAGACGTTCCAGCGGATCCAGCACCGCATCAAGGAGAAGGTCATGAACAACATGGGCACCTGGATCGACTGGCAGTACCTGCTGGACGCAGCCAATCTCCTACACAAGGTCGGCAGCCTTTGGGCTTTTTCTATTCATTTATTTTTCATCGGGATCATAGACACAAATACAGGGACATAATGGTGATGTACTCAGGTTTTCCTTTGTTCTATCTTCTTAAAAAAAAATGTCCATTTGAAAAGAAAACTTGAAAGGGCAACAACTCTTTGATGTTGTAAGGTGAAAATCGCATCTGTGAAAATGAAACTTAAAAAGTAAGGTCTTCTCTTCAGTGAATGGTGACTTTCCCACATTAGGACACTACCATAAGAGTACAGTCAAACCTGCCTAGGCGACCACCTTTTCAACGCGACCACCTGGTCATGGCGACCGCTTTTTCTCGGTCCCGAAATTTTTCCCCATAGGCACAAGCATTAAGCTGCCTGCCCAAGGCGACCACCCGTCCAACGCGACCGCCATGAATTAGGACCGCACAGAGCACAATCCCTGCTCATGGCGACCACATTTTTCCGGCGTGTGGTGACATCGAATTTTGCTGTCGGATTTCGCGGAAATTTTCTTAAGACCTTGACGGACAAGAATATATCAAAAGCATTGATTCCTCCACAAAGTATTTTAATGAAACGTTCCCACTATAAACATTGTAAATACAAAGGATTGTGAATGTACTTAGATATCGATGTTGTTGTGCCCATCGTTATCTTATAGTTTACCGCAAGCTCGGTTCGGTTTGAACTCAATTTTCAAAACGATCACGTAGTGCATGGCGTCAAAAAGTCAGATTTCACTGAAATTACTATCAATTTCTTGTATTTTCAACAAAAATGTGTCTCTGCCTTACTAAATTCCGCCGGAAAATGACTCCGCAGTGGAGGGCAAAACGTTGGCCGAGACATGTTGTTTCTTGGTCCGCGACGCCATCTTGTTTCAGCGCAGCATAACGCTGACTTTTCTAAAACACGACGCTTCTGTGTATGAATATCTAGAATACTCTCTTTATTGATGAAAATTAATATTCTTATATTCTTGTTATTTTCATGACTCTCACAAACCTTTATTGGGCGCTGCTTGCTTGTAATCGCCGACGCTGTGCGTTCTGCTCCACTGTTACCTTTCGATGCGGTTGCGTGCTCGGCGGCGGTATCACAACTTTCCGTTCTCATCCTTCAGTTGTCAGATCGAAAACTTTTTGCCGCTTTAATCCAGCGGTCGGCTCCCAAAAGAAGGCTGGGATTTTCTAGGGATTTGTCTCAGGCCTTAAAACCTAGATTTTATACGCGCGTGTGTGTGTGTACTCTTACTTTAACGTAACGTGTGAATGCGGGAGGGCGCTGCAAGGTCATCGAGGCAGACATTGTTTTTAGTCAAAATTACGACGAACATTTGTTCACGATGTAACGGTATACAAATATTACAACGATTACAGAAAATGTAATTTTTGTAGGATCTTTCTGTCAATGAGAATTGAACCTGCTGTCTAAAATCACATAATTTTCCATCCATCTACGTGGTACACGGTATTTGAACACCTCGAGCTGGAAACATGTTATGATTGGAATCCTCTTCATGGCGACCACCTGTCCATCGCGACCGATTTTGCTCGGTCCCCCGGGTGGTCGCCTTGGGCAGGTTTGACTGTAATAAGATAAATCCCCACGTAAAGGCAGTGCCATGCCATTGAGATGGGCCTCCCTGGCTAAAACAGCAATGAATAAATAGGCAATAAAAATGAATTTTTTATCTTTAACCCATAGAACATCAGTCCTACAGTTATAGAAATATACTAATTTTGTTATCTTTTCTGCACAGTGCCGTTACACCCTAGAGTACACCTACCCTTATGCATACTACCAGGATGGAGGCCCTCGCAAGAAGCTGGTAGGATCATATCTCCTAATGTCTTCCTGAAATATGTTTCCAGTCCCTACTGTTTGAACATGTATTTGTACATATTGGAGTACACATAACACATACGGTAATATCTTGAACTCTGTACTGTGTTGCTGGAAATCATACCTGATAATGCTTAAACGATTCTAAAAGTATACAAAAGCAGGCACATTTTTTTTCCTGTTTGAGAAGCTAAGTTGTTGCTTTTGTTGTCCAACATTCCCTTCCCAGTTCGAGTACCAGCAGGCTCAGTTGGAGGCCGAGATTGAGAACCTGTCCTGGAAGATCGAACGTGCCGAGCAGACGGACAGAGGGGTGAGCAGTTTTTCATGAGTACTAAGTAAATTTGAAGTTTCCCTTTGGCAAAAATCTGACCACATGTACTTTTTAAAAGAGATGCAGGTATATATAGCTGTGTGTGAGTTGAAGAACTGGTGTACAATAGCACCCACTGTTAGGTAAAGTTTTGCAAGAAATCGCAATTATTTCCATGTAATTTTGAAGTTTTCTGTATTCCTGTAGGACTTAGAAAACCAGATGGATATCACAGAGAAGCGCCGACTGACTCTGCTGAGGGACTTCTCCGAGAGCTGAGAGCTGGCCTTCCTCTGTTAAACCTCCTACCATCCTCATCACCATATCCACCTCTTCTACAACATCACCTCCAGCACAGGGGTGTGCCACACCTCCCCTGTCCTACACTCGAACCTCTCTGACCCCTGGTCAGATTAAATCTAGGGTTCCAAGTTCAATTCTATCCCAGGTCATAGATGGTGGCACATTTGGCAGAGCCTAATTTTTCTGGCCTGGGATGTCTGCGTATGCCATCGACCTTTAGGATTCACTCTGACATGTTGATAACTCGGCCCACACTGCTGCTAACTGTACATGTTAGCTCCTACTGCTGCCTTCCAGCTAGAAAGGATAGGAATGAAATAGACTAAGTGTCCACAGTACACAGATGTGAAAATCATGCCCTACGTTTAAGACGATGAGAAACTAAATGGTACGTAGAGTAATGCATAATGCCCTCGGTGGAAGGTTTTGTTGTTAATTACCTGGCTTCCTTGTCTCTTTGTTGCAATGCAGGCCTAAGAGTAGTATAGTCATGTTTGACCCAGAAGAGAAAATGAACTGTTAACGAGAAATCTCTATTTCAAAATTCTACACGAGTCGGCCAGTTCAGTGGAGCATGGTCTTCTCTACAAGTTGACTTCATGTTCTAATAAGTTCAAATTTGATATCATACATTCTCAAGTCTGAAATGAAATCATCTTCTTCTCAAGAACTCTGGGATTTGTCTTCAGAAACCACCAACAGAAAATCTTTGCACTCAACAAGAAGAAATAGTTAGGTGTGGGAAAAGCTAAAGAAAGAAAAAGTTCACAATACCTGCTGCCAGTTTGAAAATGGTGGATCTGTCCTGTACAAGCACAATTCTGACACAGCAAAACTGTTCGTATGTACCCACCGTAGTTTGTCTCCATACACAATGTACACTATACATGTGTATGAATAATTTTCTATATCCATAGAGGGAAAGAGCAGCCTGTGTATGTCGGCAGATGATAAGAAACTTTGTTGCCCGGTTTGATACAGTACGAAAATATGAACGTAACAGGAATTGCTGCATTTGGGCAACACCTCAGGGCCATTGCCTTTCTGTAAAGCACAGTAAGCGGCATGTTTGCTGGATTTCAAGATAAAAAAGCATTTACAAAGCTGAAAATGACATCTATTTTGTAGCTTGCATCAACTTCCAGGTGGTCACAGACATGTAAGTTCTTTTGTCAAACTCCTACTAAGTACAGTAGTATACCAAAGATTTCAGTTAGTGGAACTTTTGGGTTGTTAAAATGAGCTTAATGCATCATTTACAAGAAACGAAAAAGAATATTATTCTTCTTGAGTCCAGGATTGGCTGATCATCATAAAAGTAGAAGCAAGGAAAGGTGTTCCTCAAATGATAAATACACAGCAACAAAAGCTTAAGCTTACACAAGGAACATAGCAACAATCCTACATGTAGGTCTTGGTTGTTGTAAATTACAGTGCTCTTCCTATGCTTTGTGTCTGTTTTAGTTTCTATCTCATAGTGCCTCCTCTCTGCATCATTGTCGGGAATTCAAATGGAAATTTTTGGCCTTGACAAGGAGTTGTCTTCCCAATAGCTCATTCTTATGTTACATGTACATGTATTTAACCCCTCAATTCTATTCTGGTCTACTTCCTTTGATTGACAACTATGATATGAACTGTTCCCAATTTGTTGCACATCGCTTTGCTTGGAAGTACATAGTAGACATTCTGTGATGTGTGCCATGGAAATCATAAAGCATATCATATGACACAATGGTGAAGAATGGCTCAACTGAAAGCTAGTATCTGGAAGGAAATTGTAGTATAATGTGTTCTCACATACACATTGAAACACAAGTTCTAAACCAGAGCTCTACTGTGTGGTTATGCTCTGGTGAATTGCAAAGTTTCTCGTATGTTTTAAAAACACACTAAAAGCTGCAGCCTAATGTGCTATGTATTGCTCTCTGTGAATTGGAATTATTTTAATGAGTAATGGTGCCATTGTAACCTTATGAAACAAAACGTTTCTCCGGTGTTTGGCTTTGTATCAAAAATTGTCTTGGAGCTTCGGATCACTACTGTAACAGTGCTTACATTGAACTATGTCTATCCGCACCCTCTAAATACCGCCGGTAATGTCAGTATCTGGGAGAAGGAATAATGTGAGAAGACACTGCAATAGGTGTTTGTTGTGTTATGATATTTGAAGTTGCCATTGTTCTCCAGTTATTCTGTGCAAGGCTTGTCTCAAGACACATCCCCAGCTTTCACTGTTTTGCCAGGAGAGTTGTAAGTTTTATACATGGAGTATCTGTGAGATACAAATGTCCCATGTTTTTGTCTGCACTACTTTAAGGTGTAACTACATACTTAAAATCAGTTTCAGAGGTAGTTGGCTTGCCCCAGTCTTCAATTCATTGAGAATGATATAGATTTTGGACTGGAGAGCTGCTCTAGAATAGGGAGAAGATATTGAGTATGTTGGTTGGCAAGTAGTGTAGGCCATAATTTAAGTACCACTACAAGTATTTTCATCAGCAATATGGTTATCCCATGTGCGTTATATTATGTAAGATAAAGACGAATCTGTATGCTTGACAGAAGCATTTTTGTAACGTAAAAAAATGATTTCGATGTTGCCCTGTAGTCCACAGTATGGCAGAGTTTCAAATAAAAGAAGAAAAAAAGTTTTATGGATGACTTTCTCCGATTATTTTGTCAGTTGTTCCTTTCTGCTGAGTCCATCTATGCCTTGGTTTGATCCCTCATTTCCCTCTCGATCCGTCAGTTCAGAGTAAGATGCAGTGCTTCTCTGTCCACTAGAGGGCGCTGTCCTCATTGGTCCAGGACCTTGCGCATGCAGTTGTCACTATAGCTAGGCCCAGTGTGTGTACACAAATCAATAGCCAAGAAGATAAGAACTTAGGTGCGTGACGACTACTTCGACGAATCCGCAAAAACAATCTACTGGCATACGTGTTTCTTTATGCAAATTATAACGTTGCTAAATGGATAAGTACTACAGGTTTCCACCTTATTTAACACGTCATTGTAGCTGACCATAACATCCTTTGAAGATGACATTTCAGTTGACGTCATTGGTGCAAAGCCCTACAGGGGAGCTCTTCATATTTGGAACCTGACGTCATGTCATAATGTCTAGATGCCTGTTTTGTTTGGAAGAAAACAACAGATTCCCGCTTTCTGAGTAGATAGATCCTGTATCGGCATGGATTTCAAATATACTATGTCTCCGGATTTCCTGTGTACTTCTGTGCCTGTCCTTGTGACATGTTTGTCTCACCCCCTGTGTTGTATTTTCAGCCACTTTCTAACCCTCCCTTTCTTTCTTTTCCGACTGCCCAGTTCTCCTATGAAGAAGTAGTAGCGATTTATTTCAACCAGAACTTTTATCCCTAAAGTCTTTATTTCAAATCACAACTTGTATTTTTTTTAAATTCAGAACTCGTTTTGGTTTATATTTGTTGGTGACATTTGTCAGGCTGCACCCTTACCATGTTTGAAAACCCAGAGCAAGTCCACAGATTCCCCATTTCCTGTGCCCTTCTATACCTGTCCGTGTGACCTGTTTGTCTTCCTCTTCCTTTCTCTCCTTCTCATGCTCATGAATAACAATGCCAATTTATACCAAGTAGTAGCAAATTTTATTTCAACCACGACTTTTGTCCCTTGAGTCCTTATTTCAAATCACAACTTCCAAGAACTTGTAGTTCTTTATTTACAACTTTGATTTCGTCTTAGTTCTTTATTTACATTTTTGGTCGGAATCGTGTCAAGGACAAATTCATTTGCAAATATTGCAGCATAGTTCAGCAGTCCGGCTGCACCCTTGCCATGTTGGAGAACCCCGAGTAGATCCAGGGGCTGGGGCGGCCCTTGAGCGTGACTTTGGGGCCCAGAGTCGTCCCTCTTGCGGCCTGCCCTTTCCTCACCGTGTAATTGTCTGGTCCCGGGGTCAACTCCTCTGTGAGGGAAAATTGATGTAATTGGTGAGTAATTAGCCTTAAACTTTAGTGGGCGGCGAAAGACGACATGTTTGGGCCAAAAATGGAGTATAATTTACACTTTCAGAGCCAGCCGACAGTCAATGGCATGGACTCATAAACCACAGCTCTCCAGAGGATCGACACAACTCGCGTGTTTCCGAAAAAGTTGGACAAAAGACAACGAAGTTCTCTTGTCGCCCGCCAGACACGCGAGGATAGCGTGAGCGTGTGGTTTCTCGTGTCAGATATCACAGTCTGCACAGACACTGGTTTGATTGTCTGTAAATATAACAGGCTCAGCTAGAATAGAGACTGGCGTTTTGGCGCTGAAAAAGCTTGTGTTGTTGCCAACCTCATTAACAGAGATGAGCCAATATGAGTGACCTCAAAGGCTTTTCGGCTTAAGTAGGCGACATTTCTTCATTCATTTTCCCGAACCTAAAAAGGGATTTCTCTAAGAAACTAGAACCCGAACACCAGTAATCTTCCAACGTGTGCAGACTTACTTTTAGCGGCTTTCTTCCTCCCTCCCATGCTGTACTTCGGAGCTCCTCCGGTTGGGACTCGCGGAGAATAGGCCGCTGGTCCGGGACCGACTTTCTCTGGAAGAAGCACACGTTTACTCATATCACCACGATAGCATGATACAAAGGTTTATAAACACTTGATAATTATATCTCCGATAAATATAAAACGAGACGGTCGGGCTTTTAAACAGAACGACAAAATATCATCTTGAAAAACGACACAACTAGGTCTTCTGAGCCGTCGATTTAACCCTTTTACCACTTCAAAATAATAACGAGTTTGAAACATTTCAGATTCTGCAAAGTGCACCTAGGTTTAAATGAAGCCGTAGACCATACATGTGCCACAAACGTGTTTATCCGTACGTACTGTCGGGAGGGTAGACTCTCTGGCCCATGGAGTATCGGGGCGCACTCTTAGCGTGAGGCGGCCGCTCCGGCAGGTTGTAGTGGGTGGGACCAGGTCTGTCGTCTGCGAGAGGGGAAAGGAGATGTCTCTAAACCATTTTGACAATAGTGAAAACACGATGTTGTTGATTTCTTTTGGAAAGACGCCATCCAGTGAGTTGATTTAGTTCAGGCACGCAAGACATTCAAAGTGAGACGAGACTGAATTAAGAGTCAGAAAAGATCAGAACATAATGAATAGAGTACTGTTTGAAGGAGAGGAATTCTAATTTGATCTGGGTGTGGCTCCACGTAGTCTAGTCTGATAAAAAGGACAGACGTGGCATTTGTGAAGCTTACTCGTTTAATGTCAAAAGAAAACTGCAACAGATTTACTCATTCATTTAGTCTTAAAATGTACATTTGAACACCACCTTAGAGGACACGGGTCTTCTGTCGTCTACTAAAGTTTTGAATCGGTTATGTACAGGGTTTGAAATGTTCTATTTGAAAAATCTCAACAGACGATAACGTTACAATCAAAACTCACCCTTCGACGAGGCAGGCCGCCTGCCGATGGAGTGTGCCGTGCCGTCATTCGTCAGCAAACTGGGCAGGTTGTAGTTCCCCGGGCCAGGGACGTCACCTTTCACTGCAAAAGTACACTCTTGTCTATTTAAAATGATTTTCCTCAGGTTAAACGTTTGCGATGTGTTCGAGTCATATAAGATGTATCTACCGCAGGTCTAGTGTGGATATGTTGTTATGATTAAATCTACACTCTGGTTAACTCCATATTTATAAGAAATGGTTCTTATTTCTAAAATTGATTTTGTACTGCATGTATGTGTAATGATTTGCTACTTGTGGCACATATCATTGCCCAGCAAAAAAAGAACACCTCACGAAAGAATAAATCTAAACGAGACAAAACTCTGGACTTGAAAAGAGGACTGCAGTCTTGTGAAAACTTTGTTGGCTTGAAGCGAAGCTGGAGTCCCATCGACATTGAGGTCTTTGGCCGAACTGTTCCGGGATGAACTGCTGTTTGCTAAAGGACAGATTCAGTCCAAACCAGTCACATTGCTCGCATTTCACACAATGTATACCAGAGGGTACCACAGTATATATGTCAGCTGACGTACCCTTACTGGGATAGTTCAACACATCCGGCCAGCATGGGGCCATCCGCTTGGCCATGGAGTAGGACGGGCCCTTCCTACAGTTGGCCTTGGTGATGGTGTGGTCCGTGGGACTGGGCCGGGTCTCGGCTGGTAGGGTAAGGCAAGCGGACATAAACAGGAGTTAGCTCTGTCCTTGGTGCTGATACGGGCATCACTAAAGGAGGTGACATTCATGTAACGGCTGTAATTCACTGTGTTTGAGCCAGCGCCAGACTATTCTGCGTAGAAGCGATCATAGCAGCGAACTGGAGCTATTAGGATGGATACATGGCTAGTTACCCTTACCTTTGGGCTCGAACCACCGGTATGTCAGCTGTGCCGTGGGGGCGAGGTGCCACTGTTCCCGAGCGGCGTAGGTGTTGGGGCTCGGTGTGTAATATTCTGAAGTGACGTGGGACAAAAATAGAACCATGGTAGCGTAAGACGGAACATCGCTTGAAACTGACCGCCAGTTAGCATGAGAGCTTCTTCAACAAATCACACAAACAGCCCAGAGCTGCGATTTGAACCACAATGCACAGATAGCATGGCACGATACAAATTTATAAGAAGAAACGTGCACTGCTTGAGCGATCCTGAAGAAAACATTGAGAAACAGCTTAGGTATAGTATAGCGTTTGATTAGTTTTATGATTTTCGTGCTCCGAAGCGACAGTATTTAACGAAAAGTGGATCCTATCAGTATATAAATTGAATAACTCTCATATAGTTTGACCGAACTCCGTTTCTATAGATGTAATGACTCACTCTTCTTGATGTTGTGCCTGCTCCGTAGTGACGTGGACACCCCCGTGCCCACCGTCGTTCCCAGGTCGTAGTTGTTCGGAGGAGGTCCCTCCTTCCCCGGCACAGGCGTCAGGTCGGGCAGCCGCTTGGCGAGAGAGTAACACGGCATGTACCGAACGTCCATGATGGTGTATTCTGCCGGGCCTGCACATAACGACAAGGAAGTTAAGTTCGTATTTTAGGAATACAGTTATGATACTCAGGATGTGAGTTTTGGAAATATCAAACATACATGTACCTCACAATCATTAAGTGATGAAAAACAACAGTGATTTAAGATTGAAATGAAATTATGAAAATAGAAAAGGATCCGGAAAGCGTTTTGAAAGCGGTACGTACCTGGCCCGTCAGGAAACCTCTGGGCGATAGCCTGGCCCATAGACGGCTTAGGTCCGCGGCCCCAGTACCGGGAGTTTGGACGGTAACTCAGACCAGGAGTCTTGAATCCTACAGGATCACAGGAATATTAGCAATAGAATATATCTTCCAATTTTTTGTTTACATCTGTGGGCCTATGGATATGACTAGGTGTGACGTTATACTATGATCATATATCACGATCAATATTTGAGAAGTGAGCACTAAGCTTAAGATGGAGACGAATATTTTAAATACAGTACATCACATTTGTAATTGCTGGTGAATGACAGTAATGGTTGTAATGTGTGTATAGATGACGTGGTTCACCGTACCATGAGTGTCCACGGGCTGCACGCGCAGGTCGGGGTAGCCGGGGTTCACACCGTGAGGACGGCGGGACTGGATCCCGAACTTCGGGCCTTTCGACCCGGTTTCGCGACTGCGCACGGCGTAAGTGGCCGGACCTAGACTGCAGGTCACGTGTTTTTCGGCTGGAAAATAAGTAATGAGCATTAAAACACCCACATTTTGGAACATTTCTATGATTTTAGTATTGAAATCTTTGGTTTAGAAATTCGATAGATACTGATTTGATATTGGAAAGCAATCGTCGACGTCATTTCGACAATGCTTTACACACGATTTTGACGTTACTCGTCATCATTCATCACTACTATTTCTGGGCAGCTAGATCCCCCGATAGATGCCCTAGCAGGTAAGGGTAACTTACGTTTTACATCGTACGGATATGTACGTCCCTTCTCCTTCAGCGTCACGGTGCGCCGCTTCCACACAAGGTCCTGCTTCGTGTCGTAGTCGGCCGGACAAGGTTCTAGGACAAACAGCACAGCGTAAGAACAGTACCAATGACAGCCGGCTGAGCATTCAAAACCTTAACAATATAAGACGTGATAACCGGGAATGCATAGCTATATTCTGGAAACGTATCTTTGTTATCTTCACTGTACATTACCGTTTGAATAGCCTACATAGCAGGCCTGGCCTCAAAGCTCGCCTGATAGCAATCAGAAAACTAGCCTGGATGCCAGACCCCCAATCTCTGAAATATCTATCGTTTGACATCCAGGCTATCAGAAAACCGGTACCAATCAGAATACCGGCGATATATAATCAGAAAACAACACATGATCGGCGAAAAGGCGAAGCACTGAAGCCTGCTGGGAGCTGACAGAATGTATGTCAATGAGAGGTCACAACTTTGTAATTTGAAAAGCAAAGGTAAAGAATTGCGTACTGTCGCCTTCCCCCTGATGCCTCTGCTTGCCCGAGATGGAGTACTGCGGCGCCTGGGGTTTGGTCGGGTCAACCCTCGGGCTGTAGTCAGCCGGCCCTGGTTGGCCGTCTGAAAAGGATTCACAACGAGGGAAGAAAGGTGAGTGGGTGGGTGAGTGAGTGAGTGAGTGAGTGAGATTGATGATAAATTGATTGATTGATTGATTGATTAATTGGTTGATTGATTGATTGATTGATAAATTGGTAGCAGTCATAGTTCACAAATTCACAAAGAGAAAAGAAGGGGTGACTGAGTGTTATGCTTGAGTTAGTGAGTGAGTGAGTGAGTGAGTGAGTGAGTGAGTGAGTGAGTGAGTGAGTGAGTGAGTGAGTGAGTGAGTGAGTGAGTGAGTGAGTGAGTGAGTGAGTGACTAAGTGCATTAATAAATGGGAAGCAGCCACAGTTGACTGACATAATTTTCCTTCCCCGGTTCCTTGTATATCATGATGACAATGCCACCACCGTGTGGTGTGACGTGCGGAAAGCGGCTACACAATATAACTCAACACATACAGATAAAGGCATGTAAATGTCATGACTTACCCAGTTGTGTGTAGGGTAGCTGACCGTCCGGTGGAACGTACGTACCCATGGGGGTCCGCCTGCCTCCTGACGGACAAAAAGGCGTGCATGCAACGTTACATCAAGGGGAACTTCCTTGGTAATATGTACACAGCAACACAGTTACTTTTACTGAATCATTAAAAGCCAGTCAGCACTATTTTCACGACGCCCGAGAAGTTAGAGAACAAGGCACGGTTACATTTTTTCGGGAACATATCTTATTGAAATTGTCATCATTAGTACAAGAGGATTGAATAGTGTTGCCAAAATAGACCGTGCTAGCCTGGGTGCCCTCCGATTACCGCGGGCTCCTACACTCGCTACCCTGAAAAAAATCGTGTTTTATTTCAGGGTAGCGAGTGTGGGAGCCCCGGTAACACACCTTACGGGATGGCACCCAGGCTAACAATAGACAAGAGTTGAAACCAAACTGAGAGGGAAAGATACCGTCTCTGTTGGCCTTCTTCCACTTCGATACCTGGACGCCAGCTTCATCGTCCACCTTGGGTTGTTCCTCCGACTTACTGACGCCAAGAATAGCAGCCACGTTACCCCACATCTTGTCGTTGCCAACAACTAGCTCGTAGAACATAACATAACAAACCTACCTACCAACCAACGTCACAACAACAGGAGATAGAACGTCGCAGGCTTTGTCCTGTGCGTGTTCTTTTTGTTCCATGGAACGCATCCTTTTATTGCACTGACATCTCACTATCTATCAGCATTGGGTTTGTTTGACTAATTCTTTTAGTGCGGTCGCCTTGTATACTAGTGCACATCATTCATACCTACTAGGATGCTTTGTAACTGCTATTAAACTTCAAGTGAGTTGTTCTCTGTAATACTCTATACCGTAACATACTAGTAGACGGATATGCCGATCGAAGTGCATTGTTTATTCCTATCACATTTCTTGACGACTTTCTCCGTTTTCTCTCTGTCGAAATGGTGCCAAAAAAGTACATTTTGCGTAAGGAAAATGTTTTCCCCCACATATGGCATGTTTGTCCGAATATGTGGTAAGATGGAAAATGCGGGAAATTTCCGTACAGCGGGACATCTCAACTGAACCATTCCCAAACCCGGACATGGCCGTGACTGTGACGCAGGGATGAAAACCGCACACAGGAACACCGGCGCGCGCACCAGACTACCGGAAATACGCATCTCCAAGCAGATGTAAAGACGGTAAACTTAATCTCCAGGCAAATAAATCGGTCGAGGTTACTAGTAGGCTAGTGTTTGCTGGTCTTCTGAGGCCCGTATTCTGCGTTTCAGCCCCTCACGTATAATCATATCTAGTGGTGCGCGCTTTCTTGGGCTACCATCAAGCCAGCAAAGCGTTTTGAAAAAAGGTGTCAAGTTGCTACTATAGATAGACGTTGACTAAAATGTTGCTGGCGTAAAACACAGAGTATGAGCCGAATTCTTAAATCCAAATCCAAAAATCCAAATCCAAATTCAAATAGGTACGGTACATCCTAATGTTTCTGGGCTGCTCTGTTCCTCTCGAACACGCGATCGATAAACCAGGAGGAACATTACGACTTACCATGATAAAACCTTTTTGAAGTTGAAGATAAGAAAATACCGACAACATCCAGAACTCTAGTTTGATCAAAACTTGCTTATACACTTCGGCTCTCCCGCGAAAGCCATGGACAGCGGAGTTTGTGTTACACAGACTACCGGCAGAGCTCAGTATCAGAACTGGGCTTGTCGCGGTCATTGACTCTCGCGGTCCGTAATTTGGGTTTGCCCTCAAAGGATCTGTAACTGTTTCCCTCATCTCCCATTGACATACTTGGCGTACCGTCCTGTCGTTTCAAATTATGGAATGATCAAAGGTTCTCTTTCTCATATTAACCTTTGTGTCTTTCCCCACTGTTGGTGCTTTGATCAACGATCGTATTTTCTTTGCAGGATATAGAGTTTGATATTTTTTGCAAAGAATGTGTATAAGAAATCTACAAGTCAATTTTAGGACTGATGAAGACCGAAGATCATGGTGTTTTGTGGCCCTTTTTGGTTCAAATTTCATACGAGAACGAGCTAGGCAGAATCTTTGGTTGTCTTTCTTTGGAACCACCACAATCTTCTCGAAAATTCTTTCTCAGCAGTCGTATGGGGATTGGGAGTGATCTAGTTCTAGATCTGGAACATATAACTGACACATGCACCGGCAATACGCTTATGTATGTGCACCTGTCTCGGTTTCAAATTTAGGTAACACTAGCGCCCTTTTGAAAATAAATTTGCTGGCTAAGAAAATCCATTCATGAGACATAATACATTTGCAGGGATGATACTGCAGTAACGAGAGAAAATCTCTGACATTGGATCCTGAGAAAACCGCAAATTGAATGACCTCATCCTTTCACATCCTGAGTTGCGTCACCTAACAACCACCTTGAAACCGCAAGCCAGACTGTGAATGTCTGCAAAGGTACACCTGAGGTGTGTGTCGTTCAAGATGGATTCAATCGTCATGCAAAGGCCATGGAAAGTGCAAAATAGGCCCATCTTGAGAAAAATTTTGTACAATGGAGCTGTTGATCAACGAAAAGAGACTTTTCATACCCCACATGAGGTAATGGTCCTTACCTGTGTGAGAGTCACGTGCTAATGTTCGGACATTTCCATATATGGAAAAAAATTGTAAGGCAGCAGAACGCAAAAAGTGTAGTTTTCAAATTCAACATCTATAACAAAGAACTACCATTAGATAGAACAATTTTATTAAATGAAGTATGTACCCATTAAGTGAAATAGTCTAATTTTTTCAATGAATATATGTATCATAGGATCATTCAACGTTCAAGGTGAATTCTGTATTCTGTCGCCCTGAAGCTGGAATGTTTGCCCCTCCCCTTTCCGGTCGGACAGTGACGTTACCCGTGCCTGAAATAGCGCCGGGTCGGGACAACACGAGCAGACGGGACAGAGACACTGGGCAGGGCGGTCGGACTGGGTAACTGCCGTGATTCACTGTGTTTTGGGCCGACTGTGAAGCTTCCTTCAACACAGGATACCGTTAAAATCTGGACTGACGTTATCAGAGAGGCAGTACACCGCCCGGAGAGCTGGGGAGACCATGTCGCAATTTGGAGCACGCTGTTATCGATTTTAAACCACGAGAGAAATTCGGTTGTTTCGTACTCAGATGACGGCTTGGTGACGACTGTCAAGGTTTTGTGTGGACAATACACGTAGTTTTCTCGGACAGCCATGGAGACGGTGACTTCCTCGGGAGGACACCGGCACAACCTGAAGCAGAGGTTCTCGGTGCTTCAGAACCTGGGCCAGGGGACGTACGGGAAGGTCAAGCTGGCCGAGGAGAAGAAGAAGGGAAAGAAGGTGGGTGGTCGGTCGGCAAGCTTGCCACTGTGTCCAGGGGGAATACAAAGGACACAAATATTATCTCAACCTTTTAGAAATGCCTTACAAAATGCACGGATCTGTCTGTTTTCAGGATTCAATTATTGTTCGTAGTCCATTTGTTCATAATCGTAACAAATTGTAGTTGTAGTCGTGTAGCTAGTTTACTACATACGGAAAGGTAAGGCTTTAGTTGTTGGCTGTATTTATTTGTCCTCTCGATGCCAGAGTGAAAAGCTTACATTCCAGTATCCCCGGGGGACGTCTTGGCTTATTGACCACCAAATTGAAGCATGGATACACATTATATACGGGCCCTAAATACTCCGGTAACGAACCCACATTTTATTACCCGCTGATTGTGTTCAACGAGTAAGATTTGTGTACCCAGGTGTTGTAGGGAGGGCCTCAATAAACGAAACAACAAGGTGCGAAACACTCCAACAAAGGCCAATTGCTGCAATTACGCCCATCTTTCTCAGAAGTTTGATTACTGAGTCATTCAGTTTTTTAGGTTCTAATCAGGGCTCTAATGTAGGGCTTCTACAAGTGGTAAAAATATTTTTAGAAATCAGTGGGCGACAAAGCCCACTGTGTGTCATCAAGTGTATGATTAAATTATTTTTGATTGAGTGCATTTTAAAGATTTGTTGTAATCAAATGGTGACTTAATCATAAAGAATGCAGTTCAAACAGGAGAATATTTGTGGATTGTCCTCTTGATCAAAAGAAATTGAGGAATAGAAACTATGGAGTCGAAAGTTTTTGTAGGAAACATGATAACACAGGTAGCGATAGACCGTGTGTGTCAACAATGGTGGTTGTTGCGATGAGTAAACTCACCTGGTCTGAGTAAACAGGATTTTAGCGGGGAACTTCCTCGTCGAGAGGGACAGTTTCTGTCGAAAACTACCCTTCCCAACCAAAGCATGTTTATCCAGAGGAACTCCAAATCTACCTAGGTTTTCTGTACAAACATGATCAGTTTTCTGAAATTACAGTTGAACGAAACTTGTTTTTATGCCAAAGTCTAGAGTAGGAACTAAATATAAATCCATCGTGTTCTACAAACATAGATGTCACGCATCCCGACTAGCCCTTAGTTGTTGTTCCTGCTGTTACCAGCAACATTCTACCTTACCTAAAAACAAGGATGATGCATGCAAAAATGCAGTTACTAAAAGCATGTTTTCAAATTACAATCCTCTCTAAAAGTGTTTTGGAAAGGTAAGATTTGGGATAATGAATGTCTAAAGCCACCCAAGAATGCATGCACGATAATGTGATAAGCCTCTGGACCTACCAGATTGAAATCTTAATCCACAGATATATGTGATTTCACTTTTTAGAAAGATTGCATGACGTACTATTAGTGACAACTACCATGGCTACAGCTAACAATCCACAAATAGAATCCCTGAAAACATTGTGTGATTGGTGTTGACAAGAGTCTGTCTGCTACCAGTTTGCTGTAGCTGTATATCCCTTTGTGTGGTAGTTTGGACTTGGGATCACAGGCCGTTATTGCATTATGCCCTGTTAAAGAAGAAGTGTGACCCGTGTTTTCTCAGACAGCATTCCGCACATTCCCCATGTGTGAGGGGTGTTTGCCTAACCTGTACCTCTGTACTGTGTACCTGGACTCCCGCGCTTGCCACCAGACTGCTACCTAGCGACTACCTAGAGACAGGAAGGCACTGTCACACAAATATTGTAAATGTCGCTGCAACAAGTTTGCTCGGCTTGTCTGCCGATATGGTCGAGTGGTCAGCGCAAACGATCAGGTGGTTTAACTTTAACCTCTATATATGGTCATAGCGGAAAGCCACATGGTCTCAGTCGCCGATGCGTGTATCATCCCCCTCTCAGAAGCTGGAATTTGGGATGACGCATGTCACTCAAAGTGAAGATACACTGTTGTCCACCTAACAATGCTGAAGTTTGCTGATGTATTTAAAAGCTGTGTACATGCAAAACACCCCTTTCACACCTGCCATTGTGTGCATTGAGCAAATGCCTTCCAGTGATCTGTAGTGAACTGATGGTAGCTCTGTCCTTGTCCTTCTGTACATGTTGAAGTTGTTGTTGTTACCATAAATGCACTTTGCAGATCTGCCAACACTTACCCATGACCATCTCCCCCCCTCCTGCCCTCTGTAATCAGAAGTCCATGTTTTTGGCATACCATTCCACTGAAGGATTCTTCCATCTGGAAACAACTAGCCTTGGGGGGTTCATAAATAAGGTGACAACTGATGGAATCATGGGCGGGCCAACCACTTGTGTTCCAATGGTTTTGGGTTGCCCTCTTTTCGGTGAATTTTCATTTTATGTTTTTGGCAATTTCTCTCTACCAAGGCAGCTGTCCAAATACATTGTTCCACAGAAATGACATATTTCATGTGCAGAATTTTTGTATTACTTAATGAATAAAAAGCTTATTGAGCTACAGCTAGTTTTATGAAATATTTGAACTTCAATGTCATTCCTAGAGGGAATCAAATGGTTCACCCCTGAAGTTATATATCTCTGTCACCTTGGTCATGGGCATATTTGAAAGCTTCATGCCAAGTGGACAAGGTCACTTGTTTCCACCCACCCTCTACCTGAAAACAACAAGATACCAAGGAATTCTGCGCTGTTGTCTCACATGGACAAGACAGTGTTTGCTAAAGTCTGTGGCCTACAAGTTGTGACGTCTTTGGCGAGGTGGCTCGGAATCCCATCCACACAAGTGATGACAGGGTGGTGGCGTGTCCGGTGAAACTAGCAGTCATTGATGGATAGAATTAAACAATTATCAAGTGAATAAGAATTTCTCTCCTTAGGATGCCCTGATGTCATATTTTGTCGACACAGACTATGATGTACTTGTGAATTGTACTGTCCCAGACCAAGTAAAAGAACATGTAGGTTGTTACCAGATGGGGCTGTTTTAATTGGCCCTTAGCTAAAAAAAACTCTTCCTGTTGGAGGATATGGTCCAGCTGAGCTACACAGGCTTCCATCTGTTTTGTATACAACAAGACGATTTGGCACCAAACTAAGACGTTTTAGATCGTCCTTGAACTTGTGGAAGAGGAAAAGGAACAAATGTGCTGCTCCTTGATGGTTACATTCGCCCTAATGACCAATCTCTGGAAACAGGATGTGTTTTCTGGAACGGATGGAATGCAGGGTTGCCCCATCTCTGATTTCTGGGGAGATGGCAGACTTCCTCCTTTTCCTGGGAGGATGCTCTCTTCCCAAGGAACAAGATCGGAGAAGATGTGTTTTACTTTGAGAACAAATAATGAAAACAATACTCTCCAAGCAGAGCTAGGGGTTCGGCTGGTTTTTAACGTGTTTTTAGGCGTTTTTGTCATGCCTTCTACTTTGTCATCGTTTTTGTTGTGTCGCAAACCCAAGCTCTGCAGGCAGACGGAAGCTTCAATGCCTAATAAACCTAATCACTCCAACACATAACAAGCGTTTCACAAGTTAGTGCGAAGCGTGCCCGGCCAGGCACGGGATTCCCTCCCCACGCGCCACAGAATTTCCGGTCCAGTCTCACCATGGACATAATCCTCGGTCTATCGGTCGTGGCCATGTTCTTACGCTTCCCCTACTCCTTGGCTAACTGCAATTACTTTCGTATGAAAATAATAGCTCAACGTGCAGCCAAAGACATCTGGAGTTTACAAAGTCTCCACGATACTCAACTACGATCCAGGCCATTTGGGCCGTCGTACCAGAAGTGGGAGGATATCGTTGAATCTCAAAAAGTCTCTAAACTACTACCCACATATAACGTTACATACAAAACCGAATCAGGTCGCCATGTTGGAAAGTCGCTTCATGTCCGTCAGCAAATGACTTGCCTACCGTGACCGCACTTCATTTACACCATCCAAAAACCACCAAAGAACAAAGCACACAAAAATTTGTACAATCCTCTGGTGTCGTGGGGATTTTTTAGTCTCTGTTGGTAGCACTCCGTCGCCAATTTCGCTGGTGTTGTTGAAAGGTTCCGTCCAATCTGAACACAGCGAGCGCCGGCATTGGTAACCGCATGTAACGTAAACAAGGCACGTGTTCCCGTTCATAATCCATTTAACGATGCCTGAGATAATGATAATGATAATTACTAGTAATGCAGTTCAAGTTGATACGTAATACATATTTATTTTACATGTCTTGTTCATGCCTCATTGTATTTTTCTTGTGAGATTTCCAATGGAAATGTACGTTATGATGCTATCAATGATCATGCCGGCGTGGGATCGTGGACACCAGCCTGTCGCATGAATAGGGCAGTCAGCGGGGGACCGGCGCGGCCTGATGAATGCCGCTCTACATTTGCCGGATGTGTGATAATCCGGGGCAGTAAAATTGTTACCACTAATGATTATCTAATGGTTCTCGGGGAGGAGTACTGTCACCTTTTTTTCAATGGAAGTAAATAGGTTTGCCCCGCCCCGAGGTCAGTGCCGGCAGAGCTTGGGTTTGCGACACAACAAAAACGATGACAAAGTAGAAGGCATGACAAAAACGCCTAAAAACACGTTAAAAACCAGCCGAAACCCTAGCTCTGCTTGGAGAGTATGAAAACAAGACATAGTTTGGTCTAGCAGAATGCTTCGGTATTTTGGTAGTCCACTACTACTAGAGAAAGGTTGAAGGGTTAAACTTCAAGCTGAAACATTCCAGCTCAAGCTGCAAATCATTTTCAGACCATATTCTTTCTTGATCAGGTTTCTCCCCACCAAGTTGTTTAGTCTGCCCAGGCCAAGTTCAAGGAGAGCCAGATAAGAGGAGGCTTTGCCGGATGTAGTCTGAAACTGCTGGCTGCAACTTGATCTGGAGGAAGTTGACTAGTTGGCCCTTTCTTCCAGAAAATTGAAAGATATGTCAAAAATGTTTCATGGGCTTGTCTGACAGCGTCACAGTGGGGGGCCTAAGGGAAGAGAAGCTTTTAGTTGTTTTGTTTCACATCTAATTGGATTTGTCAGTTTTCAGATACCATGTTGAAATGTATCTCCTTAATTTCTACAAAATGTATGTGTTTGTATGCTGTTGAAGATGCATTTAATTTCATACATTCTTCTTCTGCTAGGTAGAGAAAGAGGCAACATCTAAGAAGTTGAAGTTTAAGAACTGTGTTTGAGAAATGTTTAAGGACAATTAAAGTCCACACAACCTCACAAGATCTCTTTGATGACATGTCTATATCTATAGGTAAAGGAGTCCGCCCTTTGTTGTTGATACTCACAGTTGTGTTTGTGTTATGTCCGCTTCAGGTTGCCATCAAGACCATCCGCAAAGACAAAGTCCGAGACAGCCAGGACATGGCACGGATCCGGAGAGAGATAGAGATCATGATGTCGCTCAAGCATCCTCACATCGTAGAGATATTGGAAGGTTAGTACGAACATTTTTTGTTAACCGTTTCGAGCGGAAGCTTTTCCGTACATGCCAGAATGAATTAGTCACCTGCAAGCTTCTAGGAAAGGTTTAAAAGCTGTTGAGATACATTATGTAAATATTATAAGTAACAGTTAACTTTTTGTGGAAAGATTTGAGTTTAGCCATCTGTTATTACAAACATGTAGAGAATAGTACGATTTCACTGCATAGAATTAGAAGTAGTTCAAGTACACTGACTCTAAAAATAAGAGGTCTGTGGGCCTGTAAAGGCGTTTCTATTTCCCCCTTCACTTTGTGATGGATTTGTTAAGTGTTGAGGCAGCTTGTTCCCGTTTATGTGCCATGGATGGGGTCAGGGGTGGGCCACTCCACTGGCTTGGCATCTGTCCATGCACACAAGGTTGTTTTCAACAGTGGAGGGGGTGCTGACAACATCTCACAGCTGCTGAGGTGCCAAGGACAAAGGACAGGAGTAGGGGGGTGGGGGGTGCTGCTGTCCACTTTGTGCTAAAGCAGACCTAACGAAGTAGGCATCAACAGTCAAAGGTTCAGGACAAAGTGCAGGCTTGTTGATACAAATGTAGACTCAGCATTGCCAAGTTGCTATCCACAGACATACGTGCAACCAATATTGATTTGTAGGCCTCTGTTTACATCTTGCCATCCTGGACTGGGGCCAAAGGTAAAAATAATCCTTCAGTGTCAGCCCCTTTTAGTTTGACTCTATTTCATGTCTTAACCTTGTAACATTTGTATATATACAGGGTATATATAGAAAGATAGTCAAGTCTGTGTTTTGGGGTTCTTGGCAATGCTTTAATAAAAATTGCGTTGGGGAAAAAAATTGCCAAGGTGGTTTATCATATCATGAAGTGTCAGACACCTTGTTTGGTGTTTACATAGATGGGCTGCCAACAAAGAGGCGTTTCGACCTGTGTCCTTTTGCGTGGGAACTAGGACACTCTTTAGTTATGTGTACAAGTGTGACTGTTATCTTACCAACCCCTCCCCTCCACCTGCATTGTGTGGAAGGACATATACCTTTCATATGATGCAGGTGGATATCCATTCTCTATAGTGTCGACCTGCGTCATTCTCATCAAGGATTTTTACAACACATATGGAAAGGGATAGGGACATCCGTAATGCTTCTCTAGTGCCTGTTTCGGTGTTATTATGGCCATTCTCAGCAAATATGCAGAATATTTGGGTCAATAACAGTCATGTGACAACAGTTACCCGACCCTGTAATTGGCAGTACACAGTCGATGAATGGATAACAAGGGAGCTCGTTTATTGCCACTGTAAAATAACCATCATTATTCAAGATTTCTGCACTGGCTTCCTAATTAATTAGGATCAACAGTCACTTATGAGTGTCATCAATTCAGTTTTGTTGATAGCTAAAATGTATCATGGGCTAAATACTTGGATATCAGCTGCATTTGTCATACACAACATTCTTCAGTCAAGCTGTTGTGAAATTGAAAATGCAAGTCAGGGGAATAGGGAGTAGCCTCCGTTGCAGGCTCTGACGCGGCTTTTTTGGGGGGCAAAATAATATGTTTTGCAGCCAGCCCGTAACCATCACCCAACCCTGTAACTAAACTACGCACAAAAAGTTTGGAAACTTTACTTTGGTTGATCATATTTCCGTTGTTTCTTAATCAATTTCAATGCATTATATATCGTTAGAAAGCCTGTGTAATTTTCTTTCCTATGATACCCAACTCATTATAATTGCAATCTCATGGAGCGAGCACCAGGCCTGCTTACGCGAGTGGGTTGTAGAAAAAAAGTGCCCAAATTTCCATGCTAGTGCCAAACACTCAGCGCAGCTCCAAACCCATTTGTGGTGGTGTTGTCCACATCGTGAATGGAACAGTGTGTGGAGGAATGTTATGTTCACAGCTAAAGATAAGAGTAGATTTATTTAGACTGTTGGATGGGTAAATGAAAGTGTGGGCAACGAGGAGAACCCTACGCTGACTGTTGCACAGATAGACTGATTGTTTTGTTGGAGTCAGTGTCATAGTGTGGGGCAGTACAACGTTAACTGTCAGACGAGAAACCAGGCTAATCATCCTAAGCAACCTCGATGTGTCAAGACATAGAGACACCTTTCTCAATCCAGTCACATTTCCAAGATCCTTTCCTCTACATTATGCAAGATCTGAAAGATGATGGTGCGCGTCCATACAGAATGAGAGCCATTTCAAAGCACCTGCAGGCAGGATGCAGGAATACAGAGGATAGAATGGCCCTCCTGCAGCACAGATCTCAACACAATTGAACACAGTCTTAGACTCTGTGATCACTGATCAGCTTGGGCGAGCTGTGCATGCAAGAATGATCAACAGAACAACACTGGTCGACCTGCGAAGACTCCTTGTGGAAGAATAGCCAGGGGCCGCGCGAGGAGGATGTGGCGGGTGACAAGCATGAGGAGGATGTGCCGGGCTGTGGTGACAGCGCATGGCTTGTGTACTCAGTATTAAGCCACCTTCATCATAACTGAGGCTCCTTTACGCATTTTTTGTATGAATAAAGACTATCCTTGGCTTTCATATTGATGTGTTTTGTTGCTTTAAGTTTCATATTACTCTCGTACAAAAGCCACGTGCTACCAGCAAAAGAAAAAATACTGAATTGCGCGTTTGACATTAGTAGGGTAATCTGGGCACTTTTTTTATGTGACCTGCTGGCATAAGCAGGTCTGGTGCTCGTTCCATTTATTTACAACCATATAAAGTTTGGTATCATGGGAAAGTAAATCACACAAGCTTTGTAATGATATGTAAATCATTGAAATTGATCAAGAAACAACGGAGATATGATCGACCAAAGTTATGTTTCCAAACTTTTTGTGCGTAGTTTATTATTAGTTACAGGGTTGGGTGATGGTTACGGGCTGGCTGCAAAACATATTATTTTGCCCCCCAAAAAAGCCGCGTCAGAGCCTGCAACGGAGGCTAAATAGGGAGAGGGGGCTGGAATATGGTCAGCTCACAAGTACTATCTGTGAATCTGTTTGATACCAACACTAATCAAGTAAATTGCCATGGAGATTAATACTGAAGTTTTCATTGTCTTGTCGATGTAAATAACATTACATTTCTACACTGGAAAGATACAATCTTAGTCACTGGTATGTGAGCAGCATAACTGCTGGCAATCAGTGCTTTATGTAGGTCACTTCATGGTCTTGAATACTAATCACCAGCAATTTCAGCTGTCAGCAATTATTGATGTCCGCATTTGCCATCACTTATTGAGACTTGAGTTTAAATTTATTGTAGTGAAGCAAATTGGGATTTAGGGCCCAAAGCTTGACCTAAATGCATGCATACCTGCTGTTGGTAGGTACCAAAAGTATCCATCACTCTTATCTCTGAGAGGAGAGCTCGAAACTTTTTTTCTCTGTCTTCTGCTAACCCGTCCAGCCCATTTTCCTTAGGCCCCAAATGCTAATGGTATATTTAGAATGTTATATTCTGGACAGGCCTGGAAAGCATGTGTGCAAGATTTAACAAGAAGTGACATTCACCTTTGTGAGAAGAAGCCATTCAGTCAATGCCAAAACAGTGTTGTTTATCTTTGATACGTTGATGAAGGTTAGACATCCAGGTAATAAGATACGCCAAAAATAATTACTCAAGCAAATCTTATCCAGTTGCTTGAGTAATTATTTTTGGAGTATTGTTTATCATCAAGTGACAGAACCTGCAACTTGTAGCATGCCGGTTGTTCATGCCCCAGGGTTTAGGTGTGGTGTCTAACATTTAGACAACAGCTCCAGGGTCACCATAACCTGACTTCTTTTTTCTTGTGGTCTCTTTTTAGAGGTTTGTGGGGCACACAGTATGTTAGAACTTTGTCAGGGATTTGTCTTGGTGTCAGTTGTTAATGATTTCAGGTTCAGGCTTCATGTTCAACTGTTCAGTGTCCATAGCAGAATTTCAGCAGCTGACTTTCAGTGTCCCGACACAATATACGATATACCTTTCCCAGGCAAGTGAAGTTGGGGAGCGGCAAAAGCTGATGTGGCTGGATTTCAACCTTTAATACCGTTCATACATTACGTCATAAGGTTATAGTATCTTTACTTTGGTATGCCCACCAACCATAGAAGTCATGAATGTTGATCGTCCTGCAGGACTTTTATACCTAGAAGGCAGAAGAAAAGCTCGACCATTATTTGGTCAATGACCCCTAAGCATACCTATTCTCCTTTACAACACATTACTTGCCCAGCCCTCCCACCTGGGGCTATTGTTCTGCCCAGACATGTTTTCCCTCTATTCTGCCTCCTATTGTCCCTACATCTGGGCACAATGTCGCCTGTGTGGCACGGCAGAAGGGGACACCCGAGGGTCGCACACGACACAAACAACCCCCCAAGTTCAGCACGCAGTCCCCTCGCCTCCGCGACCTTGTCACCTTGGTTTGCTTCCGTACACAAACAAGTGGGGGGTATTTGTTTTGAGGAGATGTCAATGGCGCTGAAACCTGAGGAAGAATGGCCTGTTTGCTCAGCGAGGTAACTGAAGCTAGCCCTAGGAATGCCAAGTTTTTGTTCAAATGGACCGTAAGAATGGGTTGAGAGTACCCCGGTATTTGTCTAGTCCGCTAATGTTACCACCGTAGCGCCACAGGCATTGCCAACAGGGCACCCTGCCAGTGAATGAATAACTGCTAGCTGAATACAAAGCTGTCTGTATTTATTAGGCTTGACCAAAGAGAGTCCTTTAATTTGTACTGAATGGGAAATAGCAGTGTACACGCAGACAACAGACCAGACCGTTTTGCCTTTGCAGTACCAGCCAGCTGAAGTTTAGTGAAGCCATGACAAAATATACATTTTGTTTTTCAAAACTGAAATCTGTAGGTGTTTACTTTAACCGAGTGCATAATGGCAAAGGAATGTTAGTCTCTACTTTTTGAACAAGAATGGACCTGACTTTAGTGTATGCTTTTAGGTAGAGGGGATTAACGTGTCTGGGTTAATGATTAAGTGTTGGCAGGCATGGTGGACACCTTTTTGACCTTGCCTTGTCATACCCTGAGACAAATAAACTTGATAGACGACAAGTGTGTGGAGCTGCCCAGAGGTCGTTTGCTCAACCCCCTCACCTAGTGGAAATTTTGTGATGTGGGAATGAATCACTATACTCAATGATGATTGTACTTCACTGTGCCCTTCACTAATTAAAGGAAAGCTACACAAAAAATTGAAAATCCTTCTATGCTATGCTTAATTTATTCTAAAGTGAAATTCTTACTTCAAGTTGTTTCACATTAGTCCGTCATAGTTCTGAGATTTTCCACAGTTTGCAACTTATGCCGTGCTGACGCCTTCTCGCCTGGTAATTGAATTATATGACGTCAGTGTTTCAAATTTTTCACCTGATGATTGTATTATATGACGTCAGTGTTCTAAAATTCAATCATCAGGTGAAAAATTTGAAACACTGACGTCATATAATTCAATTATCAGGCGAGAAGGCGTCAGCATGGCATAAGTTGCAAACTGTGGAACTTGTGTGAAACAACTTGAAGTAAGAATTTGACTTTGGAATATATTAAGCATAGCATAGAAGGATTTTCAATTTTTTGTGTAGCTTTCCTTTAAAGTGTGGGCATGAATACATGAATGTTTTCTGAATTGATTAGATTCGGAATCATTCCTTGATTGTTCTTAGTCGAAAGAAGGATGGTTTGTAAGGTGTAAAAATAACTATTGATTTGTGTGAATTCCTCCAGTTATGCTTGCTTTGGCCTGGTAACGATTATTTTTCTGACCTCTAAAGCGCCACTTGTCTGCATTCACACCTGCCACTAGCATGACTTGTGGCCCTAAGAACTGGTAAGGTACATTTGGCATACCTGAGTGTCTGGAGTAACACTTGGTGGGAAGACTATGGACCCAACACCTGTGTGACAAACAGACCTGGCCACTTAGATGGGTCATGCCAAGTATGTGTGGTATGCCGGCTTATCAGGACCTGTATCTGCTGAGCATTCTATTGTCCTTCTTCCAGTATGATGTATTCCAGATAGACGGTTTTATTGCTGGCGACAGCACATGTTAGGCAGAGGAGATACAGGTTGCTGTTTCATGGTACCACCCTTGCATTTAGTCTCCAAGCAGACCCAACGGTTGCAAAGACCGTATCCAACTGGCAGAAGGAGTTTTTATAGCAACCTACGGTGCCTGACAAGTCCCTGGCTGATGGGAGCTTCTCTGGCTAGCTTGTTCGATTTTAGCACAGTGGAGATCTGCTTGGAGATTACCTTGCATTCACCCCTTCCATTAGACGTAGAGTAGGCAAGTTGGTTATGTTCATGGATAATTATCCTAAAAGGCACAGTACATCATGCATACTAATGGTTTTTGATAGGTGAATGTGAAACTTGGGACTTAATACTACCATCAGGGTAGGCATGATATTGCAGGGTTGCACTTGTATCATGTGTATGCAAGGACGTTATATTATGTGATGTAAATATGAATTTAAGAAACAGATTCCAGCCATAGCTGAAAGGAGCAGAAAGAGTTGAATATTGAATAGATATATTTGAGGTTATGCCAAAATAGAATGTTGAGAGCAGGCCCAACAGACACCTGTACAAATTAGTCTAGACCTATTCATTTGTCAAAGGATGAAAAGGAAAACCTTTATGGCTGGGAGACTGTTATGGGTGATATGATAGATTGGTATTCTATTCCAATCTGTGGATTATTTATGGAGTTATTTTGCAGTTTTCTTCATCCAAACAACCTTTTGTGTTTACAAAATGGATTGACGGATCGACACACAGATGATGCAAGTCATCTACAAAGCCACTTGGCTGTCTGTATCCTCATCCATAATTCACAAGGAAACATTACAGGATTCAGACTGACATAGAAGTCTACTAAGCAGCGGGAGGTTTAGATAAAGAACAAGCAGGTCCTTTTGCAATTTTGGAAGGCAAATAAAGGCTGCCTTGTTGGGCGGACAATTCAGCACTTGTTCTAGAGAACAGAATGAATATGGAGCTTCTGTAATTACAGCTAAGTCAGACATCATGCATCCTGTGAGATGGAAAAAGGGGAAGTGCTCAAAACATTAAGATGCCTGAAGATCCCAGAAGTCTACAGCGCTTCAGTAGAACAGTTGAAGCTATATGCTGACTCCAGCTGCGGAGTGTTGGGTTAATGATGTGCGGGGTACCTGAGTGGGTTGGGACAAAGGCTGGAATGTTACCATTGTATGAATCACAAAGGCGGCAGTCATGATCTCATTTACTACCTGATTAGACCCACGTCTCGTCAGGAATGTCATCGTTTGTGGATCGTCCAATTTGCCAGCCTTGGGATATGACAAGACCCCTAGACCTCTTTTTATTAATTAGTCGGCCTTTTAACCTAAGTAAGGTAAAATTAAGGTGGAGACTGGAGACACTGGTGACAGGTGTCATCGTGTGAAAGAATGTTCAAAATCACCTTTCACTCAGTCAAGGAGAGGTCCCACCTGCTGATAGGTCATGTTCTCCCTACCTTCTCATCATTTTAAGATTACACTTTGTCCTTTATCAGAAGCATCCTCCTCTTTGAATAGTCGTCCTATTTTATCACAATGCAGGGAAACATTAGTATCTAGTATGCCTTACCTTTTGGGAGTGTCAAATAAAGAGAAAATATTTGCAGCCTATTTAAAGCTTATCATTGTTACTTGTAACTGAGACAAACAAAAGTGCACCTTGTTCCAATTTTCAGGCAATCCCCTTCAAATCCTATTTTCTTGTCTGCCCCCCAAAGGATTAAAGTTAATCAAACTTTAAATCCCTTTTCCCCATCCAATGCTCTTATCTTGGGTGGAACCCAGTTGTGTGCAAGGGGAGCAAAAAGGTTACATCCCAATTTCATGTAGGGGGGAGCTCTCACCTGGGGTCAAATTCCTGCTGGTGCTTCAAAGAATTCTTGGGGAGATTTCCGTACCAGACTGCCTGGGGGTAATGGCCGTTTTCCCCCACCACGTCTCAAGTGGAAGGCATGGGCGGAGATCGAGGCAGGTGCAGGCTTATCAGTTAAGCCTCTTATACTCTTGGCCTTGTCAGCATATGCTAAACACATGGGGGCGCTATCTTCTCTCATAAAAGAAATAAGCTGTTCACAGAGAAATAATAAAACTTAAAAGGAAGTGGGATAAACACAGGCACTGGGGGAAGTTTATCAAACTTAAGATTCTACAAGACAAAGATAAGACTTCAAAGCATCTCCCTGAAAGACACTGAAAGCAGTAATTGTAAAGGTTAACCTTTTGAACTTGATCTAGGAGGAGAAACACCACTCCAGATGGTGACATTGCCCACTTGGTGCTAATGCATGTTTATACTGGTGGTCAAGCTCCTTACTGGAGACGGCTAGTCTGGTACACTGTGGTGGGCTTCATGTGTAGTTTACCTGTTTCAGTACAACAACACAAGTAGAACCTACACTCCTGTGGTCACAAAAACTGCAAACTTTAAATTTATGATCGTTGCATTGACGCATTGTGTAAGGAAGGTCAATGAACCACAAACTGTTAATTGGTAGGTGTATGTGAATCAGTATCTTTGCGATTTGGGAATCGTCTTTTTTTACTTGCTTATAATTATGGCAAGCCTGATGATTGTTCGACACTTGGTCAGATATTATGATATATCTAATGTCCATGATCCAGATGAACATGGATGAAAGTTGCTGCCTGACTGTCTTCTGAATTCAAAACTTACTACTCAAAGGATCTTTATAAACTGATCTGAAGAGTTAAAAATTACAGAAAACAGGGTTCATCTCTATGTTTCTACCATGTGTTTATCAGTAACACATTCAGTAAGTTTCTTTAAAAGTGTGTAAGTATTATTTTGTGTATAGATTAATTTTATTTAGAAAGTGCCTGCTGACCCATGTACCTTACATGTGCCTGCTCCTAGTCCTACAATGGAGCCAGGTCGTCTGACGGAGTTCCTGGCAAAAACATGTTTACTCACTCACCATTGTTCCAACCTTATTCCATTCACATTTATCAAAAGTGGGCAAATGTATTGACAGGTTAATTTTGAGAGATTACTTAGGCTTTCTGGGTAGAAGTCTGCAGCTGGGCAATTAGTTGGTACACAGGCTCTGTGAAGTGCACTTGTTTTGCACTTGCACCAATCGTTTCCTTGTTGTCTGAAGAAGTCATGACTGCAGCATGTTTGTAGAGGCGAATGCTGTAAATCTTAAGTCAGTTGCCGCTCCTTGACAACAGAATTATGTACCCATAATGGTTGAACAATTTGCTTCGTTCTCGTTTCATAACTAGTGAATGGATGGCGGGAAAACGTTAAGTAAGGTTGAAGCAGTTAAACAATTTGTTTCCCCTTGTTTTTACAGCCATTATGTAACATCATGTCCTTGGTGTTTGACAAAAACAATCTGGCTACAGGTCAAAGACCTCTCTTATATAGCACCTACTATATATCCCTAAATAGATAGAATTTTAGAAAAAGCTTGAAACGAAAAATATTATGAAGGCACTTGAAAGTACGCAATCCATTCTGCTTTACGTTCAAACACCTCTTATTAAGGCTAGACTTGCAAGAATCTTATCACTTAATCCAACTTGCCAAGTACAGTAGTGAGATTTTACTGTTGAGATTAATTACTTTTCAGAGGATGTGGAAAAAGTGTCTGTTTTCAGAAAGAGTTTGGCATGCCACTACCCAACTTTTAAAAAGCAGCCATACAAAACTTTTTCATACACATTTTGAATGTATATTTCATGTTGTGTTTTGCAGTGTTTGAGAACAAGGAGAAGATCGTGCTGGTGATGGAGTTTGCAGCAGGAGGGGAGCTGTACGATTACATCAGCGAACGACAGAGACTGACGGAGACCGAAGCTCGCAGAATCTTCAGGCAAATCGTCTCAGCTGTCAACTATTGCCACAAGGTAAGAAGAAGAAAAGTAACTTTTTATTTTAAGTCATTACCTCAAATGTGTATTTCTCTATTGTTACCTTCTTATAACATGTGTATATCAATGATCTTTAGCTACACAATTGCATGTGTGAGATGATACCTGTATGTGTGTAGGCACTCTTTCTCACTGTTATGTTGTTGTTCTGTTTGTTTTGCAGAATGGTGTGGTTCACCGTGACCTGAAACTGGAGAACCTCCTTCTTGACCAGCAGAACAGAGTCAAGGTCAGTTCACAACCTTCACAGACACCTTTTAGATCATCATAATGACTCAAAGAGAACAGGCAACAGAGCTTGTTTTTCAACCTGACATGATTGAAATATTGCTCTCAAAGTTAAGTGCAATAAGCAAAATGGAAAAAGAGGTTCCCAAAGTATAGTACTTTTAGTAAAGTAGTAAAGTATTTGTACTTTTTGTTGCTAACTACAATGCTCTGAGCCACAGTTGCTGTAGTTTCCTAACCCCCACACTTTTGTTGTTCCACAGATTGCAGACTTTGGCCTGTCCAACATGTACAGCCATGACAAGTTGCTGAAGACGTTCTGCGGCAGTCCGCTCTACGCTTCACCTGAAATCGTCAACGGCAAGCCATACCACGGTCCAGAGGTGAGATGCTTTACTTGCTTCTGTATTATGTACAGTGTTTAACAGGAAGTGATACAACATCATTTTTCACCAACATAAACCAAAGTGGTTGTGTTGTCAATGTTGTCCCAGAAAGATTTTTATAACCAGACAGATCTTCGGTACCAAAGCTAACTTAAAACTGTAGTATCTGAGATCTTGTGCGCAGTTCTCTAGCTTTAGGAACATTCCCACTTTCAAAAGTGATGGATTATTATATTTACTGGTTTAGACATTTATGTGTTAATGGCTTGAGCACTCTCGTAGCAGGGATGAAAGTTCCAGAGTGACTTTGTGATGTTCTAATTTGTTATGCACAGATCCTAATCCTACTGGGATGATTATTATCCAAGTCATTAGCACTAATGGAGCCATTGGAAGGGCTCTACTTTGAGTTTATTCCCTGGAGTGCCTGTTTGTGGGATTAGAGTTAACACTTGCCAGTCATCAAGAGAAAGACTGAAAACGCTGAGGTACTATAGTTTGGTCAGACTGTCTGAGAGTGTTGTGTTCAAGGAGTTACAGCTTATTCAGAGCCTTATTATTAACCATGAATATTTGATCCAAATCTTTGGCATTCCTTTCAACATAGAACAGGACACTTCTCTCTTCTCAACTTTCGTTGATGACACAACGGAGGAAATTTGCAGCTGCAGTGGGGGTCTCATAACCACATCATATTTCATGCCTCCCATTGAGTCCTTCACCATCATGTGTCCATTGGGAATCAATGTCAAAAGCACTGCTAATCCTGAGCACTAGTCATTCATCAGGGAGTCCTGACCTGAAATTTCCTGGCTGCATGGCCCATGTGTGTGCAGGGGGACACTGTAACTTGTCCCATGTGCTTGACCCAGGAGTCCCCGTAGGAATGCGGTGTTTGGGTCGGATTGCATGGCGTACAGGCTGGAGAGAATGCGCGGCTGGACTAGGGTTACATGTAGCGCAAACACCAGCTTGGCAGCGTACAAAGTGTTTATGGCTACCAACAAGCAGTAAGAACTTGCTTACAGCAGGAACAATGGAGAAAGACACAAGGGAAGGGATGGGGCCCTTCTTACTCTTCATCCTTCCCAGTAGTTTTGACAACTGGACAGTGTTAGTAGCCGTTGCCAGGACGTTGTTAGTTTCCATTGCTTGCAGTATCCTGGAGCCAGCAGGATGAGATGCCCCACCCTCCCCTGTGGAGAGTACTTAACATGAGAGTACTGGGCTATTTCTATTGACATGACTCAGACCAGCACATCTGCCACCCCTCTTATATATCAAACATGAGAATATGTCCTGAAACAGTTACCAGAAATTAAACTGAACAGCATAGCTGAGATAAGTTAAATGTGTTGCAATTTGTCTGCTGTTGTACCTTCTAATTGGAAAAGGCAACTGAGTCCTGGTAAAGTTTGATGTACAGTGTGTTCTGTGGGTGTTTCATTGTATATTTATAAGACAATCATGCATTAGAATTTCACAAGAGGAAATTTGAGCACTCAGTGAGTCACTAGTATTGAATTTTACTCATGTTTGCAATAAATGATGATTTAAAGATTTAAACTAATCTTGGTGGACACCTACATGTATCTAATATGTGTTGTTTATCATCATTCTCAGGTGGACTGTTGGAGCCTGGGGGTTGTGCTGTACGCGCTGGTGTACGGGACCATGCCGTTTGACGGCAGTGACTTCGGCTCCCTGACCCAGCAGATCTCCAGGGCTCAGTACTTTGAACCGTCCCAACCCTCGGGTACATGTACTGCCTTTGTGTTCCTATGTTTTATGGAATTAGATTTAGAGCTGATTAAAACTGTTTGGAATATCATCATGTTGTGACATTACTATTAATTCCACCAACTGCCATCTACATCAGCTTCTAATCTTCTTGATTTTATTGATGAGATTCATCGGTAGATTAACCCTTCGGAAGTGTTATTTTTCACTGTCACTTTTAATTTTATAATCTGCCTATGAATTAAGGGTTAAACACTACTCTGTAGGTTCATTAGCATTAGATAAGTTCAGTCATCCAGACTTGTCTTCTTGATTAGGTCATTTCTTAAATCTCACTTTGTTCACGCCATCCCCCCTACAGATGCTGCGGGCCTGATCCGCTGGTGTCTCACGGTGAACCCGAAGCGGAGAGCCACCATCGACGACATCAGGCACCACTGGTGGGTGTGTGCGGAGTACGAGGAGGAGAAGCCCATGAAGGAGAGTTCCCCCATCAGCCAGTCCCTCCCCAACTCCCAGTCCAACTGGATCGAGGAGGCCCGGCAGGACTTCAACGTCAGCCTCAAGCTGTCGGAGCAGCCGTGGAGGAACAACCATGCTGCTCCCGAGAGGAACATCAAGTGCAATGACCTTCATGTGAACGTCAAGAACATGAAGTCTCGGATCCCCCGGCCCGTCAGGACTGTGTTGCCGCCCAAACCAAAGAAGGGGATCCTGAAGAACCCAGGAACCGACTCACCCACCTTGTCCGTGAAGTCTACGCCAGGGAGTAAACCCCGGAGTCTGGCGACTCCCGCTCGCAAAGCGCTGAGGAAGAACCGTGAGTCGGGGTACTACTCCTCGCCCGAGAGGAGCGAGTCAGCGGACGGCCTCCAGAAAGGCTCCAACAAGAAACCATCCCTAGTGCAGAGCAAAAACGGTGCAAAACCGAAGGGAATTCTGAAAAAGAACGGCAAGTACTCCAGCGCCCCCAACACCGGGGAGTTTAGTAAGGTTAAAGACGTTGCAAACCGGCCCGCGAGTGCAGAGGGTTGTTTATCGGACAAGAGCGAGACTGACAACAGGCCATCCAGTACGTACAGCGAAGAGAGTTTATTGTCAGATGAGTCGTTTGACATTCTCAGTCCAGGTTCAGGTCCGCCGTCGTCGGAAACCCTGGACATGGACGAGGACGGTGAGGACAACACGTGGAGGCTGTGTCAGGACGAGTTTGAGTTCCACAGCCCCAGACAGGACTCTCCCCTGACGAAAAGCAACAGTCGCTTTGGGCACGAGCTCGAGGAACTCTACCAGCAAGCGTTGGACATATGTAAGACGATAGGGGACAAAACAACATGATTCTTGTCCACTTGGCAAGAGACAGAGACTTGTGGAAAATGGAGGACAGAGTTTGGTTGTCTAAAATCAGTTAAAGTGTCTTAAAAATGTGCAACCTAAGCCGCGACAGCCCTTAAGATTGTGGCTGACCAGCTTATTGTGATTGAAATATGAAGTCACTTGAATAGACTACTTAACATGACATTTGAGACATCAGTTCTCTACCATTTGTGCATGACATATGGAGGTTGCTTTGTTAAATGACCTTGTCTTAGCCATGGTTGAACAGTAGTAGATTTTCTACATGATATACATGTATGTACCCATGACATTAGTGTCCATACTGACATGTACAGTTCCATCATACTCCCAAGAAGAGAGATACCATAAATCTAACACAGTTTAGAATTCTGACCTTTCACACACAAATAGTCAGCTTCATTAGGCCTACATGTTGAAAATGTACTTTCAGAAACAAGGGGAGGATGCCATGAAATGTGGATGTAATAAGAATATTTTTTAAGAAATGACAACTGTAGTCCTTCACAATTACATGTGTACCTCCCAACTACGACAGCTTTGTTAGAATTGCTTAGATATGTAAAAGAAATCAGATGGAACACAAACATGCAGATACCTCAAAAAGTGACCTACAATTTGAAAGTTTCAAAAGTATCAGAAATTCGGTTTGAGTAAGGAGATTGAAGATGCGGATGGTCTCCTACTTTCTTTCTTGAGTAGATAATGAATCACCCCTGTCATCATGGTTAATGCTAATTTGATTAGGTTTTGTCTAATGTAATTTGTTGCCTTCCATAAACTTATTTGTGTGCAAATGTGGGCGGTGTGTCACGCCACAGTGCTAAGTTGTCAAAATCTTCCTAATTGTGAGAAACGGAGCATTAGATGCCCGCATTCAGTTGCAACATGATGTTCTGTTTAATGTTTTTTTGTCAATACTTGTGTTGAAAAGATGTCTACAGTTAAAGCTGTAGTTGTTTATCCGTACAAAGAATTCTGCTGTAAGAAGATCCTAAAGATTTGAAAACATTTATTTAAAAGTTCATTCCAGCCTTATGTTGACTTTCTGGTTATAAACCAAGAGATTGAACTTGACAGTGTTGCATTGTGTTGGTCATGTAGGAAACCAAGTCAGGCAGTGCAGGTGCTAGATTGAAATTGTTTTTTTCGTGAAAAAAAAGTTGAAACAGAAGAGAGTGATACTCCATTTGCCATTTTTTCAATACGGTCTCCACAAATTTACAAAAGGTTGTCATTTATGATGCTTTATATTGTTCTTATTAAGATGTCACCACATGCAAGCTTGTGAGTTGAAGGTGTGAACAGTTCACTTGCTATTAGCCACCAAAACATAGCAGTCTGTCAGTATGTTTGACTGTCAGCATGTATGTGACCAAACATTCCTGACTGGCTATTTCCTGTGTAAGAGTCATCTGTCAGTCATCCAGGTCAGAGGTCAGGTTCCAGATGGAACACCAGCGGAGATCTGGTTCTGGCAGGGTGCGGCAGCTGACTCTTGTCCAGATTTTGGTCACAGGCAACTCACCAAGATTGTTGGAGTCATAACTCTGGATATTCTGTGGTGACACTTGTTACATTTTACAATGTGTATCATTAGCAACGAATTTATGGTACTCGGCAATCTACATGACTTTTCAGATGTGGCACTGTGACTACTGGTAAAATACTGTTCAACTATGAAAATTGGTATTTATGTTTTCAATGAGCCATGATGGTTTACATTGTGCTTGTTATTTATGTTGGAGAAAATTGATTGTTAAGATTTAAGGGGGCATGTTTCCTCTTCAGAAGAGGTGAAACTGTGACCCGCAATTTGTGCTTGTTTATTTGTTCTGCTAAGAATGTGTAAGATATACTTGTGTTGCAGAAATTATACACCTAACATTCCCAGGCAAAGGCTTCTGGCTATCCATAAATAAACAAAATGATTCTGTTGAACACTCCAGTCTTTGTTTTATCTTGTAGTCAGTTTTCTGTGTTTGATAACTGTAACATTATGTAGACCTAGGTCAAGTTTCAGTCACTGTTCAATAAACATTGTGAATACCAACAAGGCAAACTTATGCCCTATGAAAATGTTAAGGGATACGTCATGGAAAGGTTTTCTTTTTGGAGGGTGGAATGGCTAAATTTTACAGTTTTGTTTCAAAAACATACAGCAGTGTGCAAAGGTAAATGAACTTTACTTTTCCCACCAAGCCATTGAAATTCACAGCAGTAAAGATAAGGCAATTTACTGTACTTTATCTGCAAGGCCAGCCGGAAGGGCTCCAGCAGGCCAAACCGTATCATTTGTCTAAGAACTTTGATGTGTATGGAGACAAGAATGGTCAGTGCCAAATTTCCATTGGAAGACTGCCTCAGATAAAGTCACACACCAGTGATCACCAGTCACTTGGAATTATGCACATTGAGCATGCTTGTACATCATTAAAAAGCTTTACTTGGATATAGACTACAAAATGTACATTGCAGCTGACAGTAATCAACTTCTATTATTAAAATTCAAGGTTTGTGGGTCTAAATTTGGTTACAGGGGCAAAAACATTAGATTGTGGCAGTGATGTCGGCAGTAACCTTGAATTTCAATCCAATCACCCTGGCCTTAACTGATGAGGTCATTGTTTTCCTCTCATCCCAAGGTCATTTGGCTCTTATACAAGGTCATGTCTCTACTGGGCATCAGATGATGACATGGAACATCTACAAACAACATTGGGTTAACAAGGAACATGAAAGTAAGGTTCTAATTTAGCTGAATCAACTGCCTTTCATAGGTTAAATTAAAGCAAGCATGAGAATGTGTCCTCTACTAAAATACTGACTAATAGTTGAACTTTTGCAGGTCATGGAATTACAGTGCGGGTTGTGAATGTGTCGTGACTCATAAAACTGCGCTATATCTCTTTCAACCTAAAGAACGGTCCAAATTGATTAGGACCATCATCAACCCACAGTCTATAAACCATTACAACTAAAGTTGTGACAGTTGCAACACACCTTAGCTAGGGAACATGTCCCATATGCATTGTATCTGTGGTCATAATCTGGTTTATAGATTTATCTTTCTAGATTCTTAGAAGTTTTTGGAAGTAGCAGACAATGGGTCTCCTTCTGGTGGGGTAAAGAACAACAAGTGCCAGGCAGATACTTCCTTTTCTTAAAATCATGCCTTTCTAGGTTAGCTTTGCAATAATGCCAATTTTCTATCTTCGTGAGAAACAGAGGGCTCAGCGACATAACCAGTGAAATACACACTACAGTGGAATGCATCACTTGTTTGGCTTGACTTTGAAATCCTTCCAATGGCAATAAACAGAAGGTGCACCTGTTCTGCACAAGTTTAAACAGACCCTTTCCATGTCACCGAGCTTACATTTCCCACGGCATCATGGATAATTCATCACCAGTTTTCAGTTAACATAAGGCAAACATTTACTTTTAAGTAATCATCAGAAATATACTGTTAAGATACATTTAGTTATGAACCCTGCGAGTCTGACTGAAATCCAAACTTGGAAAGAACTCTTGAGAAGAAAGAAATATTTCTGATGAAAATTTTTTCTCATCTGCTTGTCATATGTATCGGGTTTTGTCTGCCTGCCCTCCGAAAGGCAGTTGTATCATTAACTCATTTTCACACCTATTCAGGTAGATTTATTAACCCTGACATGAATGGTCCTACCTGTTACACCAACAGGTGAGTCTATTCAGGTGAGGTGGTCATCTTACCTGAACAGGTGTGTGAAGGAATGGATCCAGTAACAAGACCTGACAGAGAGAAGGTGAGGGTAAACTTATATACTTCACCGAGGTTAGAGAATGGAACACATTCCTGAGAAAGGTTTTCAACATCTGAACACAAAGCTAAATGTTCAATTGGTACACTACCATTCGATCAAGCAGGCTTTGGCAGTATTCTTGTCATAGATCAAAAGCGTCCTCTTTCTATCAGTTGCAGTACTGCAGCACTGGTGCTGAGGAATGCTGCAATAATACCTACACTTGATGTCGTTTTGGAAAGAGCCATCTTTACGGGTGTGTTGCAGCTGTATTCAATGATTCAAATTGTTGTTCGGAACATTTACTGAGTACAAAATAAGGTTAGACCGGAACACAATCCAATTGATTGGTATTTCATTTTTACGAATCATTTTCATTGCCGGTATTATATAAATGGTGATAAAGCTCTGTAACAATCTATCAGGGAGTTCGCACTCAGACTTTCTCGCGCCTTGAATCATACATTTGGGCTTATTTCAGTTGAAGGAAACCTTTCAAACTTGTAAAATACTTACTAAATACAAAGTTAAACGATCTTAATCCCAACTTTATTTTGAAAATAAGACTGACATGTAATTTTAATTCTTCTTGGAGAAAAGAAAGTACACAACTTACACAGTATCCGAATACAACCCAGAACAAACTGGTAAGAAACACAGTAGTCTGCTACATGTACCATGGAGTGCAACTGTTTTGTGTCGTTAGATGCTACAATCAGGTTTTCAACTTGTTGAAAATTCATCACCTGAATTTCAGTCTTGATTATGAATAATGATAACAAAAGTCAACATGTATCAACACTACTGCAAGGAACAATGTTATACAAAATGTAATGGGATAGAAGTAAATAGAGTGCTAGGAATCTTGCTCCTGGTTCCACACTGTTGTTATAGCACACAAACATGTACAAAATAATCTACACAGAATGGCCTGATGGTTACATAGTTAATACATGTAGCTGCACATACTTAAGCATATCTTTCACTGCTACTTGACTGCTCAAAATCAGCCTAGTATGTGTTTATACATTCAATGAAAACTGTACATTCCTGTTCACAGATTCTTACAGAAATGACTTCTAAAGCCCTGTCCTGCAAATGTCTTCAGTGCTTTTACATTCTAAAATGGCCAGATACAAAATAAAGTAACATACTGAGCAATCGTTCGTCTAACTGACATAGGAGTCCCAACATCAAACTCTTTTTCACATCAAAATGTACATTTCTACTAAGTAGGTACACATACACATGTACATGTGTATGTACATGTATCTGTATCTGTCATACATGTAACAAGCAGCACAACTATCTTCTGCTACCAGTATTTAAGTACATGTAATATATACCATTATACCATTATAAAATTACATTGATCAACCAGGTAGTGTTCTTTATTGCAACTGGTATCTGTAATCCCATTATAATGTCCTTGGTAATCCTGGACAAACGGTACATGTACAATCTCTCATACTGCAGTTCCATTTCTGACTTGTAATGTCCATCACAAAAATAGAGAACTTTTCCAAAATGGATCTGCACATGATGGCACCTCTTACAGATGAATCCCAAGAAATGCAAGTATTTACAGTTTTCCCCCTAATCACTGCTCAAATTTTCTAATTCTCAGTGTTAAGTGTAGCTGCCTATGCTTAAATCTATCAGCTAAACGGATCAGCAGGGGATCCTCCATTGCTCATCTTGCAGGGTCTGTACATCTGTGGTCATGTGGAGTCAAAGATCCAGAGCAGGTTAACACCGGATGGTCCCAGGTTCACTTGTCTGTAAGAAATAAGGTAACATTCAAAATCTCAGTGAGAGATGAGAACAGGAATGATGTGGATATTCTGATCTATCTCCCTGCTGAGATGATATATTGCTAAATAAATTGTACTAGTATTGCTTTCAAGTAAGGGCTACAGGGACAATGTCCAAAATCAAAAAGATTTCTGAAGTGCCAACTCAAATTCTACTTTACTGTGGTACACTAATAGCATACATTATAAAAAAACAACATCATAATACACTTTGACATACCATTATGGCAGGTTATATTTGAATTGTCCCATAAGGAAGGAAACACCACCTACCCCAGCATGCCGTACTCCTTTGTCTTGATGCGGTGTAGGAAGAGCAGGATGGCGTGGAACAGGTTACAGCGCCCCCTGTGCAGCTGGTAGGCGTGGTCTCCCACCACCACCGTAAAGTGGGGAGGGTTGATGTGGGCCTGGTGCAGCAGCAGGTTGTCCTTCTTCTTCAGGTCTGGACAAAAGGAACAACACAGACGACTTTTCATACATCAATGAAGGTCAGACATCCAGGGGATGAGACACACAAGAAAATAGTCACTCAAGGGACTGGATACTGCCCGAAACATCTTGCCATTTACAAAATCCATGCATTTGCTTGAGTAACATCTTGTGTAAAAGGGACTTTTATTAACGCATCTAAACAAACAAGGAAGATATATGTAAATTAGAAGGGATTTAAAAAAGTCAATGCCTTAGCTGTGTCCTATACATGTAGATAATGCAGCGTATCACTATTCAGCACCAAGGACAAAAACGAAAGATACAAGACCTAATTGTAACACTTTGTCCACCATGGACTCTTCTATTCAGCACAGTTGTACTAGTTTCAGTAGTAGTCAGCAGCATTAGGGTTAAGATGCTGTTGCACACAGACATCCCTGCAGCAGAAGCTGCACCCATGACCTACCTGGTTCCTCTGGAGTCTTGATGAAATGCTGTCCTGTGAAGGTTCTACCATCCGGGAACTTCGGGTGGGGGGGCAGGCGGGAGTCCAGGTAGGAACAGAACATGTGCATGATGATCTGGAATAAGAAGAAAATAAAGAACTGAATCTACAATACACTAGAAAAGTTCATGTGCTTCATGATCAAATCTTTTCTTGTTTCAAATTAAAAAGTACTCACTTGTTAAATTTAAAAGTAGCTGAACAAAGATCAATGCTTACTTTAAATACTAGTAATTCATCCTCCACTATCTATCAACATTATGTACTACAAAGTTGTAAATCCATGCACAAGCAAATGACATGCCTAAACTGGTCATGCCTTCCTTAGGTCTTCATGCAGATATTTCACCCATGACCATGTTTGACAGACATCCTATCTTTCAAAGATAGAAAGTGATACCAAGTGTTTTTTTTCACAAAGAGCTCTACTATACAACATGGTACGTGTATTTACCATTCCAATGTCCTGCTGTAAAGAACCTGAGGACATTTATGTATCAAGACTTACAGCAGAGTCAGTGGGCAGGTCCTGGTCCCACTTCCTGTTCTTGAAGGTTCCTCCAGAGTTCCACCGGAATTCACTCATACTTCCTCCCTGGGCCAGCTCTACACAGGGGAAACTACTTATCACAAGTGTGTATAACATCTAACTAATGGAAAATAGGGTAAGCTACTGTTAGCAGGGATATCATCACTAATTAGTTGCATTAATCATTGATGTAAATCAGTGTAGCTGTCCCCCATAAAACATAATCAGATATCTAAACAAACACAAAAAGGTTTAAGATGTAAGACAAGGCTGAGACCGTTCATTCCAAGGAACTGTGGAAGAATGTTAAGGGAGCACACTTTTGAGATTCTATTTGGTCCTGTCCCAATGAACGTCAGATTTCCAAAACTATAAGTATAAAACCAAGATCTTACAAATGTTGAGTTTGTTCATCGCTATCAGGAGTACTGACCTTTGACCCGGCTGACAAGGTACTCCTGGTTGGACGACATGTCCAGGTACGGTAACAGGCTGGTCAGCGAGCGGACATACTGCTGCTTCGTCACCGCTACATGGCGCAGGGAACTCAGGCTCACGTCTGGGATAAACACAAACAAACAGGATGTTATGATCCACAAAAACAAACACATCATATAACTGCACTTGATGATAGAACAGGACATTTGGTATAGGTACATGTTTCTGTATCAGGATTTCTACATATTAGATCTATGTTCCAAAATACCATATACGAGTACTGAAAGTACATTCATACCCTTTGCAAGGTTTATGCGTTGCAGTGTTGCAAACTATGCTTCGAATGCCAATACTAATAATTTTCTGTGCCAACTCTGCCCTCCGCCAAGTAACTAATGCATCTAATCTACCATATCAAGGACTGCCAAACAAGGTGATATTTAATTCTTAAAACTGTAAGGAAAGAAAAAGAAAGAAAAGCATTCTGATGCAAACCAAGACTGATATCTCCTCTTACCTCCGACCTGGACGTCAGCACACCCGATGCGCCGCATGGCTGAGTTGATCCTGTTGATCTCCCTCACCAGCCGCACAAGGATGGTCTGAGAGATCCACTGTGGGGAGGGGGGAACACATCAGTACAAGCTATTCTGCACAACAACTTCTCAACTATGTAGGAACTATACTATACATAGGTGGGAGAAAGTCTGATACAAAGAGTTTTGTATTCTTTTATCAGGGAAATAATTTGTTTATAGATTTGAGGATACAGCCTTAACTTATAGACTGAAAAAGGCAATGTATGATAAATAAAATGTTCTCATATCACCTTTCTTAAGTTGGCTGTCCAAGCATCTAGCTCCTCTCGTCTCACTCCAAGCTTGCCCCAGACATGCTACATGGTAGAACAGGTCATTCAGTAATTATTTGAAAAAAACAACTTCTGCTTATAATAATGTCTTAGAAGTTTAATTCAAATGTTTTGTGCAATTGCATTAAACTCTTTCTCGTAGTAAATGTTCATTACCACCAGCAAGGCCCTTGACCTATTCTATTCCATGATGATGCAACTGTGAGCATGTACCACATGTAAAAACCACCAGTAAAAAACCATAGAAAAATGTCATTGAAATTTCGGGCCAGCGAAAGATTAGTTCTGGGCAAGTACATCTGGGCAAAACCTGTATGTCCAACCCTGAAGGTAGTAAAAGTTTCCCAGAGTTGCATACCTCATCAGCCCCATACGAGTCTGGTAGGTCGGGGCTGTCCTTGCTGTGGGTGGTTGTGGACTGAGGGGACCGGCTGGCCATCTGGTACTGGTACCGGCGCAGCACCTGGGTGTAGTCCAGCGAGGACCGGCTGTAGTTCCACATAGTGGGGTTAGCACCGGGGGAGGTGTCTCCTCCTACAGGACAAGACATGGGGGAGACTCAGCTTACTACAGGTGAAAACAGCAACAGTCTACACTACAATCCATCTACTAGTGGAACATCTGTACTCATATAGAGCATCTTGACACTTGGGAGTTAGTAGAAGGCTAATTCATAAGTAGACAGGTGATTATGCGGACACTATTGGTACATTTGAGAGTTTCTTTGAAACCTTTAGTTAATCATGAAAAGGTCAAATTGGCCTCCAGGCCGCTTTTCAGGTTTACGATGACTACTGCGGAGACTAGACCAAAGTGGCTGCCACTGACAATACTGCTAGACTGTTTGCTTCATCTACTTTCAAATTCCCAGCAAGCTTCTATCTGTTATACTGCTGGTCTCCACTACTTAATTCTAGATCTATCCATCCATATTTGTGCATCAGTACTTAAGAGGAGGAAGGCACCGAGCATCACAAAGTTGCCTGTCAACATGCAAAGAAAGAGTCAGGTGTTTGAGAAAGTTGAGATTTGTAAGAAATAAACAACAAAAAAGAATAGAAAATCACCTCAGTTGTTGAATCATTTTCATACTCTATCTTTGGAAAAGGTATTGACTGTTTTTTTCATATCTAACTCTAGCAATGCTGTGATAAAGGTAGGTCAGCAAAAAAGCAGCAGTAGATGCATTCACAGTGCTGTAAGGATGCTCCTTGTATCAAAAGCACTTCCATAGTGAAACAGCATGTGCAAGCCTATGGCTTATATATACACCAATGGCACAAGTACAGGTTAGGTAAGAGAGGTGAGATACCATAACTTAAACACTTGTGGTGCCACCAGGAAGACACCGGCCAGCCAGCCTGACCGTGCGACACTGGCCGCCGATGGACATGGTGTCTCAGGACATGCTGACCACCAGTCCCAGACAACCATGGGTCGGCGCGCACTGCCCTGATTGGTGCAAATACACCGGCTATAGGATAGAGGGTCCAAGGGGGGATAGAAGGGAGGCAATACAGCAAAGAACAATCTTCAAAATTTGAGTGAAAGGAAATGATCTGTTGCACGCTGTGAGAAAATTCCAAATGCTTTGGAATGACGAAAATATACAGGCAAGTGTGAAGAAATATACATTGTAATAGATCTGCTATAAGGAAGTTCTAGCATAAACAAAGCCATGTATAGACTTAGTTTTAAGATCAACAAGGTCTTGGGAAGCTAAAGAATATTTTGGAAACCAGAACACACAAGAAGACAGGCATACCACGGCCAGTGGCACTACCATGTCATGACCACAGGACAGAAACATGACACAAAATATCTGCAACGATGACAACACCTGCTAGATGGCAGTAGGGCAAGATAGCAAAAGCAACTATTTTGTTGTAAAGCTACAGTATAATGCTAGGACCATTCTATCGTCACAGCAGTTCTAGTTGAAGTCATGCACAAGGGTATGTAACCAACAAGGTTCAGTGTCACATGATACAATCCACTGGGAAAGCAGGGGCTTGCATAATATGAAGCACTAGAATAAAAAGCAACAAGTGCTCTCAATATGACATGAGGGGTCCAGGTCACATGAGGAGATATAAGCAGGAAAGAGCACTGTATATCCAAGCATAGCCACTATGGATACAAGTGTGAAGCACATCTACCTGGGGGTGGGTCAGTCTAAAAACGTCAACAGTCTTACAGTTTTTATTCATAAAACAGAAAGCAATGCGTTCAACTCTCATATAAAGTAGGTTACATGTTTAAAATTAGTTATCAAGAAAGTTGACATTTTTACTTCACTACTCAGGACAAACAGTGTAAGTCCTGAACATACCCAGCTGGTTGATCATCTCCTTCTCCTCAAACTGCTGCAAGTAGTTCTGGAGGTCATCCATGTTCCTGATGTCCTCCTCAGGGATCACTGGAAAAATAAAACAAAAATAAAAAAATAAAAAACTAACACAGCATTTTCATTAACACTATTGCTGTCATTGCCATTATAGCTATTGCTAGGGACAGAAAAAGGGTAAGATTATAGAGGGGCTGTGTGAAGATGTCAGCAGTGTTGATAATTGATAGTCGAAATGTAGAATGACTCACCAGGAGAGTTCTGGGCCGGAGACACTGGAGCTGACCGGTGACGTAACCGTGACCTATGTTGGTGATACATACAAGCAATGGTCAACAACGGTTCAACTTGCAACAAACTGAACTACATATTGGAAACTGAAGAAATGTTCCATGACAATAACAATGAAAATATGGGCTGGTGTATTGGAATACCAAGAAAACACCATCAATAAGCAAAACAAGGGACAGCTTCTGCACATGTATCACACCGCAGCAGTGGATTTATGGTGCCACCGGGCATGGATATGCAGTGATGTAATTAATAAACTGTATGTATGCATATAAGCTATAACAGTACTTACCCTGAGCTGTCCAGCAGTGAAAGGTCCCTTAACGCTGGTGACATACCAGAGCCTGCACTGGGCGGCTGTACACAAAACAAAATAGCAAGGATCACTTGGGTGTGCACTTTCCAAAAATTGAGTAGAACATTATCAAAGCTCCGTCACATCATATCTTAGCAACAATACAAATACTGGTAAATTAATTGAAATGTTTTAAAAAACATTCGTGCAAAGTCCATGTGTACTAAATATTAGGCTTAAGTCACCAAGGTTACTGTTTGTACAAGTAGTTCAACTGAATAATGACTAAATCTAATAAAGTATGGGGCTTAAACTATTCATGGACACATCAAGGTATGATTCTTAGGCAACTAGCATATCTACCTAATGTACAATCTTAGAACCTCCTACAAACAGTTGTACTCACCCGAGAGGGCGGTGTGGCTGGGGAGTAGTGGGTGCCGCTGCCCCCCAGGTAGGGAGAGGACTTGTAGAGTGGGTTAGGCTGGGGTGGGGAGGGGTTCACAGGGGTCAGACTGGCACTCATGGTGGGCAGCAGGACGGGCGACTCTGTTTCACTCTTCTTGTCATCACGTGGTGACAAGGCCTTCACTGGAGAGGTCCGAAACCCAGGCACTATGGATCGTAGGAATACAAGTGTTATACAAGTGGAAATTATAAATGAAAAAAAAAAAAAAGAGAGCATTATTCTGGTTGATATTGTAGTTTGTATTACCTGAAAAAAAATTATTCATCAGAAAAGTCTCTCTTTGATTCTTTGTCTTTCTAAACTATCAAACAACTTTTAAAATTTGTTCAAAGACATACAACTGAAATGTGTATCCATCACATCAATAGTCTACTACATGATTTAGAAAAACAGTATCTTTTTCAAACATACATGCAGTACTTACATCAATTACAGTTTCAATTAATGAGAAAGTAAGTTAGTTTGGAGGCAAAAACCTAGCCTAGCCTTGATACAGAATGCCAGATTAAAAATCCTTCCTCATTGGCAGACTGGGTTGAAAGTAAGAGTGTTGAAAATTGTAGAAACTGCACAGGTACCGTTTCCTGTGACTCCCAGTAGGCGGCGCTGCTGAGGAGTCATCTCTACTGGCTGTGACAACATGCCAGGTCGGAGGAACCGCACCAGGTCCACTATAGAGTTGACCAGGAACACACAGGCCAGGGCACACTCTGGACACATAGAGGGAGAAAAAATTTATGAATGGTTTTCACAGCTGTTGTGTTGAACAGTGACAGTACAACAGCATCAAGAGAGATTGACTGATGTATACATAACTGACATTTATTGACAATATAGGAACACAAGTGTACCTGATTCTTATGGATTTGTCTGGTCTTGATTAAGAAAAATACTAATCATCGATTTGCCAACTGAACAACGCATCTGATGTCAGTAGTTAACTAAGCGTTGTATATTGAATAATGAGCACGTACCTGTGTACCAAACTATAGGATGTGTCAAGGACAGCAGGTGGTTGATGGAGCCAAATACACTGTAGACATGAAATATGAAGATATGAAAACAGAACACATACAAGTTGCCCAAAACAATCAAATACTAGTATCATGAGACATGACAGGTATGAACCAACTGTCATGCCTGGATGACATCGCTCCTGAGGAGGAACCCCTCCATTGACTGACTTCAATTTATGAACCGTAAAGGCATGGGCTCGATAAAAGCTCGATAAATGACCTGCTGTAGACAAAATGTCTTGTCAGATCTCATATTTTTCCTCAAAATAATATTGAAATTTGTCATATTACTCACAGTTCTGCACAGAAGATCCCAGCCAGTGCCAAGTTCAGCACGCTCCAGCCCAGGGCCAGCTGTGACTGTTGTACCACCTGCAGCTGCTGGTAGGCCCTGTCCATCAGACCGGACGTCTTCTGGCTCACAACCGTACACATCGTCTGAGACAAAAGGGACCAGTTGCTACACTTAATGTCAGATTTTGATTAAGTAGCACACAGTAGTAAAGGATAATGAACATACTCAAAATTATGGACTGCTTGTGTAAGACGATCGAGCCTTATAGTTTCTATCACTGACCGCGATTTGTGCGTGGGTTAACGTTGACGACGTTGCTAGCACCAACTAGTTACACATAATTGTCATTGACGTCATAAAAATTATAAATTATTTGAATCCCCCGCGCCGGCGACCTTGTTGGCGGATAATTGGATTAGGCAAATGGCACCTTCGTGTGTTTTTAATACAGACGTACATTGTAAACCAACATGGCACAGATGACGTCAAATAAAAAGCCTGTATCCTGTGATCCTTTGTCACTCTTATATGTTTCAATCCTCAGCACTTGTTTGCGTTCAGATCGTAACAAACGGTTGACTTTCGCTCGATACGAACACATGGCGATGGTATGTGGTCCTATCCTCTATCCCCTACTCCCGTGTATGCTTACTCACCCGGACTTTCTTGACTCTGTGTTGGTTAAAACAGCTTGAGAGTATCCTGGGCACTGAAATCTCTCCAGCGAGCGCTAAAAATGTACAGAGAAAATTTTAAGTTGACCGACTTTGATCAAACGAGCCGCCGGTCGCCATCTTGGGGTCATTCTAGGTCATCGCGGTGCATGACGGGTAGGGCCAAGTCCGCTCCACAACAAAGCTTACAGTAAGGATCAGTAAGTTGAAGTACAGGAGTTGTTTTAAAGCATCTTTATCCACAAACCACCTTATATCCATCAGGTATGTCATTGCGTGCGGCAAAATTATGAGTCAGGGCATCTCCAGGCTGATTTCTGTTCTGTTTGGAGGTATTTTTGTTGTGTATTGTTCACCGGAGTTACAGGTGTGGGAGGGGGACGAACACCAGCTGGCACCTGATATACCTTCTAGAAAAGGTGTACACGTCATCACCAGTCGTCTTGAACATTACCTTGAACTTTTGCAAGAAATTGTCGTTTTTGAAGGTCTATTTATTATGCACATTTTCTGAAATCTTTTTTTATTGTTGTTTACATGATTTAAATGGTACCTTTAGATTTTTTTCTGGCATGTGTGTTTTCTACTTCCTCTTTTCTGTCTAACTTCTAATTATAACCTTTTGATACATGTACATAGAATTAATATGGCTGTGTATTTATGAATATGAGACCTCTGGCATACTTTTATTAACCACCAAAGCCCACGTCTGGGTTATATATGATTAAACCACTAGATTCTATAAAGGAGAACAAATTGTAAATCATTAAAGTTATAATTACATTATATAAACTTTGATGATAAAACAGTTTATGATCAGCACAAAGGTTATGGTATTGTGTTGCCTTCAAACCAAGCGTATACGTACAATGATTATACCAATCTACTTATGGTGAAGCTTGAATTTCTTTAAGGAAATAGCTCCAAAGTTGAATCCATACAAGCTTTTTTCTTGGAAAACAATAACACTGTTTTACAGTCCCGTGTCAAATCTGATATTTACTTTGTTTCTTTTGTTTCACTACAGGTCTTAACACAGTCTGCAGTTCATTAACAACACAGCTGGTGCAGTAATCTTCTCTCAAGGAATCAATGAAGTGATTAACATACAAAAGCTACCTGTCAGTCATGTCAATCAACCCTTCACATTGTGTGTAAATTCATACCTACTGATTAGTAAAAGTACACAGTGTTTTGATCACAGTTTTTGGGATAAAGAATAAGATACAGCTCCAACCATGAGGAAGGTACAGCTGACTGCATATGACTTTGGCATGTTTGACTGTGACATCTCCCCAACGGAATATGACTTCTTCCTCAAGCACAAGGGTGCCTTCAAGAGAATGTGGTCTGATCAGGTAAAGATTTTGTGCCCATTGTGTTTCTTTTCTTGTCTGAATAGATACACATCTTTGCAGTCTGATTTTAAGTCATCAGCGTAGTCTGAGCGCAGTTTAAACAACTTGCGTAGGAGGCTAAGGAGGGGTCATGTTTTCAAGCCAGTTATAACTTATGGACATCTTGTTTTGTACAGGGGAAGAAGTTCTGGAATAGGTTCATGGTTTGTTTCCGAGCCTTCTCCCGAAACTATGGGGCCATCAAGGAGTTTCCAGTCAAGGTAGACACAGGAAGAATTACTTAACATTTCATAGTTACTGCCTTGATATTGATTTGAAAATTCCTGCACTAGTAAGTGACAGATTTAAAGCTGTATGTTTTAGACTGCTTTGAAGTTGATGTGTGCAACTTTTCTACGACTGAAGAACTGCACATGCCATGGCATCTCTTTGTGCTTATATGAAGTTTCTGTTCCCTTTTCCTTCCCCAGAGTGACAAGTATGAAGCCTATATTGACCAGGCTTTCATGTACATACATGACCAGTTTGTAGAAGGTAAGTACCATTTGTGTCAGGGGGGCAGGGGTGCTTTCCAATGTTTTTAATTCTGTTATGAAAAGTAAAATAATTACGTTAATGTTACGTTACATTGTACTTACAGTACTTTACATCATTTTTTTCTGCAGGAAAAGTGAGCACAGCTAAAGGCCTGGTGCTAGACACAGTGGTAGTAGCGCAGAACCGACAGAGCTTGCAATACCTGGAATCACAGTCATTTGGTAAGTACCCTGTGTGCTTGACTGCTTGTATACCTACTTTGCTTCTGTCAGCCATTTAGAGTTATTCAAGTCAAACACTATATGTACAGGTAGCACAGGATTAACAAAAATCCTATATTTGCTTTATATTTCAGCAAAAGATCCATTTTACAACAAGGACACTAGGTAAAGTATATTCATAATTTGTACTTAATATGTATCACTTTATAAGCAATGCATAACAATTGTAAGTAGATACTAGTATATTGTTATAACTGCTTTACCCTGAAGTAATGAACTGAAGATTATGTCACATTTTTGTTGCTGTTGTGCTTTTATGGGCCATTATTAGAGTAAATGTTATTCCTGCTCTAAAACATCACTGTTTTCCTTCAACAGGGACGTTTTTAGAAGGTTGTTTGGGCAGCCAGGAGAAAAGTCTTCATATGTCAAGGTAAGATTTTGAAAAAAATGGTTTTATCTGAAAGTTTGCAGCAAATGAAGATGAACGTACCACTCATAGCATGTGCATTAAATCTTTCTGCTGATTTTTAACATTGCTGTTATTTGTGTTTGCAGGTGTACTTCCTGATACCACTTTATGTGAAGTTTGGTGGGTCGGTGTGTCGATGCTTGAGGCACTGGCTTGAGGCAGACGAGATCGACTCTGCAGATGAATCCTACTACATTCCCCCTGGTCCAAACATGATCATGCCAAAATCTGACAAAAAGTTATTACCAGCTTCCACAAAGGAAAAAAGAGCAAGATCCTTAGATAGGGACTTAAGAGAATCTAGTAAAATAAAAGAACTTCCTGATTCTGATGTCCAGAAAACCACAATAGATGTAGTAAATAGTGATCAAGCCACTGGGGGTACCAAGAAGAAGAAGAAAAAGAAGAAGCCCAAACATGATCAAAGTAAAAGGAGCGAGTCAAGTGATTCCACCAGCAGTGGGGCAAACGAAAGTAAGGCTGCAAAAAGTGCCACGAGCAATGGGGCACGTGAGAGTAAGGCAGCAAAAAGTGCCACGAGCAATGGGGCAAATGTGAGTAAGGCAGCAGAAAGTGCCACTAGCAACGGGGCAAGCGAGATTAAGGCTGCAAAAAGTGCCACTAGCAATGAGGCAAGCGAGAATAAGGCAGCAGAAAGTGCCACCAGCAGTGGGGAAAATGAGAGTAAGGCTGCAAAAAGTGAGAGTGCTCCAAGTCCAATGTTGGGGGCAGTCATTGCACCAAATAGTGACAGTGACCCGACATTGGACGCCATCATTGCTGCTGTGCTGAAGAACAATGTTGAAGTTGAGCGCATGCAAAGAGAAGCATCTGCTGCAAAGCGGGCTGCTGCTGCCAAAGAGTCTGAGGCTTATGGCTCTGCTGAAACTGCTCCATCAGTAGTTGGGCAAAAGTCTTCTAACCCAAGTAGCCCTGTACGACCCAAGGCCAACAAGAAGGACACTTTTGTAGCCAATGAGGACTCTCCTCTGGTTCAGAAGCTGGAGGAAACCTTTGGTCTTCCCAAGCCAGCACAGACTAAGAAGGGACAGACTAAGAGTAAGAGGGACAAATCCCCACCAATCAAGGTACAGAGACAACTCTTTACTTACAATTGTTGTCTTACTCCATTACCAAAGCTATACTAGTAAAGGCCTAGCAGGGAGAAATTTGAAATGCTTAGCTGTCATGTCTTTGTATTGCAGTAATATTCTTAAGCAATATTTCTGTCTGGCCCCTAGATATCAGTAAGTGGGTGTGAAGAAGGAAAGAAGAAGCTGGCTGAGGCAGAGAAAAGAGGCGAGCGCACCTCTGCTACTGTTAACGTGACGGTGACCTTTGACCGCGAGGTCAGGGACCAGATCACTCCTGAGAAAACAAAGGCAGCTTTTGAAGAAGGTAAGGACATGCTGATATACAGTCACTAAGTGTAGTAAACCACGGACTTAAAACAGCGGCAAACATTTCCCCTTGTACAGTAAAACCCTGCATGGCAGTTTCAACAACAAGCTTAAAACCACCCCAAACACTCCATTTTCTCCTTAGTGTGATGCTAAATCCCCAAGAACATTTTCTTTTTTCGTCATTCTAGAATTCAAATTTTTTAATATTTTTAATTTTTTTTAGATATTGATTTTTTATCACAAAGTTAAATCCCCACAAACAGTTCCCTTTTTCATCATTCTAGAATTTAACTTTTTCTTCTTCATTTTTTGTGAAGTTTAAAGTCCCAAACCCATTTTTGAAATTGCTTTTAGGGCTTATATTTGAACAGTCTGCTCAGTGTGAGGTTTGTAGTTAGCATATATTGATTGTCAGAATCTTTTGTATTCTCCAAAAGCAACTGAGAAAACAAAGGCAGCTTTCAAAGAAGGTAAGGACATGCTGATATGCAGTCACTATCCCTATCTCCCTATCACGAAGTTATATACCCGCAAACATCTCCCTTTTTACAGTACATAATTCTAGAATTAAACTTTTTAATGTTTTTTTCTACATTTTTTGCCTAGTTTAAAGTCCCAAGCCCATTTTTTAAATTGATTGTGGGGCTTATGTTGGAATAGTCTGCTCAGTGTGAGATTTGTAGCATGTATTAACTAAGAATCCTTCGTATTCTCCAAAAACAACTATATTACAAAATGATCTTCAATCTATATTGTTCCAGTGCTGCATAACATGTACACCAAGCCTCCGAAAGAACGTCTGAGCAGCGATCCTCGTGAGCGAAAGGAGCAAATCAGGGAAAGACTGCGTAGGAAACATGCATGCAAGGATATGCCTCAAGTTTTGGTTAGTATGCTCTCTGGTTCTGTTAAGTTTAAAAAGGTATTTCTTCTTGTTTCATTAATTTTCTAAATAAAATTCTTTTTTATAATAGGTGCTACAAATATTGGCGCAGAAAAGAATCTTGGGTGCACAACATGAAATAGAATAGAATGTCAGCAAGACGTATTTGCACACCCTACTGCATATCTTACATTGTAATTAAGATTTTCAATCTAATTTTAGAGCTAACTTCAAAATCGTACCAGTTCATATTGCTTTTTCTGACACTAAAATTTCAAGAATATTCTGTATACTAAAAAAGTGATTGTAACTTTGTCTTATAGTCTACAAAAATATCTAGGTGCACTAGTGCACCCACAGCCAAAAATTAGGTGTACAGCTCCAATTTTGAGTGCACAAAAGTCCACATGCACACAGTGTTTTGAGTTCTGTATTTTATTAACATGTTTTTCTCTAGGACTGTCACTGGGCCAGTGATCTTCGTAGGGCAGAAGCTGAGAGAGCCAAAGAGAAGCCAAAGGAAGAGATGTTTGATATGAGTAAGGAGGACATGGCAAAGAAACTTTCAGAGCTGTGCAAGCTCCAGCCTGACAGGAACAACCCTTGGGCTGCTCAAGGGCCACCAGTCCCCCCACCTGCTCACCTGCTGAAGATGGCAGACAAGAGGGATGCTGGAGCAAGGCAGTCATCATCGACTCAGACAACAGAGGTACGTTCAGCTGAGACTCAGACATCTTTGTCCTGTTCATCTCAGCCAACTCAGCCCTCTAGCTCCAAAACATCTCCGGTACCCCTAATGGCTGATACATCAGTCCCAAAAGCAGCATCTGGCCCTGATGGCCAAACAACGACACATTCCACAGAAGTAACCCCAACATCTCCCAGCCCCAAGTCTGAAGGAGCAGTTGAGGGAGGCAGAGAATCAATCATAGTGATCTTGGATGAAGATAAGATGCAAAAGAAAGGTGATAGTGTAACAGAGGCAGGAGAGGAAAGGCGTGGGGCTCGCCTGGTAGAACTTAAACCAAACGGAGAGGAGGAGGTGTTGGAATCCAAGGATGAGGAAGAGGAAAGGATGGAGCGACGAGCCAAGGCCGTCGCAGAACAAATAGCGCTCCTGGCAGGGATCCCTCCCCAGGGGAAACAAAGTCTGGATGATGACGCCCTCCAGCACGCGGACATCTCCAAATATGTCCGTGAAAGCACTGTTGAGAACCCAATCATGTTCGATGGGCAACTCTTGTCTCCAGGAGATAAAATCATCAATGTGTACCATCCACCTGGCACCCCCGGTATTCCCCTGGAAAGTGAAATGCGAAAACGCATCAAAGTACTGGGTAAACAACCTGATCAGCAGGCAGGGAAGAAGGAACAGGTCAAGAAGAAAGACAGCGAGCTTGAGGCTTCCTCTAAGAAAAAAGTCAGTGATCTTGAGGCTATCAATCAGAAAATCAGCGAACTTGAGGCTTCCTCTAAGAAGAAAGTCAGCGAGACTTCCCCAAGAAAGAAAAACGATGATAGTGGAATACGAGTGACAGGAGATGACGATGGCATTCGTGTCAGAGGTTAGTGTTTGTAGGGCTAAAAACTTGAGCTGTAGTAAGATATACATGTAATAAGTGTTGATACTGTTTTTCTCAACTGGAACTCAAACTGAGTTGTCTTTAAACGAGATCACAGTTAAACTTTGTATAGACTGTTTTCTTTTATCAATGAAGGGAGGACATAACATGTAACTACCACTGCACTCTTTTATACAGGTGATAGCCCAACAAAGAAACCCAAAGAAAAGTCGACAAAATCCAGCAAACCTACAGATGTGCAGGAAGGGGCAAGGGCAAAGCCCAAAGGCGGTGTTTCAGAGAAGAAACCATCCTCTGGTCAACCAAGCAAAGGTCTGGGGGCAGATGCTGTCGAGCAGATCAAAAGTGGAATGTTTGCTCCATTCTTAAAGGGTGTGTAGAATTTTATCTTAACCATCTAGGAAAAAAGCAAGTACATACTGTAGTCTTCATTTTATTAGGGATCTAATCTAACGTGCTTGATTTCAAGGCGTACGTGAATAGTAAAAATAAAAATGCTCCTTCTGTCTCCAAGCAATGGATATTGAAAAAGGTATTATGGTAAAAATGTCCCCCTTTATTCCTCTGCAGGAAAAAATCCAGTTGTACAAGACTACATCGAGGGCCCAGGCTGTGCCCTGATTGGCATGTACATCCCACAAAACCCTGACAACCCAGACAAAGACGACCGCATTGGCATGATGAGAGTCAATGAGACTATGAGCAAGATTCGGGATATGAAGGTACGTATAAAACTTGTCTGCGCAACACAGTTATCAATTACTGTTTGATTCCGTCACACAGCACGGAAATCTATCACTAGTATCAGCCATTGAGTCTGCAAGCTCTAGATGACATTTTCTGGAGTAGTACACGTGGTATTCTCTCAATCATCACACATTTTTAGGGGTCGGCCAATGTTTGCAATTCGTCAAGTTGTGTTGAATATTATGGGGTAGATTATCAGGTGAAATCTTTGTATGACCCTTTGTCGATTTTAACTGGTGATCAAAGATGTCAATGAATGTGTGATAGGGGCATTACCAAGCATTATGCTATTGAAGATGTCCTCCCAGGTTTAAGCACTAAAACGTCTCACATCTTTAGGCCTGCCAGGAGAAGTGGGATCTGACTCATGAGGAGTTTGACGAGATCACATTAAACGGCATGCTTCAACTGAACGATCAACTTGTCATCGACTATCTCGCCAAGAAGAATCGCACGGTGCAGGTCGAGCGGCCAGCCGCTGTCATCCCGGCAGCCATTGAGGAGAAGAAGGTGAAGAAGACGGGGAAGCTGCGCAGCTGTTCCAACTGTGGTCAGATTGAACCCCAGCCCAAGACTTTCAAAACATGCCAAAGGTAAGAACAAAGTAGACACAATATAAGTGAAAGTGATCTCGAACAGTTTAGCTCACTGAAGAGCTATTCTTCAACTGGTTGTAACAGAGAAGACAAATGCTACATACAGTATTTACAGGTGCCTTGTACAGGGTCACTAATTACTGGACTATTGCATGCTGCTTCATTGATGTAAGTTTGGAATATGTGTAGTAGTGTTGATTGTGAAAATGATGGACGTGATGTGCAGTGGTACAAAAATGTGTGTATATGTCAATCTATGTGTAGTTCTATATCAGTTTCAGTGTAAATTTGATTGGTATTTATTGCTGGAAGTGTTCCAACTGATTCACCCCATCTGATAGTACTTCTGGCCCTTGGAATGAGCAGCATTGATCAATGGCAGTAGTGGTTTACTTACTACTACTATATCTAGTTACCTTGTTGCTGTAAAACACCCACATTGACTTTTCCTCAGGTGCAAAGAGAAGCACAGCAAGTACCCACGCTTCTATTGTGGACGGGATTGTCAAAGTGAGTAATCTACTTGGTGTCAAGTCTACTTTTCTGTTCTGTATGTTTTTTCTGCTGATAGAAGCATGATAGTGTGCATTGTGAATATTAGGCCCCTGCACATTCGCAACATAATAAGTAGTGTATATCCTACCCACTTTTCATTTTGGGAGGTTCACATAGTCACATACATACTAGTAAAAAATCTAGCACCCTATAATGCTAAGTCCTAAGGTTAGATTGGTGGGGAAACCAGTGAAGAATTGAGTACTTCAGTTGACATGGTGTTTACACTTGTTTGCAGTTGAGGACTGGGGAGCCAGACACAAACAGGAGCATGTGGACATGGACTGAGTCTGTGCAGTAGATACATGTAACTACAGCTGTGCTGTGTAACAAGGGTACTTGTTACATGCACAGCAAGGCTTTTAATCTGAGGTGCGAAGTGGTGGTAAACCCAAGACTTTATTTCAGTTAACTGGATGAATGTGACCAAAGTATTTGAAAATGTTGCTTTAAATGGTCAAGAGTAAATCTTTCTTTCAGACCTGTCATGATGTATAGTGCAGAAAATACAGTACTAGAATCTTTTTGAAACATTATGAGCAAAGGATGTAGATGACTGTTTTAGGTGTGGTTTACATGAATTACCAATTACTTGTGAATAGAATATTTTCCAGTGTACAGTAACTTGAACATAATTTTTGTATGGTGCAAGTTTAGGCCATAAGCCTGTAGAATGAAATTTGTAGCAATTATCAAAGAATATAAGATATATCTTGGTATACATTTATTGTAATTATCTACTTAAAGCTTATTGTCATAATTATGTTTATGAATTTTTCCTTGACTGTAATCATTCCAGATGAATTAAGAATAGTGTGAGCTTATTAAAAATAATCAATGAAACAGTTATATTTTGCAGACTTTTGTGATTACTTCTGCACAGTCTCAATAAACATGTATGATATTTATTGGTATGAATAAGGGTGAATCCTGCACAGTAATAATTGAATATTTTGTAAGAGATAGTGTTCATATCACAGTAATTGTAGCCATTCCATTGTGTCAATATATAGTATTGGTCTGTAATGTTTCATTGTTTTTTTCATCTTTTTGTTCTTAAAAATACAATGCTGCACAGAAAAGGAGGGCCAATAAAGCTATAAACGTATAAAGCTTTGAGATTAATGACTTAATTCTTCCGAAAAATATATTTTATTATTTGCGACTGTGTATTGTAATATGTTGATGACCAAAATGTTGCAAATTTATGCAGCAGAAATGTGGAGATGTCTAAGTGTTTTGTGATCATTGTGACACAAAAGTTTCTATTAGTAACTTCTGATTACACATCATTGATAATTTTGCTTGTGCATTTTTGCAAAGTTAGACAAGTGTCTTCTATTAATGCATATTTGTACAGTAAGCTGCTGAAAACTTTCAGTGTGAAGACATTTGATGTTGAACACTTTAATATGACAAGTGAATGACTGGTGTCACACACTTTAATGTGTTGATGAAATGGACACTTTCTACAATGCCTTTCCAGATCTGATAACCATATGCAAATTCTGGTATCTAATGCAGTATCAATAGTTTTGTCTGTCAGTTACATTTTAAAGATTTAAAATTAGTATCTTCATTTCAAGGAAAACAGTAAATTGATGATGTTCAATGAGACCTTATATTTTATTCATAATTCAGGGTAGATCTATACAGGTAGAATTTTCATTCTGCCTTGTAAAAGCCTTGTTTATTTTGTTGTCAAATTTTCCCATTCCAAAAATTTGGATGAGGAACTGACAGATATTAGAGATATATGATACATATTGAAGCAAGAATTTTAGTAGAAGTCTTGTTTGTAAACTATTCAGTCACAATAAATGAGGTACTAGTATACAGTGTATATAGCAATTTGTGCCTTTGATGAGTGAGTAGTGAAATTATGTATCATATACTCTAGGACACCTACTCTAAAGCAAATACATTGTACCATTGGTTTTCTTGAGAATAAAGTTTTACACTCAGTTGTAGGCATACCATCATAGGTTTATTCAGATCAATAGATCTTTGAAACCCCATGTTTGACATTCTTGTATCTCTGAAATATGGTGCTATAGATTTACTGCAGTAAGCTAAGTTCAAACTTATATATATTGGGCTATGGATTAATGCAAAAATTGCAGCTGTATAACAAAATGCCATCCAAGTTAAGCACGAATAGAAATTTGCTTTCAAATTTGGTCAATCAAAACTATAGCCAGAATCATTCCTGCAGTCTGCCTGAAAATCTTAAGAGAAATCTTTATATGAGAAATAGTATAACATAAATTGACTTGTATTCACCTTACTGTTTACAGCACTTAAGCCTGGTAATCTCAGTTTTGGGCAGCTCCTTGTGCTTACAAACTTACAAGTTATAGTCATAACAAACCTGCATTGCATAGAACTTTGCTTAGAGTGCCTGAACACTTAAAAAGCTCTTTTAAAATCTATAAAATGCTTGTCACAGCACCAAATAGATGCAGCTTGAATGTGCAAAACAACAAATTGAGGGAGACAACTACAACTTGGAGTAATAGTCTTGAAGCCACTCCCTGATAATCTGAACTTCCTGTTCCCTAGCCTCAATAACAGACTGTGGGTCAGCAGGGTTGGAGGAGCGCAGGTCTAAGTGGTGGGCCCCGTCTGCGATCGTGATGGCCACCAGGGAGTCTGAGAGAGACTCCATCACTCCACCAGCTGACCACGGATCCAACAGGCCATTACTGTTACAAGGAAGATCATCATCAGTTAGAAGTTGTGACTGCTATTTTTCAAGTAATGTTTCATTTTATTTACCCAGGGACAACATATCGCCAAGGGGGTGGTTTTCAATGTGCCCTGCAGGCATACATAAACAAAACAGTGTGATGAAGTAGGAAAAATTAAAAAAGGGTTCTAATTAACTTTTAAATGTACAATTATTTATAATGATAAAATATTTTTAACTTGCCTAATCTTTAGGATGATATGAAATTTGAAGATTGGGCATTGTGTATCCACACTGATTTAATGCTAACTTCTTACATTCATAAGGATATTATCAATGCTAATGTAGATGAATGCACACCTCACACTCTATTACAAACATTTGAAACAAGAGTTCCACGACCTCATATCTCCATGAACAATTCTATTCATGCAAATGACTTACACATTTGCATAATATATGCTTGGTCATAAACACCTTTGTCTAACTTACACATGTTGCAATATTGACAGTGCTATAATTTTCCGATTAGAGGAATTATGGTGTTTCTGCATTAATTAGGCAAATTTGGAATTTATTTGCATAATTGGTATCTGTTGATGCTCCACTTTCCATAAACTACATATGTTACATGTATTTGAGTCTGATAATGGAAAACACTGCAAATATAGACTTTCCTCATTAGCTATGCAAATTAAGTGACAATTAGCATAATTTGCACTTCATTATGTATATCTCTGTCTAAGCTACCTGCATACTAAGTATCATATTGACAGTTCTATATTTTTCCAATTAGATGAGATATGGTGTTTTGCATTAATTATGCAAATTAGGAATTTATTTGCATAATTGGTATCTGTTGATGATCCACTTTCCATAAACTACATACGTTACATGCATTTGAATCTGATAATGGAAAACACTGCAAATATAGATTTTCCTCATTAGCTATGAAAATTAAGTCCCAATTAGAATACAGTCAAACCTGCCCAAGGCGACCACCCGGAGGACCGAGCAAAAACGGTCGCGATGGACAGGTGGTCGCCATGAAGAGGATTCCAACCATAACCTTGTTTCCAGCTCGAGGTGTTCAAATACCGTGTACCACGTAGATGGATGGAAAAATATGTGATTTTAGACAGCATGACCCCCACCAGGGTCAATTCTCATTGACAGAAAGATCCTACAGAATTTACATTTTCCGTTGTAATATTTGTATACCGTTACATCGTGAACAAATGTTCGTCATAGTTTTGACTAAAAGCAATGTCTGCCTCGATGACCTTGCAGCGCCCTCCCGCATTCACACGTTACGTTTAAGTAAGAGTACACACACACACACACACTCATATAAAATCTAGGTTTTAAGGCCTGAGACAAATCCCTAGAAAACACCTGCTGACCCCAGCCTTCTTTTGGGCGCCGACCGCTGGATTAAAGCGGCAAAAAGTTTTCGATCTGACAACGGAAGGATGAAAACGGAAAGTTGTGATACCGCCGCCGAGCACGCGACCGCATCGAAAGGTAACAGTGGAGCAGAACGCACAGCGTCGGCGATTACAAGCAAGCAGTGCCCAATAAAGGTTTGTGAGAGTCATGGAAATAACAAGAATATAAGAATATCAATTTTTATCAATAATGAGAGTATTCTAAATATTCATACACAGAAGCGCCGTGTTTTTGAAAAGTCAGCGTTATGCCGCGCTGAAACAAAGATGGCGTCACGGACCAAGAAACAACATGTCTCGGCCAACGTTTTGCGGAGTCATTTTTCGGCGGAATTTAGTAAGACAGAGACACATTTTTGTTGAAATTACAAGAAATAGATAGTAATTTCTGTGAAATCTGACTTTTTGACGCCATGCACTACGTGATCGTTTTGAAAATTGAGTTCAAACCGAACCGAGCTTACGGTAAACTATAAGATTACGATGGGCACAACAGCATCGATGTCTCACAATCCTTTGTATTTACAATGTTTATAGTGGTAACGTTTTATTTAAACACATGTAGGAATCAATGCTTTTGACGGTCCGTCAAGGTCTTAAAAACATTTCCGCGAAATCCGACAGTAAAATTCGATGTCCGTGACCACACGCCGGAAAAACGTGGTCGCCATGGGCAGGGATTGTGTTCTGTGCTGTCCCAATTCGTGGCGGTCGCGGTCGCGTTGGACGGGTGGTCGCCTTGGGCAGGCCGCTTAATGCTTGTGCCTATGGGGAAAATTTTCGGGACCGAGAAAAAGCGGTCGCCATGGCCAGGTGGTCGCGTTGAAAAGGTGGTCGCCTAGGCAGGTTTGACTGTAATCTACACTTCATTGTGTATATCTCTATCTAAGCTACCTGCATACTAAATATCATGGAAATCCGTTGTTCCTTTCTTGTCCTTAGAAGATTTTCACAAAAACGACCCTGCAGTTCCAGAGGAAGCTTCAAGGGGGCCCAAACCTACACCACTTCTTTATTACCTCACAGGCTATCTGCCACCCAAAAATCAAGACCACAGCACGTCCAGGTCAAAAGATACAAAAATTGAAGTTCTGCTGCAGTACCAAGGTCACATACCAGGGGGCCCAAAATCGACCTTGAATTTCGGCTTCACAACACCCGCTCACATACCAAATATCATTGTAATCCATCAAGAGGTTCTTGAGTTATACTGACTGCAAGAGTCCGGAAACACAAACACACACACACACACACACACAAACACGCCAAAAACAATATCTCCATTCATGGAGATAATGATAGCCAATTAAAGACTTAAAACTGAGTACTTGTGGGCTATGACAAGCTATAAGTCTACTTAACTTAGTCTGCAATAGAATAGGGTCTCGTCTTTGACATAATGAAGATATCTTTGAAAGCTTCAAGAGGGGAGTACCAAGTGCATTAGAGTTGTTTAGAAGCTAGGCTGACCTGAAAATGATGTTGCTGGCAGCAGTGATATTTTTGCCACCAAACTGCTGGAGGATCCAGTATGGCCTGGGCGTCACCTTCCATGTGGACTTGCACTGGATGATGTATGCAGTCATGTTCCATGGCTGGGGGGGAAACATGTCATGGATTCCATCCGTACAGGTGGGCATTGTCATCTCTGAGCAAAACTGAACGAGGAAAGAAACAATATCAATCTTTTCTGAACTGCTCCGATCATCAGCATGTAACATGAATGGGTTGTTTTGCTGCCATTTTCTTGGTAGTCTACCAAAAGACTATGTCCTAGCAGCAACAATGTTAATAGGGTCTTAAAAGCAGAACTGAATTGTGACAAACTTGGCAACTTTCATGATGGAGTCCTTTGTGTTTTCTGTGTCCAAGAGTTAATCTTAATCATCCGCAGCCCTACCTGGAAGCTCCAGCCTAGGTCTCCCAGACTACTAACTGCACTCTCCTCAATGTTGAGGCACGCGGCCTGGCCTGTGTAATTGTAGTACAGCGTAGCTCCAGCAGCTATACCCTCCAGCACATCTGATGATGCAGTGATCAGTGAACACACTTCCTGTGAAGAGGGGAAACCATGTCTACATTGCTTCACCACCAAGGCATCATCAAAAAGATTTATTTGAAAAGGAAAGGTCTAATCACAGTTAACAATACCAACTTGTAAGACCCACCTTTACAGGCCAGGCTGGTAGGGGCTCCAGGAAGCTGGCAGGGTAAGGGTAGTTCACCATGGCAAGGTTAAACCATGTGTTGAGAAGCCACTTGGACATGGTGCCAACATCAGTTGTTGTGTTGAGTGGAGAACACAGTGAGAACATGGAGGAAAGCTTCTCTCTGCCAGCAGCTGTGTAGGTATAAGGAGTGGATTAGAGGAAAACAAATCCTCTTGAGCATTATACAGTAGAATCCAGCAATTTCCATTACTGTTAATAGCATATTTCGGGGATATGCATAAAATTCTGAAAACCCAAACCATTTCCCATTCACTCCATTATAAATAAAATGGCATAATTGCATTAGCCATTTTCACATACCCCTGCTATTTACATAAAATAATGCCAATAGCAACAGAAAAAACAGTTGAACATGTCAAAGTCACTAACTCTTATAGATTGTATGCACCATAGACATGTATCTCACCACAGAGCCTTCATGCTAATGACAAGCACCACCAAGATATTCATAATTCTTTACTAAACATTACATCTAAGAAAATAAGAAATAATTCAGACCATGATGTTTTGAAACTTAAAAGGTTTAAAGCAGTCCTTACCTGTTTGTCCCATCTGGGTGAGGAGGTCCCAGGATTTGCGGATGTGTGTTTCACAACCAGGGCTTCCCTTCTGGAAGTCCTCAGTAATGATGGAGTAAGAACTTCCACATGGTGTGAGACCTTCAAACTGCCACACAGGAGCTGAGGCAGCCAGAGATCTACCAACAAGCAAAACAGCTTCTGTCAAAGTTCCCAGAGCAGTTACATCTCAGAGCTAAACAGATGTCTGGTTTCTTACAAGTACAGAGAACAATAGCCAGTACTGTGAAAGTAGCTGTGAAAGTAGCAGTGAAAGTAGTTTAATAAACTGCCATAGAGCAGACTGTTATGTGTACTTTGCTGATGAGCAAGCATTTTAGGATGTTATTCAGGGTACAGAGCATCTCATTGGTGTCTATAAAACAGATGCTTTGTTCATTTTGTACTATATGAATAACAGTTAAGTGTGAACAAACAGAAGTGAGATACCCTAAGACAGAGCTGGGATACTTCATTCGGAACCAGGCGGCGAGCATTCCTCCGTACGACCCCCCGAAGGCCACCACGGGACTGTTTGCTGTGCCAGGGATGCTAGACTTCAGGTGAGTGACGAGGCGGGCGAAGTCTGCCAGAGCCTGCTCTGCTGTCAGGTAGCCGAGGTGCTGGGGGTCCTAGGGGAGGAACAAGCATACAGTAATCCCTTATCAATCAGTGACACATCATATTGTATAATTTCCGAATTTAGACAGTTTCATGAAAAACGTATTGGTTAGTGTATGTCATCTGAGTACAAACATCTTTTCAGAAGAGCTACATGTAGACCACAGCTACCTTTACCTTTTACCTATAGACTACAACATACCTTGTATGAATCTTTTCCATAAGGCATTGACTCTCCATAGTAGCGGTGTTCTGCAAAAACCACCATAGCCTTGAATTTTGGTGCAATGTCCCACATAAAGCCCTGAAGTGAACAAAGAAAGAAGATACCATGTTGCAATCAATATCATTTTGCGACAGTTGTCGACTTAGAAACATCACACTGTGATATGATAATTCTATTGCCTAGGCCTTCTAACAGGATGTTCCCTGACCTGTCGATAAAAAAAAATTGTGGCACTATTGACACTATTGACAGGATGTTCAGCTGTATCAAATATCTTGATGCAAAACACCTCATGATCCTGTCAACCCAAGTCCTAACCCTTAGGATAATTCTGTAAAATAGTGCAAAAATGAGACTTAGTTACATGCCTGAGCAGGACAATAATAAACTAGAGTGACAAAAATATGGTGTTGAAAATTGACGTCAAATTGGCCAGGGATTGAACCATACTAGGCTTATGAGTCATTTGACCCCTCTACCCCATAGGCCATTGCACCAATGCTTGATTGGACATTCACCCATTCAAAGGTAGTCCTGCGCTTCCTTTGAGAAGACTTTTTTACACTATTGACAAGATGTTCCTGTCAACAGCCACACCAATATTCTATTCTTTGAGCATTTTTGGTTATCCTTCAGTTACCGTATTTTCACAAAACATTGTGATGTCCCCTTCATTCCCGGTGTAGAAGAAGATGGGTCCTCCATTGCCTTTGAAGTATTTCCTGTTTATAAGGTAACGTTGATCAAAAGTGTCCGGTGTGGTGAAACTGAAGTGGTCCACCTGTGCAACACAGAAATATGAAATACGATGAATATGCAAATTATAAAAATTACATGATAATCTATAGTTTCTTAGGAATCCTGTCTATATTGTATGCTACTATGATGAACAATGATATCAAGATAAATCAGAATCTGAAATTGCAATACATTAATTTTTTTTCCAATAGAACGAGCATCTTTTACAGATTGATAGCAATTATGGTAATTGTTATGTCATAATCATATCTTACCGGCTGTGTGAAGTACTTGGTATCATAGCTGTAGTGCGACCTCAGGACAGGACCTCTCGGTCTGGGAAACCGGGGGGCCAGCAGACCTGTGCCGCCCGTATGGGCCACTGACAGGCATATCACAAACACGCCTACGTACAACATTTCCTCGTAGATGTCTTAAACGCCCGTAAGTTGGCAAAAGGCCTGAAGAGAAGTCATAAAGTGGCAATCACATGAGGTACTCGGGAGTCTTAGGTCACTTCCTAACAGTTCCCACAGCTCAGCTGACGTTTGAACTTTGACCTCAAAATGGCGCGAAATTACCCGACACACGAAAACAGGATGCAGGAGATATCGAACCTCAAGACAAATTGCCTTCAATACAGAGGAACAAACGTAGAACCGTTATAGAATTTGTGAAGCCGAGCGATCTACCTACGTCCACGACAGCACTGCACTGTGTACATTGTTGCAAGGAGGTGAGTGTTGCCACTTCCGGGTTCGTGTTTGTTTCTGTTTTGCCTTCTGACTCTGACGATGATAAGTATATTGAAACTGACTATATCTATTTATCCTGGATACCAACAACAATAAAAAGATACCTATTCTTTGTTTGTATCTTAAAATTTATTCAACATTTTTAGTTACTGATTTCCTACCTGCGTCACTTATAACGTTAGCTGTAGACTTTAAAGATGCCTATTAAATCAACAGTACAGTATAGCGGCATAAACGCGCTCAGAACACGTCTCGTCTGTACCAGTACACGATACCTTCCTTATCCAAACTATCCCACAGCCTGATCTCCCGCTTGTGATCATGACTTAGTTTCACGATTCTGAACTTCTTGTACTTCCGGTCGAAGTAGTGGTTGCTGTACTTGGTGTTGTAGCCCAGTCCGTATAGGCTCAGCTTGTCGCAGGTATGGAGGGCCGTCATGGTCATGATGGCGCCGGTGGTGGGGCGGAATGACTTCACTCTCATCCACCTGTAGGATTCATCAGGAAAACCGTCATGTACAACCCTCATGTATATTCCAATCTCCAAGCAGATGTGGGGGAGGCTAAAGTCGTTAGTTTTCCTATCGATATCTATCCTTTCCTTTCCATTTCTCCGGGAGGCGGTTTGACACAGAGACAGACAGATAGGTAAACGTAACGATTTAGTCTGGCAACATCTGCTTGGAGATCAGGTCACGTTATATTTAGCCTGACTAAATCGCGCTCCTAGGTCACCCTCTGACTTACCGACGGTAAAGGAATCGTTCCGGCCCTGACTATGGACAGCAAGGGTTTGTACATGTGTCATATGGACTAGGGGTACATGTATATGCTACATTTATAGCGTATACGTAATCGCATACGGAGCAACTACTTCTTCTTTGTCAGTCTATCAGTAAGAAAGTGTTCTATCTTTATCATTTAGGGTGATAAAGCTTATTATCATCGATTGATCAATGATATAATGCATTTATGTACCGGCAATCTTGCTTTGAGTAAATCAAGACTTACACAAAGTGTATGTATCTCATGAAGTCGGGATGAATGATTCGAACGTCTTCAGGTGGTACTTCGAACTCGCCCCTACGTTCTCCTATAGCCTTCAGGTACAAGAAGTCATCTTTTCTGCACGGCACATAGATGTACGTGATGTTCTGAAATACAAAAATTAGAATATAGACTAGAATCACACACTTGCCCTGATTGTATTTTTTAATGTTTGTGCCCAGGGTTATTTGAAAAGCAGATCCGTAGATCTGAGATGTACTCGGGTTAAATAAATAAATTGAAAATTGAATTGAATACTAGCAGCTATTTTCAGTGTCTCACAATCTTACAACAACGACAGAGTGTACTTCTACATATTTGATATAATTAAATGGTCGCAATATAGGCCGCAACACTACATCCAAACTAACCGGGCTAACAGGGTAGTCCTCTGGCTTCACGTATCGGAGAGAGCGGTCGAAGAACACGTAGTGGGTTGTCCTACTTCCGACGTCTTTCTCGTAGCCTTTCGTATAGGCTTCATTCACCCTGGGTAAAGAGCATTATAGCATTATGTATCAATTTTCCAAAGGAATTTTTGTGGACAATCCACTGCTTTCATTATCACAGATTTATGGATTGTATCCATCAAACTTTGCAGACTGAAGTTTAAGATGAGATGGGGACAGGAAAATTTCTCTGTTTGGTCAGCTTCTCGATTAAAAGCCATACATGCACATATGATATGGTGAAATTATGATGATACATAAAAAATCAGTTATGATTTTACCTAAAAACGTAGTCATGCTTGTCGATCTCCACGCCCATACTGGAGCCGTTCAACATCCCACCATTGCCAACCACGGCACAGGTTATACACTGGGGCCTGCTCCTCCCCGTAAAGTTGGAGATGGTATCGTCCACTGGAAACATCTTCAGCACATCTCGGACCTCTAATGACGGCAAAAAGGACGGTCTAATATAAATATGGCGTTTTCGCATTTTATTGCGATGAATTACTGAATGGGACAGAATTGAATTTTTAAGAATCTGTACTCTACTCTATCTGTCTTCCAAACATGCTAATAGTGATATCATTTCTGGTGGAATAGTGTTATTTGCCTACCCTCGTAAGTAATATTTTCCATGTAGTAGTTGTAACCGAATGGTATTTCCCACTTTTTCATCCTCCAGTATTCTCCTACATCAAGCCAGTTGCAGTTGATCAGCATCTGTATGTCAGGGTGAAAGATCGGGCCAAACTCTTCTGACTCGGAGGCTGTCGTCTGTAGACTTTCAGAACACGTCTAAAAGTCCGTATCAAAAGAAATCAACAATTGTATTACTGTTGTTGCTCTCTTAGTAGAACAATGATTACATGTATATCACCCCCTGCAAATTTGGTGATCATACATCATACCGTTTGGAAATTATGAGGGGGGGGGGGCGCTGCTCTCAAACTCAAAAATGTTCTCCAACTCAAAAACATTCACTCACCGGAATTTTCGACCAAATCACTCGGTCTTCAGCAGCTATCTGTCCCAAGTGCCGTAGACTTGAGTGAACTTTTTTGAGTTGGAGAACAGTTTAAGTATATTACCAACTCAGATGAACTTTCATGCTAAGACATGTAATTCATTACAATATATGGGTAAGTACCATAATCTTACGACATGCGAAAAAAGGATAACCAAGGGTCAATAACAAATACAGGTATCTTATTGAGTGTCTCATGCAAAAAAGGGTATTGATATTTAAGAAGTGTCAGACTTACCGACATGTTCCATTTGGGGTTTCGTCTGAAATAGAACTTGTCGTCGCTGTTGTTTGTTAAGTGGAAAAGTGGACCCAACTGCCGCGACGTCGACGTTCTTGTGATGCAGACCTGGTCCATCGTGGCGTCACTGTCATCTAATGCAGGATGGTGACCGTCAGCGTTCCTGTTTGCTATCATGCTGCAATGAATTTTGACAACATGTGTATCATTACAGTACGTTTGCAGGTAACCAGGAATAATACTTAAAGGAGTTTCAGAAAAGGACGTAGTGGCACATGGCTGGTCATATAAAGTAAGAAGCATCGGGTTTCGGATGGGATAACGGTATGTAAAACGAAGATGTATAATACCTTTAAAATCCCACCCTTACTCAAACGACTTTAAGGACATTTCTGCCGTATATGCGTGTACCTAGTCATCTTCTTTTCCTGGTAGTGGATTCCCCGAAGAAGTCGTCAAGGATTTCATTGATCTAAGTCAAGAATCATTATACAAACCACCAATTATTTGGTGTATACATCATATGCATAGTAACGACATAAATTGGTAAATGTCTAAGAAGTTAATGTGTTGTCATACCCAATGATCGGGAAGTTCAATTCTAGTTTTATATCTTTGAGCGGGTTCCTGTCCTGCCCGGTACGCAGGACGTCGCTGCCGATCTGAAGAACGCCAATCAGCAACAAGCCTCCGGCTAACAGCGACTTCCACCGTCGTCTCAGCAGCCCGTGCAGCATATCTGCCGATTCTGAGACAATATGTCAACAGAAAAAGAAAACATTATTGTATCTGGGTCCTGTCGTCTAACTTTGCCGACTTTAATTTGTTAGACTACGAATGCTCTGTGAAAAAAACGTCTCGCTAAGTAAGGATATAAACAGGTACTGTTCCCTAGTTTCACAGCCAAGACAGCTTTCCGCCGGTTGAAGACCTTTGGTTGGCTTCTTGCAAACAACATATTTCTGCTAGCCTGACGAATCGCGCTCCTAGTAGCCAGCCGGTCCTGTACTGCCGCCATCCCCTGGGGGGTCAGTAACCTCCGGCCGAGAGTTTGTGTAAATACAGGCTAATATTTCTGCCACCCCAAAGATATGAAAGATGAGAAAATGTCCAAGTGATAATACCGTACCATATAGTTACAGTACGGGCAATGAAAATAAAACGTATTGGTAACCTTTGAAAATAAATATTGTTAACGTTAACGTTAATAATTCAATTATCAGAAAAGTTATCGAAACAGAAATTGAAGGATGCCTGTATGGTTAAGAAATGACTTTCCTCAAGTAATGTCTCAATACGAATGTATCAGAGATTTGGATATGAAAATGTTGTATTCATGTGCTTCGTTCTTTTACTGTACATTGCTCCTAGCCTTCCCCTAGCCTCGCACCCCTTGGGATATTGGAACAGTCCCGCTCATGATTCAACTTTGACCCACATCAGTGTTCCAAGATGGCGGAAAATTGTGCGTCTGCTTCGCAACCTGCGGAAAATCCTGTTCCCGACCCAGAATTAGACGATTTGTTAGACAGTGCTCTATCAGATTTTGACAAGGCTAAAACCCAGGATGCGGGGAAGGCGGCGGAAGGTCAGGCGGCGGGCGCTGACGGGGGGAAACCCGCGGGAGTAGGGGCGGGTGAGCCGCAGTCGGGAGGCGACTCCTTCCCAACTGACGAGGAAGCCCTTTTCAGCGAGGTGTTTGAACAGGAGCTGGCCGGGCAGATCGCAGATGAGTTCGAGAAGGCCATGAAGACTCTGGAGGAAGAAAACCCACAGCTGATGGCCCAGTTCTCCAAGTTGGCCGAGGCTGCGGCGAAGGCTTCAGATGGAGAACAGGTCGGTGTGTTTGACGAGAATTATGGGCGTGACCTTTGGCGCAAAAGCCATAGCTATAGATACTGATCTTATCTTATCTTATCTTACATACAACACTGGGCAAAACCCATTTGAAGGTATCACGCCCACGTGATTAAGAAACGGGTAAAAGAAATATGTAATTGCCTGAAGCTTGCTCGCGAATACCCAGTGACGATAGAAAGTGATTGGAATGGTCAAGTATGATAGCACCTTTATATAATTATGACGGTTACTGATGTAAAACGATCAATTATGATGTTTGTGTCTTCTCAGGGCTCGAAATTCATTTTTGGAAATAGGTGCACTGGTGCACCCAACCCAAAAAATTAGGTGCACAGAAAAAAAAGAATTGGATGCACCACATAGAATAAACTTATTATAAAGTTGAATGTCAGCAAAACTTAAGTTTGAGGCTACTGCCTCTCTTAAGAACTTCAATCTGTAATTCTATCCAGCTTTCAAATTTCAACCAAGCAATTATACATGAAATAAAGTACAACAAAAGGTAATATTGCTTTTTCTGATACTTTCATGTCAAGAATATTCTGTATGCTAGTGTACAAGAGAACCGTTACCCTATAGAGAACAAAAATATCTAGGTGCACCAGTGCACCCACAGTCAAAAATTAGGTGCACAGCTCCAATCTTGGGTGCACACAGGTGCACATGCACCCACTATTTCGAGCCCTGCCTCTCGTGATCAAATTCTAGATATCTTCTGTTTATGAAGCTGTATTCCAGTTAAAAACTAAAGAAGTAATCAGTGATGATTTAACTACTGTGCTGCTCTTTTTTAAAAGAAAGGCTACTGTATAATATGTCTAACCTTCATCAACGTACTGTATAATATCATGAAAGTTTTAAAGAAGAAAAAGAAGTCCTAAGTCCTGACAATGTATTTGTCATTCTGATAGGGACCAGAAGCCAGTCCTGAAGGTGGGACCACTGAGCTGGCCAGCTCTCTGTCCCAGACCCTCCAGAGCATGGCACAGAACGCAGAAGAGCTCCAGAACAACCCCCTCACAGAGGATGACCTTCTCAAGGCCATGTCTGACCTTGGGCTGGGGTCAGAAGGCGCAACAGAGGGTGCGGGTGGCACCGACCTCCTTCCCATGATGCAAACCATGATGAAAAACCTCCTCTCCAAGGAAGTGTTGTACCCCTCCCTGAAGGACATCTGTCAGAAATACCCGGACTGGCTGGAACAGAACAAGTCCAAACTGTCCCAGGAAGACAACCAGAAATATTCCCAGCAGTTTGAACTCATGAAGCAGATCTGCGGCGAGTTCGAGTCAGAAGCAGAGACGGACACAGAAGAGGTCAAGGCCAAGAGGTTTGAGAAGACGTTGGACTTGATGCAGAAGATGCAAGATTTAGGTCAGCCACCAAAGGAGTTGGTAGGAGAAATGGCACCTGGGATTGAGTTTGACGAACATGGCGTTCCTAAACTTCCAGGTGGCAAGGAAGGAGAGGCATGTTCTGTCATGTAGCTAGGTTGAAAACATGTATGTCAGCAAGGTAGCAAAAACAACCATTATCTACTAGGCTGTATCAAGTTTGAATGAAGTTTTAACACCTGATTTAAAGCACTGAGCAAGGAAGACCTGTAGCCAAACTAATGTCAAATTTCTGAAGTGAAATATGAGTGAGGAATCATCACAAAAGATGATGTTAGGTAAAGTGAATAAAGCTTAAAGTAATAGATGTATGATTAGGACCACAGTGTAGTCAAATTGAGGTTAGGTCATGTACTGTTAAAAGTTGTTCTGGTCACTGCTCAGCTTGTGCCATTATCTTGTGAGCAATGTACATGTGTAATGAAAAGTGCAATTGGTTTATAAAAGCTGTCTCTCCCAGAAGTTGTACTAGTAATGACCATCTTTGTATGGAGTAGAAATAGCAATCATTCACAATATTCAACACATGCTTGAATGTATTTTCAAAGAATTGTTGTTGATTGTATCTTAGAGCCTAATAGTAATACATGATACAGTCATGAAGGCCTATAGTTCATTCCATGGAGTAAGATCATATTAGTCTAATGATTGTTGAATTGTAAGTGCATATTGGCACTGTTATGGCCAATGAGTGTCTTTCATGTTCACAGAGTGCTGGTAACAACAAAGATTGGCAAGTTTTTTTTTTTAATTGCTGCTATGCAAATGTAGCACTCACTTTCTGTGCAAGACTGAGCATCTGTGTGTGGTTGTAAAAAAACTTACCTCACACCGTTCCTTTATTGTATAAGATACTTGATGCACTATATTCCAGAGTGTGTTTATTGAATGGCTATGAAATTGGGCAAAACAGTTAAGCAGAATGCTGTTAAGTTCTAGCTTTTCCTAATGATGACAATAAGTTGGTGACCCAAACATCAGCATCTTATCAAAGATAGCCTTTGTATAATTATTGTATGATTCCATCGGTGATAAATTCAACTTCTACTTTCTTGTGTTTAACCTGAATTTAGCCAAATTGTGGCGTGGAAATAAAGTAAACCACACAAAAAATACTAGTAAAGACAATGTTCCTCGGCCTCAAGATATCACTTCTCAAGGCAGAAAAGGAACGAATATTAGATCCTGTTACCCGTTGTATATGATAGCTGTTGTAACAAGCAACACTGTAGTTACATGATATTACCGTAGATAACCTTTCTGTGTGATTTCAACAATTGTCAAAAAATTGCTCTTGCCGAGGAGTTCGCTTATGTGATTATCACTACTGAATGAACAGAAATACAAAGGGGAAATGCTGGTCTTATTTTTGAGTGATGAGATTGTCTGAGGATATTATTCTTCAATCATTGATGGTTGGATCATTGTCAGTCCTCAAGCCTGTTCCAAGTTTGTCATGAAAACGGGAATCTGTTGAACAAATCATTAGATTTCTATGGCCTCGTAATAATGTATATCCTTGCAAAAGTCATGTTTCTCTTATGTTCTCAAAGACCTAAATCAACATGCAAGGCAAAATCTAGACGTCCCCCGTCGCTGTATAACGCCCAACGTGGTATACAAACATTTCTTAAGACACACTATCACATGTAATTGACAACTATCAGGGTATTTGTCAGGAGCTGGGCTCACACGTTTGGAATATTGCATTCAAAAGTCGTTATGGACGTTTGCGGTCAAAGCAAGCCATGCCAATAATGCACACACTACATCTAAACAAGGAGGAGGTTTCATTGAAACATCCTTGATAGTCAAATACCTGCGATGTTTGGAGTAAGGTGCCCTTGAGCAGGCCAGGTGGGGCTACCAATGTGCGAGTATCGACGCTCACCTAGAAATGCTCCCTCCGCCGTGGAACATCCGGGTTGATGTTGAGACATCGTGTTTTTCTCAGAGTCGGGCGAAGAAGGATCCCAGATTTACACAGTTGGTGGTCCTGTTTGAGTTTCGTTGTTGTGCACTTGACGAAGTCGGCTTGACCTCTTTCGGACTGCTTACGCACGTCACTCCAAGTTTTGTTGAACTAGATTCGGACATCTGCTTCACTCAGAATACTCCATGTTCGAGTAAGGGGGCGACTTTGATTTCAAGCAGTCTTCTTCAATCGTTTTTGTTCTGCTTTTCAAATTTCTGTCGTCCTCTGGCGCTGTTTTTTAATGTCAGCATCATGTGTAAAACATGAACTTCCGCGCCGCAAAAATGACAATACCAAAACCTAAAAGTACTGACAGAAGAAGATCGATCGGTTGCCAGGGAATTATGTGACGCCTGTACGGAGCCAAGAGCCATTACGTAGAGGATGACTATGTCAACTTCTACCAAAGTGTAATCCTCAACTTCCATAGAAAATACTTAAAAACATAATGGACCAAAGATATTCCTCCCTAGTGTCTTTGTTCAAAGGAAATAATATTCAAGTCTGTACCAGTTGTTATATATACTCGTACATGTAGACTACAAAACGCGTATTTGTACAGACGAAGCCACTTAATTGCACCTCGGATAAACGCACCTTCCATTTAATTGCACCGAATCCCAAAATCCCAAACCGATTCCCATTCACTGCATTGTTAGTGACTCCGCATATCTGCACCGCGCATGGTCACCAATGCCGGATAACTGCACCATTTTTTTTTCAAAAATCCTCGACAAGTTAACTGAAAAGGTGCGCTAAAATCGGCAAACGCGGTACAAATGAGCCGATACCTGCCGGTGTAAAGGCGCAATACCGCCAATATGTTTATAAAACTGTTTTGAGTAACAAAAGAAGGCGGTCTCCATTGACAGTTACGTTGATAGGAATCGTATGGGTAGTCCCGGGCGGGTCACCCATAATCAGTAACCAAGTTTTAGTTTCAATTCCTAGTTTCATGGCGGTACATGATTTACGTAAATCAACAACTGTACCCTACGTAATGTAACACAGAAACTGTTATCCCATGAGTGGCATGTTTCAGAATGCCTCCCCTGTAACATTACGTGTGTTGTAATGCGGTAGATCGCATGGAAAAATGAAAGAATGCAAAATCTTTTAAAACAGGTTCGTAGTCATTTCCTTATTTTCAGCAAAGGGTCAATAAATAAAGTTAATAACTGAATGATGTCGTCTGTTTCCTTTGTGCTAGTGTTTCTGACTAACAATACACCCCCTTGCCCATGGTGGTGCGGTCCAGCTGGGCATTTCGCATAATTGCACCAGCCGGATAATTGCACCAAAAACGCTGACAAATGGGTGGTGCAGTTAAGCGGATTCTACTGTATTTGAAACAAGGGGCTCTAGGTGGAATGACCTCGTTACCACTTGTTTAAAGCTCCGCTGAAAAACGGACATACTAACACTATCGTAATCCCTATTCTCGTAAGGGAAGCTTGTTTAAAGGCTAACAGTTGATTATTTGAGCTCACCAAGGCTTTTACCTGACGTCAAAACTGAAGAACAGTTGAGAACAATTGTGTCCCGTTAAGTAGGCTAAACAGCTTTCAAAATCAATACGAAAGTCAACAGCGGACAAAGCTTCCATAGGTGAGATTCTGTTTTGTCTTTGTTTGCTTGCTTGCTTGAACTTTATATATTCATGAAAAGCTCAAATCTGCATGCAGGTCGCTTTTCATTTGGATCATAAGGGAGGCAGTAAGGGTCAACCAAATATAACAGAGATACATGATTGAAGTCCTCATAGATTCATCACCATATAGGAATCTTTACACATACATGGCGTTACAAAAACACATGACAAAAGGAAATTGGCATATGGTCAGTGTATGTCCATGTCTTTATCTGATTGTTTTCCTTATTGTAATTGCAATTGGCTCATGTAAGTGGATGAATAGGGTTTCCTTTATTTCAGTTATAAGATGAAATTATACAAATGTTTGTAAACCGTTACCTATAACATGATATCTGTCAGCCGCTGCAATGATTGTTATGGATGGATGATAGATATGGGCAACACGTTTTTCATTCGAACAAGGGACAGAGAGTTAGCTCCGAACCGTGCTTACGATGCCTACGATGGACTTTAGCATGTGCCCATGCAGGAGGCCACAAGTGTATAGCGTGATATGTTACCGATTTTATATCCCCAAACCGCTCTAGCCTGTAATTTCATGGCTTCCAGCAGTCACAATTACCGGGAACGGTAATGTCAGTTGAAATCTACATGTACTCGTAAATTGGTAGGTAGGTCCTCTTGATGTATTTCCCTAACTCCTCCGTGACTGGACTGTCAAAGAAGTGGATTACACGCTGCCGGTCAGCTCTTTCCGTTTGCCTAACTTTGCAATTTGATGCCAAACCGACCCAAAAAAACAGAAGTTAGGACAAACACCCAAGCAGAGCCTCATCTGCAGTACAACTTCGGACCGCCGCGAGAAGATTTTAAAAAGACCGTCAAAATCTGGGTCTTTTTGGGAATGAAGAAATCACCAAAGGATCATAAAGGGGGTTGGAATACTTTTAACAAAGCTTTGCAATATGATATTCATAATTTCTTCTATTCGTTACTAATCAATTATCTGGAAGAATAGACATCACGGCTTATCATCTTTATTCTCTTATTGTTTAATAAACGTTAAATAAACAATTGATAAAGAAATTAACAATATGAAGATGGGCTTCTTTATCATCACAAGACACTTCAAGAATAGTTACAAACTTTCAATCTATATTACAAATCACTGATGAAGAGCAAAAATGTATGTTCCGGTAGAAACGCCCTCCTTTATCAGCGCTGAAACCCGCTTGGGAAATGTTCGGGTCTGCTGGGAGGATGGGTAGAAAGTACATATGTATATAGGAAACTTAGCCACAATGTAAGACTTAGCGATAGTACGGCCGAAAGAGTGTCCGGTGTCACACCTGTCGGGAACACGTGGCGGGTCGAACCGACAATAAACCATATAAACCACCTGTTTCACTGGCCTGTTTCAAAGTTTCTTATCAAATTGCTTGTATGAAGAAAAAAAGAAGAAAAACACTTTCGTTCTCAATGCGAATCAACGAATTGCAAAAATGTGTATTCATCTTGTCACTAGTAATTAGTGTAAATCTTTCTCTTACCCTTTCTTTTATTTAACGGGGTTATCTATTTACTTGTATTCAAGGACATCTCATTCATTGTGTCGCGTTATAGTCAAAAGAATAGGTTAGTTAGCACCATTTGGTATCTCCAAGCAGATCTTTCGTGAATCCGATGGCGTTTATGTCCATGGATACTGTCTTGCCAACCGCAAGATCTGCATGCTTCGAGATTACCCAATAGACCCCTTTCCAAATACCGCGGCCATTTTGAATCTAGCGCGAGCGCGCATAATTCGAGCGCGGGAAAAGTAAACAAACGGTAAGCGGTAAAGCTTTGCAATGGCGTCCCCAATAGAAAGCAGTGTTGAGTCATCTTCTGCGGCGAGATGTTCTCCTCTTCGGTGAAATCCATCGATATATTTGCATGGCACAAGTAGATAATATTGTTGTGGACACTTGGACTCGATATCGGCTAGTAAAATTGTGAATTTCGGCTACTTTTCCACAGTTCCTGCCGGGCTGTTGAGCGCGCGCTACAGTGATAGAATGCTAATATGTCTACACCGCGTGCTTGTAGTTACCCTAATAATGCTAGCTAGAGTCGAGAAAAAATCCCACAAAACATATACTCTTCGGGCTGTGACCCTTGTAGCTACGTTGAGGTATATATATAACTGTTGAGCCTGGCTGTCGTGACAATGACAACATCATCTTGAAATTAAGTGAGTTTGGGGGAGGGTCGTGGTTTCTGTGCAGCGCTACATCGACTTCGCTCAGCAATATTCTATATTTCCGCCAAATGAAATCCTACAAAAACGTGAAAATATAGGCTTGAGCTCAATGTCAAATTTGGCAGAATTCCGGCGGCTTTTTTGACGATCTTTTCGGATGCCAAGAATTTAGTCTTGAGGACTCTAAGTATTTGAGTGAAGGTGTGTTTTCCACTGTATGTGGCGTTTCTTTAAATCATTTTGCGCGGCAATATTCAAGATATCTGTTGGCCGGATGGAACCGAAAAATAAGTTAGATAATATTGGCTTGAGGACTGAAGGACCTCAGGCCGATATCTTCCTTTTTTGTGGGGTTTCATCCTGCGGAGGTCTAAAATATTTCCGCGAAAAGTGATGTAATGAAACGCTACAAAGAAAACACGCCCCCTGCTTCACTAATGAACTTCCTCACGCTAATCTTGGCACTAAAATATCGTCAAAGCAAAACCTCCTTGGTCAAAGTCAAAGGAGCCACCGAAGTTCCGTCAAATTTCTACTCGCAGAGCCCTCAAGCCTATATCTTCACGTTTCTGAAATGTCATCCGACGGAAATTTTAAGATATTACGGCGCATAGTGAAAACACTCCATCTTTACTCACGTACTTTAGGTTTTGATATTTCAGAAAACGCGTCAAAAGAAGCCGCCAAAACTCTGCTAAATTCCTAACCAAAAGGACCTTGAGCTCAAGCCTACATTTTCACGTTTTTGTGGGATTTTATCCAGTGGAAGTATAAAATATCTGCAGACGAAGCTATGTTAAGAAAGGCTTGACAGAACACACGACCTTCTCGAGCGCCCAACGCGCGTAGTTTTCCCAGGCAAAGTTGTCATCGTCTAAATTACGGTCACAACTGGTAAAATTCTGTATATTTCTATCTACGAAGCTACAAGGATCCCAGTCCGAAAAGTGTGTGTGTTGTGGGATTTTTTCTCGACTTTAGCTAACATTATCAGGGAAACCACAAGCACGCGGTGTAAACATATTAGAGTTTTTTCACATGTAGCGCGCGCTCAACAGCCCGGCAGGAACTGTGGAAAAGTAGCCGAAATTCACAATTTTACTAGCCGATATCGAGTCCAAGTGTCCACAACAATATTATCTACTTGTGACATGCAAATATATCGATAGATTTCACCGAAGAGGAGAACATCTCGCCGCAGAAGATGACCCAACGCTGGTTTCTATTGGGGACGCCTTACCGCTTACCGTTTGTTTACTTTTCCCGCGCTCGAATTATGCGCGCTCGCGCTAGATTCAAAATGGCCGCGGTATTTGGAAAGGGGTCTATTTGGTAAACTGATACCACATGTCCCGACAGGCCTAGGGGGAAAGTTGAAAGGTCATCGGTCATGTTAACTCTATCTGGAGAAATACAATCAATTGCCCAGCAGTTACGGTGCGGACAGGCCAGAGATGTTGAACTGTTGAAACAAGGATGACGGAACACAGTTGTGACGTTGTCGTGGTTGGGGCTGGACTGAGCGGTGAGAGATTAGATAGCGACCCAGGCCATGGCCTCCAACAACACGGTCTCGCACACATGGGGGAGGGGAGATCTTTTGGGGGTTGGGGATGGAGGAAATTATCGGAAGGCGACGCTTCAGATACACTTGAATCTTTCATTTGTTGTGGGACAGAGCGTGATTGGATATCAAAACGTCCTCCATCCTTGATTTTACCAGTATGTTAAAGTTAACGTCACATGTGATTTCGCTGTTTTGGTAATAAAAGAAAATTTATAAAAGTTTATATCCTTGTAACGTTATATTATATGAATGTGAATGAATGTTGTGTTGTGTTTTGATGATGTTTGTCATCTCAGGTTTAACAGCTGCCAGACTGCTCCATAAACATGACTTAGACGTGGCTGTTGTGGAGGCCTCAGGTCGGGTCGGGGGCAGGGCTTTCACCTTAGAGGTGCAACATTTCATTTCATTACTTTTCATTTCATACATTTTTCTAAGACTCAGTAACAACAACTATAACATGCATGTCATGAGGCGACCCCTCAGCAAGTGTGAACGTAGAACTTATTATATTAATAACTTATATACAATAGCTGAGATTTTGTTGTATCTGCAATCTTGAACTGTTTGTGGTGGTTTTATTGTCCTGGTTTCCGATATGACATGAAATCATAACACTAGTGGTGCGGATCGGTCCGGCCGGACCGGTTCCGGACTTGTAAAACGTTTAGGTTCAAGTCCAAAAAAACCTAAACGTCTGGAAACAAGTCCGGACTTGAAAAAAATTCTCTCACTCATACATTCCTTTTTGTTTTAAACCATCTTAAACCTTCCTTAAATCGTGAAATTTGCACTAGAAAAATATTAAAACATTGCTGTTTTTGTGTTTATAACTGAACTTTTGTGTTAATTACGGACTGTATATAATTCCGTATATATAGTTTTCAAATTATGTGTAAAATATCTGCCAATATGCAATTTTACATGTAACACGAAAAAATATTCCAAAATTATTGTTCAGGTCCGGACTTTCAAGTCCGGACCTGAACCTAAACCTCTGGACTCGAGTCCGAACCTAAACCTAAACTCGGGTTTAGATCCACACCACTACATAACACTGTTTTTTTTTTTAAATTCTACTGTAATGTTACCACCACAGCCTTTCTCTCTTTCTCTTATCTTTATTTCTACTGTGAAATAAAACCAGTGTGAAAGTAAATGGATTTACAGTAGTTGCAGCATGGAAGGTACGAGAAGGTCCAAACATAATCATCTTAACTAAACTATTGTGCTCCCTATCCATACAAGATAATTTCCTCATATCTTTGTGCATCAGAACCGAGAGTTGGGCATGGTATCAGACCAGGGTGCATCCCTCTGTGTCCCGGCCCAGTCCACGTTATGGCAGCTGATAAAGGATGTTGGAGTGAAGGTCTGGCAACAGCCTCCTGCTGAAACCGTGTATGTCACAGAGGCAAGTATCAAAACATTCAAGGCAAGGTTTGTGTGCGATAGGCAAATCATTCATTTCACTGTGTTGAGATTTTCACAAAATTTAACTACACTGGGTGCTGTGTTGGTAGTATGGTACTGTTAACACAAGGAGGTTAAACTATTTCAACCTCCTTGGTTAACATCACTGGTGTTTAATGTTACAGGACGGTGTGTCAAGGTTCACCTCCACATCTCTTCCCACATGGAACCCCCTGGTTAGACTGGACCATTATAACGTCTTCAGTACCATGGACAGGCTGGCTAACCAGGTTAGTCAGGGGCAGTCGCTCAGGGGTCTACAGTATCTGTTATTACATCATTATAGCATCTTCAGTTCCATGCACAGGCTGGCTAGCCTGGTTAGTCAGGGGTTTACAGTATCTGTTATAACATCATTATAGCATCTTCAGTGCCATGGACAGGCTAGCTAACCAGGTAAGTCAGGGGTCTGCAGTATCTGTTATAACATCATTATAGCATCTTCAGTGCCATGGACAGGCTAGCTAACCAGGTTAGTCAGGGCTCTACAGTATCTGTTATAACATCATTATAGCATCTTCAGTACCATGGACAGGCTGGCTAACCAGGTTAGTCAGGGCTCTACAGTATCTGTTATAACATCATTATAGCATCTTCAGTACCATGGACAGGCTGGCTAACCAGGTTTAATAGTCAGAGGTCTGCACGAATCTGCAATATCTCTTATAACATCATCATAGCATCTCCATGGACATGGACAGGCTGGCTAGCTATGCAACAGCCATATATCATTATAAGTTTGAGTCTTTGTTTGTTTAGCAAAGCTGAGCATAATATTTTACATTCTAACTTCTTTGTTGCTCAGATCCCACCTGAAGAACCCTGGGAGGCTGCGTCAGCTCAGGAATGGGACTCCTGCACCATGAAGGACTTCTTTGACAGGACTGTGTGGTTCAAGTGAGTTGAAACAGTCCTCTGTTACTTTCACAGAGTACATGTATTACCCATGGCCAGTTGAAACTGTCTAGGTGTCTAGGTGAAAAACATCTAGGTATTATAATGGTTAATGTTTGAAAATGTTGCAATGTACAAATATCACTGTTTCTACTTGGAAATAGTCATAACTTTTGTACCATGTCAATTCATTCATATATATTTATCTGGAAATGATAATGATTCTTCTATAACCAGTAACAGTATGACTCTCTGTGTCATTACATCAAGAAATGAAGACATCACAGGCAACCTCTACACATCATGTGTTTTCCCTCGCTGTACATGTCTAGGTCTGTTCGGAGGATCACAGATGCGTTTTCACGTGTGTTAGCGTGTGCAGAGCCTGAGGAGGTGTCCATGTTGTGGTTCCTGTGGCTGATAGGTCAGACAGGAGGGGGGAGGTGGGCCACACTGGTCAACCCTGCAGCTGCTATTGCTGGGGAGGTAATAGAGACCAAAATTTAACCAAATAGTATTTTAATTGATATATTAAAGTAGATAATGAAAACACTGGGTTAATCGGCTTTAAAAACCAGATGCTATTTTAAATGTTGACCTGAACATTTGCAAAGAATATTTGAGGCAGCCTGTCAGTCATGTTTGTAGGTAGCAATTTGTTGTTGTAGACAGGAATGCTACAGTTAGCGTTATTGTTACAAAGTTTAGATACAGTGGATAAGTACATGTCTTATGATACTCTTATGATCACATACTTAATTTTTTTAATGTAATTCCCCTCCCAGTACAGGGTAAGCGGAGGTATGCAGCATCTTTGTAAGGTGCTGGTAGAACAGCTGGGAGACAAGGTGACCTTGAACTGTCCCATCACCAAGGTCAAGAATGTAGAGGATGGAGTTCTGGTCACAGGCAACGGAGCTACTTGGAAGGTCAGCAAGTTGCAATTTGTCTCCCTAACTCCCAAAAAAGATGATCTGCCTAAAATGGAAGATTTGACATTGGAGGCATATAAGCCTAATTTTGAAGCTTATGTCCCTTCAAATGACTGATAGAATAGTCTATATTTCATCTGAGACAGCTTAACAGTCAGCTTGACTCATCCCTGATAATGTTTCCCCAGGCTAAAGCTGTAGTCCTGGCTGTCCCTCCTCCATGTTACAGTAAGATTAGCCTCTCCCCAGCCCTCCCTGACTCCTGATAATGTTTCCCTAGGCTAAAGCTGTGATCCTTGCTGTCCCTCCTCCATGTTACAGTAAGATTAGCCTCTCCCCAGCCCTCCCTGACTCCTGATAATGTTTCCCCAGGCTAAAGCTGTGATCCTGGCTGTGCCACCTCCATGTTACAATAAGATTAGCCTCTCCCCAGCCTTGCCTGAGGCCTTCCACCACATCACCATGGGCCATGTCTACAAATGCACTCTGTACTACAAGACTAACTTCTGGGGAAATGGAAGTAGGTGAACTTTAAGTTTGGATTAGAAACAAGCACTGTACAAGAGTGTGCATTTTCCTTCCTTATACTAAATACAAAATGCATGAATACAGCCTCAAATGGTCAGTAATCAAAAGTTGGGTCACTTTTCACACTTATGAACGTTTAATGTCAGAAGCTGTTAATGCATACTTTTGATCTTATTTTCCCCCCCTTTATCTTAAAATCATGAACTTCAAAGTTGATTTTGATGGACTTTTAGGGTTAAAAGATAAGAGTTTTTTCTGTGGAAGTCCATTTTGTTAATTGTTAATCTATGAAATAAGATCTAACGTTAATGCTCAATCGATGATCAGATAATTGAAGTCACTAATTTTTCCTGCCGTTTTGTTTTGCCTTGTGGAGGAGTGCAGCTCTTTACAGATTATCCTGGATGCCCATTTGTATACGGCTTTGACGACACTATTCCTGGGAACAAGTTCCCTGCTTTCACAGCGTAGGCTGACTTGTTTTGATTTTGTGGGCTATAATTGATTTTGCTGATTTTGGATGATACCTCTAAGGATCTGATGATTGTTGTGTGATTAATAGTTCCAAATGTTTGTTTTTTCAATCATTCTGTCTGGAATGATTGTTGAAAACATCATAATGACCATTGTAATGTTTTGTGCCATCTACAGGTTCATAACAGGTAAAAAGGCTACTGAAGCAAAAGAGATGACTAAGGAACAAAGGTGAGAAGAGAGTAACAATAATTAAGAATAACCAAGTCTGTATTGAGATTAAAGTGTCTACGGTAGGTAAAAACAAATTGAATGCATGTGAATGAGACTTCTTGAGATTTGTTAATTAATTTATAAGTTGTATGCAATCTTACCTTCCACACCATTCCAAGCCATTTCCTTTGCCTGGAAAAAAATGTGTGTGCTGCTGAACATTACAAGATTTTTTGTCTTTGCAGGATAATCTGTCTCTGTATCGTTATAATAGTTGTTACCTCTATACAGGAAAGATGCCTTCTGCCAGTGCTTGGCTAGAGCTTTCACTTCTGAATCAGAAGTCATGCAGGTATGCTGTCCAACAAAAAATAAACTTGACCTCATGGTACTATATTGTACTAAAAGATAATCTGACATTTCACAATGGTAGAAAAAAAATGATCATAGCCATAGAAAAACTACAGTAGAAGTATCAATGATCAGGCTTCATTCCTTTGCAATTCTGAGCTTGGAAAATGAAAACTGTAGTATGAACTACATTCATGAGTATTTTGCTAATAGCAGGCCTGGGGTGAACATGTTTGGATGACTAGAGCAAACATGTTCATTTATCAACTCTAATTTGTCGTTTTGTATTTTTTTCTTTTTCTTACAGCCTTTAGAGTATGTGGAGAAGAACTGGAATGAGGAGGAGTACATTGGAGGTGGTTTTGGTGCATATTTCCCACCTGGTGTCCTCACTAGTGAGAGAATATTTGGAAGGTAACTTCCATTAACATGTACGTCTTACAGTAGGATTCAGCACGAGTGTGCTGCCTTAGTGTTCCAAGATGAGGATTGACAGAGTGATGGTCTATATTTGTACCAAGGTCTAATTCTCGTTTTATCCTGTAATCTGGTGTTGAAGACAACCAAGGTTTCATTCCTGCAAAGTCTGATCACCATTTCACACATGATATGACTATCAGAATAAAATGTAGATCAAATGTATTTCTGTTTGACTTACATAATAAGCCCTTTACTGGTCCTACTTGAATAGTGCTGTTTGCTACAGGTGTATGATGTAGTGCATGTCTTTGATCTGTGAGATAATACATTGATAGGCCATATTGTGGTCTAACCTACATTGTAGGTGTAGGTATGACCCTACAGGCAGAGTGTTTCTAGCTGGGGTGGAGTCAGCCACATGTGGATATGGTGGCCTAGAAGGTGCAGTCTGGGCTGGCAAGAGAGCAGCTGAGCAGGTACAGGTACATTATTCTTACAGAAACAAATTAAAGTTTTTTTTCAGGCTTGGCAGTAACAGAACTAGTGTTTTGAAAGAGAGCAAATATGACTTCTCTCACTAGAATACAAAACTAAAGGCATGGGGGATGTTCTTTTATTGCTCTTGGAGAGACCCAACCCAAGGCTTGAAAGCTTCCTTTTAAACATAGTGTTGTCATTGTTATGATTTGGGGACTAGAATTCCTACTGTCTCATGTGAGCTGTAGTTGACCCTGGACTTATTGCTGCTATGTTGTTGAAAGTTTGCGCCTTAACTCTACTCCCTGCAGGTGATTGCAGTTGTTTCACAAGTTACTGAAGGCAGCCATCCTGAAGAGGTGGAGAATTAAGAGAGGAAGGGAAAGGGTAAGCCGTAAGGGGATTCCAAACTTCATCATCATTCTGTCAAAATTGTTATCACCATCAAGCATGGCAGACTTGTTTGTTTTAGATACTGCCAAAAAATGTAAATGTTAGATAACATGATTTTGAGGCTACAGTGAGTGCACTGTTGTTTATTCATTGAAATACAAAATAATTGTTGTAATTCTGATAGCTGCAAACCCCAAGTTCAACTATTTTCATGCTTTCACTGCAGGAAGAAAGTAACATTCATTTTATACCAGTAGTATATTTGTAATCATGGACATGCCAGAACAAGGTAATATGGATTTTGCTGAGTTATATGATATAGAAAGGCATGAAGTGATGTCTGTGGTTGCTCAGGATTTGTCTTTCAAACTGCAACAAAAAAGACTTAATTCTCTTATTTTCTTGAATGGCAATACCTTTTTTTTTGTAATGTAGATCTGACTTACTAAAAGCTAAAGTACACAATCATTCATGATGTGTTGCTATCAGTTGCTTTCTCAAAAAGAAAATACAAAAAAAGTTGTTGTCCTGCCATTATTTGCAAAAAACTAGTTGGGTTATCAATAGGTCACAGCAATTGCAACATCATCTTTTTAAGTTATGATAAAACATTTGATGATTTAGAATTTTTCACCAATCATTTACTAATCAAATATTATTTACAAGTTTCAAATGCACATACAGCAGCTGTAATTTACAATGCTAAAGAAAAAGCTTTCATTATTTGTTTACATTATTGACAATTATCACATATCACATGTAGATGAATATACAGTAGTATGATATAATTACACTAACGTCTTTATCATATATTTCTGTAACAGTGGTTCTATGTTGAGGGAGTAATTCAAAGTAACATTGGTAGCATAATTGCAAATCAATCTACCAAAACTCCAATCAATATATTATTAACATTTATAAATGAGTATATAATCTATAAATTTGCTTACTTTGATACATGACAGCTGAGATAAAATGCAAACATGGATGGCAAAAAATGCCTTAAAAACAGAACTGCTCCATATTCATATTAATGATTCTCCATCAATAAATTGCATTTTTGTAACTCAGACTTTAAATTTGATAAACCAATTGCTGCCTTCCCCTGACCTTCTGAAATAACCATAGCCAGTTAAGAATAAGTAATGAACTTACTCAACGTATATAAGTTATGATCTTATAGAAAAATTGCACATTTGTTCAAAATTGTACACTTGACCAAAGAGTAGCAATTTCATGTAAAAGGTATGATATCAAACTACTGCATGTTGGAAGAATTAATAGTATGAAAAATCTGTTTGCTGCATCAATATAAAAACGTCACACTTTCTGTCTCCAACTGTCCAAGTTAAAAATCATGTCCATAATTGATAAGTTTTATTTAACACATACTATTAGACACATGTATGCCTAGATGCTGAAAAATTGAGAGAAACTGTTTTACAGATTCTGAAAGACACAAAAAAGTCTAAACTTTCCTCAACCGGATAATGTCAAGTTTGTTACTTCATCACTTTCTCCAATCTTTTTCAAACAGATGACAGGGGGACAATAAAGGGGTTCAGGAGTGCCTTGATGGACGTCAGAAGCTGATGACACTCAGCCTCGTTTTCCATCTCGTGGGAGGGAATCCCATCATGCAGCAGCTGCTGGGCTGCCTGGTGGATGTTGTGCAGCGTTGTCCAGCACACCTGTCGCGCCTCCGCATCACGTAACGGTACCTCACCTGGACAATGGCAGGAGTGGATGTTAAACTGTGACTGTATTTCAACTCTCACCACCCCAACAAAAGGCAGAACTCATTAGACCAGTATTTGTGTTATTCTGACCAAAGGTTAGCTGAAGTGATTGGCCTCCCTGCTGAGCTGAGGTTTAGGCATCTGATTAACCGATTTGAACTCTCGTTCCCATTGACATTCAGACTGAACAAATTGTACATGGATATGGAGGAAATAAAAAAATTTACGCTTTGTATACTTTTCTGAAAAACATCACAATGCATCTTTTTCTATCAACTATAATAAAAGCATTCTGGAAAATGATAGATGAAAACAAACATATGTGATTACCGTTTTTCTCTGGATGCATCTCTGTACCCAGCCGGTCCAGGACCAGCACCAGCACACGCTGCACAGTTTGTAAAGCACTGTACAAAATAAACAAGATATTAGATATTATGTTGTGTGACGGTGTGATAGTTTGTAGGTGGTCATGATGAATGCAACAGTGAGTACAGCTATGAGTAAAACAGAAGCAATAGAATGTAACACTGGTCACTTTGAATTCTTATTTCAAAAGGGCTCGTTGAAAATCCTACCTATCCATTTGTTACTGGATGTGCATGAATAAATGTAATTTGAAAGAGAATGCTTCACATTTTTATTTGTGTGAAATATAACTGTAAGTTATAACAGTCTGATACTTAACTTTGAAAATTTGAACTTTGATTCTAAATTGCTTTTAATATAAGGTAACTAGTGTTGCATTATTGTTTTCATGTATATGGGATAGGTAAGCAAACTTCATAGAAGGGTGCAGAATCTGATGTTTTCTAAACAAGCCCTTGAGTTATGACAATGATCCTCCAAACGAGACAGGTCCCTCACCTTTCAGCCAGTCGTGTTGAAGACTGCTGCTTCAGAACGGCCTCCACCTGGGGGAGAAGTCTTGAAGCCACGCCCAGAGACCAGTGGGACCTGAGCAGTAGAGGGGAGGTACAAGGATTTATTCACAGGAGAAAAGGACAGACTAGGAACCTTTCATAAAATTGGTCAGCAGCATTTGGATACAAGTACATAATCATTGAAATATGCACTCTGGTACACTGCTACATGTATAACTGTTATGCACTGACACTCAAAATAATAATTAAGGTTACATATATTTGAAATTTTTGCTGCTAATATCCTTGTCAACAAACCATCATATCCTCAAGATAAAGATATTCTTTCATGACAATTGTCTAATCATGAGTGTTACATGAGGGCTCTAGCCTGCACCCATTATTGGATGCCAGATTTTGCTTCAAATGACCAAAAAAAATTACGACCATTTCGTCAACCTTCACGGACAAAAATCAGTGGGTAAGGATACAGAAATGGTTAAATTTTAATAAATGATGGAAATTTGTACATGATGACAGAAAAAAATGATCCATTGCAGGATCTTTCCATCAATGGGAATAGGGCTGACAGAAAAATATTCAAGCTGGGTAGAGCCTTGTACATTGGGCTGATCCTGACCTGTTGGCACACAGTGTGTCCAGCACATTGCAGCAGGCCACGGCGTCCCACACCACTAGCGGACTGTTCCTCTCGTCCTCCGGCAGCGACGACACCTCCTCCTCATCGTACCCAGCCTCCGTCAGCAGCTGCAGCGCCGGCTTGGCCAGACTGTCCGCAGCTTGCAGACGCCTCTTACGTTTGGTCCACAGGTCCAGGATAAAGTTCACCACCTGATCAAGTGGAATGAAATTAATTATTATATATCTGGAGGTTCAGATAGAGGTTAGATGGCTAACCATCAGATCAAGCACACTATGAGGGAGATGATTTCCTTCTATAAACTCTGGTAACCGACTAAATCTACATTGATTTATCTGTTTTAAATGTCTTAGAATGATTATGATATAGATGCATGAAACAGCTACACATGTTTCCCTTACATTAAAGTTGGCTGAAGCTTATGGCAAAACATAATCAAAGATAATCTTACCCTTGTTCTTCTTGCCAAGGTGTCACAAAAGTCATTGTGCCCATTATGGACTTTCTCTACACAGGTTTCCTGTGGTGTACAAACACTTATGATCAGCAATGAACAACCTCGAAAAGACAGTCAAGAGACTTGACAATACCAAGTCAAAGACAAAGACAATGGAAGGTCGTATCATTTGATCATTTGATCATCAGTCTTTGCTGTTTGAGCGGATTAAGCAGTCACAATATGGGAATATTGCAAATAATGGGAAATTTGAAAATAAAGGAAAGATAATGGTGCAATAAATAAATTATGATATATTCATATGGCACACCTCTGAAACCTCTTCTTTAGGGGTGATGCTCCCATTCATCTCTGGACTCTCTGACTCTAGCATTGGAGGCTGGGGCACCTGAAAATTCATTCTTCCTATTATTTACATCACATGAAACCATGTACAGAAATAGTACAATCATATACAGTCAAACCTGCCTATAGCGGTCACTCAAGGGACTGGCCAAAATCGACCGTTATGGACAGGTGGCCGCTCTATAGAAACGGTTGATTTCACGAGCAATAAGTGGCACATGTTTTCTGTACCCACTGAGAAACATTTATTCACATCATAAAACCTCCTTGTTCACATACATGTTGTCAAACTTGGTCTACCGACCACTTCCACAAGACGACCCGATGCTCGGCTCAAGATGACTGCTTTCGGTAGGTCCGGATTTTTCCACAAGCAAATAAAGTCCAAGTCGATCCATCGATCCGCCCCCAATCCGGAGCACATGCGACCAAAATGTTGCCGAAGACAACCGTGTCATTTTCAATTGCGCGGCGACATCATTTATCAGCAAATAATTGCGGAATTTCACGGTAAAATCAGCCTGTTTGGGTCGGATTCCTTGCCGGGAGAAAAAAAACAACAGCTGCAAGATGGCTCCTGTGAGGTCAAAGGTACATGGGATAGTCTACTGTAATGTGGGTGCAGCTGCAATGTGTGAGTTATGATTTTACTCCACATTAGATTGTACAAAATGTAAACTTATTTCGTCAAAGAAGTTCTTTGAATAAAGAGAACAGAATATACAAAGAATGGATGACTTTATAACCTTTTCTTAGAGGATAAAAGGCATCTGTATTTTTTTAACAAACTGGTCGCCCATGAAGTAACTAGTGAAGTAACCCAAGTAAACAAAGCGTCCCGCTAGGACCGCGCGCAAGAGGCTCTGTTTGTCTGCAAATTTCTGGCGTCTTTAGCGGTTTTGGAAATGCAAAACCAACACCAGGAGCAAAATAAAACCATGCACAACATTTTCATGGGTAACACTGCAGCTATAATGACAATTTTTTCTGCCGAGATTTGAAAGAAGGTTCCCGAATCTTGCGGCGACCATGCGCCGTGACCGTTATCGGCAGTGTTTCCAGACCCGCGGGACCGAAAATCGTGTGGCCGCGACCGCGTTGGACAGGTGACCGCTATAGCCTAATTCTTAATGCTTATGTCAATGGGAAAAATCCAAGGGACCGACAAAAAGTGACCACTATGGGCAGGTGGCCGCTATGCAAAGGTGACCGCTAATACAGGTTTGACTGTACATTCAATTTGACTATAGTGCATAATGTCTATAATGTAGATGTCACACTCAACTTCAGGTCAAGATATTGCAATTAGCTTAATTAGTCTTGAAACATTACTGTAAGTCAGAGTAACTAACTTCAATCTGGACCTCAAACCATTGAAAATGCTATCAATGATTAGTGCTGGTAAAATCTAATGAACTGCAAATTAGTATTCTCTTAAGGCCAGCACATACCTTAATACTGCCCCATTTTCTCCTGGCTGGCCTCTCCAGTATGACCTCACCATTCTCTAAGGGCTCCTCAGAGTCAGTTGCCATCGTTCCAACATCCTCAAGTTCAACATAGTTGCCTCCCAGACTACTCTCCTCTATGTCCAGATCTAGTGGAGGGTTCTTCACAGTCCCCCACTTCCTCCGTCCCTGCCCCATGGGGGAGATCACTGTCCCATTCTCATTCCAGTGCTCTGTCTCTTCTGAAAATACTACTTCTTCTAGAGGCAAGGAGGTTGGCCTAATTTCATTCAAACTGATGCAGTTCTTAGTTCCTTGTAACAAAATAGTGGCATCTTTTTTTGTTTCAAGAGATGTTTCAGATTGAGTGTCCTCATGACCATTGTACTGTTCTTCAGGAAGATGCTCTGGCTTTGGCTTCACATAAAATTGCACAGGAATGTCTTTGTAGGATTTACCCACAGTCTTTTTCCTTCCATGGTCTTTAACTGCTTTCTTCTTATTGTGTTTGGGTGGTGAAGACTGAGGAGAGGACTTGTTTACCATCTTTGCATCAACATGAGTAGCTTCTACCTTTGTATGCACAGGGTTGTCACCAGGTTGCTTTTGGGAAGCCTGGGAGTTTGTTGTTGCTGTTTCAGAAATAGATTCGCCTTCCAACTCAACAATCTTGTCTGTAGACTCCAGCTTTTCATCTTCAGTTTCTTTCAGAGCCACTACAGAGTCTTTGTCTGATTCTTCTTCACTATCAGAAGAAGACTCACTAGTTGCCGACTTGGTGTCTTCAGCAAAGCTCACCCTCTTCTCGGACTTTGAATTTGACCTTGACCTTGTCTTGAGAATAGGCTTGTTTGACTGAGTTTCCTCCCCTTCAGCAGCATTTACATCTTGCTCTGTGTCACCGCACTCTCTGCAAAATGGAAAGTAAACAATGGAAGCAGATACACAGTAATACAAATTTTGAGATTTAACAAAATTTCTTAAGGCATAAAGATTAGGAATACTCGAAGTGATCATTAATCTACATGTAGTATGATTTTCTCACATGTCAATGGCTAATGTTTAGCATGATACACATGTACATGCCACAGACCATTTTAGGGTAGTCCTAAGACAGTTTAGGATGGAAATTAAAGGGAATCTGTCTTATTAAGGGCAACACTCTATAATCTAAACAATGTTATATTGTAATTCATGAAATATAAGTGTGCATGATACAATCCACTAACAGAGAATGGTGACCCAGGATTTACAGTACTACATGCTGTAGTTTTAGACTGAGTTAGATTGTGTCATCTCACAACTATGGGCTGGGTACACAGTCACTGTGATGCATTATGCTTGACCAGGATTAAAGAGCCAATCCCCAATTAGTCACAATGCCTGTAGAACTGGGCACCTTGTGTGTGAGGAACAGGTGAGCAAATATCCTGAATGGGACTTAAGGAGTCAAAGGAAACCACTTAAGAACTGTCAATAAGCTTGTTTGCATGATCCTCTACCAAATCTGTGACAGATCAATAGGTTTTAACATTTCAGTTACTTAAGTTAACATTAGGGATTTTAAACTAAAATTCAGGTACTATAGATTTGAATATAACATTAATTCATAAATTTCTGCTCAGGAAAACAGATCAACAACAAATTAAAGAAGATGAAATTGTCTCAATCTACATTAGAATGCACAGAAAATGCAGTCATTTATTGAAGGATTTACAATTTGTAATTGTTGTTTGTTTTAAGGTGTTAAGTGTGGTACTCATGTCCTTAAGAAAAGAAACAGACTTCCCAAGCATCTACAGATGAGTGACATAACAGAAGCAAACAAGGTGGGTTAGAAAGCAAGCTGAACTGCATATTTCTATTGATCTCTTAAAGTTCATCATAATTGTTAAACTGAAAAACTATGAATTAAATCTTGTACGTTTTGGAAATTGAAGACTTGTGCACGTGGAAGCCATCTTTAGCAAGGCCTTTGTTTGTTACACAGACTTGTGGTTATAGACAGGAAAGGTCAAGTTTCTCAAGACTGATGGAGGGTCACTTTTCCCTGTGCAGAGGAAGCAGCTTCTATGCACTCAGACATTTCTGCTTGGTGGTGTAGTGATAAAGGGTTCAGCCTTGGTTAGAGCAGACCTGTTTCCTCACCTGTCCCCAGTGTGTGGATAACAACAGTACGGAAGGCTGCACACTGAAGTGGTACCCATGGACTATGCTACACAGTAACACTAAGCCAACGGTGGGAATTCTTTCTGGAAGGTCTAAATACTATTCTGTCCTCACTGCCGTAATTCCTGTTAAGCTGATGGGATACATCATGTAGAAGGCTTTGAAACACCTCTCTTGTGAAATAAGGCGTACACAAGACAGGAGTTTCACAACTTTCAAGGATCGGTTACGTTTTGGAAGATGGGTAAGTGCACCTGCAGTTTTCAAATCTTTAAGGTTACTTTTCCGAAACTGTCCCTCTCCAACCATATTTCTTAATTCTCTGAGAGGAAATACATGTAGATGGCTAGACTTAGTAAGCTGTAAAATGGGAACTTGAACAAACTGCTATATACATGTAGAATGTAAGAATTGAATTTATTTTGCAAGATCAACCAAGAATGAGAAAGTTTTTTTTGGAAAGCAATAACATGCAACTTCTGCTTAGTAAACATAGGTTGTCTTCTAGCACTTACTAGCAACCAAATAAAGAAAAATATGATGATGAAGGGAAAACACATATCAATGTACTATAACCACTTAGCTGTTCTGTTTCTCCTACTCCATGGAACCAGGCTGAAGAACCTTTAACTTAATACCTTCACTTAATTAGTGTTTTATTTTTCTACATACCATATCTCTGTTTAACTTTATTTCCAATCATTCACCTAGTATAAAATGAAAATTGCCTCAACAAATTAATTTACAAATGTATTTTTTGTCTCTTAAAAAGCCTGTTGTAATAGGTTGCTACAAGTTACCACTTTCCAAAAAGAAAATTTGATAATATAATACGTCTACATCTACAGGTGCAGGTGGGTCAGTCGCTGGTAGAGGGAAGCTGGGGGCTGTAAATTTCATCTCCAAGACAAGAGCACGACTAAGTAAAAGAAGGAGAGGGCTTCAGGCTGCATCGGCAAGCAAGGAATCTACCACCTCACTGCCGGGGGTGGGCGAGGAGGAGGGGATTTATTGTTTCCGCAACCATGGACAGGCAATACAGGTAGGCCCACAAAATGGTACGGCCCCAAAACAAAATGCCCTGGTTATTGTCCAAAAAGATTGCCAGACTATGGTTTAAGTATTGTATTCCTAACGTTACATGCACATGTACCTAAAAAAGACCCCTTATCAGCTAGCACTCAAAATAATGTACTCTAGAGTCATTATACCAGCAATAACTACTAAATTGATACTTTTCCTTTTAACGTTCAACACTCAGTCACCAGGATATATCCTGAGTTTACCACTTGAGTTGCAGTGGGCTGGAATGGGTAATGCCTCCCCACATAAATGTGGTGTTCGCTAACTTAGTCTAAACAAATCTGTAGTGAGCTTCACACAGTAAGTGAGTGAGTAAGTCAGCTATCCCAACCTTGCATCTGGTGAATGGATTTGTGTGCTAGAAAGTTAGAATAATACAATAAGACAAGACAATCATGGAACAGTTGTTCATGTGATACATCTTAAAAACTTAAGTACTCTTGTTGAAAGCAAGCATAAAAACATAAGCCTGATTTTCTTGCAGATCATGGAGAAAATGAATGAGTTGAGAAAGAAGGGTGAGTTCACAGACATCACGTTGGTGCAGTGTAAGGACAGCGACTTCCCCTGCCATCGGGCGGTGCTGATGTCTGCACAGTACTTCCGCCTCATGCTGGAGGACCTGGAGGCATGTTTTAACTTTTCTTTGCATCATATTAGTCAATATTTGTATTGAGGCGTGTCATTGTACAATTGTTTTCCATTGTTTCTTGTCTGTTGCCAACAGTCGTGACCCCTCCTATCCTAAACTCATAAAGCTTTGTACTCTAGATCTTGCTCTACTGTCCTTCTTCATTCATATATTTCACAAAACTTACAATTTAAAAATATCTTCAGGAAATTGTAATGGAATGTATTTTCTTTTCTATCTACTTCAAGAATCATAGTGGCATGTTGCCAAAATGCCATTTTTATCTTAATTGTTGACTGCTTTATTTGTGTTCTCTACTCCAGCTTGGGAAGGCAGGAGCCAACCTGTCCATCCTGCACATGCACACCGAGGTGCTGGAGGACCTGCTCAGCTTCATCTACACTGGGAACATCCTGGTCACACCTGCCAACGCCAGGCACCTGCTGGAGGCTGCACACAGGTGAGGGCACCATGATGTGCTGCACCTTTACATCTGAGACAAACTAGGACAGACCTGTGGTATACCGGTAGTTAGATTTTTGTGCATTCATAGGATACTCTTCACTTCATGTAAGGAAGGAGGTTTAAATCAATCTACAATGTATTATGTAAGCTACATGTTGGAATTCGAAAGACCAACTAAGGACCAAAAATGAAAAAGTCACTGATTTACCCTCACCACTAAAAAAAAGTGGTCATGAAAGGTCATTAAAATGTCACAATTTATAATTTTTTTGTAATTACACACTGACAGTAAACCAACAAACCAATCGACCTACCGTCCCACTGCAAATTTAAGAAATACACTGTCAGGTAAAATCACTGTCCAAGTTTACGAGAAATTTCAGTTCTGTTACCAAAAGATGTAAAGTAAGACTACTTCTTGACATATATCCAATGGCACAGATTCCAGATGCAGGATGTGGCTGAGAAGTGCTGTTACCTACTGGAGGCCATGCTGACACCAGCAAATTGCCTGGGCCTGTGGCAGCTGGCCGACACTCTGGACCAGGGAAGTTTCCTCCTGAGGGCACAGCAGTATGCACTGCACAACTTTCAACAGGTCCCACATTGACACTCTTTTATCTGTTCTACATATAGCCTATCTTTTTCTTCTTCACAGTGTGTGGCAACCTTATCAGGTTGAGGGCTCCGGCACAGTGGGGGTAATGTTGTGTGGAGGGGTTGGTCGCTATTTGCTGTTTTGGATTTGGCAATGCTATGCACAGGATATAAGTGCATGGTTATGGTCAGTCCCATTGTAGACATGGAAGGGGTACATGAAGTATGTATAACATTACTGGTACTAATTGCCCTTTGGTTGCAAGTTTGTTTGAACCTTTGTTGATTCATAAGAAGGTCAAATCGGCCTGCATGCCGCTTTTCATTGAGGTCATGATCGGAGGGAGGTAAGGGTCAGACATAATGTAACAAGTGTCAGACTTCTTTTTCTATTATTCTTTGTTTTGACTCTTTAACTTTTGAAGATCCAGAATACTGCAGAACTAATTGTATACTAGTATCAAGAGCCGATACTCTATTTGAAGCCAACTCTTGATTCAATTGGAAGTCTGACCTGATAAAATGATCAAGTCCGAAGTGTCCATTATTGTAGTAACAGTCCCCCTTTATTTAGGTTATGCAGCATGAGGAGATGCTTCAACTGTCCAGCCAACAGATTGTACAGTATCTGAGCCATGATGACCTTTGCACTCCAGATGAGCACACGGTGTTCACTGCTGCCATGAAGTGGCTGGACACTGACACTCACAGGTAAACTTACACTTGAAAACCTTGTGATGTTAATACTGGCGACTTTGACCTGGGAAAGACACAATCTGTGATACAGAAAACCTGACAACTTTTAGCCTTGTCTTTGGCCTTGGTACTGAATATATAGTCAAACCTGTACAAGTGACCACCTCCACATAAAGACAGCCTAATCAATGTGATCACTTTTTGGTGGTCCCTTAGATAATTATTCCCATTGATACAAGCATTAAGAATCCTGTCTATATTGATCACCTGTCCACAGTGAATTCATCATATGATACAGGCAAAGTGGCACAGGAAACATTGCGCACATGTCTGTGATAATCTTGTTTGGTGAAAACATCTCTGTCGCTAAAAGCTTTATCTAATAATCCATTCACAGGAAGGCCTGCATAACCAAACTCGTCCACAGTGTCCGCCTGGAACACGTCACCCCAGAGTTCCTGGTGAACTCCATCGAGGCTGTGCCGTCCATCATGGAGAACCCAGAGTGTGCTCAGTACATCAGCGATGCCAAGAACTACCACCTCATCAGGGTTGTAGAGAAGGTGGAGCCTAAGTACAAACCCAGGAAGAGCTACACCACAGGTCTATCAGGGAAGGGGACCAGGGGAAAACAGCTGTGGGCCCAGGTTAAGAAGATGGGAGGTCCCAAAAATAACCAAAGCAAGGGAAACACGGGTAGTACATGTAAGTCTTTTCATATTTCATCCTTGCTGAGATTGGAATTTACACAGATCGCTCTCAAGATTAATATTCAAGACATTTTCCAGACTTAGAATATTATGTAATGTACACATATCATTAGGTCCTCCTTTTCAATATAGTTCAATAATGCCATAACGCCAATGCAATTTAGAACTTTAAAGTTTGCATTGTAACTAATCTAAAAGGTCAATGTATGGTTATGTTAGATAAGAAAGATTTCAGATACATGTTGATATTTTTTGTCAGAGGTCTATCAATATTCTTGATATCATACAAAATTATGTACAATGTTCTTGGCTGCTTCAACATTACATGGTACTTCATAATGTTATACTATTCACCAGTCCACCTTTCGGCCATTAGCTAAGGCAGCCAATTGTTTTCTCCCTGACTTTTTCTACAATGCTTACTTTATCCCCCCCCCCCCCCCCAGACACAGCTCGGCAGTCAGTGGCAGAAGCAGGGTACCAGCTGTGTAAGCCTGAACAGCCCAGTAATGTACTGAAACTGATGTGTCAGCAACGCAAGGATGCAGAGCTGACAGACATCACTGTCTGCTGTGAGGACAGCAACTTCTACTGCCACAAGTACCGAACTTTTGAAACATGTTTCTACAGCACACTGTTTATTGCTAATGGATGACTAATAGTCCTTGCATTACATGTATACTGGCTAGTCTGTGTGACACAAACTCCGCTATCCAAGGTGGTAATAGCCCCTCCCCTCTAGGGGCTGACCGGTGTTGGGAATCGCTTAATATAAGCGTGATTCAATCAGGCTATATATTGGCTACATTTGTATATCTAAACATGGAATGCATGATGATATTTATTCCTAACATGACCTGCTTGATTACTTGAGCCTGAAACAACTGTCTGTTGTAAAATAATACTTCAAATTCTATTCCATCATTACCACCCCTAGGGCAGTGTTGGCTACCAATGCGTACTTCATGGCCATGTTCTCAGCTGACATGAGAGAAAACCAGAATTCTGAGGCCATCCTTAAAGGTGTTTCCCCTGATATTGTCAGCAGACTGATCAACTACATCTACACAGGCAAGTACCAGTGCTGTTATTTTGCCCTGAGCTTTATTGTAAAACATGAAACATATGACTTGGAGATTTATAAATCATATTACAGGCAACAGCTATAGCATCAAAGTTATCAGAGAATGAGGAGTAGTACTTATCAATTCAGTGTGTGACAATCATGAATTCTTAATGGTACTTTTGTTTCTGAGGTAGCAGTCATCCATTACATCATCTTAATCTAACTTCAAAAATAAATACCTTCAATATGACATACACAAGAACAAAAGAATTTCTACGTTCATTATCAATATATCACTTGGAATGTCCAATAAGAGTTTTGATTGATTCAACAAGTAGAGCATGTTGAGACTTGGTTGTAATTATATGATATTCATGATGTTGCATTGCATTTTTATTTAAAAAAAAACATGTTTCTGATCATGATAAACAGCCTTAACAGATACCTTAACACTACTAAAGAAAAATAATGACAACTGATATCATTTTCAACTTCTCCAGGAGAGATCACCATGACTACAGCCAATGCCCAGGACCTACTGGAAGCCTCCTGCCACTACCAGTTCCAGGACGTCCGAGAAGCCTGCTGCACCTTCCTGCAGGACAACCTGCACCCTGCCAACTGTATCGGCATGTGGCAGTTTGCCGAGGCTCTGGCCTGCGACCGGCTACAGGAGGCAGCCAAGCAGTACGCCCTGCGGAACTTCCCCGACGTCTGTGTGGAGAGCGAAATCCTCGCCCTGCCGTTAGATCACATGTTAGAGTACCTGTCCAGTGACAAGTTGTTCGTGATGGAGGAAGGGACGGTATTTGACACGGCCATGCGGTGGTTGAACCACGACCTTGCCAATCGCCGGGACGCCGTGAGGGACATGCTGGGTACAGTCAGGCTTATATCCGTACATCCGAGCTACCTGCAGAATGTTGTGTCAAAGAACGCTCTGATCAAGCAGTGCCCTGACTGCATGCAGCTTGTGGAGCAGGCAAAGAAGCATGTCCTCCTGCAGGACTGTGACTCAGAATGGGTTGGTCGAATACAGATGAGCAAGCCTCGTGACTGTGTGGGAAGGAGCGTCCTGGTGATCGTTGGAGGGATGGTGAAGGTGGATCGCAAGGAAGTCAGCACTGACAAGCTGATCTACTATGACCCACAGGACCCAAAGTGGAGACTTCTGGGTAAGCTACCTGTTCCCCTCCTCAGCCCTGGAGTGGCGGCCACCAGAAACAGCATCTACATCACTGGAGGGAAGGCCATGCTGTCCAGAACAGGGGAAGAGGACGACACAGTCACCAACAAGGCCAGCATGTACAGCCTGGCCATTGAGAGGTGGCTGGACCTTGCTGACATGCTGGATGCGAGGCGGAGCCACGGTTGCATTCTCCTGAACGGGAAAGTGTACGTGGTTGGGGGACTGGACCAACATGATGTCGTCATGGACAGCGCCGAGGTCTACGATCCGGAGATCAACCAATGGGAGAGCATCATGCCCCTCTCCAGGGCAGTGTGTGCAGCAGCAACTGCAGCATGCCAGGGTCAGCTGTACGTGATTGGGGGGAGCACCATGTTCAACCCTATTGTTCCCATCAACCTGATCCAATGCTTCAGTCCTGAAACTGGCAGGTAAGTTCTCACTGTCCACTCAATAGTGTCCTATTTCGACACAGAGGGTGTTGGTCTTACTTGTGCAAGTTTTCAGATGTACATTGTATGTATTGGACTGCACATACTTGCTATGCTTGTGACATCAAGAACTGTTAAATTGGTGACAATGTCAGGAACTTCAACACTGTAACAGTTGTAATTCTCAGTTCTACCATCAATGAGACAGCACAGAATCTTTATGACTGCTTCTCCCATCCTTCTAAAGGAAGGTCAGAAGCAGATTAATGCTGACTGTTTCTCACAGCACTATATCACCTGCTACACCTCTTGTTCTGCTGTAGATGGAAGTATGTGGAATCTTCCCTGATAAACCACATCGGAAGCCCAGCTGTGACCATGGATGGAAAGATCTACGCCATAGCAGGAGCATTCCACAACCACGTCATCGTCTTCGACCCCAACACCAACCAGGTGACCAGGGTCGCCAACATCAGCATCGTGCGGGCACTGCACTCGGCCGCCATGTTGGACGGGAAGATCTACTGTACCGGCGGGATACGGGACGTGCCGGAGGTCGCCGACCCCTACAACAGCATGGAGTGTTATGACCCTGAGACTGACACATGGACTGCAGCAGGTATTTTTCTGCACCTTCTTCCATATCTTCATTTCTTGTGTTGTACAAATGGTTATGCCATGAAACAACAATCAGAAATAGAAATAACGGGTATTCCAATCCAGGTAAGCTTATGCAGAGATTATTCCTCCATTGCTTTTGAGAAGAACAACAGATAAAGTATATACAAGTTTCGTGTTCCGAGGACATTCTCTTGGCTTCTGATGAGTATGCAGTGTGTGTGTGATCAAACAAACATGATTGACAGATGGGTAACATTATGGTATGGATGATCTGATGGATAGATGCAACCACAGGTGATTGGATGATCAAACAAACAGACAGACGTGATGGACAAGACAGGGGATGATTTCATGCGTTTAGTGAATTTTTCTGGGCCATCATTGCCAGTCATCAAAGAGAGCAGGTCCTCCTACAGAAACAACAACAGATGATGTCATGTCAGTAATCCTACACTTACATTTAGATGCCATAAAATGTGTGTTGCTACATTTTCCCCGGTTTATTCTTGATTTTTAAACACAACAATGTCTGCCGTTGTTTTTGTGGACCATCTGCCACATTCCCCAGGACAATACTGACTGTTCATCAACATTTTGGCAGGTGAAATACATTGCCTATGTGCAAAAAACTAATCAGTTGATATTTACCAACTGATGAAACTATTAAGATCACAAACATCTGTCCTCAATCATAGACAGTACTGCAAGTTTTACTGACAACTCTGTTGTTACCCATCAGGTAAACTGCCCCAGGCCTTATTTGGACACAGGTGCGTCACAGTCTTCAAGCGGACAAAGAACGAGCCAAGAAAGAAGAAGAAGCCAGCAGGGAAGTCAGATCAAGTACAACTGTCCAGCGACCATCCTGCGCGCCAGTTCTTACAGCGCAGAGGAACAACCATCTTGGGATAGGCTGCATGTCATGTACTGTTGTAAATATGATTACCACTGTAATTGTAATATTCATCTTATAATATCCACCTGGTTCAAATATCCATGGTAGGTGCTTAGCTTAGGGACGACTTATCTATATTTCTTATGGCAGAGAATGTCAGTGTATAACATTACATATCTTTCTGTCTGAATGTAAAGAAAGGCTGTTTGATGATTTCATAATCATCAACAAAAGATGTGTGGTACATGACAGTTGAAGCACTAGGTATGCCATCAACTATTTTGTGAATATTCCACACCAGTGATGTAAAATGTAAGTTTATGAGGTGTAAAAGTTTGTTTTATGTTATGATACATCTGTAATATAATGTATATGTACCTAAATCTTTGTCTAAAGTTGATCTCCACATTGACAGGTCTTTGACTTGGGACTGCTTGGTGACTTTTACCTACATTATTTTTCAATATGTACTTGATTAGCAGACATGATGCATGTCTTATACAAGTATCTGAGTTTGTCTGAGTTTGATTAGATTAGTACACGCTACTTGTTTATCCTGAAGTTAATGATATTGTGTGCATTTATATCTAGTTACTCAACCTTGTCTGCAAAACCTCCTGCTTATAATGTGTTTTGGTTATTACAGCATGTGATTTGCATTGTATCTATGGTAAGGCCCTTTTTCTTTGTCCACAATTTGGTTGAAGATAAAAAATACAATGCTATCAATTGTGTGGCTGATCTGTAAGAGTTTCTGTAGCAGTCTAGTATGAATTCACTTGGTTGATCCTACTACATTCACTTGTCTGATTTTCCACTGAATTTGAACAGGCATGCAATGTTGATGTTATGTCGAATAATCTCTCATGTCTAATAGCCCTACACACTGTCAACTAACTACAAGTGTGATGATGTTATCATAATGATTATACAAGCTTTGTGATAGACAAGTACTGTACAGACTGAGACTCACGTTACTGGTGTGAAGTATGTGGTGATACACATGCCATCCTGCTGTACGGACGTGTTGTGTGGGTACAGTGACATCACATCCTTCACCGTAATCATGGCAACCTGCTGTACAAAGTCCAGCACGGCCAGCCCCGTCTCCACAAATGCCTCTGTCCTAGACAGGCTACCATCTGGGAAAGGTACAATAGATACAATAACTACCAGAAATTCAATAGGTTGCAGTAACAGCATGTCAGACATTAGGCCACTGCCAAAAGTCAAACTGTAAGTGATCTCAAAACCCTGGGCAGTAAGAACAAGATTGAGGGTACATTTTGCATTCCTCATGCAACAGGTATGTGGTGCTTATGCATGTATGACACTCTTGTGTTTTATAACCATTACTTAATATGTAAACTTTTGCAGTTCGTCCATTTCCTTATTTCATATATTATATTATGTGGTGTACTTAAAAGCATCAAATGTAAATGGAACAAGTAGTTGCAGCAACACTTCTCCTTGACGTTCACATTGTTACAGAAGATGTTCCATTGTTCATGGTATCTTAGTAAGTGTATTTGAGACTAATCCTTTAATTACCCAAGAAGTGCTGATTGCTCATTCTACATTGACTGTACCCTGCATAACATGAACTAATGTGTGAAAACACTACTTGTTAAATTTCATGAATCAAACTAGAATTACACTTGCACACAACTAAGCATGCCCTGATAACCTCTGACCTACTGTGCTATACTATCTCTTATTTTTGTGCACTCTAATCTCAAACATGCACACACAGTGACAGTGTAGCAGGCTAGCAGGAAACATTGTCACACCAATAGACATGTACATTTTACCTTCCTCTGGGTATTCCAGTCCTGATAAGATAGAGGACAGAAGGGAGGAAAGATAGTTAAGATGAGAGAATGATGCTCATCAGAAAGGTAAATGAGAGAGAAAACATCATATTAATATAAAGAGAAATTCAAAGCGCTCATTTGTTATCATCTCAGATTATACATTAAAAGTACATTTAGTCTTATATCAGCATTGTTCCCTATACTTTATTTTCCCCCGAAAGTGACCATTGAAGGAAATTAGAATTTGAAAGAATTGTGATGAGAATTGAGTGCTAGTTTTTAGTGTTAAGTACAGCCAATGTTTTGCATCTAGTTCTTTAAAACATTACCTGCCAGCACCACAAAGTTGATGGTTGATGACATGGTCTGCACCAGGGCTGCCAGCACCCTGCACCCAGCCTGCACCACTCTCTCCTCACCCTTGTGTTCATCCACGGCACGGACCACCAGTTCCACTACAGACTGACGCACAGGGGCCTGGGGGGGACAGTCATGTTATAGCAACCTTTACATCAATGTGAAGTGTATGGTATGCTTATCTAAATGTACATGACGTTGGTTAATGCTGGCATGCATATGGAGGAAACAACATTGACAATGTACAAAACATGCAAGACAAGTACACACCAGCTTTGACAAACATAACAATTGACACTTCAGTATTTTGCACATTTCGAACCTGTGGTCTGTATGTGCCAGTGTTTCATACTGCAACAAGCAATGACATTGTTTTCCAACTTTGAAAAAGGAGCCCATGCATGGGCATGATCTTTTTTATGTCATAGCAAAGATATCAGGTTTCTGCTAATAAAATGCATATCTTCTAAAATGATCAGAATGATGCCATGGCCCCCTGCACAGCTCGAGAGGCCCTTAACTTAAACAGCCTAAGTGCCCTTTCAACATACCTTCTCTCCAGGAAGTGGTCTGTACGTTGCCAGCTGCCCAAGCACCTGACAGCTGTACAGCTGAAGCTCTGCGCTGCAGTAGTGGGCTGCCATGGCCCCCTGCACAGCTTGAGGGGCCTTTAACTTAAACAGCCTAAGTGCCCTTTCAACATACCTTCTCTCCAGGAAGTGGTCTGTACGTTGCCAGCTGCCCAAGCACCTGACAGCTGTACAGCTGAAGCTCTGCGCTGCAGTGGTGGGCTGCCATGGCCCCCTGCACAGCTGGAGAAGCCTTACACTCCACCAGGGCCTGCAGGTTGGCTGTGAAGGTGCTGAGTCCTGCCAGCAGACGCAGCCACAGGATGTTGTGCTGAATGGGGTCCTGGGAATACAGAAATGGGATTCTTCAGAGCTGAGCAATGGACTGATAGCATTTAAACCTGATTTTATGGATTACATCAATGAATGCATTGATTTTGGACAATGACACATGGTAATAGCAAAAGCAAGGTGCCAACAAGACAAACATCCCACCTAGGGGTGGGTACCGGTACATAAAATTCAGGTCAGGTCCAGGTCCAGAGGGTCAGGTCCAGGTCCAGACCTGTACCTGTACCTGATTATAGTAGTGTCGCAGTACATCATATTTTGGAGAGCGAGACACACGTAAAAGTCTCCAAACGTCATGTCTGGAACGATATAATTTCTTAGGTTTGCACTTTGTCTCAAAATTATAACTATACTCTCTTGCCGTCTGTTTACTCATCCTTTAAGTGTTTCTAGATATGATTCACAGCTAAAGTCTTCGAAAACGACTCATTAAATCTGCGTCTTTGTATTTTCTTAGACCAGTTATGTGGCCTCCTGCTGGTAGCCTGGTACCATGAATTTTCTAATCGGTCCATAGGCCGGTCCACTGATTTTTTACGGACTGGTTTTTATGGACCGGTCCATTAAGAAATACCGGTTTTGTACCGGTACCGGTGCCCACCCCTATAATCCCACCCCTTCTTACACTAAGGTCTTGTTCAACACTGCTGCCATGCAGTACATTATAAAATCATGATAGAATTTGCAGGCATGGAGCATACCACTGGCTAGAGGCCAAGCTATCATCTAGGGCTTTACTTGTAGGCTATACAAATTGTTTTATCTAGTATTTACTTTTTACCTTGTGCCTGAGATGTATATGGACAAAGACCAAGATCGATCAAAGACAGTCCATCTTTGCGCAGAAATTCACTTACCAGGGAGAACCTGAGCAGCTGAACCAGCAGCTGGATGATGCAGGTGTGACCTGGGACCCGGCCCGCAGGTGTCTCGCCCCTCCCATCACTGCTCTTTTGTCCCGTCTCCTGGTAGAACTCCCGCACAAAATCCACCAATACCTGCTGGTCTACCTCAGATACCTCCTGGACAATATCATATCAACACCCAATCAATGGTGATAAATTGATGAAGGTTAGATATCCAGGTAATAAGATATAACAAATGACAGTTACTCAAGCTACTGGATAAAATTTGGAGACAGGCAGACGTTTCAGATAGCATCTGCTGTCTTCAGAGTTTTAGGTTTAAAACCTGGTTACTCCAGTTATGCCCTTTAGTCACCAACAAAAGACAGTGGAAGCTGTCTGAAATGTTGGATTGTTTCCAAATCTTATCTCGTACTGAGTAATTGTCATTTGGCCAATCAGTGGTGATGTTACAAATAGCCATCAGTTTATATTAGTCAACAAGAACATTTCTGTAAATTCTTGGATGTCCATCCTGGAGCGATAATGATGTCCATATATAGCATTGTAGAGGTGCTCGCAGCATACGGGCATACGACAGACTCGGACAGAAGTACTGGGGTGAGGTCTCAGTAAGCTATTACTGATTAAAAGCACACCCCATTCTTTCCAAGGACACCCTAAAAAAAAGTTAGGTGAACATTCATGCTTTAAACTTATCTGGCTTTCCTGACATCACCACATTGCAAATACAGGCTTTCAGACACAATTTGAAATTCATTTGATCTATAGTGATGTTAACCTTATTTTCTGCTTTTTGGGTAATGATGCCCCCGGATAGACCAAGTAACCAATTTCAAACCATTTTATGTGACACAGCACACTGTCCAAATGCCTGGTTGCATTGTAAGGCATCATGATGATACTGATTGATATCCCTATGCAGCATGACATATGACCAACCACCAACTGATCAAATCAGGTTTCAGCACCAGGGACAGCCCTGCCTGATGTAAGTACAGAAGAATCTGTGTTAATCCTACATTAAAGCCAAATCAGACTAAGTGCAATACATCATCCTTTCGGAGGGATATATCTGCGACCTAGAAAGAGCACAGGAAAGATTATCATTAACAAAAGACCATTACCAATGACGTAGCAACTTCCTTATCTGACTTGTCATGATTCAATTACTGAGGAGCTGATTTGATTACAGGCTGGAAAGCTTCAGCTTGTAATGTACCTGTTACGTTTCCTACAACCACTTAAAAAGGCTGGAGTAGAAAATATGCCTGATAATGTTAGATACGTATGGACCTGTGTTTTATCAGGCGTCAAGCTGGTAACAGTCAAACACTAATCTGGACGTTGCTGAGACATTGTAAGACTCTTAGAAGGGAAAATTTCATTTATCTTTCAAACCTTAAGCTCTTAAAATGTACTGTCGATGTTGGGATAAAGGAAGCAGTTCATTCATCAATGTTGTAGATTGCGTGGCACTGAATAATTAAATGATAAGGCCAGGTGATCTATCTACATGTATATGTAGGTCAGGAAGGTAGGCAACTAGTTGTAGTCTAAACCAGAAGACAAATTTTACATTGTAACAGTAGAAAATTGCAATCATCAAATCACTGTGCTACCTTAATATAGAAACATTAAAAAACTATAAGAAATGGCACTTTCTGTTTTTTTTATACAATACTGGTAACCAAGAATACTGGTTTGCAACATTAAAATTTTTATACACAAACACATAATGGACATTGTGACATTGGCATTTTCATTTGATGCATGGTTTTAAATAGAATCTAGTGCCTGAATGTTTATATGCACATTGCACATTCAAATCCTAGGACATCATGAAAACACTTTGTTCCTCACATCTTTATGCTTAATCTCTGGAGAGAATCTTTGCTTGTTTGTTTACAGTTTGCTTACCTGTAAGGCCTTGAACAGTGTATCCACCAGCTGTGGGGTAGGCTGGAGGTCAGGTAAGGACAGCAGCTGCCGGCTCAGGATGGAGGATGCCAGGTTAGCCACCTGGTCAGGTGTGGTCAGGTGTTCCAGCAGGTCGGAGTCTAGGTTGGGCTGCACCACCACACACCAGTCAGGGGACAGAGGGGAGGAGACAGTACTGGTAGGTCTCCTCTCCTCCCTGTAGGTGAGCAAATATAAGTTATCATATTGTACACTTCAACTAAGTTCAAGCTGATATGTTGTTGTTCTGTGCTGTTTGGTGAAGTTTATAGAATGTGAGTGTGTGTGTGCATGTATGAGTATGTGTGTGTGTGTGTGTGTGTGTGTGTGTGCAAGGGGTGTGTGTGTGTTTGTGCATGTGTGAGTAAGACAGACAGATGCTGTACATGTATGACAATACTGTGGTGCTGCTGAGTCCTATCAGCTTCACTGAGTGGTTCATTTGTAGGTCTATTATTGGCCTATATGGCCTTTTTGTGGTATGATGATTTATTGCCAAGATGTAACCAAAAGCAATGCAATCAGAATGCACTCTCTACCTAATACCTAAAGACCAATACGATCTGTAAGTTATGTACAATGGATTTATACAATCACGTAGTACTAGTCAAGGTTGGTACTAGTGTAGTAAGTGCCTATTAGTAATACCGTTAGAAACACTGTAACAAAGAAAGCTTGGTGCTGACCATGTAGAGATATAATGTATCCATGATTATAGCTTCTCATGACATGCATGTGGTGATTTATTACTGTTTCCTGTGATATGACCACGATACCCTATCAGTATCATTTATTGTTTTCACATCGAGAAACTTGATAACGATAAACATTGTAAGGATTTGGTTACGATGATCATGCGTATGTCCCAAATAAATCATGCGTATGTCCCAAATAAATAGTCATTGGTGATGCAATGCCAGTGACCGTAGCTTCGTGGCAATGACTATTTTCTACTGCAATTTTAGTGACGAAAATAAATCTCACATATAGTGATTTCAAAACTGGAAGAATTCACTTTTGGGAACTCAAGGTACAATCTACATTAAGACAAAATGTAGATAGCCAACAATGATGGACCTCAACAGATTTCTAGAAACTAATTGAATTACCTCCTCAAGGCATCCCTTGATAAGTACACTGCACATTGCCCCATTTCGGTCCTCCAGCAATACAGCTGTTGCCTGTCATTTTAGCATATATTTGTCCATTGTGCAGACAACCTATGCTGTGGGGCTGACTTCAAAAAACAAATGAAAGCTTTTTTTTTCTGCATGACATAAAGCTAATAAATAGATCTGTTGGGATTCTGAAAGTCCTACAAAAAGACATGTGTCAAGTCCTTTCCATACTTCAAGTTAATAGAAAGAGGAAAAATATGTATTGTCAACCTGGACTCCCTTAAGTATTAAATGGGATGGACCAGTGTGCTGTTATGGAATAGGTCTTGAGAGATCGTGTTACAGAAAGTATGATGACAGATTCGGATCAGGTTTGGGCAGCTGAGAACATCAGATGACATACATGGCATCATCTGTTGGTAACCTTTGGCCTAATCAGCTGTGTGAGCAACAGTAAATAGGTCTTCAATCATCTTCATAGTTATCCATTACAGCCACTGTTAATGGATGAACTTGATACATGAAGTTGACTTGTATAAACCAGTGATTGACAGTAACATGCTGCCTACTTTGTGTGGCTTTGATGTTATCTATTGCCACAAATGCACTCCCAAACTTGACCTGTATTGAACTCTGTGAGAGTCAATAAAATGTTTTTGTCATAAAATGACACAATGTCTGAAAGAAAACAGGTGGCTACGTTCACTGGGTATGTATTTACTTCATATCAATGATCATTGAGCATTTGTAGCTTCAAGGAGAAGTAAAACACCCCTTTGTTTCTTACCTTTTTCTCTCAAACCTGAAGAGACCATGTCTCCCCACCCTGACAAGGCATCCTGTAACAGACAATTAAAGCCAGTTCAGTTCAAAGTACTTTGAGGCGGGTATATCTAGGTTTTGACTTGTTTTACTTTTTACTTTAACAGCCAGGGGTTCTGAGTAAGTTCATGGAAACGTTTTTTTTTTACAACTTTACGAATTGGATTTATTAAGAGTCTGACCAGTAGATTCTAAAAATTTATGAAGGAACTGAGGGTGCAACAGATATCATTATAGCTTAGTACAATGAAAATATAGTAATGATCATCATCATCTGGTCGAGCTCAGATGTTCTTGACTCATTCCCCCATCTCACTGGTCCTACAAAGCTATTAGTTATGTTATAGACATGAACGAAGTTAGGATATGCAACTTTGCATCGCTGCATCCAAGGAGATTTATCTCGCTATACCCAAGGAGGATTAAAACATTGTTTAAGCCTCTTGGTGTAATCGCGTATTAAATGGAATATCCCTTGTTGCCACTGAGCCTGACCTACCCTGGCTCAGCTGCGTTGGTTCCCCCAGTTCCACATCGTTGATGGAGCAGCTCAGAGTCAGACTTCCCTGTTGGGCGGCAGACAGAAGAAAGCCCCCAACTCTAGCCTGTACCACACAGAACACTCCTGCCACACTTTCACCTTTTATGGCTATGTCAACATCCTTATTGGATCCTGAAAGTCAGATGAAAAGCAGAAGTTGCGGTAAAATATTAATGATGAAATGCACATGCATGGAAAAGAATGCAGAACATGTAAGTTTCTGCTTAATTATGCCAATAAACTTGAGTTATAATGTATTACTAGTTGACATGCGACATACAGCAATAAATGTTCAGGAATATTAATGGTTTCACATTATGCCAATGATCTTTACTAGTATATTTCTGCCCCAAAGGACCAAATGCAATAAATTGTGAACTAAATGCAGTTTTTAAAATGGCAGGGGTGCCAAATTGTTTGCGATGTCATGTACAACGGCCTACGCCCGGACCCTACCAAGGTCCATTATGATTGTACATGGAGCGAAAGTCACCGTAAATGCACTGTTCTGGACAATGCACTTTGTAACGTGAGCACAATTCGAAGGACCACGAACCATAAACGTTATTGTCACTGCATTGATTCAGAGTAATCTATGACATTTTGGTGTGCTTGTACGCTCTAGATTCCATGATGACAAACCTACCTATAGTAACATCTCGCCCGGTGCTCAGTTCATGTCTCTGTCCGGTGTTCAGGTCCAGGAGGAAGGCGGTGTTTACAAGACTACCACTTCCCCCGGCTGCCGCCATGTCTCGCCGAGTACCCTGATTTGCACGGTGCCTGATAACGGGTTTGCCGCTCACAGGGGCCCAGAAAGGGCCCCGCACACTACAGTCATGTTTCTGAACTACCAGCCAACGTCTGTGCAGTTATTGGCGATAAAGGCGCCCCTAAAACGGGCGAAAATCTACATGTTGTGGGGAGGGAGCGCAAAATCGTGCGCCGCTATCAGCTGCAAGCTTCCATACAATATCGACCTTTGACCCCAGGGGTGGCAGACGCCCCTGATTATAATTATTGTAGTCAACTATTCACTGATCGATTGACCGTATCTGTAGCCGTTTGGATACATGTACAGTAAAGAGCAAAACGCTTCACGTTGCTAATGAAAATCAGGATCGTTATGTCGTTATCAAACCCCACTCGAACATTATGGCGTCGCGAGATTGAATGGATTGAAATTTGAAGTCATTATCTAATTTTGTATTTTAATAGTGTGGTCTTTTCAGCACTGCTCTGTTGTGTTACCCCTTTCCTCTTGTCTACTGCTCATGAAGATATAACGTAATATTAGAGGTGTCGCATGAGGTCAGTCGCTAAAAACGCTGAAAAGGTCACATTGATTACCCAATTGAAGCCCAATCAGCACCATGGACAGAGCGCCTGCAGTCTGTGTTGTTGAAAGCCACAAACCGTTTCCTTCCTCCTCTGGAAAGCTTTAGATGCGAAATTTCAACACCGATTAGCTCAAAAAGCTTTAAGGTAGGATTTGTCAAACTCAAAGGAAGGTTGGCGGCATCGATGCACTTAGTCACGTCTGCAGCCCCCAGCTTTAAACTCAATTTGTTGCGAAGTGGAACAGACTGTCCATACTAAGCTGAATGTGTGGGTATCATTTCAGTACAGCCTACAGGAAAATGATAGGCTTCAGACGCCAGTATTGCACAACTGGTCTTTCTTTATTTCACAAACTCTAAACCACAATGTACATGTCTATCAAACCATGTGGATACATCCACTTAGGACTAGAAAATGGACATGTCAACAAGGAACGTTCAAGAAAAGGTTATTCAACACGCTTATGATATTTACAAAGTGGACCTAATCTTGACAACCATATGGCGACGTGAACTATACGTATCACTTACATGTACTTACTGGCCATTGAAAACAGTACACTTACTTCATACGAATCATTGTGTAAAACGGAGCAGGAAATCATTTAACGTTATACGATGAACGCATCTGGCAACAAGCAAAGGAAGCATTCAGTCACTTGAATAATTTCTAATTCAACTAACACTTATGTCCCCCACAAGAACGAACCATCTGACAGCATTTGATAGTTATGAATAGCCCTATATCAGGCTGAGTTGTACGTTGTTCTTTTTTCACTTAAGTGGTATTAATTTCACCACGCGTACGTCCACATTAAGTCTTTTATAATTACAGTGTTCACAATCACAAAACACTCTGTACAGTATAGTATGACAAGAACATGTAGCTGACGGAGGGCCTAGGTACGTCTACATTTACGTTTTACACATAGATCATCAAGAAGTACATACTTGGAACTACAAGACTATGTAAACATTTATAACGTGAACTTTGCAATGTAACTTGGCGTTGATGACCATGTATAAGTACAGTACTAATACCCCTAAGTAGTAGCCTCCATAGTCGGTTCAGAGCACTGAGAGCAGCGTATTAATGATATCACGGCACAGTTTTTAATTACACGTACTGTGTTCTGACTGCAGTGTTGTGATGGATGCTTTTTTCTCAACTGTTTCCTTCCTGCTCGAAAATCCTTACACGGGTACCGCCTGTATGCGAGTGCTTCGCCTCTTTCTGAAACACAGGATGGCGCGGAAAGCTCTTCTATAGTCCCTGTTCTTCCACGTGTGAATGATGGGGTTCAGAGAACTGTTGCAGGCGTAAATAATCGCGGCAACGACGAACGCGGTGGGCGGGATGTCGTCCATGCCATTGTCCGCTGCGTAAAACATGGAGTACGGGGCCGTGGTGGACAGGAACGTGATGTAAATGATGAACATTTGTTTGGTTTCCTTCACGATTTTGATGGGGACGATTGGGGCGTGTTTTAGCTGTTGGTTCGGTTTGGATCTTTTGGCGCTCTTTCGTACAGTCAGAAAGATCCGAAAGTAGCAGGTGATGCAAACGAAGTTCGAGACGGCCACTGTGGCTCCCGGGAAGGAGAAGAAGTACAGATATGTGCTCGGATTGGAGACCACGAAGTCGCACGTGTTGGTGGCGTGGTTGTATCCGAACTCACCGAACCCGAAAAATGCAGCTGGAGTGACCATCAGAAACGATACTGTCCACGCCATCGCTATCATTATAGTTGTCTTAACAGGGGAGAAGAACATCTTGTAGACTGAAGACTTCTTGGTGACCAGAATGTAACGATTTAAGGCGATGAGGGCCGATGAGATGAGTGAGTGACATCCGCTGAGGACCGTGATAACCCCGAGACCCGTGCAGAGTTCGGGCTGAAACACCCAGCCGCCAGTGCTTTGCTCGTGAGCCGAGAGCGAGTCGTAAAGTGCCGCGAAGATGAGATCGCTGACCGCCATGCTGGTGATGAACGCGTTCAGAGAACACCGCAGCTTCTTGGTCAACACGAAAGACAAGATGAGCAACAGGTTGCCGAGCGTCCCAACTATAGAGATCACGAGGAAGAAGAAAGATGCCACGGGGTTGGGAGCGAATTCTAACCCCCTGATCATAGAGGGGGTCGTGGTGAGGGGCTGCGTGAGGTTCGCCAGGTAAACAGTCTCGTTTGAAAATAAAAAGTCCACCGTGACTGCAGGTGTGGATGATGCAACAGTCTTGTTTCCTGCCATGTTTTGCTCTTCGGCTGTCAACGGCTTGTTGAAGACGCCTGACCGGAATACGACAACACGCTTGTTCACCTCACTGACCTGATAGCATGGATTATAAGAAACACGTGAGAAGATTTATCAGATTCATCATGGTATGTTATTCTGATTAAAAAGGTGAAAATCCCCCAAAGGATCAAGACAAGGATGCACGGACATGTTAAGTTACGTTCCAAAAAATAAACAACAGAGTGTGTGTGTATGTGCATATTCAAAATTGAATTTTTCTGCGGGACCTGGTGAAAATGCTAGTAACAATGCACCTAATGTAGAGAGTAGTTAATTATTTCCAAATGTTCAGGATTTGTTTTTATTGCTAATCTTAGCCACATGTTCAGTCTAAAATGGAGTTTTGTTTCCTGACAAATATTGATATTCGTCTACAGAGCACAATCTATAGCAGTTAATCAAGTTAGATATTCACCAACTGCCATTGTTTTTGATTTCCAAACATTACACAGTACATTGATTTTATCTATCAGAAAATCCAGCCACAACAAGTGTGCTCCCCAAACTACTTTGATAATTCCCGTGACTAATAAGCTGCGTAGTTAGATGATATCGCTCTAGTGATAAATAGGATCATTGGTGTACTCTACGATTATCGCACTGATTAACACTACTTACGCAGATACTTAGATGTCATCACGATACGACCAAGGGATTGTTGTAATCTTTGTTTCTTTTTTTTATTCTTTAAATGTACGCTTTATCAGAGAACGTTAATTCATGAATTTCATGACTTTCCGTGAAAACAACTGAAAAATCGCTATCCGTCTATGTTGTGACGGCATTGCCATGGTAAACATGCAAATTTTTAACAGTGGTTGTGTTTTTCTCGGGATCATAGCAAGTGCGAAACCATGATTGTCTGGCAGTAAATCTTCTAAAACGTGTGAAATACCGGCGACGGCAATAGAACGAAAGTAATAATGGTGGTGCATGGTGGTGCGTCAATTAAAGTGTCGTGTGGAAAATCAAGGTTTGGAAAACATGATCTCAATGAAAGCAGACTCTGGCAATGTCCAATCTTCACAAGTGAGAACGAATTGAACCTAACACTTTTTCAAGATCTTGATATTTCGTATCATTAAAAGATAGTTTCAAGAACTATACTGTATATAAGAAACTATGTATACGACACGACATAAGAAAAATACCGATTATACTACAAAATGCGGAGGCGTTAACATGCGCTTGTCACTGGCTAAACAAGAAAGACTTACTCTATAAAGCCATATCGCATCTTTATGTTTAACTGTTCTTGCGAGGAAACACATACCATCTTCTATCCACTTACAAGGGTTACACTGCCAATAGTCCATAGTCTATATGCATAACAGTACTAAACCTGTAGCTTAATATCCCCCAAGGCTTACCTGGGCGTCTCACCTCTACCTTAAGTAGATTGTCTGGAGCAGCATATTGCGCACCCTTTCCGCTAGACGGCCATAGATTTGTGTGACCTTGGTTTTATGATTTGGGTATGATGACGATGTAAAAGTGTGATTTAAAAGACAGCAAAACACACAAAACAAAAAAATCGCTCTTAGTCTACGAAATTCGTTGAGCGGTCTGTCAAATATGTGTTGCTCGTCGGCATCAGCCTCTAGTCGAAACAGGGTGTCAAATGGAAAACAATGCACTTACCTTGCACCAATCTGTGCCGAAACGCAGGTAGACGTTCAACCAACGAGGCTATTGGCACGGACGAAGCTTCGACAAACACATTGCTCACAGGTCTCCTTAAGTCTGAGCTAGCACATCAGAGGGTCGACTCTTTATAAGCACCGGTGTGTTTAATATGCAATTCACCGCGCACTCGCAGTTACTTGGGACTGCGCATGCATGCACTCAGGTCGACTCTATGTTAATTGAAACGAAGCAGATCTAGTGGCATCTGTTCGGTTGTGCTCTTCAACGACTTATATTTCTATCGACGGTAAGAGTCTAAGACAAATGTCGGGGTTTGTTTGTTGGCGTCGTCCCATATGTCACATATCCACGTTAGCTTAATGCGATTTTAAGTGTCGGATTTAAGTCCTCGAATAATGAAATGGAACTTGATACAAATCTGGTTGAAATTTAAGAGTACGTGCCTGAAACATAGAGACTACTGGTAAGATGTTGTTGATTTCATATTCCGTCAAATAGTGATTTTTCAGGCATGTAAGATTTGTTTTGTGAATAGGTGGCAATCTGTGTAATTAGATTTGTTTGTTAACCAATTTTAAATTAAGAATGGGTAAGGGCCGGTATAAAGTTGCTTTAAACGGTATGTTATCAATGCCACTGGTAAACTAAAATCATCCATGCAGATTTTGTAATGCACTCATAGCTATTTCTTTATTGCTTAAGACTTGGATAAGAAAATGTGGAGTTTTGAGGCATCAGATTTTGTGACTTCAAAGACAGTTCCACGATCAAATTGCCATATACAGGCGCAAAAATGTGAGCTGCTTTTTGGGACAAACACACAGAAAACAATCAAGAAGCCAATCTTGCAAGCGTGCATTTGATACGAAAACGTCAGCATCTAATATTGGTAATGTTTAGGTCCCGCTTGGAAAATGGGGCCCTGTCGGGTAGTTCACGGGCCGGCTGTTTTCGGCACGTTCGGGCTGACCCCTATGTGGTCCCTGCGACTTCAGGGCTATTTTTTGTACGTCCGGGACCCGCAGTGACTTTAACTCGAATTTGAATTCAACCCGGGACCCTGTAACAAAAAGACGCCGTGAGGTAATCATGGGAAAACCAAAAGGTACCCCCATGGTACCCGACAGTCCACCGCCACAAATTTGTGGCTTCGGGGCCCGGCCAGGGCTACATCCCCGACGGGCACCGGCGCAATATTGGGACCTAAGCATAAGAGCTTGTCATTCTACTGTGACCTAACTTTCAGGACAAATACGTTCATACCAACGAAAAGTCACCCAAAGTTTGCCAAGATTTTCTTAATTCTGTCACCATTACAGGCATTTGCTCTTCAAAGCCTGCCTTCCAAGTGGAAACCACTCTGGAGAGTGAACACCATTTGCACGCAATTACGTTCTAGGCACTTCAATAAGGTGCATCTAAAACGTTAACTACTGTCGGTGGAGAACAAAGAACTTCCGGCAGAAGAAAATTAAAGACTGGATTAACAGAAAGTGGTCATTTTAATGGCAGGTCGTTGTTCTACTGATAAGTACCAATGGGATCCTCCTCGGTTCTATTAACATGAGCTTCCGGAGAAGGGAGCTCGATAGAAGACACAAAGTCTCCAACGCACCCGAATTTCAAACGGCTGTTTTAAGGTCGTCAGTGTCCGGCGCCGACAGTAATGACAGTGCGTTAAAAGCAGCTGTTTTCCGCTTCAAGGCCACTCTGGCAAAGTAAAGCAATTTGTACGCAAAAATTATGCTTTAGACGCTCCATGAAGGTGCGCTTTATGGCCAAACACTACTGGAATAGCATTTAGAAGTCTTAGGAAACGATCAGTCTGAGAAAACATTGATTAAGGATAGATCCAGAAGGACCTTGCGCAGGTTTTATGATGCTCAGTCTCTTGCTTGCTAATGGGAGCTAGCCTGGAATCCAAACCTATTATAGCTCCTGAGTCTCTCTCCTATTTGCGGAGAGAGACTCGGGAGCTATAATAGGTTTCATCGGATTCCAGGCTACATGGGAGCTACGGATGTCCAAGGTTAAACCCTGGGAATCCGCTAGCTCCTACGAGCTATAGTTGACCCCATCTAAAGCGGCTAAATGTATTTGGCAGATATACACGTAGTAGACTAGCCAACCGACATGGAGTGGCACACTAAATTCGCTCCACATTGTACACATATTGTGTTGTTGCAGTTCTAATAAAGACAGAAATTGACTGAGTGTGCAACTCCAGCCTTGTCACTAGTGATGGGCCATTGAGGTACGAAGAATAGTGTTTGCCGTATGGTCTAATCCGCAACACCTATCTCCTAATACATCTTGTATTTGGTCGAGTTATTGCCTTTCAAATTCAATAAAATCAACACACAGGTGCAAGTAGTATTCATGGCACCAGTATTGAGTACAAGCATCACTGGTAAATCAGACATGACGAATTCATCATTTCCCACTGGATTTTGAAGAGTCGTATCCAATATAAATGCACTCCTTCAAACAGAAATCAGAATAATGATAAGTCACACACTAGAATCTTCATTATTTGGGTTTTAATTGCTTGTTATTAGTTCATTATGATGGCAACTCTACTGAGGATGCCTGTTGTCGTCATCATTTTAACGACCTTTAAAACACAAGTCAATCATCTTTGAAGTGCAATTCCTCAATTATGCCCAGGAAATTGGAATTTAGTTGTGACACTTTGTTGTTCAACCATGTACTCAAAGTTGGTTAAATGCTGATAACTGCACAGACACAAGGGAGCACATCTGCACCACCTGAGGTTTGAGTTCAAACAAGCTGAGACGTCCAGACAGGGTTGCATAGATAGAGCATCAGTCAAAGAGACAGTACTGCATTTTCCAAGGAAATGGATTGCCACATTAGTAGATCAGTATTTTCTTCACAATATCTAAGTTCACCTGCTTCTATAGAGAATAAAATATGGGTTAGATATACAAGTGGATCTAAAAGGCAAAACATCCATGATGCATGAAGTAAAAGGTACCGTAATAGAGTCCTCACACAACTTCAAGTTTGTGCCAGCAAGCATTCACATAGCCTGGGTGCTATCCTATTTAGTTTACTGGGGCTTCTATGGAGGGAGCAAGTATTGGAGCACTGGTTAACTAACTAGATTGGATGGCACCCAGGCTAGCAATCACAATGAATGGGGGAAGATATCATTCCTATAACCAGTGCAAAGTAAAGGTAATCATATTCATCATTTTCAAATCTTCAAAAACCCAAACTTTTATAACTTGACTGCTTAGTATAGATCTATCACACAGAGTAACTTGATAAGATGAATAGAACATCCAACGTACAGAAGCAGCTAATAACTGCATTCAATAGTAACCACAGTCTACATGTAGAATACAAATCAATTATAATTGATACAACTTTTCTCAACATGATAGTTTCACATTAGATATTGCTAAATGCATAGATTATATTGGGCCACCATTGCCAAATGTGTTCCTATGTCAGCAGGACACATTTAATTCTCTATTTTCTCAGGATTGCCGTCATCAGCACCTTGTGAAACAACTGCAATCACCTACAAGACAAAAAACTTAGTTGAACACAGACACTAAACAACTTAGTCATCATCAGCCCCACGGCCTGTTTAACCATCCATAAGATAGTCAGAACCTAACATAATAACAGCTATAAAAAGCACCTGGGGTTTCAGATATTCACCATTATATTTGTCTTCTTCTCTTTCAAAAAACTTAATGTGCAATGGCATCTCATTACCGGGAGTAAGATTAACTGTCTCATTCTACCAATTACTAGTCTGAGGAACCTGGGATGGAATCCCTAACTTCATACATACTGTCATGTTAGTGTACATTTCTCATCAATCATATTTTTTTCAAAACTGTGTGCCATCATTGGTAATGTGTAGGTCTTCAATACCAAAGTCTTGGACCTAAAACAAAGATGTTGCTGGAAGAGTCATTACAAGTTAGAATCTGATTGACCTTACCTGCTCAGCTGCTCTCTTACCGGCCCAGACAGCTCCTTCCAGGCCGCCATATCCCCGTGTGGCTGATTCTGCCCCAGCTAGAAACACTCTGCCTGTAGGGTTGTACCTGCACCTACAACCCAGAAAGCCAGAGAGAGAGAAAGAAATTTAAAGTAGGATCATATTGAAACTGTTACTACAACATGATAAGTAACAAAGGCTGTTATTTTCACTTCCTGGTCATTAAGTTAAACAGCATAAGAAATGATTCGAGCCATCAAATGTCACTACAAGCCAACTTCAGAATGTTGCAAGTGATAACTGTTAAGGAAAAACTTAACCATCCAATGGTCTTATTGCAGGTGAGGACACCAGGTGGGAAATATGCGGAGAAACCACCTCCGATGTACTCCTCCTCATTCCAGTTCTTCTCCAGGTAATCCAAGGGCTGTCCAGAAGAGAATGTCTTACTTACTTTCATGTCACATGACATGAAACATAGAATGTGTGAATATTCATCTGAGGACATTGATGAAGGTTTAAAGACATCCAGGAAATAAGATACGCCAAAAATAATTACTCAAGCAGCTGGATAAGATTTTGAAACAATTCATCTGAGGTGTTAATACTATAGTACTAGTGTCACAGTATTCTATCATACAAAATCTTGAGCTCTGCTAAGTAGCCAATAGAAAAAAAGGAAGCCAAAAAAACACACAACAACTTTGAATGCATCATTCCAGCTACATGTAGTCCACCATAGTCTGTTCCCGACAGCTGAACAGTCTCTACTGTATGGTAATTACTGTAACTCACACCTGCATGGCTTCTTCTGAAGAAAAAGCTTTGGCCAAACATTGGCAGAAGGCATCTTTCCTGGAGGAAAGAAACAGACTGAGTGCTGGTTCATATGTATATGATTATATTAATCAGAAGAATGCATTTTTGCATTGTTCCACACTTGTTTCCAACAAGCAATCCTAAGAGATAATGGTGACCAACATAATGAAATAAGTTGAGACTGAATTGACTGTTAATTCAGCTAGCATAGGTATCAGGTATGCTCAGATATCATTATACAATGTGTTGTTGAAGTTGACAAAGTACATTGAAAGGGTCAATCTAATAGGCATTTAAGTGTCATTTGAGAAAACGGTCTTCAGACAATTACATTGACCTGTCACACTTTTTAGAGTTTCTGAAATACTTAAAAGTGGTTCTCGACTCTCGTCACCTTTGTTCCTTAGTCATCTCCCTTGCTTTGATGGCCTTTTTACCTGTTATTGTCCTGTACGTAGAACAAAATAACCAAGAAGTATCATGAAATCATGTAAACTTTCAAATGATATATGATATACATGCAGCCAGGGTGTGGGTTGGGGGATGAAGACGTTATAACATAAGCCACAGAGGAAATAGAGAACCAGAATCTTCTTACATGTACATCTGCCACAATAGCAATGAGTCAGCAAGTTTGAAGATTTACCTTTGCAGGAATTATTCTGGGTACTGCATGGTGCAAGATTTTAGATTAGTGAACGTACTCAGAATCAGGTGCGTATATGAAAAACTTAAGGGAGTCTCAATGACTTACATTGTATTCTGTATGTGAAGCTCACAAAAGATATCAATAATGCTGTTACAAAGAAATGATTGCCTTTAAGTCAAAATAGAAGTGTCCGAGCCTACGCAGTGAATGCCGGATACTTGTTGCCAGGAACAGTGTCGTCAAAGGCATTCACAACGAGACAACCAGGATAGTCCGCAAACAGCTGCACTGAGCTATCTGCAAGATGCAAGCAGCAAAATTTCCCTCATTGTAAGTCTCAAATTATCTGACCATTGATGATATGATTAATAGATACTGACAGACACTAATAGATATCAGAATTAAATATTTGAAGGGAAAAATCACAATCCTTTTAATTCATTACCAGGAAAGGCAATCAAATGAAGTATTGAAGCACGAAAAAGGGAAGGATACATACGTCAAACATACGTCTAGACAGACGAATTATGTAACAGAGTGTTACGTAGTCAAGAGTCATTCAACTTCTGGATACCAGTTTGCCAGTTAAAACACAATTCCTGGGCAAGAAATTGCACAGTACCAGATTTTAATTTGCACTGGACCTTTTTCTCATCCAACATGTATTCCGTATCTTAACTTTGAAGTTTGACTAACCTCCATTTCCCCAGAAGTTAGTCTTGTAGTACAGAGTGCATCTGTAGACATGACCCATGGTGATGTGGTGGAAGGCCTTGGGCAAGGCTGGGGAGAGGCTAATCTTACTGTAACATGGAGGAGGGACAGCCAGGATCACAGCTTTAGCCTGGGGGGAACATTATCAGGAGTCAGGGAGGGCTGGGGAGAGGCTAATCTTACTGTAACATGGAGGAGGGTCAGCCAGGATCACAGCTTTTAAAGCCTGGGGGAAACATTATCAGGGGTTAGGTAGGGTCAGAGGTGGAATAACAGCAAAAGTGTAAATTTTTTGTTTCACTGTGATTGGATTTTGTACCTCAAATCCTCTTAATTGTACTAATATTCCCAAGGGTTGATCATCTTTTTAAACCACAGTTCAAATTCTGTACAGTATGAATTAGCAGAATTGGCAGATTAATCAGATAGTTATATAAGCTGCCTAAAAACAGCTAATTACTCAACTGAAAGCATTATTGTTCTTCATGAAAAAAGGTGATCCTAAAACCAGTTAACAGTCAGAGGTACATGCACATGTAACTTGCTGACCTCCCAAGTAGATCCATTGCCTTTGACCAGAACTCCATCCTCTACATTCTCGACCTTGGTAATGGGGCAGTTCAAGGTCACCTTGTCTCCCAGCTGTTCTACCAGGACCTTGCAAAGATGCTGCATACCTCCGCTTACCCTGTGCTGGGAATGAGATCATACCAAAAAAATAACATACTTTAGACATGCATTTAATCGACTGCATACATGACTACTTTGTAACAATATCAGCATCAAATACATAGCATTTTTGTCTATAGCAACCATACAAAGATCATAGGCTTACAAAATGTTAGGGCCTTATCACACTTGTGCATATATCGTAGTGCGTAAGAGTTGCACATTAACATTTCTTTTAGCAGGGAAGAAGTTGTTTCTACTTTGACCCACCGTTGTGCAGCCTATAGTTATCAAACCAAAGAAATTACTTCTTCAGCTCCAAACTTAACCTAAACCAGAAACCAAACTCATGCAAACTTGTATATATGCACATGTGCAAAGGGGGCTTGATATAACTGAGCAGGTGCCTCAAATATACTTGAAGTTAAAATGTCACATGTGTTATCCTTGAAGATGCTCGGCAGAGATACACCCTGAATTGGAAATAAGAATCATAACTGAGCAACAAAATTTCCTTTGAACCATGTGGATTTCATCTTTTAAACCTTCTCCCTGCTGCTTAATCCCATGACCAGAACAAATTTGGTGCCAAATGGCCCAGTAACCAAGTTAGCAGTCTGAACGTTAATGCAATTCTTCTAATTTGAAGGTGTATGAGTCAGACATATTGATAGTAACTCAATACATCAGCATCAAATAATCTAACCTACAGGTTGGAAACACTTCCTTGACCTACTTATATAACAAATTCTGTCTTATCAAGGAGAAGAACTAATTAGGAACATAATACAGTGGTGCATTATTCCATGTAAAATGGTATCCAGTACTTTCCATATGGCAAAAACCATTAGTGGTGCATCCATCACAAAGGTGTTTGATGACATGTAAACATACCAGTGTCTATAACAGTTTGCCTCGATCCGACTTAGGTAGAAATATTATCATTGTTGAATTTTGGTAATCCTTTATGCATGCCATGATAAATGTGTATTACAACTGATCTTCCGACTGTATGGTTTAAGAGTGAGCACATCTCAAACTCCTAAATGTCTCCATGGATGCTGAATGTTGATTCTAAATGTTGCATTTCTAGGTCATCTCACACAAAAAGATTAATGACAGTGTCATTGGAAATATATTTTGGGTTATAGCATGGTGGTGTAATTTTCATACAATGTATTGGTAGACGAAGTTTACTGTCAGCTAAAATTGACGTTGCCAGTGGCCATGAGGTGTCAATGGTGGAAACTACAAAGAAGGTAATCCTACAGTAATTAAAAGGTAAGGTAAAGGTTTTCCCATAGCGTTTGTTTTAGACTGTATACATAGAGGCAGTGGGTTGTTATGCACTGTGTCTAGGGCATGGTATCGGAAGGTACAGAGCCCATCCTTCTCCTTCCACCTTTCAAACTGAAGTCAGGTACCCATTGGTGCAACGGGGTGGAGTGAGGAAAGTGCCTTTCCAAAGGGCACAAAACGACATCAGTGGCATGTCAGGGGACTCGAACCCAGGACCTCCCACCCTAACCCTTTTGCTGACACGACGCCACAATACAGTAATTATGTTGAATAAAAAAGAAGACTGAGACCTGTACCTGAGGCGGTTTTGGGTTGACCAGTGTTGCCCACCTCCCCCCTCCATACTGACCCATCAGCCACAGGAACCACAACATGGACACCTCCTCAGGCTCTGCACACGCTAACAAACTTACAAATGCATCCGTAATCCTCTGCACAGACCTAAACGATCACAGCAAGAAAATCACATGATTGGCTAAATTTTCTGAATGATGACTCGACAGTGATGCTGAATGATAAATACATCAATTTGAAGCTGGTTAGGAATAATTCTACATTTTTTACATTTCCTTGATACTATGGTAAAGTTAACTTCACAGTGACATCAGCTACTCAATGGGGAAAACTGGAGGCAACTTGCATATATCCATATTTTCTGTTGGTCAGTTCAGATTGTGAAGTATTTTTTGTCAGTTGAAATATAGGTGTCTGATGATTTGCTGGTCCTTTAGCTTGAATCATAAAAAGTAATTCTTTTACAAGATTCTGGCATACCTGAACCACACAGTCCTGTCAAAGAAGTCCTTCATGGTGCAGGAGTCCCATTCCTGAGCTGACGCAGCCTCCCAGGGTTCTTCAGGTGGGATCTGAGCAACAAATGTGTAAGAATATAAAATATTATGCTCAGCTTTACTTAACAAAGAAAGAAGAATCATTAAATTATGGCTGTTGCATAACTAACCTGGTTAGCCAGCCTGTCCATGGTACTGAAGATGCTATAATGATGTTATAACAGATACTGTAGACCCCTAACCTGGTTAGCCAGCCTGTCCATGGTACTGAAGATGCTATAATGATGTTATAATAGATACTGTAGATTCTGACTAACCTGGTTAGCCAGCCTGTCCATGGTACTGAAGATGCTATAATGATGTTATAACAGATACTGTAGACCCCTGACTAACCTGGTTAGCTAGCCAGTCCATGGTACTGAACACATTATAATGGTCCAGTCTAACCAGAGGGTTCCATGTGGGAAGAGACGTGGGGGTGAACCTCGAGACACTGTCCTGTAAGAAGTCATTTTTGGTAAAAACAAAGAAACAATTCCATCTTTTGATAGTGCAGGTTGGACACCAATGCTGACTGTTTGAGACTCAGAAAGAGGCCAGATGAGGTTATTCCAACATTGTCATAGCCATAAAGAGTGTTTCATTTTTCATCCCTCTCTAAAGGTAGCAGCTGTTGTAGAGTACTACAGTAACGCAAAGTAAAGAACTCTGTGCAGCACCACACCAGGATGTAAGTCCTGATCTAACCCTGGTACACTAGTAAATTTGCTTGTTGGGACAGAAAATCTGAACTTCATGACATGAAATTGATCAAGATTTATTTTTGTAAGCTTAAAATGACAGATTTAACAACAAAAAATTGCCCCAAACAATAAGTAGGATGGAAAAAACGTAAAGCTAGAGACAACCCTGCACTAGTGCATTGACATTTACCTCTCTGACATACACCATTTGCGTAGGAGGCTGTTGCCAGACCTTCACTCCAACATCCTTTATGAGCTGCCATAATGTGGACATGGCTGGGCCACAGCGGGTGGCACCTTGGTCTGATACCATGCCCATTTCTGGGTTCTAGAGCATAGACAAAATAGGTTATTTGCTTGTATATGCATATGCATGCAGGGAATACAATTCTTTTACTTTTATCACTGTATAGGAATTGATTTTGAAGGTTTGGCTCTTCAGAGGGCAACTGTCTTTACCTCTTTTCCTATGCCGAATTTTCCTACAGCAGCCTGTATCGGGGAATACTGAGTTTTCCCACAGTGGCTATACAAAACCTTTCTGGAAATACTCTACTAGTCAAACAGCCTTCACAGACCTTCTTTTAGGGGTTCGGCTCCAAACCATCTGTACTGTCAGTCCATCACGGAATTGCCTGAATGTTTCTTTCAGGTAAAGCTGATTGGCTTGTGCACAAACCACTACACACTGTTGTATTTGTGCCATATTGGAAATTTGCAATCTGGGTGCTGATTGTCTTGTCAATATAAGGCAGGCTCATCAACATCCATAGCCAATGGGCCCAAAGAGCATTTTAGCAAAGTATTACTGGTGGTGGTAGGTACACCAAAAATAGCTACTCCAAAAAAAAATTCAAAATCTTATCCAGTTGCTTGAGGCGCTATTTTTGGCGTATAACATTATATGTCTAACCTTCATCAACATATTACTGGTAGGATTTGTATAGTATAAAGTTCTGCATTGGAGAATGTCTTTACTACAACTTTCAATTCTATAGCCTTAAATGTTATTTTCTTACTTTCGGGTATGAAATAGAATGGGGAAAAAAAGAATAAACCTCCAAAGTGAAAGCCCTGCCCCCGACCCGACCTGAAGCCTCCAGAACAGCCACGTCTAAGTCATGTTTATGGAGCAGTCTGGCAGCTGTCAAACCTAAGGATGAGCAAAAACAATTTTTCCCAACATAATACCAAGGTACTGTTGGCAATTCTATGTAGTCTGTCTGAAGTATTTTCTGTGTATCATCATACTCCAGGAAGAGTAGCTTCATACTATGTATGTAGCTAATGGAGCAAATAAAGTATCCAAGTATCCAAGTATCCAAGGTACATGTAACGTTATCAGGACATTACACTTCCTGGCAGTTTCAATATAAGTTAACGTTAACGCACGTGTCGAAAACTTTTACACTTGAGCTTCAAAATAATCCAGTTTCCTCATTATATTGATATTTATGCACCCCATAGCGTTAGTACCAATAGTAATCAAGTGGTAAGAAAAACGTTACTAGACTAAAATCATTCAAATTCCCCTCCCCCCTCTCCAACGATTCCATTAGAAATGTTGTTGTCTCAGGCTATCGAGCTAAGCAATTGTCCAGAAAAAAAGTTGTCCCTCACAGACACGCCCCCTCCCCCTTCAGAAACGGGCAACCCAAGTTGACGGCAGTGTTGCCTCACCGCTCAGCCCAGCTCCAACCACGACCACATCACAAGTGTGTTTCCTCATCGCTTTTTGTTCAACAACTACAAAAGTTCAAAGGTCAAGGTCACGTAACTATCTCTTACCTGAGCTTATTTAGACAGTCTGGACGGAAACGACCTAAAATAACCCCTTGTTTATCAACCATGTTGTATGAAACGGCCCACGTGACAATGAGGACACCTACCGGTTTGAGCAATTAGTGCAGCATTACGATCAGTCTTGACTGCAATGATATTTTTTGTCGTTAGGCTCGTAATCGCAGCCTATGCGAGTTGTTTAGGCACTTGATAACTGGCAAATGGATTTTCAGGATTCTAACAGGCTGTATTTGTGTAACATTATAGATTATTGATATCAGCAAGATAATTTGAGCTTAGAGAACGTGAATAAGAAGAGCCATGTGTCATTCCCACTTGACCCTTCATGGCCATATAGTATGATGATAAACCCAGATCATTCCGAGGTGACCCGTCATGCTTTGTAATTATCTAGAGCGCTTTTTGAGAGTATATTGATAGATTCTACTATAAACCTGGAGACAAGACGAAATGACACCTTTTATCATTAGATTCATGGTTTAATAGTAAGATCCGGATGGTGTTATCAGCACCAAGGCTATGTTCGATTTGTTGTGGCTATGACTCTAGAATGAATATTCATTGATTTGCTGGTGAACCTTATACGAGGCGATTGTTTTGAGTATATTTAAGTTTAAAAAATGTAGTGACCTGCCATAAATATTTGTAACATTAAAAACTTTAGTACAAACTTCATATGGGACAAAGGTTTCAAAGTAACAAAACTTTTTACAAGTTAACTTAGAACACCATGGAGAAACAGATTTCATCAAACTCAGACAAACACAGTTTCATCACTTTTATTTTGAAAAAAAGAACACATTTGTAGAGAAAAAAAATCAACAATTCATAAAAAAACTTAATATATACAAAATATGATAACAGTACGTCCACTTCATAGATCAGTATTTTCTTCACAATGTTTATGTTCACCTGTTCCCATACATAATAAAATATGGGTTAAGTGTACAAGTGGATCTGAACAGCAATACATTCATGATGCATCAAGTAAAAGATGGTATACGTAGTACACCCCCCAGACTACTTTTGTGCCAGCAGGCAATAACATTGCATGGGTGCCATATGCATCCTATTTAGTTTACTGGGGAATCCATGAAGGGAGCAAGTATCGGAGCACTGGTAACTAGATTGGATGGCACCCAGGCTAGCAATCACAGTGAATTGGGAATATCATTCCTATAACCTGTTTAGTAAAGGAAAGCATAATTATCTATTCTTTTCAAATCCAGAAAAAACTCAAACTGTGATTATAATAGCTATTGCTAATTGCATAGATCTATCATAATGCAGTGTTAAAGCACAACATCAGATATGCAAAAACAGTAATAACCACATGCAATAATAACACAGTATATTTGTACATTTATTTAAAGAATACAAAGCAATTACAAGAGATAAAACCTTTCTCAACAAATTAGAGATTGCTTGATACACATCATAGATATGACCACCAGAGCTCATCAAATGTGTACTAGTACTTCATTTCAGCAGATTTTAACAGCAGGATACATCTAGATATCTACTTTCTCATTATGGCTGTCATCAGCACCTTGTGAAACAACTGCACCCACCTGCAAGATACAAAGCTTAGATGAACACATAAACCAAGCAACTTAGTCATCATCAGCCCCATAGCCTGTTCAACAATCCATAAGTAAGACAGACTTAGTCCCTATTGCATAACAAAGGCTACAAAAAGCACCTGGGGTTTGACATATTCACCATTATATTTATCTTCTTCTCTTTCAGCAAGCTTTATGTGCAATGACATCTCATTACTGGAACTAAGATAACTGTCTCATTCTACCAATTACTTGTCTGAGTATGCTGGGATGGAATCCCTAACTTCATACATATTGTCATGCTAGTGTACATTGCTCATCAATCATATTTTTTTCAAAACTGTGTGCCATCATTGGTAATGTGTAGGTCTTCAGTACCAAAGTCTTCGACCTAATACAAACTGTTGCTGGAAGACTCATTACAAGTTAGAAATTCATTGACCTTACCTGCTCAGCTGCTCTCTTACCGGCCCAGACAGCTCCTTCCAGGCCGCCATATCCTCGTGTGGCTGATTCTGCCCCAGCTAGAAACACTCTGCCTGTAGGGTTGTACCTGCACCTACAACCCAGAAAGCCAGAGAGAGAGAAAGTAGGATCATACTTTTACTACAACATGATAAGAAACAAAGACTGTCATGGTCATAGTTTTCAAACAATTTAGAAAATAATTGAAACCATCAAATGCCACTACAAGCCGAGGGACACATCACAAGTGATAACTGATTAAGAAGGTGAATGGTACTTAACCGTCCAAAGGTCTTATTGCTGGTGAGGACACCAGGTGGGAAATATGCCCAGAAACCACCTCCAATGTACTCCTCCTCGTTCCAGTTCTTCTCCAGGTAATCCAAGGGCTGTCCAGGAGAGAATGTCTTATTTATTTACAGAGAATGTCATAAAACATTGAAAATGTGAATACTTAGATTTGGAGTTGATACTACTACTACTAATATTGTGATTGTCCCCTATCATCCTATTTCTGGAGCTCTAAGTAGCCAATAGAGAAAAAAAACATCATTCCAGCTACATGTAGTCCACCATAGTCTGTTCCCGTCTGATTATAACAGTCTCTACTGTATGTGATTCGCTAATTACAGTTAGTATTCACCCACACACCTGCAGGGCTTCTTCTGAAGAAAAAGCTTTGGCCAAACATCGGCAGAAGGCATCTTTTCTGAGGAAGAAAGAAACAGACTGAGTACTGAATCATATCAATCAGATCGTAACATTTTGCATTGTTCCATACTTGTTTCCAATTAACGAGCAATCCTGAGAGATAATGGGGACCAACATAAGGAAAGAAGTTGAGACTTGATTTACTTCAACTAGCATAGATGACATCATCATATCATGGAATCATGATCAGATATCATTATACAATCATTATGAAATCTTTATTGACACAACAGAAGTACAGCGACTTCCGTAAGGTCTTCTACAACTAAACATGCAAACAACAACAATGGGATACAAAATAATTCACCTTAGTACAAATATAACAAGTATATGAATGCTTCAGCATGTCGAGTTTCACCTATCACTTACACTACTAGTTCTAAGATCTAAACATTCTTTGATATATTTACCTATTTGTACACTATGTGTATATTGGAAGTTGACAAAGTACATTGAAAGGGCCAATCTAATAAGCTAAGTAAATGGTCTTCAGCCAATTAGATTGACCTGTCACACTTTTAAAGTTTCTAAAATACTTAAAAGTCTAGTCACCTTTGTTCCTTTGTCATCTCCCTTGCTTTGATGGCCTTTTTACCGGTTATTGACCTGTACATGGAACAAAATAACCAAGAAAATGAACGATTATCATAAATTATATAGATTTTCAAATATACGATATACATGCAGCCAGGGGGTGGGTTGTGGGATGAAGACAATGTAACATAAGCCATGGAGGAAATAGAAAACCAGAATCCCCTTACATGTACATCTGCCACAATTACGAGTCAGCAAGTTTGAAGATTTAACTTCGCATTATTCATAATCTCATGCAAAGGTACATGAAGACTTAGGAAAGTCTCAACACCTTATTTTATACATGAGTTAACTTGTAGCTCACAAAAGACATCAATGATGGCCTTTAAGTCAAGACAGAAGTGTTTGAGCCTACGCAGTGAATGCCGGGTACTTGTTGCCAGGAACAGTGTCGTCAAAGGCATTCACAATGAGACAACCAGGATAGTCCGCAAACAGCTGCACTGAGCTATCTGCAAGATACAAGCAGCATAGATGCACTTATTGTAAGACTGAAATTATTTGACCATTTATAATATAATTTAGAATAACTTTCAAATACTCCAAATTGAGCCTATAGCTTGTCAATTAAAGCAGGTGCTTCAACTGACAAGCTATAGGCTCAATTTGAAGTACCAGACAGTTGAATGACTCTAACATTCTGTTACATAATTAATCTGTCTAGACCAAAATCTGTTTGTATCCTTCCCCTTTATGTGCTTCAATGCTTCATCTGGTTGCCTTTCCCAGTAATAAATTAAAAGGATTATGATTTTTCCCTCCAGGCAAGAAATTGCAATTTACCTGATTTTGCACTAGACCTTTTTCTAATCCAACACATATTCCTTTGTATCCCTCAATTTTCCAAAGGTGCCCAACATATCTAAACTTTGACTTACCTCCATTTCCCCAGAAGTTAGTCTTGTAGTACAGAGTGCATCTGTAGACATGGCCCATGGTGATGTGGTGGAAGGCCTCAGGCAAGGCTGGGGAGAGGCTAATCTTACTGTAACATGGAGGTGGGACAGCCAGGATCACAGCTTTAGCCTGGGGGAACATTATCAGGAGTCAGGGAGGGCTGGGGAGAGGCTAATCTTACTGTAACATGGAGGAGGGACAGCCAGGATCACAGCTTTAGCCTGGGGGAACATTATCAGGAGTCAGGGAGGGCTGGGGAGAGGCTAATCTTACTGTAACATGGAGGAGGGACAGCCAGGATCACAGCTTTAGCCTGGGGGAAACATTATATATAGGAGTCAGGGAGGGCTGGGGAGAGGCTAATCTTACTGTAACATGGAGGAGGGACAGCCAGGATCACAGCTTTAGCCTGGGGGAAACATTATATATAGGAGTCAGGGAGGGTGGGGAGAGGCTCATGTAACAGGGTGCACTAGCACTGTATTGTAATATAGCTGAGTTTCTTGTTCATTTCAGGGTGACGTTCTATTTATTGAAAAATAAGGTGATCCTAAAACCAGTCAACAATCTGTGGTACAATGTAACTTGCTGACCTCCCAGGTAGCTTCCTTGCCTGTGACCAGAACTCCATCCTCTACATTCTCGACCTTGGTGATGGGACAGTTCAAGGTCACCTTGTCTCCCAGCTGTTCTACCAGGACCTTACAAAGATGCTGCATACCTCCGCTTACCCTGAACTGGGAAGGAGATTATACACAGAAAAATAAAGCATGTGATAATCAAGACATGCTTATCGACTGACTACTTTGTAACAATATTAGCATCAAATATATTATATATTTAGCATTCTTGTCCATAGCAACTATTCCAAGATAGCATACATAATCATAATATATCACTGAGTGGCTGCCTCAAATATAACTTGAAGTCAAAATTGGCCATCCTTGTAGATCCTGTTTGGCAGAGATATACCCTGAACTGGAAAGAAGAATCATAACCGAGCTACAAAATATCGTTTGAACAACATTGATAACCTTCTCCTTGCTGCCTAACCTCATGACCAATACAAAACTGGTGCCATATGGCTCAGTAACCTGTTAGCAGTCTTAAGGTTAAAGGAATTCTTATAGTTTATCCTAATATTAACTCAATGCATCAGCATCAAACGAGACTCAATCTAACCTACAGGTTGGAAACACTTCCTTGACCTACTTATATAACAAGTTCTGTCGTATCAAGGCGAAGAACTAAAATGTAAAATGGTATATTCAATATCATCTAAATGACAAAAATCATCAGTGATGCATCTATCGTACCAAGGTGTTTGATGACATGTAAACATACCAGTGAAAGATGTTGAATTTTGGTAATCCTTTATGCATGCCATGATAAATGTATAATACAAATGATCTTCTGACTGTACTATTTTAGAGGTAGCAAATCTTAAACTCCTAGTAAGTGTTTTCAGGGATTATAAATGTTGCATTTCTAGGTCATCTCACACAAAAAGATTAATGACAGTGTCATTTGAAAAATATTTTGGGTTATAGCATGGTGGTGTTATTTTCATACTGTGTATCGGTACATGGACTTTAATGTCAGCTAAAATTGACGTTGCCTGAGGCCATGAGGTGTCAATGGTGGAAACTACAAAGAAGGCAACCATACACTGATTATGTTAGATTTAAAAAGATTGAGACCTGTACCTGAGTTGATTTGTTTGGGTTGACCAGTGTGGCCCACCTCCCCCCTCCATACTGACCCATCAGCCACAGGAACCACAACATGGACACCTCCTCAGGCTCTGCACACGCTAACACACGTACAAACGCATCCGTAATCCTCCGAACAGACCTAAATAATCACAGCAAGGGAAAACATATGACTGGCTGCAATCCATGATTTTCTGAATGTTGCCATTGACACTGAATAATGAACATTCATTTCAAGCTGGTTAGGAATTATCTTAGATTTTGAACTTTTTTGTAGCTGATGATGAAGTTTCTTCTATAGTGACATCTGTTACTCAATGGGGGGAAACTGGACACAATTTGAATACCAGTATCTCTTTTCCCTCTTGATCACATTGTCAAGTGTTTTCTGTCTGTTGAAGAATATCTGTCTGATGCTTGTCCTTTAGCTAAAATCATAAAAAATGATTACTTTACAAGAAACTGTCAGTAGTAGATGCTTCTTGAAAATAGAGAAATGGATTGGTAAAATATTTGACCTACAAGACATTAATGAAAATGCAGGTTTAGAAATGTGCACTGTGGCATATTCTGGCATACTTGAACCACACAGTCCTGTCAAAGAAGTCCTTCATGGTGCAGGAGTCCCATTCCTGAGCTGACAGAGCCTCCCAGGGTTCTTCTGGTGGGATCTGAGTTGTAACAACAAAAGTCGGATACACCAAGATTCATATAAAAGTCTCACTAGGATGTAGCTTTTTATTGCATTAAAAGGGAAGGTCTTAAAAATAGGGAAACCAAAGGCATTTGATTTCAGGACCTCTTCTTGTGATCACAAGAACATAAAACTTATGAAAATAGTATCCACATTGCTGTGTTCAGGAGACTTTCGAGCTTTTTAATTTCCTGAATGATGTTATAACAGAAACTGTAGACCCCTGACTAACCTGGTTAGCCAGCCTGTCCATGGTACTGAAGATGCTATAATGATGTTATAACAGATACTGTAGACTCTTGACTAACCTGATTAGTTAGCCTGTCCATGGTACTGAAAACATTATAATGGTCCAGTCTAACCAGAGGGTTCCATGTGGGAAGAGATGTGGAGGTGAACCTCGATACACCATCCTGCAATAAGACATGTCAATAAACAAAGCAACAATTCCATCCTTTATAAATATAGTAGTGCAGGAATCGTTTTGTACAGGCAGAATGGCTTAATAGCCAAACTTTTATCCAGTTGCTTGAGTAACTATTTTTGGCATATCTTACTACCTGGATGTCTAACCTTCATCAACGAGATAAAGATACATTTTCCTAAGCTAAAAGGGACAGGAAAAAATTTAGAAGCTGGAGACAGCCCTACACTAGTGCATGGACACTAACCTCTGTGACATACACCTTTTGGGTAGGAGGCTGTTGCCAGACCTTCACTCCAACATCCTTTATGAGCTGCCATGCCGTAGACTGTCCTGGACTACAGCGTGGGGCACCTTGGTCTGTCACCATGCCCATTTCTGGGTTCTAAAGCATAGATAAGATAGGTTATCTGTTTGTATATATGTGTGTGTGTGCATGAATGAATGGGGGGGGGGGGGGGGATACAATTCTTTTACTTTTAATCACTGTTATTATGAAAATGATTTTGAACGTTTGACCCATCAGCCATCAGATGGCAACTGTTTTCACCCATTCTCCTACACAGAGTTTTCCCACAGCAGCTATACGAAGCCTACAGGAGAATACTGTAAAAGCAGACATGTTCTCTGTGGTTTTATGTTCACGGTTTTCACGGAGAACTCTTCAGCGTGAACTTAAAACCACATCTCTGATGGAGTATGTCAGGAAGGACAATTTAAGGTGTGCAGCCTAACCAGCATAACCCCCCTGGAATAGAGCTGCGTGGAAGAGTGGTGTGAAGACTAGACGACTGCTACCCACCTCTGTGTCAGGGACCCCAGCAGCAGTATAATCAAATACTGGATACTACTACTTAACTACTACTATTTGTATAGCCTCCACCGAAAAGTTCTGCAGAGGGGAATGCCTTTACCACAACGTTCAATTCTATAACGGTAACATTATTTTTTTTACATTTGGGAATAAAATAACGTTAGAATGGGGGGCAAAAAAAGAATAAACCTCCAAAGTGAAAGCCCTGCCCCCGACCCGACCTGAAGCCTCCACAACAGCCACGTCTAAGTCATGTTTATGGAGCAGTCTGGCAGCCGTTAAACCTAAGGATGAGCAAAAACAAAGTAACGTAACAATTTTTCTCAACACAGTTACTGAGTTAATGGACATTATGCTGCCTGGCTTGACTTACTCGACTATTAAGTTTCAATATAACATTAAGTTAACGTTAACGAACATGTCGAAAAGAAAAAAAATGTTACTAGACTTTAACAAATTCCCCTCCCCCTCCCCCTCCCCTGCGATTCCCGTAGAAACGTTGTTGTCTCAAGCTATCGAGCTAAGCAACTGTTACTGTCCAGAAAAAACGTCAACAGGGACGTTTGTTGTTACTGCCAGACACTTCAGAAACGGACAACAGAAGTTAAGTGACGTCAGTGTTTCCTCACCGCTCAGCCCAGCCCCAACCACGACCACATCACAAGTGTGTTTCCTCATCGCTTCTTGCTTCTTCGTACAAAAGTAAAAAAATATAGTGACCTACCATGAATAGTTGTGACATTACAAACTTGGGAAGAAACTTCACACTGGACAAAGGTTTCAAAGTAACAAAACTTTTTACAAGTAACTTAGAACACCATGAAGAAACAGATTTCATCAAACTCAGACAAACACAGTTTCATCACTTTTATTTTGAAAAAAAACAACACTTTTGTAGAGAAAAAGTTTCAACAATTCATTAAACAACATCATAGTTTCATCAGTATAATAATCGTGGAGAAATATACAGTAACATTGTCATGATTCTGATCGGTCATAACGTTTCTATAACACACAGGTATCAAGGATTCTTAGGTATGTAAGCTCAGTACTTTGAAATACTTTAACTTTTAGAGTGTCTTTGATTGAAGACAAATTTGGTTTGTCCAGAATTATCATTCCACTTAAAAATAAATGACAGCATTGAATTAACAACAACCAAAGGAATCAAACATGCTTTGGTTTCCTTTTTCCTAAAACCACATACTATTTGGTATACTTAAACATTGAGGTGGTTCGTTAAAAACTTCTACTGCATTTCACCAATGAGCTTGGCAAGTTGGTGGTGTAGAGGTGGGTTTGTACAATACTGACATGCTGTATTTACAGAATTTAGAATAAACCTGTGGAAAGAAGCTCTTGCAGTTGTTTTTGTGTTGTTCAAAAGAAGCTCAACTCTTCATCATACATGTAACAACACATGTAAAGCTCATAAAGTGCAGAAAACTCGCCTTTAATCTGTAATAGAAATTAGCTTTCAACAAAAATTACTTTCTTGGAAGTGTTTAATAGTTTAAGATTTTCTTATGTCGAAACTGCACAATCTTGAACTGTAGAATTTTATGTTACCTGCAATAATCACAGCAATCACTATAGTAGTATTAAAATGAAAGAACTTTCCAGTTAAAATTGGACTTTATAACTGACAGATTAGCACCACAAATCATTCAAGGGACCAACTGTGCCTTTTTATCCATTGATGATGAGAAATTCTCTACACTAGACCCAGCCAAAAAAAATAGGTAACAATCATTTCAGTTGTAATTTAAATCTGTACTGTACTGGACATGCAAGTCCAATTTGGTAATTCCAATATCAAGTGCAAAATGTAGACAGACACTATTTAAGGCAAAAGTCCACGTACAGTCATTCAAAATTCATATAAGAGTAACTCCCAAAATGATGATAGGCATGCTACATACTCTTTCATGTAATGCTACCTTTTGGGTGCAGAAAACAAAAACAATTTTGCATTTACCCCCATTTTAGGCAAAATGTTAGGGATATATGAAACACTAAAGCTTGGAACAAGTTGACCAAAATATCACTTTTCATTCCTCATGCAAAACTGTTAGATGCAGCTGTCCAAATAAGTGCTAAAGCATGGAAAAACTGTATTCAGGCTGCCTTTGAAAATGACTTTGAGTTCATCCTGACACATGTATCATACATACTGGAGTCTGTGCAGTTGTGATTGTCAGTGGCATGAAATGGTAAGCAACAACAACAACAAGCTTATGAAACTTTCCAAAATGGAGAACATGCACATGTAGAGGCTGTACATAGAAGTTGTTGAAGACTTAAGTAATATGTAGTCCTCTAAACAAGGAGGTTATATATAACCTCCTTGCTCTAAATAACATCAACCACTACCTGTCCGTGTGTCAATACATAACATAGCACATCTAGAGTGGCACTTGTTCTGGAGCCACGTACCAGACACTGTGATCACAAAATTCTTATAATACATGTTTACAAAAGTTGTAGCCATTATTACAAGGGGATTTTACAAGGTACAAACAGTCTGTTGGTCAGATGACTTTATGGGCCAGGACATCTCAAGATACAAGATATAGACAAGCTTTGAATCAGTCAAACATTTACATGTACATGTACATGAGTATGTAGGTCTTCAGTTACCACGCAACAAGACTTTTAAGCAATTATCTGAAAATGAGCTGTTGATATACAGTCTGTTATGTAAGATTACCATCTGATGGGAAAAATTTTCATGTAGCAACGTCCAAGCCAGTCAGGCCCTACCCTGAAGTAAAAGTGTGTAGTGACAGGTGTTGTAAAGCTTCAACCTGCACTTCTCATCACTACTGCTAGATGGCATGACTGTGGTAGCTCTGTCACACACAAACTTTGGTACCAGGCTATATGTGGTAGAGACAGTTGTCTTGAAACGAAAACACTTCTTCTATAGGAAAGTTTTGATTTTGGTACATCATCTATTGTACGTACATGTATGAATGTATATGTGGAATTTAACATTTGTAACAACTTCAAACAAGTGGCATTTTATGTACCGGAATCCAAAGTGCTTACATGTACATATACTTAACATATGTATATTATTGAAATGAATAATCATTTTGGTAACATCTATGATGACATTAAAAAACTATACCCTGTTAAGTGGAGTACAACCATGCAAGTTTCTTTAATTGATGTCTTAACCACTTTGGTCTTTTCTTGTTTTACTTGAAAATCCATCATTATTGATTAGTGTGTAAAACAATAGAATTTCTAATGCCAGTTATAACATCAAATGTGAAAGACACCATCATTAAAACCAAACAAATATTTACAGAAAATTCAAGATCTAACATTTGAGTCTTAAAATTGTCCTAAATTAGGGATGGATCATTCAATGTCCATGGAAGTGGAGAACAATACCTCCATTTGCCTATCACATGGGCAGTCCCTTTTCACTGTTCCAATCTTTTATCAAGTACCCTTTCCCCGAATCTATATCTAGGATAGTTAAAAAATACACATAAAGTAGCACTTATCACAAAAATTACTCTGCAGCATTGATTGTCACAACTTCTTTTGATTACCAACAAGAACGATTATTTTGGCCTGAACAGAATTTAATCTAACTTTAAGCAGCACTAAAAAGAAGATTGTGAAAGCTTTGGACCACAATTTCTTGAATCAAAATTACTTCTGGAAATTAAATTTTTGTACTTCTGGAATCAGCTCTCTAAACATTGATTACAACCATGCAACACTACATGGCCCATGATTGAGTGAAGAAGAACACTTTCTTGTGAATCTGTGTTTCATCAGCCTTTTGGTGAACGTGTTCATCACAAAAATCCCTAAATGTATGAATGGAGAGATGAATGAAAATTGGCGAGTTAAGGCATGTTGTGATACTGAAGGCATTTACACCCATACCAGTGCATTTTTCTGGGCCTGTTTCTGAACTTAGATAGACTGATCTGGTAAAATAGCATTGAACATAAATACTTTGAAAAGTCACCTGCTATACATGTGACAATTCAGTAGGCTTTACCAGTTAACGTGCTCAATTGTTAAAATCTACAAAAGGAATTTAAAAATTTTGAAATGGTGGGGGTTGCAAGAAATTGGAAGAAAAATAAAATGATATTCAAGTCAACATACCATGGGATTATATATTTTAAATTCATTCAAGACGTTTAAAGAAAGAACAGAGGACCGTTTGTCAAATAAAAGTTACCCTAACTGGAATGTGGGTATGAAAGGTTTGGTCCACCCCGCCTGTGTTCTCTACATGGAAGAGTCCTACTGAAGGGAAGGTGACATTGTACGTGTCTAACACCTGCAGAGTTGTCCATGTTAGCTAGGGGGCAGCGGGCTGGCCCTCCTGCGTCTCCGCCGCCTGCCCTGCCGCCGCCCTGCTCTCCTGGGAACTCAACTGTAGCTTCCTCATGTGTCTCACCACAGCGGTGGCATTGAACGCTTGCTGCAGCAACAAAACATAGAAAACATTCAACACATTGTCAAATAAAAAAGACACACATAATCTTTTCTGATCTAAACATTGTGTCTCACCACGGCGGTGGCATTGAACGCTTGCTGCAACAACAAAACATAGAAAACATTCAATACATTGTCAAATGAAAATAAAACATTTCTGATATAAACGTTGTGTCGCACCACTGCTGTGGCATTGAACGCTTGCTATAACAACAAAACATAGAAAACATTCAATGTATTGTCAAATAAAATATAAACTAAAATTTTTTTTATCTTAACATTGTGTCTCACCACTGCTGTTACTTGCTGCAACAAAAGATACAAAATATTTCAACACATTGTCAAATAAACTTAACGTTGGGTAACATAAATTCGCGGGGTACTTAAATTCGGGATTTTTCGAAAACGGGGTATTTAGGGATATGTGCTAGATGCAACATCAGTAATACCGCCAGAAATGCAAACTTGACAGACTAACGTATTCAGAACACTGTCTGAAAAGCTTCGATAACCATGCATTAGAAGTTGGCTACGTCAAAAACTCTCCGTCCCTTATTGTCACAGTCTGAGGGCTTCGTGGGAGAAGCACACTGCATGGTTGTTCGCTGGTTTATAAGACAAATGTCACATCCGCTTCCTGCTCAACACAATTATTTACAATACAACTTATTAGAATCTCTTTTGCTAACCTACAACTGGACTCTAAGTGTGATTAATCATCAAAACGCCTCTTTGTTGCTACAACCAATGGCTACGGCACTACGGTGAATTTTCCCGCCGGCATATTCGTTACCCAGAATCCTGCTATTCGGCAGACGACAAACGTTTGCGAGGAACACTTTTTTGTCCAAATGTTGTGTGTGATAGTGGACTGATGGCGATATTTTCCTCAAAGTTTGCTCTTAGCACAAACAGAAACATATGGACATAGTAATATTACCATTTCTACGGCATCCAGCCAACGCCCCGATGAATAATGTACAAATTTCCATGACGGTGGGGGTGAACTTTGAGTGACGTTCTACCGACTCAACACACGGGTTGTTCCTGAGGTCTGATGTGTGCGGTACGGCCGTTTTTTCGTGTATTTTTTTTACTTGGACACGTCTATATCCATAGCACTCTCCTCAAGCCAAGGATGGAACGAATAGCTGCTGTATAAAATGTAATTAGCGGTAAGATATTCAAGACGAATCTTCTCTCCCGAATGAATGTTCACCCCTGTCCGACAGCACCGTCATTGTGCGTGCGGCGGACGGTAGTTTCAAATTGAAATATTATGGTGTCAGCACGACTAGAGACAAAATCTACCATATATATGATTAGTGCAAAGATAGTACATGATACTGACAGAATAATAGAAACAAGAGCTTTTAAAAAAAGCTGGCGTTTCGGCTACGTTTATGAGTGTGAATTGTCTTTTCCCTTTACTTGAAGTAAAATCTGCCAGAGGAAGTCCCTCAAGGGCTGTTCAGTCTATAAGAAAAATTGTCATTTTGGGAAATGAGTACTGTTTTAAAAGAGAAAGGCAGATTGGGGAAAGCAATTTTGAAGTTACGTCACTTAACTTAAGTGCTTTTGAAAAAGCTGGTCTTGGCCTACAACTTGTACTTATTTGTAAAATGTACAATAGGCTCATTATAAAAGCTATCAATGTAATTATGTACATGGCACGCAATAAAACATAAAATTTGAAAAAGCACCATTGAATCATCAGCACTATGGTAATTAAGTGAAATAGAAGTTCATAACAGCTAAGGTTCTATCTAAAATGACTACCAAATGTCAAACAAATCAACAGCTACCTCATCCGTATTATTCTGGTTTCCGCATTTACAACATTTCTTCCTTATTTTCCTGGGTAATTTTGCTAAAATTCATGAAAATTCCCATAGTTTTGTGCCGAGCGGCGCCACTTTCCACGTCCGTGTTGTCTGAATGAAGTCGATACTGAACAATGGAGCATTTGCTACTGTAACAAAGGATCGCTGTTTTGCAAACAACATCAAGAGCCTCTGTTTACATTGGGGATAGAAGTTTAGTGGCGAGTGTTTTGCAAGAATCATCTTACCGCGCATAGGAGCCGCTGCACGGTATTTTCCATTACAATGAACAGAAAAATTCGAATGCCGGGTTTGGAATCTATGAAGTCCTGTTCATAAGACAAAGGCCTTGTATATATTAAATGAATATTTAAAAATAAAAATATATAATATTTCTTTATTTATTAATGAAAAAATGAAAAAATGATATTCATAAATATGATATTGATAGATTAATATAATATCAATATATATTTTTGATATTCAATATCTAAAAAGAAAAAAAAAATCCATGCACGGACACGAACCCGGATCTTCTGGGTCCGAAGTGCTTCGCGTTGCCAGATGGGCCAAGCTGCGGTATGTAACCCGTCACTCTGTACGTAATGCTATAACCTCACTATATGGTATCATTTATGCCGATTTTTGGTCGTTTTCTTGACGAAATCATTTTTTTTCTTCTGCAATTTTGTGGAATAGATGTAATATGGTCATTTTTCAGGATATCAAAGTCCGAAACCACAATGCAATGATATTTCCGAACAGTTGTAGCAGTTACATGCGGTCGCCCTCCTGTGTGTCATGCAAATGTAGCCTGCCTGCCTTTTCGTGCTCCCTTGCCATATAAGGCAACGGCTATACAAGGATTTGGGAACGTATTGCCATATAAGGTCTTCTGGTGTGCGACACAGTGTTGAACCAAACAGCATGCATCCAAGGAGCATGCATGCATCGAAGGTATAAAAGCCAGGACATTGCGTTCCGGCGCGAAGGCGCCGAAACGCAAAAAAAAGGATGGTTTATTGTTCTGCTAGATTGATTTCAGTCAACCATTATCGGAAAAATCCCGAATTTATGTTACCCAACGTTATATACAAGCATTGGATACTTTCCGTAATATTGAAGATACAGAAATGATGAAACCATCATACAAAGGGAAGTATGCTCTTTCAAATGATGTGTGAAACTCAATGTATGTTCAGCAATTCAGCAACAAGTTGAAGTTTAATGCTTAAAGTTGATACAATTTTCTAGTATGACTAAATCTTTCTACTTTTCAAGTAACCAGAGTTGATCAGTGAAAGTGCAGGCAGTGTTTACAGAATGATATATGATTCTAACATGTTTCAATATACACTGAGAAAGTCACTTTGCTACTAAGGTGGATGTAAGTCAATCCTGAATACAATATGATGATGATAATTTGCACACTCAGTATTCTTTTCAGCTCATTTTGACATCTCATCTGAGCATGCAGCTGGGAGTTTGTGAAAGCCCGAAGCCAGCCAATATCAAGGCTGCAGCAGACAAGGACATGAGGTGAACATGCCTACGAAGCACGTTATCCCTTTATCATTTCCGGGATCACCTTGACTGTACCAAACTTAAGACACCAACCCTTAAGCATGTTAATGGCAATGACACCGTTGTGCATGAAAAATGTTATCGTTGATACTGTGAAACATACCAAAGGCTTAATGGTTACGGCTTCATTTAAATTCACGACTACGGGGGCTGGAGGTAATGACAAGTTTCAGTAGACACTTGATACCACTCTCCCGTGTAGCATGATAAATACCCAGTCCACGACTCATCCCAGCCCACAATGTTCTTACATCAGCTGTAACTGTTCACTACATCCATATGCAACGTTACATTAACTTCAAAGGGACGGCATCAGTCTCTTGGAGAGGATGACCTTCAGTATGTGACGAACTTGACACCAGAAGAGCCAGGGGGAACACTTGTTCTAGACACTTACACACATTTACAAGCCAGATTACTCCCCGCAGATTCCACACTTGGGTGCTTCCAGTCTCACTTGCAAATATACAGCTAAAATAGCTTCCATCTAGCACTGCATAATGTACCATCATTACAATGAGGGCCTGAGTTATCAACCTTATGCATTTCAATTCCTGAAATGTTGTGCTGTCAGTATGTTAATCTCACTGCACCCGGAACCTTGCAACTCCTACCATAATGATTACTGTAAATGCAGAAATGTTTGCGGGGATTTGATTTTGCAGTAGAAAGAAAATGCAGTGTTCGCGGTAGTTTTGAGTTCGCGTTTGAAAAAATTATAGTTGTAGCGCTACAGTCACACAGTGGAATGGCTTTTTGCTGTGGTTTTAAGTTTGCGGTAGATAGTTCACCGTGAAAATCGCAAAGTTAACATAAAATCACAGCGAACATTTCTGCATTTACAGTATAGGCTAAGATTTGGACCAATTACCCTCTGCTCCAGACTTAAGCTTTCGAGACTAATGTGCTTGAAATTTCCTCTGAATTCACTCTCCTGTCCTCACCAGGAAAACAGCCAGTCTAAACCAAACTATGATCTTCTTGTGGTTTCTGAAAGCATGAATTATTTGGTAGGTACTAGATGTCACGTTAAGACTCAGGCTAGCACTTGATGGCCCAACTACTAACCATTGCAATACTTCCTGCAGCCATCACACATCAACTGTTGATAATTTTTTTTGCCAAAAATAATTACTTAAGGAACTGGATAATATTTTGAAACAGTCTAACCTTCATCAACGTATCAACTTTTGACTTTACATGATTGTCTGCATTGTGGTATTTTATTGACTCTAAGTGGGAATTTACTGCTCAGTGCTCAACACATATTCACAAACTTTGAAAACATAAGACACTGTAATCACACAGTCCACTTAACACTTACAGTTATCACAAGGTGCCCAGAATACAATGACTGCGGGCGGTGTGTGCTAGGAAAATCATTCTTCAATTATGGCTGCTACCTGGTACTGAATACTGAAGCCGAATCAATGACAACCAAGCCACTAGTCTCCCACACACCACCAAATCTGTACTTTTGATGACTACTGGGCATTACAGGTGTCTCCACACAAGACCAACTCGTCTGTTACTGTCACTGTACAAACAATGTACATCAAGGGACTATCACAGGTTCTTTTGCTCGGACATCACTTACTGTGTCTGTCTGTTACTGTACATCAAGCAACGATCACAGGTTCTTCTGCACACTACCAACTCTGTTACTGTACATCAAGTTACTATCACAGTTTCCTCCAGACACTACCAACTCTGTTACTGTACATCAAGTGGCTATCACAGTTTCCTCCACACACTACCAACTTTGTTACTGTACATCAAGTGACTATCACTTTGACAGTTTCCTCCACACACCACTAACTCTGTCTGCCACCTGTACATTGGGAACACCACTTTTCCAGCAGCCGTTATATCAGTGTTGTGTTGGGTGTTTCCTCCCACCTCAGAACCATAAATCTCACAGAATACTGCCATTTCCCCACAGGCTACATCATCATTTGTTTGCCAACTTCAAGGGTGGAAGAAAGTTGATGTAACAGCGACTGACTGAGACTTGTAAATGGATTTCTGCCTGTGGCCATAGTTTATCTAAAGAGCTCTTGTCTTCTTTTCCCTGTCTATGAACATTTGTACTGTGATGAATTGAGGCGTAGAGTAAAAAGGTAGTAGAGCCTGGGTTTGAGCCAACACGGCATGCAAGATTTACCGGGTAGTAATGCAATAATATCACATGTCTTTCTCCTATTGTTGAATGATGTGTTATGCTTGCCAAAAGTTTTGTTATACTCTGAAACTCCTCATGTAAAATCTTTATTACTCTTTATGAATGACATAACTCATGATATATTCATTCCATCAATATCCCCTATTATCCCAGAATATGAAGCTTTTTGAGTGGATTGGAACTAGCCTGTATTAAGTACCCTTTGCCATCTGTGAAATTAAGCAGACCTCCTGGAGACTTCCATATCATCAAACACCACAGGTGATATCAACAAGTACAGACTGTCTCAGGGTGATTTGTACTGATTATGGGGATTGTGATATATGCAAGCAGCATTCAGGGTGTGCTGCAGTACAGAAAATCTAGGTCTGAATGAATATCAACAAAACCTATGACTAATAAATTGGTCTTATTTGCAGTAGAATCAAATTTAATGAAACAAGGTGCAGAATGCATCAAGAATGATATATCTTCTGATAACAAAGTGAGATTGAGTGGAGATAAATAACACAACTGAATGCAGGTTTCTTGCACACTTCTTCACACTGTGTAAAAAGACAATTTTCTTTGATTGTTTTTACAAAGTCAAATCAGCATCAGTCCTGTTGATCCTTCAGTTTGGAATAACTCCCTTCAGTTCTAAGCACATGCATTGTAATATTTGTCATGTTTAATTTAATAAAAGAATATTCCCATGTATGATCAGGTATGGAATTCCATGACTCCATTGAAATTCCACAACCTTGATGATAACGACACTCATAGCAATTTCCCCCCAAGCATTTCCAAACCAACATACCGAAATTTGAAAAACAGTTCAAAATGTTTTTAAAAAACAGTTCAATGTTCAAGAAGAGGTTCAGAGTTAATTTTGGGGGGCCATTTGACTGTATGTTGGCAGAATGTCAGCGGCATCTTCGTTCATTTTTCTGGTTATCTTTCCACACTAATAACCATACCCTTTATGGAACAGAAATAATCCCCCAAACCTTTCTCCGATTAAGGGCTGCTTTCAGAACTGTTAAAGAAGCAGACAGTGGAACATACCCAATTTCCTCTTTACTTGGAACTCTTGATCCCAGGGTGATACCAAGAATCTTAAATATTTGCATTTTTCTCCTCATCATTTCCTGTTCTTGATTGTGCAGATCCCAATGTATCCTGGAACTCTGAACACTTTATGTGAACCAAACTTTTGGAGATAACTCAGAGACTCAACCATAGAAGGGCTGGGATCGGTGGGGCTGGGGCTATGTGGGTGTTGGTTCAACTGTTTTTCTTTGAGATTAACAGTTGAAATATGCTGTGTTCTGCCTTTCCTTAACCAACATTGCAAACAATTTTCCACCTTTGCCCTCCCCTTTGCATGCGTATGATTGTTTCAGGCCTGTCCCTTTCCCCTACATAGATTTAGGATATGCTAAATCTGGATAGGGTCAAGAATATGAATACAAATTTTTTCAAAGAATTTTTCCAGAATGTTGCTACTCCAAAAAGAAAAGCCGTTGAAGAAAACTCGATGACCATGAATGGTAATTCAACTCCAATGTACTCATTGACATTCAGACACAGAACCACAAGAAAGGATAAGTTGGAAAAGAGTGATAAAGGTATTTCCATGCTGCAGCTTAACCATAATATTCCATGTTCTGGATAATGTGACAAAGCTGTTGCTTGGGGACCCCTCTGCCCCACATGAATCACCAAGACATGCAAAGCACACCCCAATGGCCGGACGGGTAGCTGGAGTGGCACGGAGATAAACCCATTTTCCATTTTGCCCCACTAACGTCATGAATACGAGCAGAAGGCAGCCCGGCCCTGACGATAAAGCCGACATGAATAAGCACTGTGAAGATAGTATCACAAGACTAGAAACCGTCCACTGGGCCAATCATGCAGAACTTTCTATCTGCATCACTCAATGGCCATTAAAGAAAAGAAGGTGGATCTCTTTTACCCCATGACTTATCCCTGTGGTTGATTGCCGGGATTGAAGCTGCATGTTGGGTTAGTGCCAGGACATTTGTTGCAGATATTGGTTGTTCCCTTACACAGCAGAGATTTGCTGAGCTTTATTTCCTTCATAACATGTGCATCATGGATAAAGCATGAGATTCACAACGGGTACAAGCCGTAATACCATTGCTTCATAACAAAACTGCCAATGGAAAAAGTAAACCCAAACAAAATATCCCCTCTAGCAATGCAGACACCAAGGCACAACGGAGCTTCATGATACTGAGGGTTATAATGTGGATGGGGGCTATTACTAGTACATTTCAATGTGTCCTACAATATCCTAGAAACTCTTTGTGACTGCTTTGACTAAAAAGCAGATTAAAGACAAAAAAAGTTGTCTACTTGTCAAAGTTATCACTCATCACTGTCTGCAATGATAAAATGAGATAACTTGGGAATGCAATTACATATTGTACTGCCCTGTCTAGCCAATTTCAGCAGAGGGGATGTGATACTCCTGTAAGGTCAGTGTGTTCATATAGATGATTCCATGATTGTAGCTGATTTGTATGCACCCCAATATCAATAGTGGAACATTTAATAACACGGTCCATCTACAGTACCCTCAAGACTGTCTGGTTGGCAAGTTTTGAGCCAGATCACACCTTTTGAATCCGTCAAAATTCTCATAAGCTCCTTATTTCCCATGAGGTTTAGTATCATAATGTTTCATTTCTTGGATATGCACCACCTCAGTTTTTATGACTTTCTCAGCAGGTTGTCCCTTGAGTTTGATCTTTCTTAAGAAAAAATATTACTTTTATACCCACAATCCCAATCACAAATGTAGCCATCTGGAAATTCATAATCTACTTTTAGATCCTTGCAAAAGTTTATGTTCCATAGATTGATAACTTTTGATTGATGTTTCCTTGCCTATCTACAGCTAGCATTTGTAATCAGTTGGTTCTACTTAGCCAGCTTTGGCAAAGATTTAATAATGTTTCCATAAATCTTTTGAGTCGCACATTGATTCAGAATGACTATTTTCTCTACGAAGAAAAAAACAACACTTTAAGGTAAGTTTCAGTGCAGCTGACTTTGAACTTGCTTTTGGTAAATCAAACATCTTTTTTCATTCACACATGACACTAACAACACCCAGAACATCTATCACTTGTACAACTGTAGAAATCTAGGGAAACTTACCCTCCACTTCTTCTTGGCAAAGTTTTTCTTCATCTGTGCGCTGACAGACTGGTGGATGTTCTTGTCTCGAGCGGTGTTACCTGAGATCCTGGGAAAAAGAGAAGGATTGGGGCTACAGTGAGATTCGCACACGCATGTACAAGCACACATCCCAACTATCATCAATTAACATTCAGGGAGAGCTATGTTTCCATTTTCCAAAATGAATACAGTTTTGAACAGCTCCCTACTCTTTTCCTAGTTTCATCAATCACAGAGAACTTTGAACAATTCTCTTATCCTGAGTGTGCTCCAGTTCTATTCCCACCAGAGCTTGTAGTTTTCCTTACTTTTCCAATGTAATTTGACATCATCAGACTGACATGACAAGCTATGCATACACAGATAACACACTACTCAGACAGTACTAAAACACAACTTGTGAAGTCTTTACTCCAATCTTCTTGTTCTCTTCCAACAGACAAAACTCAGCTTTTTCACACTTGGGATTCAGTCTGGCCCACAGGTACGTACAATGTGTAGCCCTACAATGTATTTTCTTAGAGGACCCTCAAAGCCATCTCTCAGCTATTACAGGTATCATGTAGAGGAGTTTAAATCCTAGCATGCTGAATTACTATTATGTACCAGAACCAATGTGTAGTTAAGGGGACACCGAGCACAGTGTTAATGAGAGTTCCATCTGTAAATACTGTACTGAGCATGATTCCCACCAATTTCTGTCCAAATGTTTTGCTATTCACACATGATTACACCCTCCCCACACCATTTTGCCGGAGTTTATGCACATATCTGTGACTGTGGTGCTTTTATGCAGAGCAAATGGTCCCATTTCACCACTCCCCGTCCCATCCATTACCCACATAAGCCACATCCTTTATCCCTGCCTTATTAGAAATTCCTGGTTTCAATTTCAAGGCAGCCTGCAACTTTATGATAACCCTGGTGTCATGTCAACAGTCCATCAAACTATGATGCTTTGGAACATTACAAAGCTACCTTAAGAATGACTGCTAGCTCTAGGGCTGTCACAAATATTTATGGAAAAGAGAGATTCAAATATGTTTTATCTATATTATAGCTGAGTAACTGAAATCCCCTAAAACCTTGCAAAATAAATTCATCAGTTCAGAAGTTGCTCATTATATTTCGACACTTTCAGAGCTGTTATGACAAAGAGGCAATGGTATGGCAGCAAATCTCAAGATATTTCTAGCGGTATGTGTTAAACAGTGCTTTCACTTTTCTCATGCATGCCATTTGTTATTGTTTTGCCTTTGTTCTCAGGGGAAACTGTTACTGCTTTCTCTACAGTTAGTAGACTTTAAGTTAACAGCAAAAGACAATGTTTGGCAAGAACATGCAACCTTTCAGCACCAGGGACAGACATAGATTTGCTGTTACTTTAGATTTAAGTTTGCAGGGTTTTAATTTCGCGGTAGGGAGAAAATGGAGTGTTGAACATGGTTTTAAGTTCGCGTTTGAGACAATGGTATACAGGGGGTAGGAGGGCAAAAAGTTTTGCGGTGGTTTTAAGTTCACGGCGAAGAGCTTACCGGTATACCCTGAAAACCGCAAACATAATACAACCACGAACATTTCTGCATTTACAGTACCTGAACTCTTTTTGGTTGCTGCATTTTGAAACATTCACCATTTCCTTCCTCAACGTAATGAGTAGCAGACAATCTTCATCACTACAAATGGAACTTATTTTCATGTACATGACTCTACTTTAATTGTAAGCACCATACTGACTATATTCATACACAGTAACGGTTGTGTTGTTGTTCAAGTCAGTCTTACCAGGGGTGTGATATGGCTTGGCTGCAGTTGTACCTCTTCTTTACATCTATTTCTAGCAGGTTGTTGATGAAGTCTTTGGCTGTTGGGAGGAAGGGCAAAGAAATATGCATTAGATCCAGTAAATACAGACTGTAGAAATTACAAATATGTAACAGAAATACATTTCATTAAACTGATTTCTTCCTAGGTTTGGTGTCATGTTTTTATGTTGAACTTGACCTTTGCAGTGCAGTCTAGCCCTAGCATACAGATTTGACTCCTAATCATTGTACCAAGCATATGAATATAAAAATACATATAAATAAAATCAAGACAAATCCTTTTTGGGGAAAACGAATTTTGCAGAATTATAGTTAATTATAATTATCATTTGCCAGAAATCTGACCATTGAAAAGGAGGAATAATGGGCACAACTGCAAAAATTCATGTAATAAAAGCGACATTGCAGATGCTGAGATTCTGCCCAACTGAGCAGACATCAAACACGTCCATTATAGGCATGGCCAGCCCTGTTATTCACACTGAACGGAAAAAGGTGAAGTCGTAGAATTGCAATTTCCATTCTCCACTGAGGTAACCTTTGACCTTTGCCCCCACTTCCTGCCCTCCTAACAAACAGTGCTGTCCAAATATGGAAAATTGATTGTCAAGTGCAGAGGGGTGATGACCTCTGGCCCCCAGGGTTCCGCCATCACCTCCATTACAGGTAACGATGATGCTCCCCACAGGAGGGCAGGCGAGTGGAAAGATGCATACCGGCTGGGATAACAACTAATCAATAACATTTCCGGCAAAACAGCAGAGAGGAAGATTCCATCCATGGCATTTTTCAATAAAGTACTTCACTTGCAATTTTCTTTCTCTTTGACCTTGGTTCACAAATATCACAGTTCAGTATTTCCACATCTAAATTTCAAAAAAATCATTGGTTTAAAGACATGCAATTTCTTTCTTATTCCATCAACAAGTATCATTTAGTTGGCTGCATTTTTTTTTACTCCAAATCACCAAAACATTCTACAGTATTTGGAAACCTAGCTTGCACAGACTGACTACACATAAGACCTACAGGTGGCCTTTTTTTCCATATCTCACTTCACAGCAAGACTTTGAGATCATACACCAAGCGGTAACCTCTATGGCTGCCATACAGCCATTAAAGTGTTATTGGGACTAAAGGCTAGAAGCCAAACTTGTTGAAGGTCTCCATGGGGGAAGTATTGATGTATGGGGAAACAACTTCCTTGCATAATTCTACATGCCATGTCATCCACGGAGCCTAATCTATATGCAAACACTGGGCTCAATCCATACCGATGTAATCTTTCATCAAGGCCCCATGGTTTCTTAATGGAAGCCAAAATGGAGAGTCTCAAAATAGACATTCTTTTTATTTTTTCACTGGATGTAAGAGATAAAAGTTGACATTTTTATGTAATACTGGTCACTATACTGGAAAACACTACTGTAACTTACAGTAACTAGAATTTTCAAAAATCCAGTGGATTGTCCAAATTCCTAAAAACTTTCCAAATTCAGAGGGACCTGACCCTGTGTAACTGAACAAAAACATAACTAGAGAAGGTACCTACCAGAATCTGAGATGTCATCCCAGTAGGGAGCATCATACTCAAACTCTCCTTTAATGATCTGTTTGAAGAGCTGTGTGTCATCCTCATCATAGAAGGGAGGGTACCCGCACAACCTGCACCAACAGAAAAATCAACACAATGATTCTTGTAAATGATCAAAGCACTGATACGAATATAGGTGGTGTTACTCAAGGTGATATCATCCAACTCAATTTTGGGAGCGTATTTATGTTACTGAATCTTACTACTTACATTCTACTAAGTTAAACATAATAGAATAAGAAATCATCATTATTAGTGCATCTTCCATTTCAAGTATAGGATAGAAGATGTACATTGTATACTTTTTGTTTATTGTATATCAAAGGCTATTTTGAAATGCAATAAATGTTCTTTTTCCAGAATCTAGTGTTTCTGCAATAACACTATTCCTTACCATAAGAGAACCCACAGCACATATAAATGACTAATTTGCTGCTGTAAGGCCTGACAACCATGTAATGAGTGATGATAAGGTTTCATAATTGAACAGATTCATGCTAATTAAAGACTTAACATGTATTTTCCATTGGGAGCACACTGTACTAAGCCTATCTGAATATTTCATCCACAGTAAACAAGTATTAGTATTTCTCTGATACAGTCTTAACTGAGTGTGTGTGAAGTCTGTGCTTTGAATAAGATGTACATTATGATTTAGATTCTCCTGAACAAAGACAGTGACATACTAGCAGACAAGTCACCTCTAACATCAAATTTGAGATAGATAGAGCAGAAACATTGCAGGTATAAATTTCATTAAGAAAGATAAGCTTGTATGTATCATTAGGATAAGCCCCTGGGAGCTAAGTTAATGAAAAAGAGACATGATTTGTGGTCTTGAGTAACAGCATCACGCTGACAGGAATGATTGGTTACAAGAGTTGTAAATTTTGTCCTCTTGACAATGCTATCTGCACAGGCATGCAATTATATAAGGGACGGAATAGATGGTCTGTGCTCGATATATAAGAATTCAGAAGGGCATGACAATTTTTCAATAGCATAATTCACAGTATATCTGGAACATTTGTCAGAAATTTTCCGTGTAATTTTTGTATGAAGCTCCAAGCCATGATTTGAGTAGTATATAATAGTATGTCTACAGGCATACCCGTATGCTGTCCAGTTTCCGTATTATTAAGATTTATGTAGTTATCATATTCCACAGTGTATCAACACGGTTCACAGTCGTCTGGTCTCTTCAGCTGAACACAGAAGTAGGCTGAATGTATCTAGTGTTAGATCATATCATTCTTTTCCAGCCATCTACATCAGGTTGATATGTATGGGATGGAGGCTGCAATATGTGAGCAGTGTTACCTCCCCTTTAGAAACAGAACAAGATTGATATGCACAGGTCTAACCAGAAGCTGGGAGATATCCAGGAATCACAGCCATGATTCTTTATGTCTAATCTCCTAATTCATCATGGTTATTACAACTATGTCATCAGGACTTTGCTCAGATAATGATGGTTTAGACTTTATCAGCAGATGTTTGATACATGTATATATGTACATGTATATCAAAGCCTGCACAGTAATCTTGAAAGCTGAGTAAATCTATTTTCGGTGGAATATTATTAATGTTATGATCCCAGAAAATGCTAATGAAAAATATTCCAATAAATGAAGTAAAAATGTTAAAACTATTCATTTGCAAAACATACATTGTCCATAATTTTGGTTAGTCATTGTTTGGGTTAGTTATGCAAGGAAGCATTTTACCTCACCAACATTTTAAAGAAATCTGTCATGCCACCACTCAAAAATAGTTTTCTTCTCAATAGTTGAAATGATGGGGGAAATAGGTATTAGCACCTTAGCTTGAAAATTAAAAGCCGTGTAAATACAGCTGAATGGATAAAAAGGTCTTAATGCCATTGTATGCTGAGATACTTTCCATTTAAAGTATAATCTTAATTATTAATCTTGTTAGTCGCATGACCTTGCAAGACAATAGTATGTAAATGAGGAAAAATAAAGTTTCCCTATCAAATGTACACCTCGTGGTCAGACACCCACCAATTGCTCTTATCAATCAATACAACATTAATAATTCATCTATCCCAGGGCAATGCAGAACAAGCAATACAAGGCCTTCAACAAAGGTTTCTTGTTTAAAGGAGTTCATGCACATGTACATGGTCATAGCAACATATCGACAAGGTGAGGTACTTACAAAATGTAGGATATGACACCGATTGACCAACAATCCACTTCCTTTCCATAAGGCCTTTGTGCTAACACTTCCGGAGCTGTGAAAGAAATGAAAGACACAAAATGTAACTTGTAAGATATGATGCAAGCTGATCCACACTTTGATACATGAATAATCTCATTGGTTTGAAACCATGCCTGCGGAGTGTGAATAGTTGTTGCTATATATTGTACTATGTACAATCATCATGCAATAAAGTTCTTCTTCTTTATAATGGCAGCATTGGTAGACATATATACTTTAAAAGCAAAGAGAATCAAGGAAAGGCTGAGATAAAATGGTAAAAAAAGACCAAATACAGGAAAACAAAATAAATCATGGAGCAAAGACAAACTTAGGTTTTTTTAAAACCACAGAAAAGTGTTCCAACATGTATCATAATGCAACTGGCAACCATCACCATGTTATGGAGGCTGTGTTATGTACTTGCCAACCTCTACATTACTTGTTGACATGACAAACTGGGGTTCGATCCTATACACGGTTCATAATGCATGACAAATGACCACACTAGTGCCACTGCTGCATTAGATGGTTCCAAATGCAGTCATCTGTTTTCTGGCATCCCAACAGAGACAGAACCTGCTCGCCATGCTGCTACCGAGATAAACTGGAGTGCTCTCAAGCTATTACGCTGAAAGTACTTTTGACCTACAGGGTTGACATTTAACGTCCTTCAGTGGGTCCCCAAAGTGGGCCCTTTTCTGTGGCAAAATGTCAAATGAGCGGAAGAGAGACAGTTAGCTGTTACACGCCTTTTGACTTACATTCCACTCCTGGAATTGCCGTGAAGAGATAAACCACACAGAAAAACAATTACTTGTGTGTAAGTTTTGTTTATGTCATACCTGCCGCGAAAACGTTCGATGCGGGTGTTCTGCAACGTGTGATAATTTTCCGTATCACACAGGGTTCTACTTGTATCACATGGGCTTCCATAGAATATTTAGAATGCACTTCGAGTGCGCCAGTTGCGCCGCTGTCGAAAATTTGAATACCGGATTCAGAGGTTGGAATCGATGTTGTCACGATCTTTTTTGCTCGAGGACCCAAAACTCTCTCAACTTTAGGCGCATTTTGCATTGAAATGTGTTTTTTCGGGTGGGTATGACATAAATAAAATACCAGAAATAGGTGGCAGATGTTATAATTGACATGGTGGAATGTCAAATGAAGTGGACTTACCGACATATCCTGGTGTTCCACAGGCAGTAGACATGACTCCCTCTTGCTCCATCTTGGACAGACCAAAGTCACTGATCATGATCTTGGACTCCTCATCCGGGGAATAGTACAGGAGGTTCTCTGGCTGCAGGTGAAATAAAAAACATGATAGATTAGTCAAAATGTACCCTTTATGCTACTTGAAATATGTAAAGTGAATGCACTGTAAGGTAAAGATTAAAGTGAAATCTATGCAATTTCCTTAACCTTGAGGTCCCTGTGCACCACTCCCTGGTCATGTAGATAGGCTATGGCATCTAGGATTTGTCTGACTAGACTACTGGCATCCTTCTCAGAGTAGCTGCCTTTCTCCACTATCCTGTCAAACAGCTCTCCCCCTGTGACTCTGTAACACAAGAGGAAACACAAACTGAATCCATATCTGTATTGATTATAACAATTACTGTCATTTCATTTGCAAAACACTCTGCCATTGCAGTTACATGTATGAGTGCATAACATTGAAATGAATAATATCACAAAGATGTACAACCCTGTCATTTTTCATCATAGTTATGAATATGTATTAATCTAAGCTATTGATTTATGACATGACTGAAATAGCAACCTCACTGGGGTACTATGAACGACTATTAGTTTGAATATATCATGTTGTTCATTTGAGAAGATACCAAATTGTGAGTGACTAAACAAAACTGTGACATCATGTGCATAACAGCAATAATTTCAGTACCTTGGATCCATCCATTTACTATGTAACAAGGATATCTAGGTCAACAATCTAACATAATTAGCACAGAGTGATGAATCAAACCAAGTGTCACAGAGTTAATCTCAAAATAAGAGTTCCTTAATTTCAATCACCAAAATGTTTACAATCACAGGAGAACGCAGAAACTGGTAAATCACATTTCTGTAAATGTTGAAATTTTCAGTGGTTTAATGTTTGTGTTTTTTTTTGTGATGCCTTCTTCACTGTTAACTAAGAACCACAGTGAAAATGCTTGTTCTGTCTACCCTTTTGTTTTAACCGTGAATTTAAAACCACTGCGAACATTCCATTTTTTTCCCTACAGTGAAATTAATCCCAAACTTAAAGGCATTTACAGTAAATGAATGAAATATGACCATCTTTCTCTATCAGATGAATCTTCTAATACCCTCATGAGTTATCACTACCTACTTACATTCAAACACAATGTTCAACAAAAGCAACCATCTTCATTCAAAAGGGAGAAAGACAGCCCCATAGTACTCCACTCTTGTAATGTTTCCTCCTACATACAGGTGCTGAAGGCCAAGGATTTAGCTTGGATTTCGTCGTAAATGTTGCCCTCATTCTAAGAAACCCCCACACTAAATCATATACATCCTTCCTCATGCTGAACAACTCTGTTGCCTCAAGCAGCAAAGGAGTTACATTTGTCATCGTTTCTATCAAAGCCCGAGACCGTGACGGCCCACATACACCCACGTTACACATACAACCACATCTAAGGAAGATATGTTACCTGTTACTCTTAACATACAACTGCAGTATTATCAAGTACAGTATTTTCAACTGCAAGTCTTTTCCACCTACTCACACCCCCACAATGGCATTTTCCCTGAACACTGCTGAGGCAAAATTCCAATCTACAGTCAGTACTTTCTCGACATTTTGACAAGAAAAGTTGCTGTAAGATTGAGTGGGTGACTGGTGCACTGCCAGGCATCTTTACTGTTTGCCTTTTATTTTGCCATAAACTTCCTACACCATCAGCGGCACAAGCGACATGTACTGAAGCGCTCCAGATGAAAATATGCAGGAGGTAATAAAGCTTTAGAGTTGCCATGTGCATGGCAGTCATCAATATCCACTACTATATGAACAATTACTAGCAGTATTTCTCTTGTGGACAAGTACTTAAGTGGGATTTCCCATGGGCTTCCAGTCATGTACATCTTATGCATGGCAACACAGCAACTGTGGTGAATACAAATGTCAAATATATTCAGTCCTGGAAACTTGACATTTTCAGAAGATAGCCAATTATTTCCGGATCTAATTTGGACGTTTTGATAAAGGTTTAAGAAAGGCTTTTGAAAACTATAGTTGAAAACTCAGATGATTTTGTTGGTCACTACTAAGAATACAAGATGTGTAAATAATTTGACTTCAACGTTAACTCTTCCTCATCTTGTTGTAAAGATTATAACCAAGCAAAGGTAAAATCACTTGCACACATGTCTCTAGTAAGACCAGCGTGCCTACATATTTTCCTACATACCAAAATGACCTTCCAAGTTATGAGATTTAGGGCTCTGAAAGGCTTATGGCATTTGGGTGGCAAATATATGCCTTACATCTGACCTTTACTTTATTGAGTTTGACCTTACCAAAGCACAATACACTGTAGTCTATCATCATAGTTATTGGCCATTAAAATGCATAATGACGTGGTTTAGATGCAAGCACTGGCTCTTAACTTATCTTAAAGGTTTATTTTAATGCGACACATGACTGGTTTGGCCCCTCCAGTTTGTTGCACATTAGTTATTTCCGATGGGAGGCTCACAGTATGCATATGGTTGACAGTCGATGCTGGCACAACAGTGACATTGATTTGACAGGCATTTCATCTTCCAACAGGCCTGCATGAGCCTGAAATGGCAGGAAGTGTGCAATTTACAGGAATTGAATTCACAATGAGCTACTGGGGATAACTGAAGGGTCAATTTCAATGACTTTCTGCACTCCCGGCAATTTTCTCGGGCAGCCAATTTCCTTCCTTGTCTCCACAAGGCCAAGACAGTGAAAGTTGTAGCTGCCATTCTTGATGTCAGAAACTTTAGCTGAGAACAAAATAGCCAGCAGGCATCTTTACCATACAAAGTATGAAACCTAGAACATCAAAGACAACGAACTGTTCCAATATGTCAAGGCCAATATTGTAACTATTCGTATTTCACCCAGGCCATATCATGGCAAGTTGTTTGACAAACAAATAAATATAGAGGCATAGAGTGCCAAGAGCCAGGAAATGTATTACATGCATCAAAAATGATACATCTATATGTCCCTTTTAACTACTAGGGAGGAATGTATAAATTCTACATTTACAACTTCAGAACACAGCGTCATAGCAGGAAAACTGAAAAGTTAAGTTGTGACATAAAAAAATGACGACTGTTTAGCTTTATCAATCTAATGAGTAGCACTCATGATTTATCACACATATCAATCATTCCCTTTTAAGTGTTTATAGCGCCTAAAAAACTGCTGAAAAACAAAATTATGAATGTAAAACTATACAGTAACTGTTATACAACAGTATCATATAGTCATACATCAGTAGTTTGAAGTTATCTGTTAACCAAATTTTTGAGAAATAAAGTTTGTACGGCTTTTCAAAGTGTGTTTTTCCAGACACTATGCCAGCTTACCAGAAATCTGTCACATGACCCTGTGATGTCAGTAACATGCAACTCATTCACACACAAGGCAAACAACAGCAATAGCCTGACTGCAGTGATGTATGGGAAGAAACCATAACCTGGGTGCGCCATCTGATCACTACCCCCTTCCCTGAAAAAACTTGCCACCCAAATACCAGAAGCCTTTTAGAACCCTAAATCTCATAACTTGGGGACATGAATTTTGTATGTAGGGAAATATACCATCTTTATAACAAGAGGAGGAGGAATTCAAGTCAACCTGTTTGCATATCTCGTATTCCTAGTGACCAACAAGACGGGGTTTTTTCAGAGAAGCGAGTATACAAATGTAGGAGCCCCTGTATAATCGGACAGCACCTAACGTAAGGTGACCAGTTAACGTCCAATTTATTCAAAACGTATTTATCTTAAAACCGCGCGGACAGAGCCAAATTTCAAACCCATGGGCAGAAATATCAGCTCTTCTAAAAAGAAAATGCATGGTCTGTAAGTTTTTCTCCGCCTGTTTAACGCCGTGCGAGCATGTATCTATACTGAGGTATATGATGAAGAATTGTGCTAGGGTAACCCATTATCGTCCACTTCTGAATCTTTTCCCTTCTAGCGCTATGCTTGAAGAACATAGACCAGAAAAAAATGCACAGTAACTGTCCAAAGTAGTCTGCAGACAAATGATAGTAAAATCACTATGTCTGTCCGGCCACTTGCTTAACACAATGGAAAAAAAACAATGTTTATCTGTAAATTTCCCCCACATGCGCGGCACGTGGCGTTCACGTGGTAAACGCATGGCCATTATGTTTTGCTGTGCAAAAAGTAAAGAGATGGCTAAGGATTATACTTATGATGTTCTTTATTGCTCATGAGAACAGGCTTTGGCATAATACACCGCGACATGTGGACATGAGCCAAACCGGACGTAAATAGGTTCTGCACGTAAATAGGTCATGTTACGTTAGGCTAAAGTAACCAAGCAACACCAGAGACATTGCCATTCGCCACGCGTACCACCTAATCTGGCTTAAGATCACTGATTGAAAAGATTGTGAGCACATTGCATCGGACACCCACTCTTTCCTGTAACTTGGTTTTCTATTGGTGCAGGTGGTGGGGGGATGAGGCTTAATGCCGTCCACGGCTATTCCTTCAGCACCTTCAGGGATTTTCCGCAGTGTTGCAGATGTCATTTTCATCCCCCGCATCTGTCAGAAGACCCATTCCAAGACCAGCAGTCGGGGTTTATGTGCTCTGCCCAAAGGACAAGTTGAGCCAAACTACACCTTAAACTGTGGGGTATCTATATGTGGAAACCATATGTGAAAAAAAGAGCTGTAAAACTTTTCATACCCATCAATATTTGTTGCATGCAGAGGTTTAGGCCTCTAGCAATGTACTTTCTGTAATGCCCAACATGTCTATTATACAAGGCTTTACTGCATTCAAAACAAGAACATCTAGATATACGTCACTGAGGACTTCAATAGACTGTAATGTATCAAAAACACAGGAGGTCCCATGTCTTTAATACCTCTACAGAAGGTTATGTTTTTTGGTTTGGGTTGATTTGTACTTTGGTGTCTGTAATGCATAACTCAAGAATGTGCAGGTGGTGTTTTCGATATTTGGTATGTAGTTAGGTCTTGATGAGACCTCAAAATGATTTACGGTCCCCTGGCAGCTTGTTATGGTACTGTAGTTTTCATACTGATATTTCTGAGAATGACTTCAATATCACAATATTACCGAGAAAGTATGTTAAGTCTTCAAATGCTAGTGATAGTAAATCCAACAATAAATACACCTGAGCAGGCACACTATATGTGCCGTATACATGTAAATGGCAGCATAGTTTGCTATTAAATGTGTACGTCTTTAGCGCTTAGAACCATGAAGAATGATGCTGCAGGAATGGATATTGGAGTTTTTCTTGATCTGTTCTTAAATACAGGCAAGCCAAGAGAACGCCAGACTGAGCATGAAGCAGGAACTGTTTAAATCTCATTAGGGAAGGGTCACATCTATCCGCGATCTATGCTTTCAAGGGTCTAGTTGTAGAGACTAATTTTTCACAGAAACTAATGGGAGATGTGTAATCAGGAGTAAAATTCCTTTTCCTGTCTTATCTCTAGTTGATTGATTGATTGATTTGGTACCTGGGGTTCGTTCAGAGCTAAGGATAGTCAAACTAATGATGAGGTCACGGGCAAGTGCGTACGGCTCAGGTGTTTCCAAATGAGACGCAGCTGGCATTGGCATTACACTTGGATGGTGTCCAAATGACTAGAGAGCTGAGTACGGAGGGACAATTTCTGCTATATACAATAGACTTTTCAGTGCAATGAACCATAGTCATTTGCAACACGGATGAAATGCATAATATTTTCAGACCAGAATTTCCTCCTCTAGATATGCTCAAAAAAGAACATTACCATTAGATGTGGCCCTCAGCAACATAAGTGTCCTTGTTTTAACAGGCAACATAAAAATGACACATAGATTTGCCTGCTATTGTTAAACAATGATGGGCCTTTTACGGTCTATCGCAAATCAAACACTGCAGACTTGTCCCCCAACCATGACTGATAGGGACCATTGTCCACTTCTCAATGTCACACGGTCCTTCCCACATCCCCACTAATGGAGGACATGGCTGACCTTTGCCCCCTTGTCAGCTGGAGGTTAAACCTTGCTGATACTTTAAGTGAATTACCGGTCAGGTCTTCCTGTGCTTTGATTAAGATGACGTCCTAACTTACGTCAATGGAACACCATGGCAAATTTCCTTTTTCACTACAGGAAGTGCTGGGACGGTAAAGGAATTAAAAGATATCTGATTAGGCAACTAAGATTGAAAAACCAAGCTTTTGATATCACCCACACATCCATACTGTAAACCATGTACAGTTTAAACAGCTATGATTGCAAATACTGTACTTAGGGAATATGATTACTGAATGTTATTGGGGAGGTCCTCAACATTGTCTAAAGATTCTGCACTGACGTGCTATATATAACATGGGAAAATCCTGTGATATGATAAATCCCAGTGCTATTCACTGGACTGAAATAGAGAGAGAACTTGCATGCAACCTCAAAATCTTGGCAAAGAATGATCAGTTCAATATTACTTCAAGCAACCTTTCCAAAGCTTACTGCTCATCAAGATTCTAAACCACACCTGCTAGATCCGTTAAATTACATTCATATCCCAAAAGGGATTTCCCTTCCAAATGTAACAGAGACGTGTTGCCTGTGAATAAAGTTGTTGTGCCATACAGTCTACATGAAGTTGTAATTGCAGAAGTAACAAAGCCATTTGACAGTTGAAGGGAGGTGTCTTGATGGCACATAAGCTGATGAAGGCCTTGGGTGCAATCAATTACTTCCTAAGTACACATTTGCTTGCCAGTCACCAGTGATCCCTACGGAGAAGAACTTTCATGATTCTTGGGGAGCTGTTTTTCCCCTGGGAACAAGGACCATGATTCGGCTACCACAAGAAGCTGAATATGATTCAAACTGCCTTTGTACATTTGTCTGGGGCCATTGATGACAATCTAAAGGGATTGGAGTAAGAAAGGTAATTACTAAAAATTGGTTACTTTGCTATTGAAAAAATAAGAATATACAATGTATTTTTCCAGTCATTGATGTGGAACATTTTTGCCCCTCTCGAAACGCTTGGATAATCTATTATATGACTGTTTTCCAGTCACACTTCTAGCACTCAAAAGAGTAAGCCACAACAATTTCATCATAGTATTTTAAACTTTAGAATATTGAAGTAGATTTATGAGAAGCTGTGCTGTCCTTGGTGCTGAACATAGGGATATTCTTCATAGATGGTTTTTCCAACACTTAAAGCTTTATCTGACTCTTATGATTTATATGCCACAAATACATTAACAATAATGAAAGCAGCTGATATTTTCTCAGTTCCTTTTGTTGCCTGGAGAATAAGCATCAGTTTAAATCTCATAAGATGTTAACATGTTACTGTATGTTTAGCCACAACATCAAAACCTTGCTATCCTTTTCATAAAACCCATATGCACAGCTTCCTCTAGCTCACACAGCTCAGAGCCAATCAAAAGAATTTGCTTCACTCAACATAACAAAGCCTTTGACTAACTGGATACTTTAAAGCTTTTAAAAAGGATCCTGTGTGTTGAAAATAAAAACGTGTCAAGACCAGATGACGTCAAAGCTGGGATAACTTTCCGCAGCAACAGGCATCACAATAATAACTACCCACATGTGGTTGCATTCATGGTTGGCTTGGGTGGATCATTTCTGATATGTAAATAATCTTTCCTCCATCAATCATGTTACACTCTGTGGAGTTAATAATTCAGATCCATCGAGGGAAATATAGGCTGCTATTGACCTTGGCGGGCCAACCAGGCATAATAGGAGGCATCCAGAAAAACGGAGCTCTGTTCGTGATACCGTGACCAACCTGGTATACCAAGACTGAGGCATCCAATCTTTGTTCGCATACATTCTGATTGCGTGTGGCAATAACTTCAGCGAATTGCAAATTGGAATGGACCAATTGCTTTATAAGTATGAATCAAGTGCAGCCATATTATAAATTATGCAACTGTATAATAGCATTGGTTTTGAGAGTGACTTTGACTCTCCTATAGGCTTAGAGGTATTGAATGCAGATCCACACACACACACACACAACACCACTATTATACTTAGGAGTCTTAACTACTACAATCCCCACAAGGATTCGCCACAAGGATTCGCCACAGAATCTCTCAAGGCTGTTATACCTAGCATTGGGCAGTAAAAGCAACAACATGCAATGCAGTTTTGTTTTAGAAACACAGGAATAGATGACTAGCACCCACATGGTCATGCCAATACAGTTCTTATGTCTAAGTGAATATCATCCCACATAAGGACAAAATACACAAAAAGAAACTAAATATATCTATTTAATCTGTGAATACCTGGGGGGTGCTACTCTCAAGATCTCTCAAACACACTGTTTTTCAAAGTGGTGAATTTATGTAACCCAGCGGATTAATGTTAATGGAGGTTACATGTAGTCGGGCAATGACATTTGAGTCGAAAGCTAAACAACTTTCTGTCAATGATCAATTAGTGAGAGCAGAAACATACAAATATGAACAGTAGACAATTTTGCAGGTATAATTCACAGAAAGTAACATGATGTTGCATAAATTTCTAGTTAATGCACACACATACATACAACTCTCCAGTCATTCTTTGAAATTCAGATGTAATTTGTCTTCCTATTGGAGAATAAGACGTGATGTTGTGTGTTATAATTAATCTGCGATGTCACCACCAGAATAAGCACAATTAACAAAGGGAAATGAATACGCAAAGGGCAAGGTCTTTCGGTTTGGATGATTTCAACACTTAAACCCATTATCAGCCACGTTTGTGGTTCTGCAGAAGAGCCCGATGTCCAATGTTTGTGGCACACACAGAGTTAGCCACATCCTGCCCCCGATAACCCATGGTTTGGGGAGCCTCACTATGTATCAGCAATCCCCGGTAAACTTGGGAACACCAGTGTACAGGGCAGATATTTAAGTTTAGAGATACTTTTAAGTGATCTGGACACTGATGATCGATATTTTATTGACTTTTTGGAGTAAAAAGTTTCAGATAACGGGGGGTGCCCAAACTCACAGCGCTCCATTGCTGGTTGCCAGAGAGTGGTCATGTTTTAATGAATGAATTTTGAACACATTCATCTAAAGACCATACTTGGACAAGAAATGTATTCATACTGTTCATGGGCCCTTCACGCTCCGCGTTACATGCGGAAGACGCTGTGAGACATTTTCACAAATGTACCTTCTGATTTAGTGCTACGCCAGATAGTGTGCCTACCTTATTACGCTTTGGTAATTTTGCTCTCTTCGGAAGTTGGTGATGAAGTTAGGGAAATGTAGATAAGGCTTGAAGTCTGCTATATTACAGCTTTCTTTTGACCGGAAAATTCTGACTGTGTGCACTTCTATTGTCATGTGAGAAGGGCTATATCTAGCGCATCCCAGCTCATGTTTTCACGGGAAATAGGCTACTACGTACTTTGCGCGGCCCGACGTACGTCTTGCATGCGACCCGACTTACAAAATCATTAGGAAAAAACGACACCGCTTACATCAACAAATACTCCATCTACTTATTGGGAAATATCTTCGCCATCTCTGTATTCAGTTTCCTTTTCATAGACGGTACCGATCACATGTGAGAGCGTTACAAAGCTGTGCGTTGAATCGCCGTCCGCCACCATCGCGGCCCAAAAAAATGGTGGGAAAACAACGTCGCCAGACGGCAGCGATGTTTACGTTATATTCTTTGGTCGGTTTTCTTCTCATCAAACACTTAAAGACCCAATTTTTTTGTGTTTTATGAAGTTATATTTTTTATGTGTATGACGGTTGTATATCTGCTTGGCACAGGTTGTATATTTAGGTGCCGGGCCGTCTAGCTACGCAGTGACCATCTACTCAGCGTTGCCATCATTATTGTCAAAATACTATTCTCGACAAAACAAGAAATGAATATGTAGACATATGTTTTGAATGCAAATCACAATTATGTGCATGGACTTGGTTTATTTACCTTCCTTATGAGCATAGTCAGTGGACACAAACACGGTGTACTTATGCATAATAAGATCAGTAAAACATCCGTCACATGTTAGGGCGCGTCATAAGTTAGGGCAACCCCCGTTACCATTGATGAAAAATCTCCTATAGAACTGGTATAATCTTATCTTTTATTTGCCTTCTACACCATCTCAACATTCCAAAAATGTATAGATTTACCCATTTAGCATTACAGTAAAGAAACTTGTTTGTTTCTTTGTTTGTTTGTTTGAACCTTTGAACTACAAGTCCCAAAACAGTAAGGAGGTTGTTGTGGCTAATTTCCACATTTTACCTAGTAGACAGTTCCTGAATGCGGGTGAAATTTTAGCCTGTGCTGTAAGGGTTCATCCATCGCAGCCTACAAAGCATCCCTCTGTGTCCCATGTTCTACTTTATTCGTTTGGTAACTGGAGACCTGAAACTATAAACTGACCCTTTATCCTTCTTCAAGAACTTAAAAGCTGCCACCTAGGACTATAGAGGCCATACAGCCTGCAGTGCACATGCAACAAGATATTGGTCTTCTGAGAATTGATATCAAAAAGTACAAGTCAATGGCGGTGTTACAAATATGGCTTCAGATAATTGTCAGTTCCCCCATCATAGAACATCATAACATAAGCTAATGAGCATAGAGAGGGCACAAATTGATGGTCAGCATGGGAGAGTGGTCCCAGTACAGCCAATTATGCCACTTCTTAGGATTCCTAGTTTGAAGGGCAATAGGTATTCATGTAAAAGACGCTTTGAAGATGAAGACGAGTCAAGAGTGAATAGGCAAAGTCTTTGCAACAACAATCGCTATTGATTGCTCTCCTTGGTAATGAGCATGTACTAATTACTTGTGTACTCATTAAAAGTTTTCCTAATGGCCTACCTCCATCTTCAAACAAGAATATGTGCTGATCTGTCCTTGGACCTGGAGACTCATGATCAGAGCAATCTAGTCCAACTAAGATACAATTTTATCATCATTCTCAATGTATGATTAAAAATACCTTCTAGCATCTAGTCGTAATTCCAGAATACTCTACAGTCATCCAAGGTAATATTGAAATTGTTAAAATTGGCCACACAACTGTATTCACTTTTCTGAAATTACTGCAACAACTGAAGTATCAAATTGGCATTATCTCCTGGATTTTGTATGCCAAAAATAGTTACTCAAGCAACTGGATGAAATTTTGTCAGACGTTTCAGACAGCATCCGCTGTCTGTCGTCAGTGACTAAGGATAGGACTGGGAAACCTTGTCTTGAATTGATCTTCTTGTGAAGACTACATCAAGAAATCCTAAATTGTCTTAACATATCCATTCAGAGTTTTGGTATAAATTTGGTTTCCCAGTTGCTTGAGTAACTATTTTTGGCGTATCTTACTACCTGGATGTCAAGATTCCCCCCCCCCAAAAAAAGATAATTAAGGGTGTTCCAAATGACAGTTACTTAAGCAACTTGATGAAATTTTGAATCAGACATTTCTGACACAATTAAGGATATTCTCAAGCTAATTTAACGCAGTAAAGAAGAATGAACAGCACAGCATCAGCTGAACCAAAGAATGAGAGAAGGTGACACTGGTGAAATTTCTGCTTGCAAGCTCTCAAGTAGATGTCAAGAAATTCACAGCATTAACAAAATATGTTGGTACTTTTTAGATAAAGTCACAGGTCAAGAAACTTCAAACAATAAAGTCTCCCAACTATGATGAAAATAATCCTAGGTCTCATTTGAAGTGACAAGTTAGACATTTGCGAAAGCGGATTTAAGTGGCAACCTTAACATATACTAACCACCCTTCACATTGGGTAATGCTTTCAGACCAGGGATGACGGTTTTGTTACTTTGCTACAGCCAAGCATCCATCAACGCTAGGAAAGATTGCAGTCTGGGGATAAGACCTATCAACCACTGATGCTTGTAAGCTCATCAGGCTTATTTCTATTCACCCCTCATATATCATTGTTGCCATCATAAGCTGTCAACACACATGAAGAGGTAATTCTTTAAACTCTGTACCATTTTACATCTCGTTTCTGCAGTAGGTAAACGTTTTGTAACCTTTAGTGGAGGCATCATTAGGATACACACAGTGTTCTTTCCATTCAATATCATAACCGGTCATAATTTCTCTGCGTAGGAGTCAAATTACACTCGCTGGCAGTGATCCAAGACTCAGAAGGGCTCATGTCAACAGGATAATGTCAGAGCTGACACTAATATTGGGAGCAAGCAGTCCTGAAAAGCACACTGGGAAAATCATAAGCTCAACTGACATGCCAAAGCCGTGAAGTAAAGTAGAGGGTGGAAAGTTTGGAAATGGCAAAGGTCTTAGAGGGATGAGTGATTGACTTCAAAGTAATTTCACAGAGCAGACTACTCCTCAAGCCAACCAACATGCTTCGGGGAATTCTACCACTGAACCACTGATGCCTCCACGTAAGATTTCAGTCAGCTACAGGATTGTCCACTCTACATGTCTACTGGCTTTGAAAATAATTGCTACACTTAATTACAGACCCAAGAAATATTCAGACAGTTTACAGGGCCATAATCGTATTATAGACCCTAGATAAGAGCAATTGAACAAGCTAAATAGCTGATGAATGATAAGCGCCTGAGGCAATGTCTGGCATTGGAAGATTCAAAGCTATGTGCACGGAATATGAATATCTGTTCATCTGAATGGAATTCTATCATATCAGATTCAGAATCTACTCTTGCCTGGCTCTTTTTGAACGAGACTCAATATAGCACGTTACCCTGGGCTATATTGAGTTTTAGATCATTATCATTTTATTGGTGCATTGGATAAAAAAACATGCTGTAAGGCCTGCATTTTTGTTGCTCCTTTGGTATTAGTCTCCTACATATCAGTTTTCTCCTGACTGTACCACTTAATGAGGGCTCTAAAGATAATACTACAAAAATCTACACATCAATTTGTCTGCACTGCTCTGACAACTTTTGTGATTTTACCTTGATACCCCTATTTATCTAAATTATCTTTTATCTATCTATTAGTTTAGCGGCAAGGATTCACACTCTGGACCTCTGGGTTTAAGGGTTGCTGATTACTAGAAAACACACAAACTTAAGCGGCCAAACCTCAGACTGAGGACGAAGCATGACACTTTTTCCTTAGCTAGTAGTGCAATGCAGCTTTGTTACAGCTCGTGATAGCACACAAATGCTACAGACTGAGATGTGAGGACTATATGTCGAAAAAAACTTGTGGATAAGGTCACATGTGACGTCAGTACATTTGCACCTGGTTTTAAATCTATGGTAGCCATAAGACATGAAATCCTTGCTTAAATACTAAGTCAAAGGAGTACCACAAAGAAACACAGTGCCTGTTCTATTGTTCTAGGCACACCAAACAGCACATTACAAAGGGCTAAAAGATCTCTGTGGGATGCACAGTACAAAGCCACCAAATCCCAAAACTGACTTTTAAGTTTAAGGCTGACTCTTTGATAAAAGATCTTGGTTGTGTGCATATACTTTCTTATCCGTGTTATTCAGGTTTGTAAGACAGCTTGAAACAAGTTTTCCATTCTAGTGATGTAAACTTTCATGTCTTAGTTGTACAAAAGTCATTTCTCAAAGTACATGTATGAATGTCCTTTCCTTGCTGGAAGAACCTTTGAACATTTCATTCTAACTCTAAGTTGACAGCATCTTGTTTAAGTTGTTATATATGGAAAAGAACCAATAATGACAATGGTATCCATGCATGGTCATCACATACAAAATCTATTATGTGTTCAACTTGTACAATTCAGAATCATCAGATATCAACTTGAGATATGGGATAGCATATTGGTTAGTTGGCCAAATGCCACAGAATTTGGGACAGTTGATATCAATATAAATCCCTGCCATTACCCTACTTTCTCTATTTTCTGGGGAAACTATTTGTCTTTTAATTATCATCTACAGCTCACGCTTCATTGAATCTTGGCTGTTAAGTGCCACTTTGCTCAGTTGTGTCCTGAATAAATCATTACTTACACAATCATTCAATACAAAGGGGGAATTGAATTCCCTGTATATAATGTCTTACCGAATAGCCACAATTACCAAATCCCCTGCCACCTGAAAAGTTATACATGGCACAAACAATCCATTACGTGCTATTTGTTTCATTATTTATTGATGGCCAAATGTTTGATTTTTTAGCAACACAGTTCTGGGTTGGTACCACTGCCTCCTATTCCCCGAGTCTGACTACACCAACCCTGTGGTTTTATGGCAGAGTATCTAATGCATTTATGAATGTTAGACCTCTAGGTTACCATTTTCTAAAGTCAATTCAATTTCAGAAATTGGATAAGACTCAGAGATTACTTCAGGACAAAATGTCACCCAAAACCTGGTCCGGAAGTGATGTCCAAACCTTATCCAGTGGTTGAGATTGATCATGAATTGCCTTAAAATAAAGAAAGAGCAGATGGTTTTCCAGGTAAAAACAATATGGTAGCTTTATCTCACATTTCATATTTTTCTACCTGAAACAACAGTTAAGTAAAGTATAAACGCTGACAAAATAATTTACAAATCATTAACCACACCTGTTTTGCTGGGAGGGGAAAGACACACATAGCAATTACACCTCATTTTGGAGCTAACCACTCACACTGGACGTTTCTGCCGGCAGCATTTCTAATGTTTATGACTTATGAATGGATGGCTAAATTTCAGTACCAAGGACAGGATGGTATGCAGAATGTCATTGCCAAGTTGTGTTTATTCCAACTAGAAACAGTCCAGGACATGGTATAACAGTTTTACATATGGGTGAGGCAACAGATTGACAGAAAATCTAGCTTTGGGTTAACCTATTAAATCCTTTATCATCATTAATGTCTCAGATAAAAAGCCATGCGGCTATATGTACATGTAACTTGTAGTGCTAAGGGTTAACAGTGATGAGTGTCTGACTTCATCCTGATGGAAACCTTAAGCAAACGGGACATTGTACAGCTGGCAATGACAAATTGGAGATTTCATGATCTTACTATGCTCCTTTAATTTTCACAGGCGTTTCTTTGACCATGCCATTTTCAACACTTATAAAAGAGATAATCACACAATTAGGCCTCATAGAGTATCTGCTTTTTATTTTCATGCCTAAATGGACATCTGTAAATGTTATAAATATGTGTAACTACAAACAGTGAAAGCACAGATAAAGTGCCCATGGCAACAGAGCTAATAAAAGCTTTGTTCAAAGCAGCCAGAGGGCTGATAATCACATCCGCAGTGTAAATTTGAAGAGTAGAAAATTGCTTACTAATCTACTGCTTGTCTGGCAACATACCGTACTTAAAATGTGATCGCTTGATTAATGGCTATCACATCATCATCATCATCAGTTGACGTGCTTTCGCTACGACGGGGTTATACTGCCCTTTTTACGGGGTGACATACCCTTTTGTTGACTGTCATACAAGACGGGGATGTGCCAGCTATCACATACATGTAAAAAAGGACTTTAAAAATATCTGAGCACATTCAAAAGCTAATGGGTTTGAGCTTGGTTGGCTACCAGAATATGCTAGCAGATTTATATTTGATATGACGATCATTATGTATATCACAATGGCGAACATTCTGACTATAACATAAATTGCAAGTTGAGACAGTTCTGTGATATAAAACCTACCATTCACACAGCAAGGGATGAATTCTCTGTGTACATCTAAATGGCCAGTCTTTGTCAAATAGATCTACTCATGATATATAAGAGCATTACAATGTGTGGCTTGCAGAAAAACAAGACGTGTCCTTTTCCACAATCTACTCCCAGACTACATTGTAACATTGTAATAAGCCACTATGACAGTCCTTGGAGGGGTAACCTAGTTCATAGCACAAACACTGAGGAAAACACATTAAGATAATTGAAACAGAATGATCCTCATGCGTTTGTGCCAGCTATCAGGATATTTGGCAAGGATTTTCTCTTCCATTCAACTTCTTAATCCAGGCTTCCAAATCTGATCCCAGGAATGGTTGAGAGATTTCCCTTGTGATTAAAAATGCACATCACTTACTTAAAAAGTTTAATGTGCCTGGTAGCTCCCATTTTCAGGTAAATGTCTTATAATTCCATCAAACCAGCTGCTTAATAAATAGAATTTACATCAATGACATGGATGAATGCCACTAAAGGAAGTACAAAGATGTACATGTATGTGACTTCCCTTAAGACTAGTTTTTTCCTTTGCTGAAGTTTAAGAATTAAAGCCTGACAAGTAAGAAGCAAAGAATCTAAGCCAGGTGACTCAGCTAACACTCTAACTGAAACTTGATCCATCTGTCCATCAATACTGCACATTGTGTGTAGCTTGGATACAGCAGGGAAATCTTCTAAGAACTTTTAAGGACATCTTTTGTTGTTGTAAGAACCTGACAAAAGAGTGGATAGCCCAAAATAGCAGTGCGTGTTTGTCTGTCATGCTTCCCTGTCACTGGAATGGACACCTCTTACTAAAGGCTTTCCGAATAATCTCTTTCACTTTTTTGTTCTCATTAAGTTACTAAGTTGAACCTGACTTCATACACGATGAAGCTAAAACTGATAGATTACAAAGTTTTATATATCTTATAGTACAAATATATTAAGTAAAAGTTGTTGTGTTTAAGGATACATTCAGGACACCATTGTACATGTATGAGTCATGTATTTAGTCATGTATCTATCACATAAGCTATTTCACAAAACAAACCGTAAAAAAAATTTACATTGCAGAGTTTAGCAGTTCTGAATATGGAGTTTTCCAACAAAATGTCACAGGGGCCACCATCTAACGCTAGGTCACTAACATGACCTGCATACTCCCAAACTGTTGACAAAATCTATTTTTGGAACATGCAGGTTTAACCTTACTTGTCCTTATTGACATCTAAAGCCATACATAAACCAAACATAGGATTACCATTGAGAACTGCAGTACCTGAGACCTCTATTCTAGATGTACAAGTAGCTAGAGGTTACTTCCGGACTTCCTGTTACTTCAGCTTGATGCACAACAAGTGCACGTCTGTACAAACATTAGACAACAAAAGAACCCTCGCTGGCATTCTTTGACAGATGACTGGCTGGTAACCCACATTAGGCCTTGACACCATATACAAGAAAAAGGAGGATCCATCAAGGTCAGGGTGCGATGCCTGTATATATTTCCTGCATTATGGCTGCTTTGTCAGAACAGGTAGGACCATTCTTTGGAAGCAATCCAATGCTACATGTATCCATTTCAATCATGAATGCCACAGACATATTGGTTTGCCAGGTGACATAATGTGCAGAGAAAAGGGCCTACCAGCACCATTGAGAAGGGCCGGTGCAGGATCACAAGATCTTTTGTTTTCATGTCCACACAAACTGTTACCGGCTGTTCCTGTGCAAAGAGTGGAGACAGAAAAAACACTCGGCGAAGAAAGGGAGCAAGCAAACATCAAACTTGCTCAACAAGTGACACAGAAACACCCTGAATTCAAACCTATTTCTTCACCACCATTCCACAACACACAGGCCTGTGCTAATACGTGCACGTTGCCACAATAACAATGCTTGCTTTTCCACTGGAGGCCTACTATCCTAAAGTTAATTTAGTGTTGCTAGGTTGGACATAATAGACTTCATCACTGAACAATCGATCAGCCTTTTGAATAAGATAGAGTGCACTGGTGCAGACGCAGGTCCTGTTTCATGGAGAAAATTGAATGATTGATACAATTCTGGGAACATAAATGGTACAATTGGGGATTATGGGCCATTTTCACCTTTTCTTACAGCCTAAAAGGTTTCAACCCCTTAAGCACAATAACTCACTGTTGTTGATCTTTTGCTTAGTTATTTTTACACATGAATGGTGCTTTCCTTTTCACAAACCTCTCAACATGAAAACAAATCCATTCAAAGTACAGCGGCTATGGGTTTTCAAAAACTATGTTTGCCCTCTGAAAGGGTACTTCCCAACACTACTAGCTGTACAATATATGACTGACCAAAAAGCAAATAATAGACATTTCTAATTAAGCATACATCCAATTCAAATGTCTTTATTAGATATGCTATCTACTTGTACTTAGTATGTTACAGCACATGACATAATGAAGAGCTAACACGCCCCCACCAAATTGCAATCTTTGCACATATCTGGAGTTTCAATGCATTCTCTCTCGACAATTATATATAACATGCAAATATACATGTCCTTTAGTTCAAATATCATAGCAAATATTTCATACCAATAAGTTCCAACATGTTTTCCATAAAAAAGGTCAGCAAGTTTTGTTCGCCATTAAGTCATATAACCTGACTCCACATGGACAAAAGAATACCCGTCGGTGTCCATTAACAGCTTTATAGCAAGCCTGATAAAAAAGAATCAGTGATATATTACGTAACAAGAGATCACGGTAGAATGGTTCACCATTAAAGTAAAATATCGGCCTCCAAAATAAAGTGTTATTTCCAGCCTGAGCCACACGAGGCTCATGAGGTTGCGTCTGTACATGTTATCAGGCGCTGTCCATCTCCCAGGCTCACTCTCAGCCCATAATGGGACGAGTGCAGAATTAAATCACTCTGGACTAAGTAATCAGATAAAGCCTGCTACCATTCCATCCATCTCTTTTTAGCATGCAGTCCAGGAATAGTTAGCATTAACTTTAAGGACAGACCATGAGGGTCTAACAATAGAACATTATGTAGTTACTTAGCCTGGAAAATACATTGAGTCCTCGCCTCTCCATCAGTTCCAAAAGCGTTCTGGCAGATACATTCATTAAGATTAAGGAAAAATGCTTTATTCTGAAAAATGTAGCCATTACATACATAGCCATGTTGGGAGGCCAGTTTTCCAAATGATAACCCGCACTGAGTATTCACATATTTTTACCGATTCTTTCCTATTGAAAAGATAAAAAGGCTTTGAGAATGCATAATAACCTCCATGACAATTTTTGAAAGGATATTTACTTGCATTTTCTAACATTTTCCAAAAAAAGAAACTTGAAGAAATGTTAAGAGCTACTACTAGACCCAGAAAACATTAAAAACAACATATTTCCCTTCCCTTCATATGTAAAGATGGAAAGATTTTTTAAAAAACTGAGCTGTTCTATGTGCTGAAATTGCAGTTGTTGGAAAGCTCTTTCTTTCCCCTTCCAATATTCACTAGCCACACACGACCAACCATGCAAGTTCCAAGGATAAATGACTCTAAAAAAAGCTGTCCAGAATGTCAAAAGTGCCAATCAAAGTACTGACTGATTTCCAAGATTTCAGCAAAACAACAGCAATGCAAGAGGGTGAACAAAGTAAGTGGCTGCTTCAAGTCAGTTGATCCTACGATATCAAAAGTTAGGTTGCAATTTGCACAAGAAATTGCACAAAATGCCTTTGGGGGCAGGGCTGTCTCCAGATTAAATTTTTTCCATCCCACTCATTTTTTGGGAGCCCACGTTGTTAAATCTGTCATTTTAAGCTTGTGAGAATACCTTTTTTATCAATTTCGACCATGCCATGAAGTTCCGATTTTTGGATGGATGGGGCGAAATCTGTATCCATCCCAATAAGCAAATTTCTGTCTGGAGACAGAGGGACAGGTCCTGGAGACAGCCCTGCTCGGGCATAAGAACTGAGACCATCAAAGCTGACACCCCTCATGTGTCAGTCGGCACATAGAGGAAGCACTCTTCCCCCTGACTCCTAATGGGATGCAGCAGATCCCTGGATAGTGTCACTTGGATCACCACACAAACACCAACTCACCCTATAATGTGTGGGGACGGATATAAAGGCTGTAAAGGAAAAGTCACTTAATTCTTTCTGGGCATGAAATCATTTTTTTCAGTCTCTTGCAATATTGTAGGCTTACAAATTACAATGTGGTAGAACAGCTAGTATCACATTACATAGTACAAAAAATATGTACACCTCTTGGCAATGCTACATGTATGTTGCTAGAAATTTGGATGATTTATTTCAGATCTGTCAAATCTCTCCATAAGTGACCACTCAAGGGACTTGGTCAAAATGGTCACAAAAATAACCTTATAAAGATGTGCATGCAGTCCTACAGCCTGCCAAACAACAATGGACTGACTTCATACATTGTACTCTTCTTCAACCTGAGCTATAGTCTTACACAGAAACAGCCAATGCGATGTTGGTGGTACAAGACTGCCATGCTTACATGCATGGTGTGCTCTTGTCAGCAAACAGTTTGAAAAAAAAAGGTTCCCTATTTAGAAAACCTAGTGTAACATGTGGGAAGGTGCCAATCCCAGATTGAATTTCAAGGTAATTATTACCTGTTCCATTAACAGTCATTATTCTCAAACCATTTTGTGTTCGTTCCCCCCCGCAAGCATGCATTCCACTAGGTACATTGCCAGTGGGGGTTGGTTAAAAAATGTCGTCTTTTGTACTGCCAATGTCTTGGCAACATCTCTGGGATGTTTGACCAATTAAAATACTTAACATGTTTGAGGCAAAGCAAACTGGCAAACTCAACGTCCTCTGCCATGTGTTTTAGTGACAATAGAAAATGTAAACAAACACTAAAAACCTTTAAGTAAAGTATTATTACTTTAATCCTAATCCATTCTGCGAGAGTAGAGACACTGACAAACTACATTTCATACTACGAAGATAGAAAGAAAATGGAGAAAAGACCACATGCCAGGTTTACAGTTGTGACCTTTCTACTGGAGACCACCTGTCGAGTTCAATTGAAAGATCTGGGTCTGTCAATAGCATGTTCACAATAGAGAATCTACGATGTGCTCTCAAAATAGAGTCGCAATAATTGCCTCATTTTTCTGAGTCAACATCTATCAACAGGGGGGTTCCCCAACCAATTACTGTGCTGGCAGGTGCGCCCTACAATACTTGTTAATTGTGTCAAGCCAGGCACAGTAAATCTATTCTGGTTCTGCTTGGAAATACCAGTAGGGGCCCTTTGGGAAAGTCTCATTTAGAAGATCTGAACCAATTTCATGAGCAAGTGCAGTAATCTGATGTCTGCCAAATACAATCAGCAGTAATGTTTCAGTACTATGAAATTGCAGACTGCATAATTTTATGACATTTGTCATCATAACAGCGTGCCATTACACGTATTCATGGGACACTTGTAGCTGTGATTGTATCCCATTTATTACTATTAGCAATATATACAAACATTTAAAAAAACCAGCCTGTGTACCATCCTCTGTCGTAACCCCTGGCTCATTCTTTTCACTTGCTCACCATGGATGAGGGTGGTACCCAGGTAATATGGAGGATTGCACCCAGGCTCACTCAACCAGGACAATTACATGTTTGTTCTGACCTGAACCAATGGTATTCAATACCTCTTTCCAATAGATCAAATGATGTGATACTGGCTAGTGGTTATTTATAGATGTAGTTGCAGGGCGATTTAGTTATAAAATGCATGGCAACAGGTGCTTTGTTTGTATAAACATGGTATGTTGTATCAGGAGCTTGCTTGCAAAAATTAAGCAATCTTTGCATTACAATGTCTCTTTGTTTCTACAGCAATGGTCTACATTAGGGTAGATAAGATAAGGTAGAACTGCCAATTTAAATGCACTGTGACTCTCTTTGCCAACCACAATATACTGAAGATGCGAAATTATTATTCAATCCACTGTATGAAGATGAAAATCATTGACTGTGTGAATCCTTTTAGTATGGAGTTCCACAAAGTGGTACATCTTTGTCTATCTAAAAGATATAAATTACTCAACAAATTGTCCATATGTTCCTGATAGGAAAAGATTAGTTTCCAGTGATTATTTGAATGCAATCATGTCTATTTTTCTTCAGATCCACAAGAGCAACCAGTGCTGACCTTTAACAAGATCTCTTCAAAGCAAAAAAAAAGTAAAAAGGAGCATTGATTTCTTGCTAAGCGCCTGGTTCCATTTGAAATTCTGAAAGGGGAATTAGTGATGTCCAGCCCATCCAATCTATCACAGACTACAGGGGGTATCAAAACTCTCTGGGGAAATTTCCAAGGTATTGTAGATGAGTTCCACAGCCAAATTAGGGTTTGTCCAGGAAATATAAAACATGGAGGATGAATGTGTCATAAAAAAACGATTGAGGGAGTAAAAGGGTTTCTTCATTCTACTGCATGCATTATTCATTGCAATTAAGTCCATGTTTTTTTCCACATTGTTAACCTTGCCCCTCCCACCCCTTTTATCTCCTGAATCAGACAAGAACACATGTTCTCTGATCCTTGATCTGCAGGTAGAAGGGTCAAGGCAGCTACATGTATCCCTGGATGTCCTGACTAGTTCCACCCTTTACTAACTGGGCCCATGGCTGAAATCAGGCCCAACACCCTAACCCTATTCCTAACCCTGGCCAAGTTGACCAGGGAGTTGACTTAGGGCCGAGTTGGTAAAGGGCCGAATCGTCCTGATCCCGCTATCCCCTAGGCTGTAGTTTCACCATCACTTACAGTTTCAGGCTGGCACAAATAAATCATGTCCCTTCAAAAATTCATCTGAAAATGTATGACAGCAAGAAGCTGAGGAGAAATTAAAAAACAGCCTTCTGCGTCAATGTAAAAGTGTTTATGTATAAAATCAGAAGAGAAAATGCGACTTTCTACAAGTGGCAAAATATAACAACCATAGGCTGGGGTTGTTCCAAGGAATGTCTGACCCCTTCCATGTCTTTATATAGTTTCACCACAAAAAAAGGAAAATATCATTTGGCCTTAAAAAGTTTTACCCTATCTGGAGAGTTGGCTTGTTGCATCTTGCAGAAGAAAAGATTATAAGATATTCTAAAAAGATGAGTATTTTGCTTTTACCTTAGCAAATATAGCAAGCACATAGCAGAACCTGAGGCCAGAAAAGGGATATGAAGAACAACTGCTGGCAATGTGGAAATTATCAGCTCAATTGGCCAACTGAATCTGACATGTCTATTGACTTGGGTTGTAGCTGCTGTCTCCCACAGACCTTACAAACAGCGGTGGATTAGGTTTACTGACAATCAATAATGAATGAAAAACTGTCCCCATTTTTGTAACCTAATCATCCTGTCAATAACACAATTAGAGTCTGGGACAATGCATTTTTCATGCAATAATTGCAAACAGATTCATACCCTCATTTCTTATATTATCTCCTGTGATATTCACTTAATTGGCATGGATCAGGTTGTCATCACCCCACTTAACCCTCCATTAGAAAACAAACACCAAAGGACTCATAAGTCTTGCACCCCTGCAGAGCTCAAATTTATGTTTGGCAACTGCACTCCTAACTAAATTTGGACCTAACATCTACAAAAAAGACAGGCCTCTATCTGTTTACTTCCTCATTAACAACAAATTTTCCGAGGAAAAACCTGAAGTGTATTAAGTAATGTATACAAAGTATATAAAGATATATATAATGCATTTAAAATCTTTCAATCTGACATGTTCAAACATCACAAAAATAAAACATTCAGCCCAATGACCTTCCTTCATATTCCTTGGGATAAACATGACCTTCCTTCATCTTCCTTCTGATAAAAATAATGACCTAAAATATGTGATACTGGAACCTATTAGGTGGCTTACTAAAATCTATGATAAAAGAAATCAGTGTTGTACATGCAGTTTGAAACTCATCTTCATATTGTACCATTTGTTGGAACACTGATACAGTCATGTTTTAGCGGTTCTTAATGTTCCACCTGGCTGCTCAGCTTTCATGTGTGACAGGTGATCTCTCCAAACCCATAACCTTTGTACCCAGTTTCCTGTGCTGGTCCCAGGTGGTAAATTAGCAGTATGAAGGAGCAGGAAAAGGTAACAAGAGGAGATCATGCAGAATAGGCTGGCAGAAGAAAGCTCCGTCCTGATGGGAAAAAGTCCTCATACTCATAGCAACATAGCAAGTAGAAGTTGACAATGTCTTAGTTCAGTATTTACGAACTTTTGGAATATGATGTACATTTTGAATAACCAGGTGACCTGGAAAAAAACTGTCATGATGACCAAGGACATTATGGAGTGTCCTTAAAAGTCATGATATTTCATCATCATTTCAGCAAACCAACTTCTGCATTTTGTAAGATTCTTTCAAGACTGACCAGACATTAATGCATGAAAATACATGTACAAGAAAGAATAATAATAATAATAATTATCTCAATGATTATTATTATGATCATAATGACACTAATAATTAGAAAGATAACAATAATAATGATGTCAGAATGGATTTTTAAAAGGAACTCTAACAAAAGTCTAACAATATGGAAACCTCACTTGTCCTCTTTTCTTTCTTTCCTTTTTTGAAGGTTATCAAAGACAAGTTACTCATGCTACATTGGTGAGAAAGATGTTGATGTATATATAATTATATAAATGCAATATTTTACTAAAACTAAAAGTAGTAAAAGGCTACATGGCTTTGATGCATTGCCATTTGCTCTTACCATTTTGATTTCTGAAAACATATCTATCAAGTTTCAATTTACTTCTCCATGTACATCATATGTCATAGTCATAAAAGTCAAATGCCTATAAAGAAATTGACACACATTTATGACGTGTTTAAACAATGCATCTCTACTGAAGCTGAGCAGAATAAATATCTGGAAAAAGATCAAACTGCTTTTAGTTAATTTTGCACTCAAAGTGTAATGCTTGAGACAAAGCAATGCTTTTTTGATAACTGACAGCGCAATGCGGGTTTGCTATATGGCTTATTTCTATTACCAAGCACACCAGGTCACACCAGGCCTATTCTTCTCAATAAGTGTGTTGGGTTCTATTAAATGCAGAGGTTTGACACCTGAAGTTCACCCATAACTACAATTAAAGGAAAGGGTTAGTCCCTAAAAAACTAGCAATTTTCTAAAGGAACAGTCAATAAAACTGGGAAAATGTTCCACAATCTCAATCCCTTAGATTACTTAGTAGCATTGCCATGAGATAATTTCCTCCAAAGTTTATACATAACATTGTATTTCAATTTACCCTGTACACTGACCTTGCTACTGTAGTGTTTGTCACACACAAAAAACATTCAACATTTTAGGCTATAGTCAGCTATACCTACAATCTACACAAAAAGCTTCTACACTGAGTCTGTTCAAACATTTGCTGGGAAAATAATTCAAATTGGTTCCACAAACACAAGTACGTGACCTTTACATTTAGTAAATACATGTGAGTTAGACTGCTTTCAGTGTGTGAATGGAACAGGGATACCTACATCCCTGTCAATAGTTAGTAAACAGCCTTTGGACACATGTTTGTACATCCACAGGTCAAAAGTGTAGCAGCCAAAAACCTGTTAACATAAGTCAACATTTGCCTTTCAGTCTTTCAAACATGCTTTTAACTGCCACCCTCCACAGGTGTAACTTCTGATAAGTATGAATTTTGATTGTCTCAGAGAGTGTCTCAAGAGTCTTAAAATTGCTTTGCAAAATACCTTTTGCAAGAAGATCTGTTTTGTCAAAGTTTTGAGATTCCTGGAGTTTTCAAACATTAAGACATCTTAATCTTATCTGTACCAGCTGGCACTGTAACCAAGGGCCAATTTACACACAGCTTGTCTAGATATCTGGACTGCAGATATCTGCCGGGCGACAGCTTTTTTCTGTGTCTAAACAGGAATTTTATGGTCTTAATGAGGGTTTTTTTAGATGTCGGGAAAATTTCAGCCGACCACTCTGAAGCATTCGCCCGACAACTCAGCGGGAGTCCCCGACCACTCCAGCCGGACGTCTAAACAGAATGTGTCGCGTAGTAGACATCTGGAGGTCGGGGTTCACGCTAGTTTGCATATTTGGCGGGCGATAAAGCGGGAAAACTTCTTAGCATCAAGGACCATTTGTTCCCAAACGGACGACAGACTTCTTTCGTGATGCCAGAACGTTCGGTGGATCGGCCCTCCCCCCTCCGCCACGACAAGGGCAGCGAGTAGGAACGCAGCGTTGATTCTGACCGGTCGCTGTCGTCTTCCCCGGTACCTCAAACGCCTCTTACGCTCAACCCTTGCTTGCTGCCTCATGTTAAGCCATACGCGAGTCAGATAAAGAAAGAATACCATATTCATCATGACGAAAAACACAGGCGGTTCTCCCGCCATTTTGAAACGCGCGCAAAAGGTTAAATAGGGTCGAGTGCAATCAGCGCGCTGCGTGAGTCCTGCGGTACTTCCTGTCGGTGTGTATAAATGCGTCCAGATATCTAAGGCTCAGATGTCGGCGGATTTTTAGATATCTGAAAAAACTCTGTATAAATTGGGCCCAATACACATTAGGTGCATTACATGACATAGATTGCTGGACAAAGATTTAGAATATATTACTGACCTACAAATAGGGCAGCCAGTAATTAGATAATTAGCACAAACATGGTCAGTTAATCGTACCACGTAAAACTTCTTTTTCTTACAATAAGTCAGCTTTCTGCTTTAAAAGCAAAAATCAAACATCTTCAAGGATATCGAGTCACTGACAGACGACTTTAGGCCTTATAAGTGTAAGGAATTTCTTCCCAAGATGATTCAATTGTAGGATGTTGTGAGACTAAAGAGCAGAAACATCTATAATTCATAGCTCTTTTCACAAGACTCATTCATTAGGAATGACAGGATCCCTGCTGGAACATCGTCAATCACCACCCTTAACAAGGCTGACCTTTGACCCAAAATCTGTGCTATGCACTGTGGAATGACTGGCATTGTTGTATCAACACACCACCTGTTTGGGGCTGTTCTATGCCAGCTTTTAGTAAACCCCTGTATTCTGATAAACTTTACAGGTATTATGGTAGGACTTTGAACTGTCTTCAACATGTTTGCCAAAATGTGACTGAACAACCCTTCTACATGGGTAGTCACAAACGTGAAAAAAGGCAACTTAAGACTATAAATCTGCCAGCTTATGTTATCATATGTGTTAGGAAGTCTTGTTTTCACAACAAATGTTGTTGCTAAAAAACATAAAAAACACTTCCTCTCTTCATCCCAATTTCCTCTTCTTATCATATTTGATTTATTGTAAGAACCCTAGAAATATTGATATGATACATAGCTCACATGTTTGCACTACATAGGCAATGGGGCAGCTTTTACAAACCAATTATACAGAGAACATGTAAGACAGTGACCTTCAAGTTCACTAAACCCAATGGTGCTGTAAAAGCTGTAGCAGTGATGTTAATCCAACAAGGTCCTTACTTACATTTAAGACATCCTAATTTCCACCAATACTCGTAACCTTACCACTAAAATGTCCCTGCAACTCATAATCACAAATACTTTGTTGCTATGCTAGACATCCATTTGGCAACAAGCCATTAGATTGGTGAGCAATTACCCATGACTATAGTCAAACACTTAACAGTCTTCTGGGACCAGTTTGGTAATTTCATTAGCATGTCACGGACAAATCCAGGTAATCTTGGTCTTTTGAATTTCAAGATGCTATAAATGTGGAAGTAAAACACTGACTAGCTCCTTTTATGGTCTAATCTACTCTTATGTCTGATGCCTTTTAACTGAAAGAAAACTAAATATCAGATTTCTCTGTTGTAAACGTTCAACATATCCTTCTGAATTCTTTACTGCAAGAGAACTTTTTTCAGTTCCTGTACGCCTGCATAAATGCATTTACAGTACCTTTGCCAGCACCTTGATGTCTATGCAATACTAGATCAAATACACATATGTAACCAAGGCTACATACAACCCTAGCCAAAACATTTACACCAACCCCAACTGTCTTATGCATGCTGTCTTACATCTTCTCAAGTTTGGCTTGGAGGCAAGTCTGTTATGAGCTACCAGCGGGATGGAAGACTGATAATGCTTGATGCGATTCTGCACTAATCTAAGTCGAACAGGTGTGCTTATGAAGGAAAACATTCTGGTTCTGATAGCATACACAGAAGAGGTTTGATTGGATTGTGGTGGTGTTAAGTGGATTCAACTTAAAGTACTGTGCAAATGTCACCTGGTGTCCTACATAGATTGATATAGAGCTCCATAGGGCTCGGTTGTCACACATTGATCTCCTCAGTGGACTGCAACTTACATTTCCTGGAGGCAGTTTACTGTAAATTCACTTAAGTTTGCAGACAGATAAAATCAAGATCTCCCTGTACCTTTGCGTTCGCGTCTGAAATAATCTTAATATCTCAAAGGAAGACAGAGCATATGTTTGCTGTGTGACGAGTTTGTAATAAAAGGTCACCGGGAAAACTGCAAACTTAAAAAACACTGCAAAATTCAAAACTTTACAGTATCTAGCTTTCCAATTCAGAAATAGCATCCATTTCTCCTGAGTGAACCAGTTGGGAAAGGCAAGCACCTCCACAGAAAAGCATTAATCATAAGTGCTTTCAACAGAGCCTGTACTCATGTATGGTTTGCACAAGCCTGAGTCCTGAGAATATTTCAAAGCTTTCGGCTCAACGGGTCTCCCAGAATACCAAGGGTTTGGTTGTGGCTTATGTAATAAGTGGTGTCTAAGCAGGTCTAATGGTGTTGCATTACCTGGGAAATTACCAGAGGCAGGTCATGGCCAGATAGTGCCCCTAGGTGAGCATGGAAATTGATATGTGCCAAATGCTAAGGGTCACATTTCCAAGCCAGGGCCCAGCCAGGCTCTATGCGGGAACGAAAAATAAACCTGTAAGCACCTGTAGTCTTACAGAGTGAGGTAAATAAAATTCTCCAACTGTCTGTGCCAGTGAGAGTATTATCGGTAACATTGGGCAATGATTTTTGTGCATAGATTCACTGAGAAAAAAATACGCAAATTCACTAAAAAAAAAATAATGAACATTCAACATAAGTTTTAGTCAATGCCAATTTGGAGGTTTACAGTTACCGGATGCTTGCCACATTGTCAAGTTATTTGCTGAATGCTTGGACAGATGTTATTGTCATTATGTAATTGAAGGAAAAAAGTAACTACATTTGTCTTCTCAATATGTCTTTTTCTTCCATTTACTTCACCCTTCTTTCTCAATATGTACTCTTTCATTGGCTCCAACTTTATCCATAAGTGCCTTATTTGCATGAGACCAATTGGCATTACTTTCTCTGTTCATGATATCATATCGTACAATGTGGACTAAATTAACCTGTGAGATGAAAATAGAAACAGTCTAATCATGGGCTTGATTCAGTTGAAATTCACTTCACAAGAGGTGTCAACAAATGTATAAATACCACAGATCACTCAGTCTACCATGTATATGATATTCTATCAGTTTCAGTATGAATACTATAATAATGGTAAAATAAAAGCACTAATGATTGAAATATGGCAGACCTAAATAACCTGTCCATCGATCTGTTAAAGAATTACAAACAGTAGGGGGCCTACATGTAATTAACACTTACCACAGCCACTGCCTCCTCAATACTTTGTAAAACCTTAGGAGTTCCTAATTTACAATTTGACCTGTGGCGTCACACTTAATGAAACCGTAATTGTGCCCAGGTAAATAGATAATAATTGGGCCGTAGAATGTGGGACAATTATAGGACTGGACTTTGGCTATGCCTTGTTAGGTACCATGATGCTTGTTTTCCTTTCCTGCTAGAATAACACTTGTTACAATGATTATGTGAATGAGGAAGTACCCAATATAACTGTCTTGAAATAAGAAATAAAACTAGACAAAACTAAAGCTAAAACTGTAGATTGGGCTATTTTCAATCAGCCACACTGTCATGTAAAATCAATGACCTGATTTCAACGCAATGTTTGACACCATTCATCACCAGGTGTATCCAGGGGTCAAAGGCCACATAATGGTCAAAGGTCAGCCACACACCTAGACCCACCACAGAAGGATCAAAGAAACACAATACTTACAGCTCCATTACCAAGTAAAGATGGGACTTGCTGTCGATAATCTCGTGCAAATGGACGATGTTTGGATGCTGCACCCTGGAAATAAAGAAGATATATTTACTGGAAGCAATTGAAGGTGGTGGTTAATTGTTATGAGGCTCTTCCTGGCGATTTAAGAGATAATGGTTGCTGATAGATGCTTCTGAGGTTGGGTTCACCCATTTGTATTGCATTATTTAGTCACCTGGTCTCCAGAGAACGGTAGACATGTAGGGAAATCTTTCCCTGCATCTGTTTCAATAACAGTTATGGTGATTCAACATGCAGGAATACAACCATGTTTGAATGGCTACAATATATGTACAGTATATGGCCTTCCTTTTTGTATGCCACCGAAAATGGTTTTGTGATTGATTGATTGATGAAGAATAGTAGAAGAAATCATTCTATTTTCTCTCTTTTTTATTCTGAGTGGCTAAGGTTGATGCAAATTTTTATCACGCTGTTCAAAAACATTTACAGAATATAACATCAAAAGGTACACCAAACTGCCTTCATCTGGAAAAAATTCTAACCTTGTGGTAAATTTCTGCCTCTGTCCTTACCAGGAAATAGCATACAGATGATGAATCAAACAACAACAGGTGGTCAAAAGCCAAACAGGCAGCATAGTTACAGGTGTCAGTCAAGCTCTGCAACAGGTTCAGTGTGATTTATACCCGATACCCCCATTATATTCCTGACCACTTGTTGGCTTCAGAATGTAGCACACATCGGGAAAGAAGTCAGATCAGGGCCATTCTAGCCTGGATGCCAGACTGTCTCCTGGGCCTACACAGGCCAGCTCCAGCTTCCAAGAATATTCTGCAACAGGCCCTCCTGAGTTAGACCTCCACAGGATAGATATTCAATATAGAGATTGGGGGTCTGGCATCCAGGCTAGGGCCGTTAACTTTCAATGTACAGTCAAAACTGCCCGAGAAGACCACTTGGGGGATCAACAAAATCTGGTCTACATGTTGACAGGGGGTCACTATGGACAGAACTCTGATTTTTTTGTGAATGGGAAACATTATCCAAGGGACCACCAAAAAGTGGCCACTTTGCCCAGGTGATCCTCATACAGAGGTAGTCACTTGAACAGGTATGACTGTGCTTAATCACTAGGTGTGGGTAAGCTCCAAGCAGATGTTAGGGTGAATGTGAAGTCCCTCACCCTGATCTTTAACCCGACATCTGATTTAGATTAGTAGGGAGGATCAGAAACTTGCAGATAATTACAAAATAATTACAACCACTTGTTGGGAGGGAGGATAAATTCCATTTTGCAACATTAGGCAGCAATTAATATTGGTCCGCCCTACCTTCTCAAGATTTGTATCTCATTCTCTAAGGTTTCCTCCTTGCCCTTCAGGGCTTTCTTGTCGATGCATTTCACCGCGACCATGGCGTGAGTCTCTCGGTCCTCGGCAAGCAGTACCTCCGAGAAGGCTCCCCTGGAGAAGCACGGTAAAATACCACAGGAATGAAAATCACAGGGACTCAAAACAGTGAAAACAGACAGATAGAATTACAAGGAATTTCACCGTGTCCGCTGTATACTTTGGAACACTTTCCTTTCTCTCCGATCCTTGTCTACCTCTACAAACAAGACTTCGGAATTGTCTGGACACGCCACTTTGTTTTTGGATGGCAAATATCTTCTGTTGTTGTAATATACACCCCCCACCCACCCAATCACCAGCCAAAGAAACCCCTTTTCTGCAGATGACCTGTCAATTGTATAGACCCAAACCGGGTTTTTCAACACGAACGGAATACTCAACAGTAGGCAGCTGAAGCATTTTTGATCACGGGTTTATAGTAACAAGAGACCCGGTTTCTTATTGCGAACGCACCGCCAACTTGTGTAGCAGCAACCTTACGTTACTCCTTAGGTATGAAAGTTTATACACCGATACAGGAGTCAGACAGGGCGACAAGAATGTTGTTGAACTCACGTTCCAAGTGTCTCCTTAACCATGAACCTTCTTGTCATCTCACTGGAGCGTTCGTCGAACTTCTTCTTCCCGAAGAGAGGCATGTTTGCTGTTGGGAGGTCTTCGGGTCAAACTGCTCTCTCCACCGAAGGCAACTGCTGCACGGCGCGGTCCCTTCAACGTCGGGGCTTGCTAGGGGCGTAGCTGGATCTCTTACTCAAAAACACCGCGGCGAACGGCTAGCGCATGGAATCAATGATCAACAGATTGTGTGCGACCCTCGCTACCATTTCTCCGCGCCGATTGTAGACTTTCTGAGCGGGTAGAGTAGAGTAGACAACAGGCTCGGCGACACCGACAACATGTACCACCGGTGCACAAGTCAACACTAGAGCGGTCTCCACACTGCCGCGCTGTCACGTGACAACAGACCACGCCCATCTCCTGCCTCTTAAGGCGCGGGAAAGTCAAAATAAGGAACCTCCAAGGACAGACGCTATGTAGACGTAGAGTATAGGTCAGTATACGCAGGGGAACGGACGAGAGAAAGTCAATTTCCCAAACGCTTAAGAGCGAACTACGGATAACGTCGTCTTTATATAAATTTTAGAGACTTGCAGAAGGCGCAAACTTTCGACGGCTGAGAGACAACAACCTGGATTCTATTTAAACTCTCGACCCTCTAGTTTAGAAGCAGCTTTCTAACCACTGGACCACACACACTATACTAGTAATAAGAAAATACGTATGGCGGAGGAGGGGGTAGTCAGACTTTATAAGTTTATTCTCCGCCCAGTTCTACACAGCACCCCTCCATCCCCATGAGTCCGCCTCAGGCCAAAGTACAGCAAAACAGGACGCGTCGCGCCATGTAATCTAACGTAACATTATCATCAATGTGTACTCAGCCCAGTTTTTTTCTACCAAATGACGCAGATCGGATCAAATCAGATTGCAACACGCCCCCTTGCTACCGGCGGAGACGCAGAATAGAACCACATATGCGTTGGCTGTCGGTACATCCGGTAACGTCATATTTAACATGTAATATGTCATATAATATAGTATATTTGTGAATGCCGTAAATGAACTGTTTATATCACATCAACGAATTCCACTTCATATAGATTATGATTATGACCGACAAAAATTGTTACAATCTATTGTATTATGTATAGTCCGATACAATATTACCTCATACCAAGACAGATATATTCAATATGATATTATCATGCCCTGTTCATATATCTACCTATGTGTGCCAATGTATATAAAACTCTGTGCTAAAACGAGACAATATCTGAAGCAGCATACTGTTATCAACATACTGTTCTAGAGCTTTAGCATGTATACTATTAAAAAGATTGTCTCTACTTTTATTCATAATTTGTTAGATATTAGCAATAGTTCAATTGTCATGTATGTAAGTTGTCATGCATTGTACCAGTTATGGTATTGGCCCAATTAAGTTTTTCATCAGCGAATGAATTGGACAATATCGAAGAAATCGTGATCCTGTCTACAATGATTGATTAAGGCACAAGATCATGTCATAATTCGCGGCGTGTGTTCGACGGTAGTTAGATAAACTGTTCCCTTGTGGATCGGCTTATGTCCTAAAACGAAAGAAAAACCATCGTTACTTGATAATAGAACATCTATACGATGAAAGACGTATTTAAAGAAGACATGTACAAATTGAGTCTAAAGAAAGAATGTATGATGCCAAGACGATACAAAACGACGCAACTTTCCGGGCCTTTTCGTATATGTTTTTATCATGTACATTTGTTTTTAAAAGTTAACTTTGGATTTCTTGCTGATGACTTTCATTTTTTTTATATATATGCAAACATAATAAATAATTGGAGGCTCTTGCCAAAACGCTTGAAATGGAGATGAGTTTGGCAGACGCGTGTAAATCTATTTCCCTGATCGGCTAGTTATAATTCCTGTGTCAAAATTGCAATAGTTTCTAGCTGCTATGTACTTGCCGTCATTAAAATCGTCCAGATTGGCTGTGAATGGGCTCAAGGGCATGTCGTGTGGCGCCATGATTTACCTCGAGGTCACACCGAGAGGACATCTATCATCAATTATGGGGGGATCACGCTTCATATTGACTCAACGGGCGACGGAAATTGAGTGCGCGACATTTCTGTATGAAACAGGCGGACCGACGTTGACATGTTATGACGCATACCCACGTTCATTTGGTTACCCTGTGTGTGATAATCATTGGACTTCTATGATCTGGTTTGACGCCGATGCATGAATCTCAGCGGCTTGACACAAAGCGATGCACGCCGACACTACTGAGATCGGACAAATGGACGGGAAATGAATTATTTCTCGCAAATGCCAGATGGTGCCAATAGATGGTACCGACGATTGTAGACTCTTGATACAGCGGGCATGGAATAGCCTGTTTGCGGGGTAGCGACGTTGGGAGCGGACCAAAGCTAACAAGGCTGGACTACAGGCTAGTCATGGAATGGACCTATTGGTAGCTTACATTTTAGATTGCATCTATATTGCATTATTTTTGTATGAAATGTTGTACAGTGTATGTTTTATAGTTGTTTTATTATACAGTTTATAAAACAACGTAAAAACTTAATGTACATTATTTTAGTTTCATTATTATATTATTAGACACAAACAGACATTTGGAGCTTCCTGGATGCAAGATGGTCTCCGACGTGCTATATGCTTCCAGTAAAGAAAATTGACAACTACTCTACTAGCTATAGAAAAAGACCTACGCATGTCATGAATGTATTACACTTGTGATAACTCTGAGCTGAGCATTGATGTATGGGGAGCCGTTTTATATACAGACTTAGCAGCGTAACGAATTGTCGATACCATCGTTAAAAGAAATGATGTTTCTATTGCTGAAAGGCGGCGTCCTTCCGGACCTTCAGGCTTTCAAAAGTCAAGGTTCCTGCACACTAATGGTTCTTTTGAAAGGAGATGAAATCTTACAGAGCTGTCGGTGGCCGCCGGCCAGAATAATTATGGCATCTTTTGAGGCCTCTGTATGATGCCTAGCTATTCATATCGCCTCAACACTTATCTCATTGTAGAGCCATTATATTTGTATTCACACACTGTCCGTTACAATACCGAAAGCTTTTAACGCCTACATTCTTTGACAGACCAATCATTCAGAAAAAAACGGACTTCAATACGCAGCGTTTTGAACAGGCTGAGCCCCATTCACAGTACCAGTACCGATGGGTAGATTGAGATATGGCCGGTGAATTTTATTGAGCTGGGAGTAGTAGAGACAGACATATTTATGATAGAGCGTTAAAGGCATACACGGGCGTTTATTCTGCGGGATTTGCGTTTCACACGACGTGCGCTTGTAAGTGTGTATCCTGAGTTGGCCATCATCGGTTTGTAGTCTTTTATTCATCTTCATGTCCTTTATTTCATCCCTCCTTCTTTTCCTGTTTCTTTATTGACTGATCGCGGTGTTGGATTTTCACAATGTAAAAGTGATATCATTGCGTGTGCTGTGACGCCACCTGACCGTATCCCTGTAAACTGCACCTGAGGAGGTGAGGCCTACTCTCCAAACAGGTTGGGAAAGATTGTGACCTTCTTATCATATGCCCCATTTCCGTCCGCAGGCTCCATCAAACGACGGACGGAAAACGGGGCATGTAATGGGTGGTTAAAAAGGTCATAATCTTCCCCCAACAACCTATGCTTGGTGAGAGCCTTTTCACAGCAAACGTAGCCATCTTGGTCTTTGAAAACCATATGGTAATTCCATCTACTCAACTGGTTTAAGGACCTTCTCCGTTCTGTCAAAAATCGATTCTTCCCCAGAACAACAATAGCCTGGTATCTATCCTTTTCTGGCTCGATCCGGGGGAAGCAACCGCAGTTATTCTAAGAATAGGATCCGGATGGATATCAGGCTATATGCACAGATATTAAAAGTAAGCGAAAATAGCATTGGATGTAGTTGTAGATTGTAGGCAATTTATTGCTGGATAACTGTGTGATCTGCAGCGTGCTTGTACACGACTCTGATGACGTCATCTCCTCAGCATCCTGAGACGGAGGTGGAGTTGGACATCAGGACAGTCGGCTCAGGGAGAGGGTTCCACACCTGTCCAGTGATGCCAGCCTAGTGATACAAACACAGTTTGTTGTTTGTACGTTTGTTTGTTTATCTATTTATTCAACCAAGGGGATACATATCGCCTAAATGGCGTTTTTAATGTGCCCTGGGCTTTATATCAACTCAAAGTTACAACAAAAGTAACTAAAAAGTTACTCAAATTATTAAATGATACAAAAGCAAAATAACATATACTGCACATAAAATCACACTATTTACAAATGTTAACGTTAGAAGTCTTCACCATTATGCCGATGAACATATACAAACTGTTGTTGTATAACCGATGTAAACTACTGACAAACTTCGTTTGGAGACCATCACTGCTGTAGACTGTGTCCTGAATGCTTACCAGGTTGGTGAATCCAGGCCGTCCCTTGCACTTCACGACGACCGGACCACTGCGAATATGCTGGTCAAGCCTCTCCGCTTCCTCCTTAGTCCACGGGTGCTGGTTCAGGACGACACCGATGTTCGTTCCCGCCATGCTGTCTGGTTTGACTACCTGAAGATTATTGCTGTGAATGACAAATTTGATAAGCACCTTTGACATATCAGGAAGTAGCTATATATTATGTAGTCTACACTTACGGCAAATTTCTCAATATTGTGTGTATTGTGAAATGCCTGAGGCTATTGACAGGATGATCCTGTCAACAGTGGAAAAATCTGCACTGTTAACAGGAACATCCTGTCAACAGTAGAATAATTGCACTGTTATATATCATCCTGGCAAATTTTCCACTACTGACAGGATTATCCTGTCAATAGCCACTTCCTTGCGAAATATATACTGTATGTACCCTTTCTTACTTCTGTGCAGCGCTCCAAGAACGTGTGTTTCTGCGCTAGGGAATGATTACTGTGCAGGAATTCATCTTTAAGTTTACTCGTACATAATCATGAACCATCATTAACTTCATCATGAACCCATTATCATGACTAAACTGTTAAAACAGACAAACAAACAGGTGCAGAGGTACTCCATGCACTCACTCGATCTGCGTAATTCCGAAGAAGCTCAGACTGTGCATGATTTCGGGCAGGCTGTCGCAGTGGTCCAGTTTGAACCGCGGGTAGTACTGCAGGTAGTTCTGACACATCTCTTCAGATGAGGCCTCACCACCCTGCGTGATCATGAGGAAAAGTGTCCCTGTTCAGATTTGCATTGTACGATCTTATCGGTGATTTTTCAAACCGCGTGGAAATCCAAAGTGCTGCAAAAGCAAGCATATCAATTAACGGTGATTTCATCTGCGATGGCCCGCGTCGGGGTACGCAGACTGTGCAAGGAAACATGTGGGATGTACAACCTCTTTCGGGATCTTCACATGGACATATGCATCTTGATGTTAGTAATACAAATTACTTACGAAAGTAAACCCGGGCCTGTGTGTTGTACGGTAGCTGCATTCGGTGATGAGTTCGTCTCCCTAAAGTAAATGAGAATCTGGAATGAAGACACAGTTTTGACAGAGAAGAACAAACAGCACTAGACATTATAGTGCTCAGGTGAAAATATATACACCTGGACATGCGCACATGATGAGAACACATTCATCAAGTTTACTATCTAGCAACACATTGCAGGGCTTATATATTCAGTTCATGTACATTTCTAATCCAAGAACATGATGCATGTATGCAAGTTATAAGTTACATAATAAGAATAGTCATTTACATTGAACATAAATATACACGACGGTTAATTTCTTGTTAGGTATTCGGGGAAAACGTTACATGCTACAGAGTGGACAACAACAACAACAACAACAAGACAGAGGTGTGGTCCCAAACCTCCTGCACGGTGATCTCCGGATCCAGGAAGCGGGTCTCCTGCAGGTTGAAGTCGTAGCTCTCGTCCCGGCCGAGGTAAGTCTTCACGACTCCGTTCCTCACCAGCTTGGTCTTGACCCCCACTCCGACCTGATGGGCGTGCAGCATGGAGGCGAACACGTGGATGGGCTCTCCCAGCTCCTGTAGGAACTACGGGGGACAACGTGACGTGCATTGTTAGAACAGCGTGGTCATTACATCGATGGAGGTTAGACATCCAGGTACTATGATAGGATACGCGAGGTAACGTTTACAGTTACTCAAGCAGCTGGATGGATTTAGGAAACGGTCAGACGTTTCAGGTAGCATCCATTCTGTTGCTTGAGTAGCTGTTACCTTGCGTACAGTCAATATTGATTAGAACTTTCTTGTTCAGACCACACACACGTACACACACACACACAAACACACACACACACACACACACACACACACACACACACACACACACACACACACACACACACACGCACACACACACACACTCACAAACATACATACATGCATGCACTAGTACATTATCATAATGATAAGGACAATACAACAAAGAGGGATTTTCTCCCAAATACGATGGCAGAATCCTTTACAAAAGTTTGACATTTGTAAGTACGTACCGGGTCGAGGCACTCCTTGTAACAGAAGGCAGTGCTGTCGAAGGTGTCGGCCTGAGGCGGGATGGCGTGGTTTTGGCTCACCTGTATCCCAACCTCCAAAATCCCAGCGTCGAACTGCCGCACTTCGGGCGTGTAGTAGAACCTTATTCCGGAATTGTCGTAAACATCTGTAGAAGAAATCGCCACATTCTCATACAAGTAGGGCGCATTGAATTCACATTCTCTCTCTCTCTCTCTCTCTCTAAGACCAAGGGAACGAAGTTGCAATAAAGGTATCATTATCATTTGATGGCTGTCAAATGCCATGCGTAACTAACCGCTCAGACGTTGTGGATTGTCGTAATGTGTCTGCATGACGACGTAGCTCGGATCATTGGCCGTTCCCAGGGAGAAGCCGACGTGGTCGGGATAGGTGTAGCCCTGTAGAACAACAACGAGAAAAAGAAACATCCTCAATCGTACAACAGCAATGCTTTCTGTCAGCAAGAGTTTTCAAGGAGTATTGACTGGCACATCCTGTCCACAGCGTTGTGAATGGGTTTATGTATAGAAAACCCTGTGTGGTGCCTGCATTCGAAGAAGAGGAGCATCATATCGACAGCAAAGAAGGTAGGTAAGAGGGCGCATACGTAGGGGCAGTTAAACCACTGTATCGGAAAGCTGAGTGAGGAATGTCGTGTAAAGTACCTTTCCCAAGACGCATCGTGTACAGTGCACTACGTCTAGCTAGGAATATTAGGAATCGATCCTGTGACCTCTTGATCCCGTATCCGCTAACCATATCTTCCTAACTCTACTAAAATATTGGTTTCCGCTGCAAAGGCTATAGTTCTTCGCCCGAACTCAAACAAACCTTGGTCTATGTTTGCTTTTTTTTTTTTTTTTTTCTTAAGATCTCCATTAGTGTTCAATTCTAACAAAATTCACATATTCTACCTGGAGTCCGCTTACACATTGAATATTACTATATACCAATGTAAAAAAAAAAACATTATTCAATCGGTGGGCAGAAAATTTGTGATTCTTACCGATCCCCCTACAGCCCAAGCCGCCATGACGGCCCGACAGTTCCCCCACGGCATGGTATGGCACTCCTGATTGCCGCTGGGCGGGTTGGACCCCGTGGTGCACTGGTGCACCAGTATGTGATGCACCACACCTTCGTTACCAGGCTGGAGGATTGGTTCCACCTGATCACATGCAAGAAAATACAATACTTGAAAAAAATTCAATGAAAAGGAGGGCAAAATAGTAATATGACATGTGGGGCACAGTCGTGACCATTTGTACCGTTATAACCGTAGTACTTTTTAAACTGCAAAAAACACCATGAAACATACGATAAAACCACAATTCAGTCGTTGTCCTGAGTTTTTTTTAAAGATAAATGAACCATTTCCGTCTCTCTCTCTCTCGCTCTCTCTCTCTCTATCAGAAATTTTCATCTAGTGCTTCTACACCAATGATTTTCTGGTCATCTACAGAGCAACCATAAAGGAAATGTAGAATCCAATCAGGATTGTTGTAAGCAGACGGGTGTGCCTAGCCGTACCTTGACCAGATGGTGTTTTTTGTCCAATACCGGCAGCTGGAAGGTTGAACACCAGTACGTTGTCTCCTTGGATGGAACTTTCACCTGAGGAGGAAACAGTCATATTGATATATACGTATACATTTGTAGGTGTGGCAACAACATGATGAGCATGAGGAAACCAGTGGACCAAAAACGTTAACAGTTTATAGCCAGGTCCATCCGGAGACCGTGGATTGATGAGTTTCACGGCCGTGAAGTTCATCACTTTTGCTGATGAAGGAACTTATGAATACAAGTCTAATTCTGAAGGCTGGAAGTTGTGTAAGTGTAAGGTATAGAGGTGCATAGACTAACATTTGGGTTGATCATGTCAAAGGTGATGACATTTCCCTCCTGCAGATCGAGGTCTGGTGGGTTCTTCTGCAGCAGGATGATGCTCTTACTGCCGCGGTTACTGCCGTGGTACTGCGGCCCGTCAGGCCCGTCCAGACCCACCGGGTCGTTGTCGTTGAACGACCAGATGATTCGCTGAGTGTCCTCCTGTCCGGAAAAAAGTGTAAAACATGTGAGGGGAACAGCCATACACAGCAACAAGTATTCAAAATACATTGTGGTAAACCCATCTGCGGTTGTAAAAAAAACGTTCATATCAGATTAAGTCTTGGTTTATGGTTATGAACATACAAAAAAGAACCCCTTTCGGCCTTGACCTTATTCTGTATTATCATGTAAAAGGATTGTTGTTTCTTTCCCTAAGTAAAGCGACTCCTAGTGATCCGTTGGTAAACTGAACACGCCTCATGTTTCCAAATCGTGCCCTACTGAGTTATGTTTGATACCAAAGTTTACCACTTCGATTGTAAAGGTTGGCTGGATTGGACGAAAACATCCCAAGGCCGTCAACGGACTCTGACAAAGATCCTTAAGTTGATCGCTGATTTTGTAAAATCCGTTATTGTACAATTATATATCACTTCGGTTACACAGCTCGTCATATTTGTTTGAAAATGAGAGTCTCTGTAATACTAATAACTAATGTTTAGAAAGGTTGCATACAAATATTACGCACTATACAAAGTGCTTGTGTGTTTTCTGTCAAAGTGCAAAGAAAAAAAACAAAATGGCGTGGTGGCCGGGCTTGGTGTCGCTGTTGCTCTTTCTGGCGGGTTCACACCCGTTGGTATTCGGTGACGACACCGAATTTTCACCCGAAAAAGTCAGATGGGTCAAGTTCATTGTCACCGTGAATGATACATGGGACCCCGACGGGTAAGGAGCTTAGCCTAAGGTTTACAAAAGAGTGGGTGCAAATGGCCCTGGGGGTAAAGGTTGTATGAAGCACCCATGGTTCCCGACAGTATTGTTCCATGGATGTCTGCTATGATGTATAAAACTGGTAAATTTAACATACGATGGTCCCTTCTTAGCACTTAAAACATGCAAGTAGTACCAATTTGCATTTTAACAGAACAGCTGAAATTTATTGTAAGTGTCTTTGCCTACCGTCGTGTTTAGACTTATTACAAGGGAAGCAAACAGATAAAACCATGGTAATTGTGATGTTCTGGGCTGTCTTTTGTTGAACATTTCAAGTGTCCATTAAGACATGTAGTTGTTACAAAATGTTTCGCGATGTGTTTTGAACCACATACATGTACTATCTCAGAATATCCGCTGTATCTATTGTATGTTTTCAATTGCTTGTCAATAACTGTCAATTTCTTGTATTTGCTGCCAGGTGCATTGCTACCATAGCAACGGGCAAATTAATCCCAAACAAGAAGTACAACGAAACGGAGCAGATAACTGTCGGGTCATGTGACCACGGGCCGCTGGTTTACACGGTCGCACCCGGGCAGGCGCCCAATAAGATGGTGAGTGAGTGAGTGAGTGAGTGAGTGAGTGAGTGAGTGAGTGAGTGAGTGAGTGTGTGAGTTAGTGTGTGAGTGTGTGAGTGAGTGAGTGTGAGTGAGTGAGTGAGTGAGTTAGAGAGAGCTAGAGAGAGAGAGAGAGAGAGAGTGAGTGAGTGAGTGAGTGAGTGAGTGGGTGAGTGAGTGGGTGAGTGAGCGTACGCGTTTACCTTGGATGTCAAATGAAATAAGTACAAATTTGTTACCATGAGGAAATACGCAAATGTCCTGATATCAGGGTTTCTGACATAATAAGCATCACGGTTTTTTTTTCTAGTCGGTGGATTTGACGTTCCATTCCTCTGTGGTCCTGGACGCCTCGCCACCGACCTGCCGCATCCCGTGGAACGGGACGTACGTGACCCCCCTCCCCAACACCGACCCCCTGAGGAACTCCCCCCTCCCTGGCTGCTTCACCATGGACTCACGGGAAGGCTATCACATGACTGCGTACTGGTTCTACCTCCTGGACTGGGGTGGGGCCGGAGACGGGCGTTAGGACAGGGTTATTAAGGTTATGGGAAGAGCACGTTTTGTGTAAGCAAAAACTATCAAATATTGTCCCAAATGAGCTGAATGATAAACTGATACCATACGAAGGTCACTGTACTTTCTGTCAAGAAAGCTTCCATCTATTCTTCTTTTTTCCGAAACTGCAAGCCAGCAAGCCTATTGTAAATTCAGAATTCTTATAAATTTGTCTCCCTTTACATGTATTGCATATGACTGAATTTTATTATGCTTAAACACATTTTGATACAAGCAATCTGGTGGGTGAGTATTTCCGTCGAAGACTTCTTGTCGAATTGTGTCTATGGGGTGATGTTTGAATCGGAAGAAAGGAAGGAATGAAACTTACAATTACGTAATCAAGTCAACATGATACGAGCTAGAGCGGAAATACTTGTTTTGGGTGTAAATATTCACGGAATGAATCTGAGGCGATGTTCGAATCGGAAGAAAGGAAGGAATGAAAGTTACAATTACGTAATCAAGTCAATACGATACGAGCTAGCGCGGAAAGACTTGTTTTGGGTGTAAATATTCACGGGATGAACAGAGATAAGTTTTACCGCTATGCCCTTTAACCCAGTTGAAGTCAGACTACTGTTTCAATGCACAAGAGAGCGAAGCACGGGAGAGCAACGGAAGAAAGGAAAGTCATAATCTACCAAGTCAATAGAAATAAGAGTTGGTTAGGAAATAATTGTTTGATACATGTAAATATATGTAACGTTAACAATTGAGTAAAGGAAGATAACATTTGTACAAGAATGATAATCTGTGCACGTGTGTAATGCTGTATGGGCCCAAACATTATACGTTACATTTCTGGTTGAAAACACCCAAAATCCCAGGGCTTTTTAATATGCACTTGAAACGACCTTCCTTCGAAGTTGAGCCACGGGGACATCCCTGCAGTAAAAAAGTGCATAATGATAAAGAGCTTACCGTGATCTCCTTGTCGTCCGCTGTGTCGCACGGTCTGAGCCTCCTGCGGAACCTGAGGACGGTGTGGGTGCCGTTCTCGTACCCGGACAACAGCTCCACGTCCTGGCTGGCGTCCAGGCGGGGCAGGAAGTACCCCTCCGCGTAACGGTCCTGCCACAATATGTCACAAGGTCGCTCAGCTCAATAGCTTCTAGCTCTTTTTGTTTAGATACTCTATTGCATTTTCATAAACAATAGGACAACATGACGTGAGAAATATAAAACATTGCAAAAGAAAAGCATATACCACCGATCTGAATAATACAGAGACATATATGAACGGAAAAGAAACTGAATACGATTTATATGATGGTACATGGATGGCACGTGGATAACCTTTTCATTGACATATTATAAGTAGCCCCACTCCCTGACTGGAACTCAGTCGCAACTGGAAATACTGCTCCGCCTAACGGTACTCGAAAAGATTAGTAATTTTGCTTAAAAGGGCGCTATCAATGGTCTTCTGAACATACTTTGGACCTATGTACCATTGCCCGGCTGTGTCATAGCCCTTTCTTTATATGGTGAGAATGAGTACCTTCCTAGCCTTAGTACTGAAAAGGCTACTTTCCGAGAACCTTCCTCTACCGCTTCTCAAAGGATTGCTTTGGTAGGCTGACTGAACTACTCGTCCATAGATTGTAACATATACTAAGTAAAAGCAAAAATTTAATTTACAACAGAAAAATCTAAATCATTTTGGGAAAATAAGTCTAGTTGGTTTACCGTCAGGTATGCCTGGCCGTCCTTTACCCATCCGATGATGACGTCAGATCCGGTCATCCCGCCATTGGGTGAGAAGCCGAGTCCGATGAACCCCGTGGTCTGCACCTGCGCCTCGAACGTGATTGTGTCGCTGTCGAACTTCCACAGCAGGATGAAGCGTTCGGACTCATCTAGCGCGGCCTGGTGGGTGAAATCTCCGCTGTCTGCGTGATAAAATTATGGAACAGAGTTTTCTTTCACTATCATACAGATCGAATAATGAAGGTCCGACAGTGACCACTTGAGTGATGTGTTCTGTCGCATAAGCAATTGCTGCACAGTGAAAGAATGACAAGAAAAAAACATTCCCGGTAAATTGCACATACGAGGCTTAGAACACAAACATTTTAAGTTGCTATTTTCTTCCACTCTAATCCGTTGGAGACATTTTGAATTCTGTGTTCTTACCAGACGGTACGAGCAATCCTGATGGTGGGACTTCCCCGCCTCCTGACGTTGTGCCGGTGTTACCTCCCGAAGTGGTGGCATCGTTACCTATGGTGCACAACATGGAACAGATAGTTTCACACATTATTGCATCTGATTGCAAAAAAGAATAAATACGAATTAAAATAGACACTTCAATTGGAAGTTCCCAGCTGAGCTGACTTGTCGAAAAGCACAAACGTAACGCTGCACTGAACTTAACCAATACGCGTATAACGAGATAACAATATTATCAGAAAATTTGCAAATTGTTGTCAAAGGACACTGACTCAAACATTCTCCTTATTGAATTATCATTCCTGAATTATGAAATGTTTGAAAATGTTTCCTCACTCACCCACTGTACAGCCGCCCTGTAGAGCGGCTTTGATGTCCTGAACGTCCGCCTTCAGATCTTGAAGAGTAGCGTCCATGGAAGTCACGAGCTGCTGAAGGTCACTCAATGCAGTCAGGTACTGTAAGAGAACATACATGATCATTATCAAGATGTACGGGCCGATCGCCAGAACTAAACCTACTCTAGTTCTCCAAGAGCATCTTGCATAGTGTTCTATAAGTCTTGGACCTGAACCCTGACAAGTTGATCCACATATGTTTGTCGATGTACAGTACCATACAGCCTTGATCAATGGTGGTACAGTCCCTGGTTACCTGCACTACTTCTAAACACAAAAACATACACAGGCCTCATTGTAATCCGTAGCCATTGCTTTTACAAGTCGACAGTGTTTCCTGTGTTAGGCAAAAACCTACCTGGTCTTGGGCCCCCACATTAGCGAAGAGGAACCCGATACTAGCAGATGCCAGCAGGAAGGCAGCGAAGGTTGTCATCTTGACGATTATCCTGATACGAGGCACTCGCGACTAACGAGTGTTCTGAAGTCGGGTAAGCTATTTGAATATATATAGCACCAGCTTCCTGTCACGCGGGTTTACAAATATCAAATATACTACTAGTAGCTGGATGAGAATACAGCAGGTGGATAGTTTACACATGCAAGGTCATTCACGTGTATTTACTCTGGATGTCGCTTGCATATGGCAAATGACAAAAACAAACAAACTGGTATTGTCCCCAGACCGTGAGACGTCTGTAATATCTCCATTTCCCCTGTATATGTACAACTATTTGGTCTGTTATATTGACAAGACAGGATGCCCATCTTAAGGACCGGATGAAGCTTCCGTAGAGTATAACAGACCATATAGGTCCAGGTGACGTCATTTACTCGTACGGTCACCGAACCATTAGGATATGTCTAAGTGCCTTGATCTGTTTGATTTTTTATGTGTAAAGGCAAACAAAAATGGTACCACCGGCAACTCTTGATAATATCTGATCCGGGCCCTTGAAGTCAGACTAAAAATGTACCAAGGCTAATTGAAAATAAAGGCAAACTACTTTTAAAGACTAATGCTATTAGACTTGCCATTTCCCGAAAATGGCGCTTTTGAACGTTACTGGGTTGCAGCCGTTCTGAGCAGGCGTAAGGGCCCTGTCACACTTGTGCGTATAAAGTCCGCATGAGTTGCGTATCAACATGTTTTTGGTTTAGGTTAAGTTTGCAGCCGAATAAGTGATTTCTTAGGTTCGATCACTAGGCTGCACAACGGTGGGTCACAAAGTAGAAAACAACTTTTTCCCCACAAACCTTCCTAACCAAAAAAATGTTAAAGCGCAACTCACGCGCACTTGAATATACGCACAAGTGTGACAGGGCCCTTAAGCCGGAGGTCCCGTGTTTGAGAAGCTTAAGAGCAACTCCGAGAGCAAGTTTAAGAACACATCAAACCAATCAGCCCCTACCCGTGGCATGTACGTATAGTAAGTACAGACGGATGGGTGTTCCCCATTTACACGCGGTTTGTGGCTTATGCGATGTAAACAAACTAAACAAACAAACAAACGGAAGTGTGCATTGGCGGATGGTGAACTTTGTGCTAGTTGAAAGTTATTCCTGCACCTGGAGGATTTCTCATCGGCGTCATTTTGGTGCTAACCGGTGATAGTCTCCCTAAGACCTGACCGGAAGCCTGTGTTGAGCAATTGGGCATGGGCGTGGTGTAGATTGTTGTAACATATTACATAAGCAAAGAGTAGTTTTCACCTGAAAACTTAATTCTAATCAATTATTTTATCCGTAACCTTGGATATCCGTGTAAGCAAAATATAATGAATACCAGTAATTTACCGTACGCAAGACGTGCCCTGTCAATTTTAATTATCATAACAGTGCATTTTTTATATATTTGAAGACTTTTATCGCTATAACACTTACATAATGCTAATTGGGGAAGTATGGTTGTTAACGTTGGGTTTTATTTTCTATCTGGCGCGTGCACATTACTCACCTCTTAGAAGATCACAACTTTTTGCCCGTGAGAGAAAATCAGGACAGTCAGTATTTAAAAAACGTAACGACATTCCTTTCCAACATCTACTTGGAGATCAGGGGGGCCTTCTGGTGATCATAACAGCGCCATTTGTGGTCGGGATGTAACAGCCATGTGTGTGTTCTTCATCACTGGGCATGCGTCGCCGGTTTTTTTGAACATCCAGTTAAGTAATATGGACACCTAAACCTCCTCTCCGTTTCTACGGTGAGGGAAGGTCCACGTACCGTGTACGTTGGAGTTTTCCAGCTACAGAAAACTGGAAAACAGACCAAGTCGCCATGCCAGAGGGCCCGACCGTGAAGAAATGGGGGACCATGGCGGGGCAGTTCTTGGGAAGGTCGGTAGTGACGACAGGAGGAAACACCAAGAAAGTTGACCTACAGGTTTGTCTCCGTGTGGCTTTGAAATAAAAGATGAGGAATTTGTACTTCGAGAGCAGTGTGATAGACAGGGAAGGACTTGACAGCTAGATAAAACACTATCAGACCCTTTGATACCCCACGATGATTAACGATTACCAAGCAGCAATGTTTCTTTATTTATAACTGTTTAGATTCTGTACTTTAAACACTTCAACAGCTCAAAGTTACATCACTTACTCTGAAATCTATAACATTAATGTATGCATGCATGACTCTAATAACTGAATGAGCAGCTGCTACATGATGCACACATTTGGTCAATCTTCAACAAATACAATTATGATGTCCACATGACTTACTTGACTTATGTCAGGTGCCAGTCCTATCTGCCAGCCCAGAAGCTTAGTCCTGCATAGCCTTCCCTATGCTGTCAGCTTGTAGACCAGTGTCTCTTTTCCACAAAGGTGGTCTCCCAAGCCACCTTCGCCCATGTGCTGGAGTCCACAGCTCCAAGTTGGTCACTACTTCCTTCTAACTAGTATATAACATACTATATAACATCTGCTAACATAATTCCACCAGGGTACATGATTCCGCCACCCTAAAAGATATGTCCAAACAGATCTCCAACTCAACATCCCCAAGTTTCATGCTCTCCTGTATATCTGCATACCTGGGGGATGCTGCACTAGAGATCTCTCAAACCCACTGTTTTTCAAAGTGATGGATTTATGTAACCCGGTGGATTAATGTTAATAGAGTATACACTGCACACAACAGACAACATGTATCCCATCTCACCAATACTAACAATGTTCTAATTGTATTCCTCCACAGATGCTACAGGGTTTGTGTTTCACTGACATCCAGGTTCATGGCAAGCAGATGTTCATGAAGTTTACAACAGATCCATCTTCACAGTCATCTATCCAAGTCTGGCTGAGGTATCACTTCGGGATGTGGGGAACGCTACGAGTCAATGAGCTGAAGTCTCTGTCTAACTCTGCTCTGTACAGGGCCAGGTTTATCCAGGACCCCAAACCTCGCGTGGTGCTGTATTTTGGTGACGAAGAATTTCTGGCTTTCTATGGGTGCAGCGTCCAGCAGATAGAGGCACCACTGATAGATGAAGAGACTGACGTCCTGCTAGACTCCTTCAACGTTGAGAAATCCACCATTTTTCTGAGACAGGAGAAACCAGTGTGCCACCTGCTGCTGGACCAGAGACAGTTTGCAGGTGTGGGAAACATTGTGAAGAATGAGGCCCTGTATTCCGCTCGGATCCACCCCATGCAGCTGGGAAGCACATTGTCATCTGAAAAGACACTCGAGCTCGTGGAGGCTGTGGGTGACTTTGCAAAGAAGTGGGTCAATGATGGCACCCCCTACTCACCAATGAGAGATCTGAGCATCTACTGTAAGAAGGCATGTCCTCTTGGGCACAAGGTGGAAAGGGATATGCTTGGCCAAGGAGAGTTTGCAAGGATCACTTATTGGTGTGCATGGTGTCAGCCTATGCAGCCAACAGCTCCCTCTACTGAGTTTGCAGAGGAAGTGCAGGCAGAGACATCTGGAGAGAAGAGTCCTGATACATTGCTTGCAGAAGGCTCACCAAAACGGCCCATTGTCATGCTGAGGGAAACAAGCCCTGGGTCTCATTTATATGCATAGATAATAACCGTATACGTGTCATACTGTTGCACTTTATTCGCCAAGCAGAGGTTTTGGGTGGTGTGGTGTGTATGAGTGGCCGCGATTTCTAACGAGGGAAACGTTGCAAATTGCGGCCTCTCCTAGCCCCCAGACCGAAACTTCTCATTGGACATATAGTTGCACCTCACTTTATGGACAGATACAACAATGGGTGCCACCTGTTAACATGGCCTGGCTGAATGTATATTGTATTACTATACAGCTGTGTTCTGCTAGGCTCTATCACATGCAGCTGGAAACCACATTGTCATCCAAAATGTGACACAGTGAGAGAACTGAACATCAACTGTAAGAAGAGTCCACTAGGACACAATACAATGTGCAAAGAGATATGCTTAGCTATAGAGAGTTCACAAGGATCATTCATGGTTTGATTCCTAGTACTTTCATTATGTTACTGTTGTAAGTTAACAAATGAAAGCAAGCAAATCAGACTAGTTGGAAAATTCATTAAAAAACTTTATTTCTTCAATTCTACCCCCACTCTTCTTTCATGGCCTATGGATATCTTAAAAGCTTACACAATGTACTACTACTTATACAATGTAAACTACCCTTCTAATCTAATCTAGAACTAATAGAATGTACATGAAAGTAGAAACCTCATCAACAAGAACATGAGATGTATTTGCTTTAGTAAACTTTCTGTAACTGCCTGTATAAGATAAGCCACTGGAGGTATTTCAATAAGATAAACATAATTCTTAGTATGAGTTCATAATAATAAAGCAATGATCAATTTCAGAACAATCCAAAGGGACAAGGGAACAAACTTGTAATAAACTGACTAGTTTTGCACTTTCTATTTTGGAATGTGAGATATAGGACAGAGAGTTTCTGACAAGCCTGGTTCCAGACACTGATTTGGATGTACCGCCTATTGCTTTAGTTTAATTCACACAGGACAGCATGAAAGGACATCTTCAACACAGCTATTCTACGTATTTTAGGCCAAATATCTTTTGCCCTTTCGTTTCCTTCTTGTCAACAGTGGTGAGACTACCATGGTATGCCTGCTGTCACTGGAAGGGATTTCATTAAGCGCTAAACCAATAGAAAAACATAAGTTTTTATGTCAGTGTTAGTTGTAAAGATCAGGAGGGTACAAAGTCTCCATCAGATATACACTCAGAAACATCCTATGATGGGCACTGCAATAGTACCATATCACACCTTGTAATACTAGCTGACATCTAAATCATATAAAAGATGTGGTAAGTACTCTATAGTATGAGGATACCATTATCAAAGTTATAGTTCAAAAGTCAGTATATGTGTGGACTAGTAGCTGCTGACATTCTCTTAACAAGAAGTCCTTGACACAAAACAGTATAAAGAGTGCATGTACCGTTCAGTTAACATCCACACAGAAGTTGGGATGGGTGGTTGTAGCATTTTCTGACTGCCCAGTTTTATAACAGAATCATCTCAACAAATATGGGGCAGTGGGAAAATGTTAATATCTTCCCTTCCAACATCTGCTTGAAGATAATAGTGCAGGCTCCTGGATGTCAGTGTACTACTGGGTTGAGCGGTTCTGCCTTGATGTTGATCATGTCTAATCTGGTGTCAATGTCGTCGTCTATTTCTCCTACAACAGCTCTGTGGAAACAAACAGAATTTAGTAACTACATTACAATATATTTCTACCCTTTTTTTAAACTTCCAGTCTTCCAAAGGAAGCTCACCCTCCTTAGGTTAACTAGACTTTTCTTGAATCAATGAGTTTACAGATATTGCTTGCCCACAAGCAAGCAAATATTGTCTCCAGTTTCAGAATACAATCAGGACTGTTAGAAATGTTTTGGATGCACATTTCAAAATCTATCGCACAACAAAAATGTAAAATAATGATACACATAGTACACTACACATCACTGTTATAAATATAATGTAGACATGATCACACATGTAAGGTGAAATGATATGAAACATTTTGTGTGTTGAATCTTCAATGACTGCAAGTGGGAGACTACTTTCACTGAACAATCTAATTTTCCCCACAAAAACAGAACATAGGCCAATGTCAGGTAAAACTCCATGTACTTACATGTTGTCCCCCCTGATAATGTACAGTCCCAGCACCACCTGCTCCACACCCTGTCCTGAGCTGAAGACTCGTTCATGGCTCTCATCCAAGATGAGGTTTGTTGTCTGGTCAAACCCTTTCAGTGTCCCCTGTATGGACCAAAGTCAAATACATAAACACATGTACATTTATACCATGATATCAAAGGGAGATAAAGGTCGATGTTTTGTTCTTGTTATAATATATGTATGCTGTGATATTAGCGTGGTACTTACCACTATCATCCGACCATCTGAAGTGATGACTGAAACGGTTTCTACAACAAAAGGTCAAGGAAGATATACAGTCTTGTAAACAATGCAAATCAATGGCAGTGATGCCAAATATGACTGATATGAACTGCAAGGGAAAATTATACTTGTGTAGATAATTCAACGTTATAATAGTGTCAAAGCTACTTCTAGTACATCATGCACATTATGATGAGATGTCCCAGGGCTCCTCAAAACATGCATCTTCTAAAATAATATCTTCAGACATAGATATGCGACCTTCATGAAACGTCATCAAAAATCATATACAATAATTTGTGTATGCTGATGACAACATGGGCCCCATGAGAAATTTGCCCCCTCCTAGCCGCGGCGACTGTTGTAGGGCTTCTTTTACTTGCAGTCTTATGGTGGTCCTGTGTTCGAGGAGGTGCCTCGAGCGCGTTACAACAGCCTCATTACTCATATGGGTACCTACTGGCTGTAATATAATACAACCTGGAGAATAAGACTGGCTACCCCCCTCCCACCTTCGGAACAAATACATGCAATTGCATCGAATAAACAAGGATACTGTTGACGTAGTCCTCAAGAGCATTCGCCATCTGGAGTCTTCAATCCCTCTATCGTCTCGTTGAAACAAAGAACGGCTCTGTTGGAGTACAATTTGTCCCAGAAATGTTGTAAAAGTGTGGAAGGTTTTTCGTTCCAGTAGGCAGCAGCGTCGCTATCCCACCATGCTTCGTGAGGGGAAAGGTCAAAGTAAGATGGACTGTCTCACGATTTAGTAGGTATGATGTCAATTAAACTGATAAAATCTAACGCACCTTCAGTAAAAGGGTGCGGTTTTAGTTTCGTTTTATTGTACAATACTGACATATGTATCATGAATATCTTACGTCATGTCGAAGAAATTAAATGTTAGTAGACAAAATAAGTTGGCACCTAAGACTAAATGAAATCGTCCAAAATGGTTGCCCCCGAGAAGAAAAGGTCACGCTCATGAGAGGTAACGTATTATTTTGTAAAACGTGGCTCAAAATCATTAAAAACAGTCGTTAAACGTAATTTTTTGGGTCTCAAAAGATACTTTTTAATCTATAGAATCATTTAAACTCTGATAACGTAATGAATTGGTTCTGTAACGTTGATATAGCTGTTTCAAACGCATGTTAGTACAGTAGCACTAGTACTAGTAGTAGACCACCTTCAACTTACTCAGCTGTTTTTGTCTTCTCTTAATTGCTTGTCCATCAAGTGTAGATAAAAGATAACTACACGTTTAAAGACAGCGAGAACGATGTTTTTTGCCGTGTTTTTTTTAGTAAACAAGACTGTTTAGAATTTTGAAAATTTCCTAATTTGAGTCTTTTGTGAATTGTGAATGAATATTGATTGATTGATTGATTAGTCACTGGTAGTAACAAACTTGCAATGTTTATTACTTTAACAGGTTTCCTCCACCACCACTGGGTCATACCTGCGAAAGTAATATGTCACAATAGTCCCTGACATAGAGAACAACAACATGTCACAGAGCATTGTCAACTTGTCACGGTCCTTGGCCAGATTGAGCCTCAAATGTTCTTCCTACACATCAGTACAATGTACCAGAGCTTTGAACTGTAGCAATCTTCAACACTTACTTGAACCCCAATGCAGTGAGAGGGCAAGATCAAGAAAATATCCTACTAGCTTTACTGTGGACATTTCACAGCATATGATATGCACCCCTCCTGGAGCAGGACTAGTGGTACAGAAATCAGGACTGCACACAACTGGCACAGCACTTCATGACAACAGGTTTAAGGATGGGTTCACCAAGTTTAAGGACCATCCCATCTACAAGAAGGGCACCTACACACTTAAGCCTATCCCATTCCCAAAGAGTGGCGGAAGGGACCCCAAGACAGGTCTGTCAAATTTCAGTATACCGTATTTTTCATATACTAAAGCTTGAAAAGTTCAAGAAGAGTTCATAATCAGACACTAGATTGATGTGCAGTGCAGAAGAAAAGTGGATCCAGAGAAACAGACTTACAGAGTCAGCTTACAGAGTCAGCTTACAGATGTAACTTATGAGTTATGTGACAGAGACTGTCATTCTCAGATAGGACTGTTTAGCCATAGCCTATGCTGTAGGTCTGATTTGAATTAGGATTTTACCATGGTGAATTTTGACTGATGGAGGCCACGTATATAGATTCATATTCAGAACAAACGAACACACTGATGATATAATGTTGAGCATTATAAATATTGAATCTGTTTTTTCAGGAAGAATTGCCATCCACGGCATCGGAGGCGGACACAAGCGCCGCTACAGGATGGTGGATTTCAAGCGTATTGGTCCAGAGAAAGGCCCTCCTAAAACTGAAAAGGTAATTCTTACAAGTTTCCTTGAATTACACTATAGTCCCACGTAGAAGACCGTCCAGCTAGCTGCAACCAAAGATTAAGGTTATGGTACTAGTAGTAAGTTTATCTTTGGTTTGATAAGCTTCTACTATCTTTTTAGCTTCTAGTCTATGTGCACTGAGAAAAAGTTAGTCCGTTGAAGGTCAAGCATGGAAGCTGCATATCTTGTCCATGGAATCATCCTTTTTTCTTTTTACAGCACAGTAATACTAATAGTAACAGTTTTAGATAAATCATGCTGTTAATTACCGGCCTACTTTTCATTGAAAACTCCCAACATTCACAGGATGCAGTGTCATTTCCAAGATGGTAGCTTTACACAGCATTAGTGACATTTGTTTCTTGTGTCTTGGACCAACTCCATCCACATTCCCACAGGTGGTGTCTATTAAGTACGATCCCAACCGTTCGGCCAGACTCGCGATCTTGGCAGGAGGGACTCACAAGCGCTACATCCTGGCTACCAGGAACATGCAGACTGGCAACCTTGTCAGGACGTACGGAGAGATTCCCAGAATGCCTGGTGAGTTTGTATGTTTGTTGGTTTTATTAGATTCTCCACTGCTGGCTTTACAAAGAATCTTCTTGTAGTCAATTGCACCATCAAATGACAAACTAGAGGAAGATTATGTAGACTAGATTGGTCTCTGTCTTACCCCCATCACAGTCCATCTACATTTCCTGAAATTGTACATTGTGATTTTATCTTGTGTGAAATAGAAATACTAAAAAAAATATCAATAAAATAGATCTAAATTTACCTATTTGTTTTCAAGGAAAATCAACAAATTGCTCTGGTGGAAAATAGATTATATATGCTTTCATGCAGGAAAAAGTGTTTCAGACATTCTAATAGTTTGTATGACACAGTGCCCCCATGTTTCTATTTCTGCAGTATTGGCAGAAGAGGGAGATGCCCACCCTGTAGGTGCCCTTCCCACAGGAACCCTGGTACATAACGTGGAGCTGCAGCCCCACCTGGGAGGTACACTCGTACGTGCAGCTGGTACAACAGCTCAGGTGCTCAGGAAGGCTGCAGGACAGGTCAGCTGATATAACTTTACACCTTCTTCACAGTATCCTAAAATAGTCTATATATAGATGGAAAAGTGAGAGGATTGTTGAGCCAGGCTTACTTGGCTTTGTCATTAGATGCATATTCTGGATACATATTTTGGACACATATTTTTGTTGTGAAGGGGACATGAAAAAGAAATATGATTTTCCAACAAAAATGCATTGTATGTGTTCTGAGACAAGGAATCTTTTTCTTACATATGACTTACTATAGATTTGCCTTCAGACTTAAACAAATAGACTTCAATTTTTGATATAATCTGTGCAGTCCAAGTTTTCTTTACAACATACACTCTTTCAACTTGATAAGCAGAGTTAGGTAAAATTCTTTGGTACCAGACCAGGTACCAACATCAGCACAACAGTAGACATGTTGTATAGTTAGGCAAAAATGTCCTGTAAGGTTAAGTGAAAGATGGCTCCAGAAACATGAAATTCGACATAGTGCATATGTTGGAATGTTGAAAAGCAAACACCAAGAAAGCGTACTTGAAGGGAAAACCATCCAAGTATTGTTAATATTTGTATAGAATACTGTGAATGTTGACATTTTTGCGATGGGGTTTGATGTTAACGGTATTCATGGTAGCCACTTCACCTCAAACTTAAGTACTGCGAAAATGTTTGTTCTATCTAAAAATAACCAGGAACACTCCATTTTCTCCCAACCATGTAAGTAAATAGCGGTGAACTTTAAGTCATTTACACTATATGTAACTTTGATTTTCTTTCTCTCATTATTACAGGTAATTCTGCAGCTGCCGTCTAAGCATCAGATCTCCATTGATGAGCGCTGTATGGTGACAGTTGGTCAGGTGTCGAACCACGAACACAACCAGCGCATCATCGGTAAAGCCGGGCGCAACCGCTGGCTCGGCAAACGTCCCAGCAGCGGTCTGTGGAAGAGGAAGGGAGGCTGGGCGGGACGCAAGATCAGGCCCTTACCTCCCATCAAAGTGTACCTGGCTTCTGACAAGGTCGAGGAAAAGGAAAGCTAGCTTGACAAGATAAATGAAACTGAACAAAAGTAGTATTGCAAATGAGTCAACCAAAATGTCATTATTATTAATCAGTCATTGTTCTGTGGGAAAATCTGATTTTTATACATACACACAGTTACAAGATGTATACTAGATATACTATTTAGTGTCTTGATCCTGTAAAATTCCTTGTCGTTTTAACTACTTGCTGCACACCCTTAGGGAAACATTTTTGCATTGAGCCCAGTAATAAAAACAGATACTGAAAAAAAGTGCTTTTTCAATTCTTTTCTTCATTTGTGTCAGCAGTTTATAATGATGTGCCCTGCCGCATGTCAAACAACACTCTTTATCACAGCCTTACTGTGGTGTGTTTGTCTTTACCCCGGTTGTATCTATGTCTGCTGGCCTTGTGGTCATCTGGCAAGGCAAACATGTTTTCTGTAGATAAGACATGTAGTTGGCAGTAATCACTTCAGCTTACATGTAGGTTACAGCAAGGAGGTTTGTTACAGTATTTTGGCACCCCATAGCGATAGGATTTGATACAAAGAATTTGTCAGTGGCTGGATCTATATATTGTAGACAACAATTATAGAGATTTAAACTGTACTAATTCATATAGAACATTTTATTAGTTTTACATAATTTTGAAGGATAGTACCATATGCCTTGATATACAACAAGGGAACTGACAAGATTAAATGAAGACTTTTGATGGCACATAAAATTGTGTTAGGTCATGTTGAATAACCTTAGTAGCTGTTTGGGGGCCCAAAGTGTGTTGCTGGTAAGTAGGTACAGCGTGGAGTATAAGATGGACAAGGCATTAAGTTGCACATTGATGTTACATTCAATCTTTATACACGACAGTGCAACTAGTTTTATCTACATTTCATGTACATGTAATAGAATGACGTATAACATAGACTGTTAAAGCATCGGGTATCCAACATGGGAGGGGGGAGGCAAACTTAGTATGGCACGGGTATGTAAAGGACTTATGTATGTAACTGTCTGGTATGCAGAAAATCTGGAATCTTGACAACTCGGTAGAATAGTACTAGTAGAGCAGAAGGCCATCGTGCTTGTGGAGGGGAAGTGGTTTCCACTCAACGTATTCCCTCTGTATGCTACTGCCCCCTCACAGTGGAAAAGCTTTGTCTCCAGTCTGCAATTTGAAAGGTCGTCGATTGCTCAAGGACACTGAATTATTCAATACGACAATATTAGGTTTTAACTCATATATTCAATGAAAACTGATGATCTATTCTTTGGAAACAGTATGAAAAACGATCTTAACAACTGGGATGAATAAGTACGTATACTGTATAAAGTTGTTTAGTCAAAATCTTTTGTTTTGTCCGTCTCAAAGGACGGAATATTGATAATCAGCTGCTTTTGAAAGCCGGAGCATGTCTTGTTAGCCAGCTGAGACCGGATCTGGAAAGTCTGTCCCCGAACAAAAACATCTTTCTTATCCCCCGAACAGCAGCGATTTCGTTCTCCCTTTCATCGGGAAGTTTTAAAGGAAAGTTGGAAGTGGTGAGGTGGACAGGGGTCACGGGCAGTCCCCTCTGTGCACCCAACGAACCATGCCGTCTACCTAAGCGTTCCTTCCGGTCCTTCTACCACAAGGAACTTCCCGCCACGGGAAATCAGCAACTGTGAAATTTAGAAGACGGATCATGTCGACCGTTTCCCTCAAAATCGTCTGATAGACAGAATACATATTGTACCCTTCTTCAACATGTTCCACCAAAATGCCTTTTTGGACGGAAATGTATATACGCCAACGGCATCACATGGTGATCACTAGATAAACATTGGGGCCTTTTAAATTTGAGTTTAGCAGCGACCAAGACGTCACTGCATTCCTATAAAAAGCCATATTGTGCTGATGTCAATCTTAATCTAATACAACGAAATCCTTGTTACTCCAGGCTATTGGAAGGTTGAAAGGAGCTTCAATTTTCCATCCAGCCAGCCAGTACAAAAAAGCTTATGGCACCCGTCGAGTGTTAAGGGTTAAACCGCGACTTTTGAGTTAGACATTACCTCATATTTGATGATGAAACTCAGGAAACGGGCCCTACTTTCTCCATGAGAAGGCATGAGATAACCTTCTATTCCCATAGATGTTTGTTTGAACTTTTCTCTAAACGGGTGCTTGGCAGTACAAGATACGTGCTATCATCATCAACATACATATTAGAGCCAAATGGTCACCGGGGTCGGAAATTCCAACCAATTGTCTTATCTAGCTCTTCTACGTTTGTCTAGAGTCCAAACCGCATATACAAACTGCACACATTTCAGTCGGTATGCTTTGATTAGGAAATTATTCCATAGCCCGAAGCGTGTTGCTGGTTGCTACTCTAGCCTCCTCCCACCACGATATTACCACCACCCATGATCACACATCTGCAGACACACTTCAATTCCCGTGCTCCAGGTGGTGCGTTAGGAGAAAGCCCTCTCTGTTCTTCCCCATGTAGCACATATTGAACTCAGATGGCTACAGCCAACCCAGCACTTTGCCAAAGGGCCACAACAGAGTGACGGGCCGGGCTTTCCTCAAACACACGACCACATCTCTAGGGTTGGGTTTCCTCTTCCAACTTGGCGGATGATAATGCTTTAACTAGGTTATAGGTTCGGTAGCGTCACAGATGGACAAATGAAAGCCAGACTTCCAAAACTAAAAACGACAAGAAAATATGGGTGCACTTTATGGGTACATTTTTTCTTTGCCTTTCTGTTTCTTATTTTTCACATTTCTTGCCTTTCCCTTCTTCTCTCTGTCTGTACCTTTCTTCGTCCTTTCATTTCGAATTCTCTTTTGTTTCTTCCCTATAAAACAGCTGATTTAACATTTGTGGAATTCAACATGCCCTGAAGCACACGGGGAAAGTTCATTACGTTAAATTCCATAAACAATGAAATAAAGAGCCGACGCAGTGCATTGAGAATGAGATATAATAGAATATCTTACAGCTCTTCACTTAAAAGCATATCATACAACTTTTGCTGTTAGTGTAATATAATACTTTATATGATGGGCCTAGTATGGCAATCTCTGTCAAAATATAGACTTGCGATACATCTGACGAAATCCAATCTGTTAGGAGGAATATCCTCATTTACAAATCAACAAACACAATTTTGAACAGCGACATTTTATGAAGCTAGCGTGCTTTTTCAGCAGGACTCTGTCATTCTAAACATGATGATCTTTAAATAAGCCAGAAATATCCCTCAGCATGTGTTGTACATCATGTTGTCACACCTGCCAAAATAAATACATACATTCGGTACCTCTCCAGCTCCACTTGTGGAGCACACTACTTCGAATTCCGAGGACGAATGACTTGAACCCATCCTTATTCAAACAACACATGTGTTATACAAAAATAATTCATATAAACAGCATGGCTCTATGGTGATCTATGGTGCTGTGTGTAAACTACGGTTCCTGTCCGAATTTACGTTTGTAGGGTATGAAGCGGTAGTTGTATCTTGAGTTACAGTCGAACAGACACATCTCGACCCCCGGGCACGGGTCGTTTATACAGATCCCCTCCCTCAGCAGAGCGGGGCACGGCTCGCCGCCGTTCTCCGGAGCCTGGAAACGACATATCACGGTTAAATCATCACGGTGAAAACGTTCATCGGGAGATGACTTGGGTGAACACCATATCACATTTCAGGGAGAATTCTTTCTGCAAACTTTGTAAGTGCAGACAATGGTAGTACTAGTGGTTTACTGAAGTTTGATGATCTGACATTGATATTACTCGCGTATCCGGTAAAACGGCCAAATGATTAAATCTTCTAGCTCAATACTTAGCTATAGGTTTGAAAAAGTTTTCTCCAAGGCACACCATGGTGCACACCATGGCGTACCCTAGCCTAGGGACTAGCAGTGTATTCAAGATGTCACTTGCTTGAACATGGAATTGAATGTGTGCACACCCTACCAGAAATACTTTAAAACTTAGGATAGCTTGTGACCTAGAAGCGGGGACATGTACATCCTTTTCATTGTATGGTGAATGAAGTCACAAGAATTGCAGCTACTAGACACACGACTTTTTCTTCCATGCGTGTTCCTGTGGCACCTGCGTGTGGTACATGTCGTGCAGGACGTGTGGTACTGACCTGTGTGACCCAGCGTGTCGCCCGTTTGATGCCCAGCCCGCAGGTGGTGGAACACTGGCCCCACGGAGACCAGGTAGACACCGCGCAGTTCACAGGCACTACGGCGGGACAACAGAAGAAGGGTTCAAGTTTAATCAAAAACAGCCTGAAAATCTTGACCAGTACCAATCTTCAAGAAAAAAGAAAATCTGTATCTCATTAATCTTTGTCTTAATTACTTCTAACAACAAAATCTATACGATGGATCATTCGTAGTGGAATTTAATCAAGTTTTATCCTTCATTTCTCTAAGGTGTAACGTTATCATATATACAGAGATACTATGCAAATGTTTCCCTGCGAACTTTCAACACCTACAAATCATGTACGGTCCTTATGGGGCAAAAATATGCCTGTCACGTATAAGGTACGAATTTTGCGATAGACATACATCGTAGTATCCAACAGAATATTCTTTCAGTGCAGTCCACTTCAATCTGGACGATTCGAACTTGACCTTGAATCATAGGCTATAGCTAGACTTCCCTTCAGTAAGTAGCCTACTAAAGTATCGTTCTTTTCAGCGTCCTTGGAGTTTCTGACATTTTCCGTTTCCCGCTGACTGAGCATTGGAATGGCGGCCCGGAGTTTGACATGGCCTCCATTGATCCCCATGGGTAACAGCACGTAAAGGCGAACCACGCACCTCTCTCTGCGTGTTAACGTTAACCCTGAGCCTTTCCGCGCAGATTCTTGTGTTTCACTTATTTTTTTGGGCCCTGTTGCTTTCACGGTGTTCGTCGTCGTGGTTGTGGAGAAACGGCTGAAGATGAAGGGCCATGACGACGGACAACAATTCGGAATTCTTGGGATAACCCAGAATTTAGGTGCGAGGTGAATAACCTTGACGTCATTTCTACTCTATGCCAAACATGAGTCAAAGTTGGAGTTTGATCACAACAACAGTTGAAGTTCGATTATCACAACGGACGAAAACTTCTTGGCTCGAGATTAACAGAAACCATTCCATTCAAAGGCTCGCAACATATTCAATCAAAATAGACCTAAATCAAGTTCAGATGTTCGTGCATCATGGATATTAACACATCAAATATAGGCTGCTGCTAACTAGCAGAAAAGGCCTTTTCAAAGATTTTCGTTGGCAATGACAATAACTGTCGACAGGGAATTGTTTCAACAGGGAACAGTGAAAGTGTCATCTACGATGTATGGTTCATTTCCGAACTTAGTGTGACGCACTGTTTTGGCCTTGAACATGTTTCCTACGGGGTCTACTTGGGCCCGAGATTGGCACTTTGCGTGGGTGTTTTCTATTCATTATAAGATGCAATGAAAGCAAGCAAAAAAACCTGATAGTCACGCCTGTGGGGTCGTTATTGTTTCGGAGGTCGGAGGGTGCTGGGCGAGACGAAACGATTTACGACATTAGGATCCTGCAATGTCACATTGGTGAAATATGTGCAACGGCGCCTTAGGGGAACCTAAACTCACGCTCTCTGTTTTGTAGTTTAAAACTGAAAACAAAATTTATAATAACTTTAATCTTAGATAACACTACATGTGGTATAATCTCTGTGTCAATCCGGTCATTCGAGTGGCTAGGTGCATCATGAGCGAAGCTGACATTCACATTCTACCACATCTAGCCTCGATCGAAATGTAAGCCTGAATCTGTTCAATCAAGAAGGTGATAGTTATAGTTATGTAAATATCAGTGTATTATTTTCTATATGTGTACCTAGGGCCTCCCAGGACCCTGAAAATCAGTGCCAAGCCACTGAGGGAGCTACCTAGTAAAAGAATACAGAAATAGATAAAAATAAATAAATAGTTTTGCAATTCTCTTATTCTACTGACAGATACTGTACAAGAAGTAATCCTTACTGTCTGATCTTTCCACCTTGTCTCCTAACGCACCGTCCCCTGACTTTAATATGAAGGGTGGATACAGTTCCTCCTCAAGACTGGAGAACTTGGGAACGTTCTCCTTGCCCTTGGACCCCACGTGGAAGTCTCCTTTCTTGTCTGCGGAGGGATGTCCGGAGGGAAGGCGGACAGGGAGAGGAATGGGCCGGTTGTCGGGCGCGGCGTCCCTCTGTCCGTCCGCCTGGGGAGTCAACCCTGACCCGGTATCAGCTGGGGATCAGGAAGGACACAGACAAATTACAACTTGAACTTAACATCTACAACTTCAGACAAGATTTCACACTGTCTGTGGGTCTCTGTGCCACAATGAAATCACTGTTTCAATTCTCGACCAAGTTTGGGTAACACAAGCTTCCTTGTGTGGAAAAAGTACCTGCCAGACCATGCACATTTCATAATCAGTTGGTTCAGGTTTGGTGGTGGCTTTGGTGTGGTTGTGGTATTAAGTGTAAAAATGACATTTAATGTTGCATGCACGTATCTGTGGGAAAACGCCTTATGCATAACAGCAATTTCTTGCCTATTACATATAGTTTTCCTCATCATTTTCCTTCTTTACATTTCTTCATGTATCTTCGTTCCTATATCTCCGTCCTTCATTCCTTTCTTTCGACTAAAATAAGACAGAAGAAACATGAAAGCCCACTCACTGACTTCGACGCTATTGTGTTTCGGTTCCAGAATAAAATCATCACCGTCAAATCCTGTTCTGTGCCTGTGTCTGTCCTCTGCCTGTTCCTCTGCAGACGAGATGAAGGCGTATTTAGGATCCTCGTCATCCTTCTTCGTCGGGATGAGATCCTCTTTCGTCAACTCTGAAGGTATCGTGTGTTTTGTTGTTTCTTCTTCCTGGGTAAGTGAACGTTTAAGGGTAAGCAATGAAAAGTGATAGTGAAATTCAGACGCAGAGCAAAGAATTAATTCATTATCATTAAATCAATACAAAACGGGACCCCTAATAAGAAGGTTGACATTTTTACTGACATCTGAATGAGATGTTAAAATGGAAACGATAGCATAGCATACCTTTATTTCACCTCGCCACGTTCTCATATCAACACCCACATCAACAACCATGGGGTAGTACTCGTCTTCCGGTGTTGTCGTTGTTGTCATTGGTGCAGCTGTTGTTAATGGTTCCTTAAACAATAGATTAGGTTGAAATGCCATAGATTGAACACATTATATTGACATCTAAGCTAAATGTCTCTTCTACATTATTATGGAACGTTAAAAATTGCCTATTTCTACTGTACAGTCGGCAAAGTGTTACAATGTTTCTCTTTTGTTTAATACAGTAATTTCTCGTGTTCAAAACTTACCAATGTGGTTGTGGGACCCCATGTCGTTTCGAGCTCCGTTGTTTCCACTATAGTGGTCATCTGCGTGGTCGTAGTGACTTCTCCTGTGGTCATATCTGGTGTCGTTAGTTCAAGCGTCGTCATTTCCTGCGTTGTCGTCACTTCCGGCGTTGTGGTAATCTCCGGAGTGGTCCTTTCTGTCGTTGTAGTCGGTGGCAACGTAGTTGTTGCCATGGTGGTTGTGGTTGGTGGGAGGGTGGTTGTGGTTGGTGGAAGAGTGGTTGTGGTTGGCGGAATGGTGGTCGTGGTTGGTGGGAGTGTGGTTGTGGTTGGCGGGAGTGTTGTAGTGGTTGGCGGCAGTGTTGTCGTTGCCATGGTAGTGGTGGTTGTAGGCGGGAGAGTGGTTGGTTCAGGAGTGGTGGGGTCGGGGGTTAACTTGATGAAAACGGCTTCCCCGATGCGAGGAAGACGCGGTCTTCTCCGGTAGTAGAAGGAGGAGGCAGGGTGGTTGGGAAACTTGGACGTGATCATGGAAATCCTGTGCTGGCGTTTCTCGGCGAAGCTCGGGGAGCTGAATGTGAGCCCGCCGTCTGTCCCCGCGTCCCAGGGGTCCAGGTCCACGTGAACCTCGTCCTTCCAACGGCCGTCCTCGCACAGGTTTAAACTGCTCACCCCTGTGAACCAATCAGGACTCGGCACCAGCCGCACCATAAAGGACACCTGCAGGAAGAAAAAAATACCGAAACTAATTATTAAACCAACTCGATTATAACTGTTACGCTATATCAAAATGTATGCTAGCCCTTATTGTATTGTATCATTAATTAGGATGTTAAGTTTTAATCTATACTTCTACTTTGTATTATGTTTACGAATTCTTGCCATACTTTATACCATGTACAATTGTCGTGCAATAACGGTTCTTCTATAACGTTACGTCATACGAAAATGAGAGAATTACTGAAGCTTGTACAACGGAATGTGGGACTTGGGTCTTCAACGACCTAGAGGGTTGATTTCTGACTTTGTGGGCTACGAATATAAATGATGTTAGTCGAAGAAACCTATCACCAGCTGATAAAGATATTGATGCTGCAGACAGGTCACGACATATTTATGTGTTAGATTCAACCCTACATCTTTTTATCAGCAGTCCAGACAGGTTAATTGCCAAACATTATAGAATATCTGACAATCGTAGACAGTGTTGGATACTTGAATCCCTACATTCCCCTTACTCTGAGCACGAGCGACAACTGGATTGCTGAGTCGGCATGCATATAAGAGGGTTATGTGTTCCCATTTGTTACTTGATACCCGAGCGGAAGCACCAGGCAATGTTGATAGACTGTTGGGTTCGCTGGCCGCTAATCTTTATGCTAGCTACGACAACACTTCCTCGATTCCGTGAATTTCCGTCCCACTGTTTACTGACGCTACAAACACGTACATGTGTTTCCGCGGCACGACACGTGAACCGAGCAATGATAGAGTGTGTCGGAGTGTGTCACAGACTAAAGATGTACACGGACTAAAGATGTACAAGAACGGAGATGTGCATTTCTGATAAGCACTCCCCCATGCCTCATTTCTAGCGCCCAACCTCTTTACGGACCGTTTCTTGCATCATATCATCATCATAAGGCTTTGGGGAGGGGGAGTGGTGGTAGTTCCGATCCTGCGGCGTAATGCCAGGCTCCTTTTGTAATACTGGTATACGAATCTGTATCTGTATAATGTACTAGTATTGTATCTATATCTACATAGCCAGTATAAGATATAACAGCCCTTCGGCGCAGCTGGTTATGAACGACCCGTCACACCTAACCTTTGCACATCTAACGTTAACTGTAGGCGCTGGTTAAAGCTATCTAATGCGGATACGCCAAGGATAATGAGGATGCGCCTAGGGCCCTTTGGCAGTAAAGACTCTTAGGACGTCAGCAAACCCTGCTGCTGACAGGCAGGTGCAAGCTGGGGTGATTTCTAAAGATATCTCTGGACTTCCTTATTTCATCCCAGAAACACCGAGGAAGACGTTCACGTCAGCAAGATCGAGAGTGTTTGTCCGTCACCGATCCCTCCTTAGTGTTTACAAGCCCCTATCAGTACCAATACACCATATGGCGCTTTGGGAGTACGACAAGTGTTGAACAAACACGCTGTACACAAATACTGGCAACAGTCCTAATAGTTTATACAAGTTTACCCATGCTAACAATGGGCCAGGCGCCAGCAGTAGGGCATAGCTCAACGGTTTTCTTTCACCCTGCCATTACAAGATAACACAGCATTTCCTGCAAACATCATATTTCGCAGACCTTAGCAAGAAGAGTCCACAACCAAACATTAGTCTAGACGATGACGGTGCAAAGTACGGTAAATAATTACATTCCAAGTTTCTAGCTCTGTTATAGAGAGAGCAAAGGGTGCCAAACGTATAGATAACAGATTCTACCAGGCCAGATAGTGTAAAACTATGGGCTGTTTTTGGGCTTGGTTGAAGTCATACATGATGAATAATGTATCTTATCAAGATTGCCGAGGGCTTTAACCAAGCTATGCTCTCCTGAAAATTATAACTTTTCACTTTCACGCCCTCCTAAGCGAACATGCTTCATTTTGCTACTTCAGTAAGCTCCGTCGGTCAGATTTTGTCTACTTACCATTGGGTAATTGCCATTCACTGTGATGTTGGCCGCCGTGCTGCCCACCCCCCTCCCCACTGCTGCTGCCAGGAACTGAGACGCCACGTCGTCTATGAACTTCCCTTCGTTCAGGATCCACACCGTCTTGCCCTCCTCTGCGAACAGACGGACCCCAGGTGTGGCGAGTTGTCCCTTGGACCACATGGTGTGCACGCCATTGTGAACCCGACCTAGTAAAACAAAAGGTAACGTTACATATTTGAAAGGAGGAGTGGTCCGATCGCTGACATTCTTGATAAAGACGAATAAAGTCGAAACCGGTCGAATTCCGTCTCAGCGCTGTCATTATCCCAGAGCTACGAATGATGTTACATCTTAAATAGTAGTATCATGTTTGTCATCTCTTTTCTATTTCTGCAGCGAATACTGGATCTTTGACCCATGGATGATGGAGAGAAGTACATGTAATGAAAGGGGCAATTAAAAAAAATCTTTCTCACAAAACTTTGTTGACAACTTAACATGTATGTAGTTCGATTAACAAAACTAGACCCATAGGCGTGACAACTCATTATGAAAAGAAATAAACCATGTCGACCACACAGCCCTATTTCTGTAATGTCTAGACCTCAAACCGTTCTCATCCTTGTTACAATCTAGCCCAGGGTCTCAGAGCCTTTCATTTCAAATTTCGCACACCAGACAACCCTATGGTTTAGACTTTACTCAAAATACCTTTGTATTTCCTTTTCATTTCCATTACACGTACTCCACATAACTCTTAATCTTTTAATCTCTTTGACAGCCCCCTCAATTAAAGCGTTTTGCGGTCTTCCGCTTCCTTCAACCCCGCTCTGCTTCAGACCTATCAATCAAAATACATCTTTTCCGTGGGTACACGTACAAAACCATAGATTACAACAACACATTTTCATGGTGTACCCCGGTGAAAGTTACACTAAACGGAAACTAAACCGATTTCAGTTTGGTTGGACCAAGGAGGTCTTATTTTAACCTCCTTGGTTGGACAATGATCAGTGGGTTACCAGAAACTGTCGGTATGAATTACAAATCTAGTTGTCGCACTTACGATAAACTGTCCGAAAAAGACAGACGAAAGACACAACTGCAAGTATATATAACCCTCCTTCCAAATAACGTCGGACAGAATTTTCCTTAATCTTTAAGAATGCCAGTAGTTTTTTTTAAACCTACGCCCATCTGTATCATCAATCCTACAGGCGCAGGCAAACCTTCTTCTCATCATCTGTTCGTCGCGTGCAGAGAAAAAACAACAAAGCTTGGCCTTGTTGTCCACAATGGGGCCTGCTCCGATTCTGCTGCCAACCTTTACCCCGGGCGACCGTTCCTTCTGGGCCACGGTCAGGGGGTCGGGTCGGTGACCCCGAATCCGCGGCGTCTGGGTGACTTAGGCTTAGTTTACATTACGTTTTTCGCGTCAGCTGTGAAATTTCCCGCTGTCGGGAGGCCGCTGTCGCGACGTCTCTAGACACACCGCTCGGAAATCTGACAGACACCTGCGGTGCTTGCATTTCGCCATCTTGTAGAAAGTATCGGGCGTAAGCATAACAAAAGCAAGAAACAAAATTGTATGATTGTACAACGGTAGACGGCGTCTCCCCGCCCGTATTAAACTACAATGCAAAGCCTTGTTTATGTGTAGATATTCCATGCTCATCACTCGTAAATGTGGGGAGGGGGGCACAAGTACGATAAATATATCCGCGGGGAAATGAATGCACGGCACAAAAGTCGCCGCGGATCCCGCGAATCTCTCTCTCTATATATATACCGGGGATCTAAGTAGACTTACAGTATGCTAATCAACGCGTGCTTTATGCTAATCGCCGAAACCCTGACTCCCGCTGACGCGAGCCCGACGTATTCTCTTTAGACGGAGTTTGAAGTTGACAGGGACTCCCGCTGTGCTGACGGGCGACGGCTTCGAAGCTGACGGGAGAAAATTTGTTGACAGCGGGACTACGTCGACGGGAATTGTCTTTACACGGGGTTCCCGCTGTCGCCAGTGGCGCTGACACCAGTGGCGCTGACGGCAAAAGTATAATGTAAAGAGAGCCTACTGGTAATCTCTTGTCTAGGGTAATCGGTGCGAACGGAGAGGGGCGAAGCTACGACCTGTGCTCTGTACGCTTTTGTACACGTGCCAGGCACTGCGGAGACCTGGCAGACTATTCTTCCAGTTCTATGTGGGACACGCCAAATCGGATCAAGGTTTTTCTTGGCACGAATATGTAATAAGTGGATACAAAGTATGGTTAACATTACAGTGGGATCGAAAACATTGTGGTTATACAATCCAACCCCTTCACCCTAAAGTCCCACACGGAATTGTGAAGAGGGTTTCGTTGCTGATCATGAATTGAAGACCAAGCAGATTCGACGCTAATGTCCGTTTTACACGTGCCAAACTTCTGTATTTGGCGATTAAAACGCGTTTCAAGAAACTTTTCAAAGGAGTTGCGAAAGATAGCTATACTTTCACAAGTTTCTTCTTACATGAAATGTGTCAAGAAGAGACGGAGTCGTTTTTGTTATAGATCTAATCGCGGTAACGGATGAAAAGCCACAATTACAGCTTTAATTGAGTCCGGGCAATGAGGTATACATAAGTACATGTACAAGTAGGAAATATTGCCATTGATAAACTGATACTAATTAATGTTTTGTCGATTTGGTCTCAACTATGTGTCAAGTCCGTGATCTCTTTTTATTCGGCAAACAGTAAATTCACTGCCTTTGAACTTGTCGCTTAACAAACCACTTTTATGAGGGCATACAGCCAACCAGATGGCCAGACTGGCAGAAGATCGCCAGCAGTGGAGAACCTTTACTGAACGCTCTGCTGTCCCTACGGCTGACCAACTCACTAAGCTATGGGAGAGAGTGAGTGAGTGAGTGAAGGGTAGCATTGATATGTCACTAAAGTATTAAAGTAAATATGTCCACAAACTGCAGTACAAGCAACTTTCATAGCTAGGCTACTTCTCTTTGCTTTCTTAGATCCTGTAATCTGTGAATGGTTTATTATATCTCTTCTGTCGTCGGTGTGGCACTTACTAGTAGGACAACAATGAGTAGAACACAAATACGACAAGATGACGTAATCCTTTAAACGCAATTCTACCAACAAAAGATAAATCCAAAGAAAACAGAGTCAAGTAGTGCTCAATCTGTAAATACCGGCCTGTCATTAGATAATGAGTCCTTCTGGTGCTCATGGCTTGCGGATCTAACAAGAGCGGAAGCAGTGTTTATCTGAAGAGCAAATCTTTGTTTTTGCAATTAGCGATCTCCGCGAGCGCCCTGAGGGACCGGACGGTATTCGTGCCACGTGCCGAGCCGGTGGGAACTTCCGATCCTCCAGGAGATTAGCTGGAAGGAAGCAAGGGGTTCTTGCTATCAACTTCTGACAGATGAGTAACTTCAGTAAGCATGAAATTAAATGTTTAAAGTCTAATCCTCGTAAAAACATGAGTTTTCTGGCGTAGGTAAGCCGCTAATCAGTTAAAATAAATGAGGGAGTCAGGACCTCTTTCAATTCACCGTCCCTCCTTTCTCGTCGCACGATACTTTTCACCTGACCCGGGCTAGCCTCTACCATGCTCCATAGGCGCTGGAAAAATAGTCGTAAACTGTAACTTCTTTAGAGGACCAACTCCTTTGGCATGTTATCCGTCTATTTGGCCAATTTCTACTATTTTTCCGGCGCCCTATGGAGCCTGGTAGAGGCTAGACCCAGACACCGTATGACGCGGTGCACCACGGTGGCCATGGTAAACCACATAGAGATAAGGATTTTCAACCATTTCATCATTTTTTTACCTTCAAGCTGCTCTGCCTTGTCCATATTATTTCTTTAACGAAACCTGAACTAGTGGTGTGGACGAGGGGGGACATACCATCAAACGCCCTCCTTAGCACCTACCGTACACAAAATGGAAGGGATAGATCCAATATCACTGTTAGATGGATCCCTATAGACAAATCAATCTCTTCTCACGGTACTCCCGTATCCCACTGTGCCCCTATCCCGTGTCATGTACTGTAATGAACTGGACGGGCGCTTCGACCTTTACTAACAACTACATCTGCACAGCCACCGACCCCGACCTCTCAAATTTGTCTGCTTCGTGACTCCAGCGACCATACAGATGGAATAAGAGAGAAAGTCTCGCACCGGGGAGGGCTGAGGTGTGGGGTCAGCGGCCGGCTAAACATTGAGGGGCACTTCTACAGGCGGTGTGAGATGACATACACACAGTGAGCTTCTTCTAAAGGTTAACCAATTAGACACAGAATGAAGCGAGAAGTCATCATCTTGATATATATGTACTAATTGCGCCCTTTAGCTAAGTTGTCACGTTTCTCTACAGCTGTGCTACAGTGTGTGTTCTTTGTAAACTATCTCTTACTTTATCCTTTATCTAGTCACAGTGATCATCGGGATATATGTGTCTTAAGCTGCGCTGCAAGGCTAAGTTGTCACGTTTTGTAAACAAATCCTCTTCTTTGTAGCTGTTTTATAGTGCGTGCTCTTTGTAAGCTAACACCTACTCTATCCGGGCACACTTGACAATCGTCGTCAGCGGTTTCAGTGCTTTATTTTGACGAGAGGGATTATAAACGAGAGATAAGGTAGGTGTTAGATGGAAGATTCGAACAGCTGAACTTGGCAGTGAGCCCTGTACAAACGACGTGCACACTGAGGAAGCCGTAAGTTTGGGTTTCAACCTTGGGGTTGTTTACTCGACTGCACGTAATCCACATATTTGTAGTCCCTAGGATAGCGCAAATCATAGCAATGCCGCCCCCTCAGTGTACGCTACCTAACCCCAAGCAATTGGTGATGGAAGATCTTAGTTACCACCACAAATAATAGGGGGAACTTCTGTCGACGTTTGACGGGTAGCTGAGACAGTGTAGGATGTAGTTAGCGTGCAAACCAACCGCTGTGCCAGAGACAACAAACAAAAAGATTGTTTGAAACAGCGACTGTTGACCGTCGCCGTTTTCACTCCAGTGGTACGTTTGTTTTGGTCGGTCCGCACGGAAGTTCAAACAAATACACACCCCGCAAAATTATTCACGAGTTGTGCGAAAAAGATATCGGCAACATCACAACAAAGAGGTGAACAATAAATTAAGTCTTCACACTTCTTATTTAAAGCACCCATTGTTCCTTGTTGTATTTGCAGCACTTGTGCGTTGTATCTACGATGGTAAAAGTTTAGTTTGGCATCTTGATCGCATTAAACCAGTGTACAAACACGGCTTTCTGTTATCTCCAGACGCTGCTACCAGAATACCCGTCACCAATACCGTAAGAGGACATGTGTGAGTGAGAGTGTGTGTGCGGCTTTGGGAGACTTACCGACCAGAGTGGACCACTGTGCTGGCGGCCTGCGCCGCGGGTACTGCTTGGGGAACTGAGCCTTGGTCCATTCGCCCTTGAACACCACGGAATATACGGGATTCCCCCGGGCCGCGCATCCCGCCGAGTACTGTCGGATCGTAGCCGCTTCAACCCCGCAGTCCAACAATGCACACAGCGCTAGAACCAACGTCCCCAGTCTCCACATCATCACAGCTGAGGCCGTGTCTTGTGATATTCTTGTCAGCCACATGCCGAAAACGTCCTAGTTACAGCAGTAGAGCCAGCTACCGGAAAGAACCTGGTGCATCTGGGCGCGCTGAAGAGACGTCTGGGGAACCTACCATCCATGGCATGATGAAGGGGTGTGACGATTTATAGGACAATGATGTATTTTCAAAGGTTGTACCCCAGGGCTTCTTCAAATATTCCGAATAACTTTTTATTTCCTAACCAGATGAACATAATCTATTACGTAAATAATTTGATAATGGTTTCTAACCTAAGGTCAATTCGACAGTGACATTTATCAAGGAGGTCTTATCTTAACCTCGAGCTCTTTGCATTTATCAATGGCGGAGAACATGTTTTGTAGTTATTTCATTGCTAGTTATTCAAGTAAGTGAACTGCGACGAAATAATGTAGTCTTTCACCAAAACATGGAACATATGGTTATCTTATTTCACAAACCCCGTACGCCCCTATTAGATAGATAGTTTCTTCCGCAGCATGAATAGGCCACCTGCCTGACATTGCAGATTTGGCAGTTCCAAAGTACAGAAACTGTGGGGGCCTCTGATTGGCACGCATTTTACTCTGTGTGAAGTCCTAGTGAACTTCTACAAGGGACAACATTCTGGCACGCAACCAACTTCTTAAAGACCAAGGCCTCGCCAAGAGAGAGGCTGCAACCGCAAATGAGGGGAACATGGTGTCAACAGCCGGGCTGTGAAATACGTTCTGTTTGTCTTGTTGGCTCAATCGTCCTTCGCAACAATGCTGATAATACAAACACTTAAAAGGTGACAATGACAAACAGGTAATATAAACAATAGACGCTCTTCCTTTGTTGTTATTAGTGTTAGGACCGGGATGTGTATTGGGTCTACAGTTTCCAGACAAATCGTCCAAATTTCTAGACTGGCAAACTGACCTTTAAAATCACTCAAACCACTGTTAAACCATTTTACTCTGCAGTTTTTCCGACACACATCGACCTTGGTTGGAATCGAAGATATTCTTGCCCTTCGCGTTTTCTTCAAGGGTGATGACAAGTTCAGAGTTACATTTTAGGTCGTACCTGTTAGTAATTGTCACCTTCATCATGAGAAAGTCCCTACCTTGAACTTGACAGCCGCATGATACCTTAGTCAGCTAAACTCAAGTCAGAAATCTTCTCTCATGGCTATACCAGTGTTATTCAATGTTAAGTACATGATAGTTGGATAGTTGATATCCTTATTTATTGGAATGACGTTGGAATAACGCGGGAGAGCGGTCGAGTTCGTCATTGCTACTTACTCAGAATCTTGACTGTGACTTTCCTTTATCTCAAGTACGCTTGCCTGCTTTTGAACCGAATAAAATGACATGTCAATTGCAAACTTTCCCATGAACTTACCCCTTTCAATGCCAATACGGGATTGCATTCGTCATTCGGATGGTGACGAAAAGCCGGCGACCTCGCGTATGAGAGAGATTAGGGCATAAGCCTCAAGCGTCCAACCTCTGCACGTAAAAGAACCCAACACACTCTTATCGAGAAGAGTAGGGGTAACCCGGTGTGCTTTGCCAAAAACTCAAGCCGTGGCGAGGCCGCATTGCATTACCACTAGCTACTTGAAAAAGCATTATGCTTCTCCTCAATTGAGGATGACTGCTTTATCTGCTATGTGCCATGATGAGTTTGACCTAAGAAAATCATTTTTGTGTTGAAAATCTGCGCTGAGTTGGCCGTAAAATTCGGTCATAAGGAAAGGACGTGATTTGTAAGCCTTGAGGTTTATCATAAAATGTTCGGTATGACTTGAAACCTCCTTGGCATGACGTGAACGGAGGAAACGTGCGTCAGACGGACAGGTGACAGATAGCACAATCACTGATGTCACGCTTTCACAAACGACTCCTAGCGGGAAAATCTCCAAGTACAACGGTTTTAAGGTTACTTTCCCTAGTCTAATGGTCACCCCGACCAATCGATCGCTTTGAAACTCAGATTCGAATCAGCCATGACCCAACAAATTGCTTCCTAGTTTGCTTTGAGATTGACAATTTTGGCACTTTGGAGGTGATAGAAAGTGACCGCGATTTAACGTTTAAAGAAAAGTAGTAGAAACTATATTTTTAAACGTTAAATCGCGGTCACTTTCTATCACCTCCAAAGTGCCAAAATTGTCAATCTGAAAACATCTCTTAGAAGATGACACCTTCCAGCATCTCACTGGCGAGTTTGTTTTGTCAGATTTTAAGTCAACTTAGAAAGCGATTTGTCGGGTCATGGCTGATTCGAGTCTGAGTTTCAAAGCGATCGATTGGTCAGGGTAATGGTATGGGAAACATTGACGTCGGAAACCACGACTGGGATTATTCTTTGCTTTATGATAAGAAGTGACTGATAAAGAAAAATCGAGTCGGTAGAATTTGACATACCCAATAATCTGAACCCGTTGGGAACACAGAAAAGACATGGGCCATCTGATAAAAGACATAGATACAAGATGACGTGTATCAGTTTGTGAGTTACTTGAACTTGAAAGCGAACGGCCTTGCCTAGGTTTAGACATCATGATCAATTTTATAACGACACACGGTGGAGAGATATCGTGAGTAGTAAGGACACAAATACGCCATTCATAAATGGGGTCTCGTGTTCGAGGAGGTGCCTCGAGCAGATATTACAACAGCCTTATTACTCATATGGATAACGTTACCTACTTGCTGTAATACAGCTGTATTATACAACATGATGAACAGGGTGAATAAAGAATTTCACTATGAAACAACAGCGCCCTCTGCCAGACTATCCGTTCACTGCATGTCGTGCAGGCCTGTTGCCCTCCGATTGACACCAACTAGGTTGACTCTGCGTTAATGATTGACGCGATAGTCGAGGCCTTGGGCCAGCAACAGTGGTACGACAGGAAAGTGACCCCATAACGACCATGGTCCACCAACTGTATCGCGGGTCGGAGATTTGAGCTGAAACAGTAATCTCCGTCCAACCGATGAATTAGTCTGGGTTGTAGATTCTCGCCACTGCTGGAATGATTGACACCCTTGAATAAATGTATTCAGCACATAGGATCAAACAGAGCAATCTCTGTGGCTGTGTGTGTGTGTTCCTGTGTCTGAGTATTGCGTTGGCGGGAATTACGTCTACCAAAGTTTTGCCATGAGGAAGTTGGTATGATGTTTAGTTTCCTATTAGGTTGGCACACCTGTCTGGCATATGTCCTTTTACCCCCTTACATTGCGAATTTCATGAGAATTTTGTTCCTTTCACCCCATTCATACCGCTACAGGCTGCATAGTGTGTAAGACATATCCTTTGCGGTATTCTTCATGCATCGCAGCGAGACTCACCATGGTGAATACTACATAACGTTACATACATTCATGTAATCTAACAAAAAAAAGATTACAAGCAAAATTGTCTGCCGAAAGGCTGTTCTTATCCATTTGAATCTTGAGTACACGATGATTTTCAGGTCTTACACCTATTCGGTCATAAACGTAAGGGCGAATGCGTGCATTTTAGTACGATGACTTCATAAGATCAGTTCTTGTTGTTTACGGTGGAATGTGGATTGGGGCAGTTTTGAACGCCTACGTCCACAACCCTCATTGACTCATGGTCGGTCGTGTGCAAAGGTCGCGTGACTCTCGAGCTCTCAGCCAATCATCGTCAAGGACCTAGGTATTTTGAGGTTTGATTGGACCGTACCTGAGTGACGTAGGCAATCAGTTGAAGGAGAACAGTTACATTTAGGGCGCGAGCGACGATTAGCCGTTACAGACCACAGGTGTTTTTCGAAGCTTCAACATGGAGATAGTCAAAGTTGTCGGTGTTTTCGTCGTTTTCCTGAGCTGCTATAGTGTAGAGTCGCTACAGCTTGATGGCAAGCATGTGTGCAGCCACGTGAGGTAAGCGGTACAAAAAAACTATACATATAACAGCATGTGATTTAGTATTATGTACATGTATATGATAACGTTATGTGTGTACAGGGATACCACAATTTTGTATATTCTAGTAAAGTCTGATATTGGTATGAGGCTTGGCATTCATCGGGTTGGTCTACAGTTGAACTGAAGTCGACGCATATGGGTTTAATGACTGCGTTGAAACTGTGTCATGTTGTGACTACGACGGTGTATGCAAGTTTGAAATCAGACAACGATTGTTTTTCTCAAGTAGCAAACGGTCCTAGGTTTGATACTAGACTTCTCTAGTAGTTATGTAGCAAAAAAATCAAACCACAAAATGTATTAGTCAGTGAGTCGCCCACGACTTTTGTCGCCCACTGCCATGATCCGCTGGATGACGGTGTCGCGCAGCTGAATAGATCTAGCGAAGCAAGTGGAATTCTACTGTGCGTTGTCATAAAATACTACCTTGAAATGTTAGAGTCTAAAAGACCCCAACTCTAAACCCTACATTCATTGTCTTGTGGGACAGGAAAACTAACGTTACAAGGCGATATCGCAATGTCGCACCACAGCCGTTTTGAACGTTTATAAGTTACACATAAGAGCAAACATCAGGGATCGGCTAAGGTGAGGTCATCTATTTATTGCCGGGCGAACATAGACTCTTATTGAACTACCGGCGACGTTGGTGTAGGATTCTGTCAATGCTGCTCTTCCATAGATCGTTCTGGATTTGTTTTGTTTTGCCAAGCACAGCAACTTATGCCCTCTCCTCTCGATTAATGTGTTGGGTTCTTAAAAGTTATTTACCTCCATTTGAAACAACAAGCAGGCCTTAAGCTTACACAAATCAAAACAGTTCCCTTTTCGACGATCCCTAAAAAGGAATAAGTGTTACGATATAAAATGATATCTGCATTGAGTCATCAAAATGCCAGGACAATGCGTGCCCATACTCTAGACCGTACCTACTCATAGTATACACACCTACGCCCGGGCTGTATTTACACAGGAGTTCAGCGGCTTTCATGGCTCATGATGTATGTTTATATGATGGCTGCTTCCTCTCGAGTTGAAAGTGGAGTCAGAAGGACGCTTTTTCCTACAGAACCTGCCAAAAGGAAGTGACTTCACCGACAAAGTAGCAACATTTACCAGAAACGTTCACTGCGTAAGCTTTCGATTTTCGGTACGTAAATCTGGTGGTCGGGTAAATCTAGTCAACATTGGTCAACATTGTACGTTTGACTCTGCTTTTAAACTTAATGTCAGAAATCGAACTCATAAAAGCACAGCTAATTGACCATCAGAAAAGGATGTCTGTCAGAAAGGAACAATAGCTCTTCCATAGGTCTGCAAATCATAGAATGGGTAACCAGAAGACAGAAGACAAAAAGAATATATATTACATCCCCCAAGGGAAGTGTATCTCCTGAATGTTGCAAATAAGCACGACCCAACCGTACACAGCCTGTCAAACATGTTTAGGCAAGTCAGATTGTGTAGATATTGTTACAGCTATGACACGGTCTCTTCGACGTTTCCTGCATACACCTTGTGTAAACTCCTGCGGTCAAGTATAAGGCTACACGGTGCCAACCTGTCCCAACAACGCCACAAAAATGACCGTTTTCAAAGTGGTTTCCCAGTAACTAGTAGTAGTACCCCCCTTTGACTTCCCTTTGAACGCGCGTCAGGCTAGATGCATTGATGACCTTTTGATTGATTACAAATTATAGGAACATGGCCTTTAGAACTTCACCAGGTACATGTGTGCAGTGATCAGGCCTCGCCCCGGTGACAGAATGAGCAAAGTGATTTGTTCCTTTGTTACTCCTTGCTACTTACGTTCAGGACGAATCAAAAGATTGTTAGGTCAAGGTAGGTGTGTAGCGTGGGGTTGGGTTTTTGTTTAACTACTATTGCCTGCGATATTGTAGGAATACATAAGAACAAGCAATCGGGAAGACTAAAACATTTTAGTCTTTGCTAGAATACAACTATCAGCTAAAGACCAATTGACTGTGCATCGACACAGGTTTACGTTAAATTTGGGACCTGTATATACACGTAATGTTGAAACATGAAACTTATAATGTCTAATCTTGCCCGCGAGAGACAGCTGTGACGTAGCTACGTGGGTTGCTTACTGCATATATGCAAGATTGCAGCATATCCTCAAGATTTGTTCTTTTCCACAGAACTACAGAAACTGGCCTGGAGGAGGACCTGGTGTGTTGTCGTGGGTTCGTCACTACCTTGGTGGGAGACAGTGAGGAATGCGTGAGAGGTATGATTAAACAGGGTTATTTGAGCTTGATGGTGTCGATGATTTTATTTCAAAAGCATACCACTAAGCCACGGCCAGATTTGCTTGAAAATTCCTCTTCTATCCCATTGCAGACGAAGGGAGGAAAAACGTTGTTCTTTCCTCGGAAATGTGGCTCAAATGGACGAGTAGAGCTAGAGAAACACAAACTTTTATCATAAGATATCAGTTTTAGTTTTTACGACATTTCAATGGAGTTTCCTCCAGTACGAAAGACATGTATTGAGCGTGTAGTTTCCTGCATACTTACCTGCCTACTCGTCTTGTTTCAGACGACAGTGCACGCGCTGCTACCTGTGGCTTGCCGGCGGACGCAGGCCCGTGTGAAGGAAGCCACCGGCGCTGGCACTTCGACACCGGCAGCGGGGAGTGTCAGCAGTTCGCGTACGGTGGGTGTGGCGGGAACAGCAACCGCTTCCACAGCAGGAAGAGGTGCCAGAGGACGTGCGAGGGGAAAACCGAATCGCATCGTAAGTCACGGTGGCATCTCAGAATAGTCTGACCTAATCCTACCGTACTAATATACATTCTCCTACTGCAGCCACTATCCATATATTCGAAGCTGCCCCTTTCCCCAAAGAAGAAAATTAGATATCGGTATATCACTACATCAGAGCAATGCATGCTTTTGAATGATGATGGCATTACCAATGTCTTGATAAAAGGTCTATTGTACACAGCCCACGACAGGGGCTCCATTTTGTAATGTGCAAAATGTATGGATCATGATTACACCGCTTTTGGCGACGCCTCAGGAGCGGAGCCGTTTGTATAGTACTGCGATTGACGTTGCAAATATTCTCGGAATTCCACAAACGCAGTCCCTAGGGGATTCGTTTTTGGTCCTATCTGTTCCCTGTTTAGCAATTCTCTTACTGCCTCTGCAGGGAGAATCGTGACAGACGTGGGTGCGGACGAGGATGACGTGTGTTCGCAGCCGATGAAGGTGGGCATCTGTAAGGCCGCCGTGCAGCGCTTCTACTTCGACTCTGTGGAGAAGAAGTGCGCGTCGTTCATCTACGGAGGCTGCAGGGGCAACAGGAACAACTTCGCCACCATGGACGAGTGCCAGGCCACCTGCGCACGCGCGGCAGAGAAACCCGATGTCAACGGTAAGTGTTAGAGGGAGAGAGACAGAGAGTAGGAATGGAAAGGAAGGGGAAGAAAGAAAGAAAAAAGAAAGGGAGAAAAAAAGAAATTAAGGGAGGGAGGGAGGGAGGGAGGGAGGGAGGGAGGGAGGGAGGGAGGGAGGGAGGGAGGGAGGGAGGGAGGGAGGGAGGGAGGGAGGGAGGGAGGGAGGGAGGGAGGGAGGGAGGGAGGGAGGGAGGGAGGGAGGGAGGGAGGGAGGGAGGGAGGGAGGGAGGGAGGGAGGGAGGGAGGGAGGGAGGGAGGGAGGGAGGGAGGGAGGGAGGGAGGGAGGGAGGGAGGGAGGGAGTGAGTGAGTTCCGGATCCCTTCGATGTAATCGCAAATCTCATGAAAGTCATGAGGGACTTGTGCTACAATACAAAATTTGTCATGAAAAGGACAGATAGATTTTTCATTTCATTCTTTGTCTTCAGTGGCTAAGCGAGTTCGTGTGTTTTTTATTTGAAGCTCCAGTTCTGGAGTCGAGATTCCGAAGCGCCAGTAGCAAGGATAACCCGTCCCCCAAGCCAGACCGGCCGGCCCCGACCCGCTTCCCGGTCGCCGAGACGGGAGACGCCTGCCTGATGCCCCCGCGGAAGGGCCCGTGCAAGTCCATGGTGAACCGCTTCTTCTTCGACCAGAAGCTGGGCCGGTGTGACCAGTTCGTGTACGGCGGCTGCAAGGGGAACAGAAACAACTTCTTGACAATGGCGGACTGCCACGAAGTCTGTGAAGGTGGGTTTCTTCAGAAATATATCGAGTAAAACCAGAACTGTAATAGCCTTGCTTGCCGCGCCCATGCCGTCCAATTGGGAGAGCAGGAAGGACAAACAGGCAAAGCACGCTAAGCGATATTTCTTAACAAAATTCTAACAACGCCTTAAGGTTACATTGGACCACATGTTACACATGTGAACGTAAATGCACGTGATACCGACGGAAAGACTATTATTTCTTTCATTCTAGTGAAAAGCCAAATTATGTTAAACCAAATACGTAACAAAAAGTGTAAAATGTGGAAATGTGCATGAATGTTATTCACGAAGTCATTTTTGTCGCATCTGTCCCTAGACCATATCCACGCCACGTGTTCCATGCCGATGGAGAAGGGTAACTGCCAGGGGTCCTTCCAGCGCTACCACTTCGACCCCGCCACCTCCAAGTGCGCGGTGTTCACCTACACGGGCTGCGGCGGCAACAGGAACAACTTCGTGTCCATGTACGACTGCGAGAGCGCCTGTATGTTCGAGACTATCGACAAAACAAGGATGAACCTGGTAGGCACCTTCAGTTGGGGATTTGGCCTTCGTTGTGCCAAATATTGCATATAGACGTTGTGTTTGTATTGGGAGGATCATTCGCTATCAGTTGAAACGTACAGAGTGCGAGTGGTGAGAGGTTCGATGTTGCCATACAGTGTGATCATGAAAATGTTTTTATACCAAAAATCTCAAACAAAGCTTTTCAATGACATATTTCCATACCTTTTCCACATATATTGATGTTACAAATATATTTTGATATTCTGATACCCAATAAGACCAACAAGGGTCTTATTGGGTATCAGAATAGGCTGCTTCGTTAATGAAAAAAATCACCTCTTATGCTTCGGTCCCAATTGGAAAAAGGGACCTCGCCGGGTAGTTCACGGGCTTTTTTGTACTTTCGGGCGTGACCCCTACGTGGCCCGTCGGACATCCTGCGGTTGCCGGGCTATTTTGGGGCCCGGCCGTGGACCCGAATCATTTTAGCTTGCCGTACCGAATCTAAATCCCCAAATGTCTTACAAATCTCGTTTTGTTCTACAATACAGTGTGACGATAGATAGTCAGGAACTTACCTGCTTATAATTCTGCGGTTTGTTTGTTTCCCTGTCCAGTTCCGTGTGGATCAGCAGGACCAGGAGGATGAACCAACTCTACCGGGCAGGAAGGTTGGTTGGTGGCCGGCCATCCTGGTGGCGGGGCTGGTGCTGGTGGCGGCCGTCATCGTCGGTGCCGTTCTGTGGCGCCGGAAGTCACGCGCCGCTTACATCAACAGGTACGGGAGGGGTACATAGGTACTCTCCGAGCAGAGGTTCGGCTCCGACTGTTTTTTGACGTATTTTAGGCCTTCTAGTCGGACTTTTCATTTTACCCGTTTTCTTTATGTCGCTAAAAATAGAGCCGGACAAAATAGAGCCCGACAAAGACGTATAAAACACATCAAAAACCAGCCGGAGTCGAACGTCTGTTTGGAGAGTAGTGCTTAGGCTCCCATTCCACTAGACGGCGATCGCGTTGCGACCTCGCTACGACCCGACTGGAATTTATTTAATACTCGATTCCATATCATGCAAAATGTAAAGGTATGACAGAAAAGACAATTAAACACACAAAGCGTAAAAAGATTCGCTTTTCATCTATGAATTTCGTTGAGGGCTCTGTCGCAGAGAGGTCGCCGCCCTAGTGGAAAGGGAGTGTTGCCGTATATCTGTGTCGCATGCACTCACTTAATGTTTTGTTAACGTAATGCCATGGACCAAGCGTGCCTGGAATGATGTCCAGCTAAGTATTCAAGGGGATCAGGGTTGGAAACAGTTCTAGAGCTATCTGGCGTTACGCCAAAAATAGCTACTCAAGCAACTTGTTAAAATTTAAGTAGATCATTAAGTGTTTGTTTTTTTGTCTGCTTGTTTCGTTTTGTTTTCATTTCGTTTGTCTTTCTGCTTGTTTGTTTATTTGTTTGTTTGTTTGTTTGTTTGTTATTTTGGTAACACAATGTGAAGAAGTCCCCACTTTTGTTTGCCAGGACTCCAAAAGGCGTAAGACTGGAGGACATGCCAGGAGCAGGTACATATCCCCGCAGAGAGTAGATCTCAAGTGGCTGCTTACTTGCTGTGTCATCTGACCAGTTTGCAAAAATACGGATGAATTGCGTCAAAAATTGGCCAATCATGCTTCGCTCTAGATTATCTACACTATCAATCGTGCTAATCTTGGTGACCCTAAATTAACATGCATTAGTCTAGATCGTTCTATTGTGTCCACTCGATGGCAAGTGAAATGAACACGTTTTGTCAGCTTTTAAGCGAAACTACTCAAAGCTTGGAGTCTACATTCTGTCTAAGATGTACAGAGAGCGCAGTGACGCGCTGCCTTTCAAACTACACCGGATCAAAATTAAGCACTGCTTATCCCTCGCTCTAAAGTTGGTTTAACAAGAACAGCCAACGATATTCTAAGCGGCCTTCTCTACTTTGAGACGGGCGAAAGTACCGAAAAAAGAGGCGGCAGGAATGTAATTATTATTCTATTTCAAAAAGATGATTGCTTTGTGCAAGGATCAAAAGGTGAAAAAATAACCGACAATTGATTTGCTACTGAAAGAATACATGCAATTTTCAGGTATTGAGGCCACAGACAGGTCCAGTCAGTAACAACAAAAAATTAGTCTCTGGTGAAACTCATTTGTCTCATGAATATATTAATTGCGTCTGAGGCTCAAAACAGACATTATGGATCCCAACCCAGACTACCGACCCTATTACTGACTGCTCTTCCCGTTAGAGTTTGACCAAGAATGCTGAATTACAAATCACAAATTGTTCAAAGCCGGGTCAGCATCAATACGAATAAAATGTTCATAACTGAAATTTTCTCAGCTTGTTGCATGCGTGCTTGTGTTGCCGCCTTGCGATTTAACATGAAATAGCGCTTTGCTTACTGAATGACAACACAGTCAACACCACATTGACACATCTTTTCTTTTCCCGTTGTTACCACAGGGCCGGACGTTACGCTTACAAATGAGGAAAATACCAAAACAACTGTGGCCTGAGATGATAGAAGTAAACAGCCAGAGTAAATATATCAGGCTAGAATATGTACTGCGATGTACTTCGAAGTGTTTCTTTTTCACGCATGCTCTGTATCTTAAGTACAATAAGGTGTTAATATTCAGTGTCCACGTTTTGAATGAGTACAGAATAGGTTGTAAGGTGGTAAAATGATGATGGTGATTTCTTTTGTGAAACAAAGGAACGCCGAGTGTTAATTGTTGCATTTCTACGCGATATTTTGGACGTTACCATGTTGTTCTGCATTACTTGTGTACAGCCATAAAGAACACGAAGTGTAAGCTATCAATATGTAGAACCAAAATCCTGGCTGTATGTGTAGACCACACTATCACGTGATATCAAGACGCTTTGGAGCTTATATTGCAATCTAAAATCGTTGTTTAACCAACGCTACTACATGTAGATACTTTGTCAGCAAGTGTGCCCACCATTTCTGTCAGTGACTATTTACTACTTTGATGTGGAATCACACGATACTCTCCACACACATTTTCTGTCAAACACACTGTCTGTTGTCTCTATATAGACTATACAACTCGTCAGAGTATATTATACACACTCAGTTCTTTCAAAGAACTATATGTCCATACTGAAATGTTTCAAGGATTATACTCATGATGTGTATCCGCTAGATGTTGCATTTGTCGTTCTCTGTTGCATTTCAATAGTTGTGGAAAATGTTAAAGGCGTTTTGAATGTATGTTTCCTGCTCCGGTTGGGTTTGCTGCCATGTTTCTACTCGTGGGATGAATTAATGTACAAAATACATGACGAAGTTCTACAGTCTTTTTACTCTGATGATCATGGGTTGATATTGCATAGTACCTGATACCAGAGACCGGCTGTTGTATATGCACATATGTATCCCCGTACCTAGTGTGTGGTGGTGCCAAAGGGTAAACTCATAGAGTTTCATAGCAAAGTTATTCAGTCAATATGCAGCTAATTTTGTAATCCATCAATGATGGTCGATAAGTAATACAAAATTGAAATTGCGTTTGATAACTTCACAAATCAATAACATTTCAAAGACTTCCCGCAACTTCTCAATTAATTACATCTAACGTTACGTTTCGACGAACCCCACGTCAGTCATGAGCTCAAGTTCACAGAGATTGCTCTTCAGCAGTGATTAGATTGTTATAAGCGTCTACTTACAAAACGTGTCATCCGATGGACGATATATCTTAATTGGAACTATATGCTACTTGGAGTCAACGGGGAGTAACCTAGACTCCCGACTCAGAAGGCGCGACAAGTAATCTATAGCGTCTGACTTATATCCATCCCAGCTGTGTATCAGTGTGTACAAACATTGAACGGTGGCTGTAGTATGATTCCGATTCTTCCACTTCATAAGCATGTGGAAAACCCTTGCCCTATGCGACTGGTGATCTGATTTTATCTGAGACAGATCAACATAGCGTAATCCCAACTTTATACCTAGTGATTCCCAATCCGAGCCTAAGCGAATAGACAATTCATCCAGTTGCTCTTCTGTCGCGGTTCTCGACACGGAGGCTGGAAGTTCCCGGTTAGGGTGTGCTGGTCTCTGTGCCACGCCTGTGGAGAAGGAAGAAGTAAAATGATATGGATCCGTACTTTTGGCACTATGAATACTGTACCTACTCAACAGTTAAGCCTCACGACGAAGGGAAAACGTGTTCTGACCATATGCACATATTAAACTGATTTCTCCACTTTTCCATGGTACCTACATGTAAATTAGATCATGACTTTACTCCACTTTTCTGCATGTTTGTGCCATATTCATTGGCAGCAACGAAATTTTCATAACGCCGACAAAAAATCCTAACAACAAAAATTATGCTAACAGAGTCTTGAGACTTTTTTTATACAAAAAAGAAGAATATCATGGATAATCATAATTCCCTACAAAGATATATCAATTTTGTGGAAAGTATGTCACCAGCAAGTAAAAAGCGTACGTATACGTCATTGATAACTTACCTGGTACTAGACTCACAGCTTTATCAAGTATAATAATGGATATATGTTGGTATTAATGAATGAAAGACCTTTATTGTGCATTCATGCCCCGAGGGACTAGGTACAGGTCGTCTAACTTAACACATGGAACATACAATTACATAAACACAACAATACAAGCTGTAACATATAGAGTAGACAAACGTGTTATTAAACTAAGCTAGTCCAGTAGTGTCGACTTCTTCTCGCTTCTTTGTACATGTGTAAATGTATGAACAGACAATATTTCTTATACAAGGATTATCCAGGCGTAATAAAAATATGAATTTGTCTGTTGCATTAAGATGTTCGAAATATGGGAATTTTTCTTTGATAAAGTTAAAAAGTACACTTCTTTCGCTATCGTAAAATTTACAATCTAGGACGAAATGTTGCTCATCTTCTACTCGATTTAAATTACAATGTTGACAAAGTCTGTGTTGAAGAGGCGTGCGGTTGTGCCTTCCTGTTTCGACATGTAATCTGTGACAGTTAATCCGGAGTTTAGTAGTAGCCACTCTGTGTTTGATGTTGCTAATGGATAAATACTCTTCTTCTTTATACAATGACTTAAACAGACGGTAAGTTCTATGTTGTTGCTGTAAGACTTACCTGTTTCTTGCTCCTGCATGTGAGGAAAGAATTTGCCGATCTGTAAAAAGTAAAAAATGAATAAGTTTGTATACGGATTTCAAAAGATAGTTGCATGTTATCTCAAACATGCTGCTGCAAGAATTCTAGGCCTGATGGCTTTAACCAGTAGGTTGGACAACATATTAAGGCTAAATAAGTCAGTGTCTTGTACTGAACAACTCTAACTCTGTCTTAGCACAGAAATAATGCCTCGTGTCCTGTGGTGATTTAACGGTAATGCAGGCACAGAATATTAGCAGAGGAGGACAGTAAAGAAAACTCTTTACCTTCTCAATAAGTAACTCGAGTTTGTCTACTTTATCCTTCAGTTTCCTGATGACATGCCCTTCATGGCAAGTACTTTGATCCACGGCAGCCTCCTGGACTCGGTCTGCCCGGGCCCTTCCCCTTTTCTGCGACGGGGCTGCCATTGAGATGCCACCTGTCTGTTCCCTGTAGTATTACAAGTTTGGCAGTGTTATAGTCAACAACTGTAGAAACAGATAAGGGCAATATTTCTTGTATAACCTTTTAAAAAGACTATCAGATTTTAGCTCATATATTATGGTGATTGTCGGAACAAAAACTTACTTTGACGTCTGGTCTCTTCCTTTATCTCGGTTGTTGTTCTTGATGCCGTACGGGTCCCCCAAAATCACAGTCCTTTGCTCCCGGCCTCTCGCACCGTCCTGGTAGCTACTTATTCCTGATGAGCGTACCTGTCTTGTTACTCGGGCACTATCCTGTCCCCTATTGCTGTCTCGTCTTTGAGAGCTAGCGCTCATTCGGCCTATATTTGATGTTGGCTTTGGAGAGGACCAGTTTCCCTGCTTAGTTTTGAAGCTGCCGCCGATGCACTCTTCAATTTCCTCCTCAGAGTCACTGTCTACCTCCCTGATAGAACTAGACGCCTGGCGCACTGGTTTGCTTTTCATGTCCCCACCGATTGATTCCTCGATTTCCTCTTCAGATTCACTGTCAGCATCTTTGCCAAATAAAGTCGCCGAGCTAGACTTCTGTTGGAGTGATTTCCTTTTCGTGTCACTGCCAATGCATTCGTCGATTTCCTCTTCAGATTCGCTGACGCCCTCCTTAGTTTGAACTGGTTTGTTGGCCACATTCTCGTCAAAGCATTCCTCAATTTCTCCCTCAGATTCACTGCCATTCTCGTCTAGTGACACCTTTTTCCCATCTTCGCTCCCTCTACTGTCGTCAGATTCAATGTCCGTGAAGTACGACTGTTCATCGAAGCCATCGTCGTCACTGTCAGAAACTTCCTCAAAATCGTCATCATAGATGAAATCATCATCATCATGGCCTTGTTCGGTCTGGCTATCCCTGAGTTCTTTCCACTCGTCAATCTGTGTCCGCAACGTTTCTAAAATCGAAGAAAGAAATGCCCAGTTTTACTGTTTCTATTTCATTATCAGAAAGTTGTAGGAAAAACTTTGTTTGGTAAGTCAAAATGCCCATTTCCTGTCAACCATGTCATTTTTGAAATTCATCTAGAGCGTACGAACACCGTGTTGTATTGCTGACGCGGGGGGTACAGTTACTATAAAATAGGGGTAAAGGTGTACTAGTGATTTGGTATAACCTGGAAAAGAAAGCTTTTATCGCCCGATTACCCATCAGATACTCCATCTCAATTTCATTTAGAATTCAATTTGTTTGTCCATTTTCTATATTCGCATGGGATATTTGTCATGAGACTTACCAAGTAGAACAAGAAGAGCTGAGTTTTGTCGCTTCTCTCTCAAAGTTGTGTAGACAAGTCCGAGAACTTCTTGGGCTAGCGATGTTGTGCAACCAAGCTGCTGCAGACCATAGAACAGGATGGCCCTGACCTTATCCAACGGCTGTCGATTTTGCCGCTTACATCGCTCTATGACATCGTTTTCCAAGTGCAGGCACTTCCCAAGTTGTTGTAAGACAGCTTTCAGGGACGCTATCTGCGACAGGAGGTCCAGCAGATTCCACTGGCCTGTAGAGATCAGGTAGCGGATTTGTATCGTTATTTTGATCACATATCAAAGTTGTGCATGGTAATGAATAGTAATGGAATGGCATAGAATGTTAAATAACACTATCGCTTCATCGTATGAATTTTTCCTATTAGTCGACAAAATGACAAAATAGGAAATCACGCTAGAATCTAAGTAAATCCTGATAACATTATATGGTCGCAGATTTCTGGACTTTTGAAACAAATATCTACATGTCTTTTTTGTGCATACATGAAGGTATGTGACTCACCCCTGTACATACGTAACCCCGGGTAACTTTCGATCAGATCCGCCAGTATGCCAAGTCCAAGTCTGTGACGGAGTGTTTGACAGAAGCTGGTGATCTTTGTCTCGTCTTCTCGCTCGTATCCAGTCAGTATGTGTCTTATCAGCTCCGAAGACTTTAACGCTCCTTTCTTACGTTTCAAGTCGTACAAAAAGTTGTCGCCAAGGCTGCCTGCTACTTTTGCCAACACGTCCGCGTTTGTATGCTGACAAGCATATGTGAGACGTCTGATGATCATCTGTTTGTAGAAGCTTATTGCCCTTTTCAAATTATCTGTTTGTTCCATGATTTTGACTGCTAGAAACCACATATATCTAAAAGGAAAGATAAAATAGGTCAGCAAGTAAGTTGTTTAAAGTGTTACTAAATCTTGGCTACGCAAAGAGAAATGCTTTGATTATTTTTGCAAGTCAGCACTAGTACTAGATTCTACACTGGCGTTTGATGGGAAGTTGTTCACCGGCCGAGTTGCATTGATAAACCTCACGACACGGCAAACGTGTTTGAAACGTCGGTCGAAGGTCACCAACAAAGCCCACATGGCACAGACAGGCTGTCCGTATATGTACATGCATGGTTACTTAGTTGTCATTGTGGCAGCTTTCATTGCGTCTGATGATATCAAAATAGCATTTATTTATGCATGATACTCGAAATACTCGAACCTGATCTGCCTTAAAGCATGGACACCAACATTATTGCGATTTCTGCTACTTCCGTATCAACTTTTGTACACTATTCTGATTCTGTACTTACTTTGTCCTGTCGCTAATTCCTGGTGGGCGTTACAGGCAGGTGGTGTCGGCTGTTTGCTGTCAGCTGTGTTACCACGATTCTAATTTTGAAGAAAGGCGTGCATACTACTTGCGTGAGTAAAAAGATCAAAACGGAATGTTTGGGTGGTTTAGCTTTAGCTGCATAGTGACCGAAACCATCTTACCAGGATGAAAGGATGGCTATTAGAACTGCACCAAAGGCGGAACTAACGCGAGGTCACGTCATTGACGCATAGTCACGAGGTCTGCGTAATGGTAGACGTCACCAGGAGCATGCGCACTAAGTTTCTTTCCCTGCTTGTTTTCTTTAAGATATCACCTTTTGCTGGAAAATTTTGGGATATTTTTGCGTAGGATGAATATAAAGCTTAAGGCAGAATGTAAAGCTGTATGATCTAACCAGAATCCAGGGTTTTTATAATTTTGACATCTGGAAGGAGACAATTAGTTGAGTCAGTTTATGTAATAACACAAATGCTGAAAGAGTCTGTAGCAGAAATAAAAAGGTCCGTTTCCTTGTTTTGCACTCAACTAGTCACAAATATTTACTTTACAAATCACACAACATACCTGCAGAGGGGGTATTGTTTATCATCCTGTGTGTATCTTTATCCCACAAAGCTCGAGTTGTCGACGACAGTTGGGAATGTTCACAGCAACAACACGGTCCCGGACTAAAATGTGTCAATATTGAATGACAGTAGCCTTTACAGTCAATAGCAACGAAAATACATGACTTGTACCCTTCAAACACTGTCAATGTCGCCGAAAGTAAATTTACTCCTCAGACAGGTAGGTACCAAGATCTCTGTGGGAATGAGACTTCCAACGTACAACATGACGGGTTCCTTTATTATGCACTTCTACAAAGTACCGAATAAATGAAGGTTCTTTGTCAATAATGGTGTGGGAGGATTTTAACTTAACTAACTTAACTTTACTTGTATTGTAACACTATTTGATCTATTTGATCTGCAACGTCATGAAAAAATATGATTTAATAACTGTTCCTTTTTTCCTTCTGCGTTCATTTCAAGACTTCCCTTAATTCTCAGTCACTCATCTCAAGGATGTTGACGTCACATGAAGAATCATCACATTAAAGACCCAAAGGGGCTGAAATAATCAGATTAGTCCTCAAACGGAGTGAAGATGATGTTGTTGTCTAACGATAATCATATTATACATGGACATCCAGCAGACTAGTTGACTCCGCTATGGTGTTTATTTGAGTAAGGTCAAGGTTTCATGGTTGACGTTTTGGGACTATCGATATGTGAACATAAAGCTTGATACTCGTACATATAAGTCAAACAAAGAGAAACATATGAATTTATAACGTAATATCGGCGCAAAACGAAAAAAAACGAAAAAGGAAGATTCACATTTCATGAGATATATTTATGAGGCCATCGGAGGTCAGACAAAAGTATTCAAGCAGATGTTGGGGTGAAAGATCGTAATGTTTTCTGATTGGCGGTTGGGATTCTCTGGCAGTCCCTCACACCATTTATATGTATAATTAAGTGGGAAAACAGTATTCAGTACAGGGCCAAAGTTGCCTAGGAAAAATAGATGATGTCGACATATATATCCTCAACTTACTCATTGCGAAAAAGGTGCGATGTATACATGAATATAGGTTGCGCTTCTAGGGTCGGACATAGTGTTACATGGGCTCCTCGCGCGGTGCCTAAAAATGATCTTTTTTATGTCAACGAGTGTCTTAACGGTCATTCGAGCTGTATGTAAAGATGTTTGGACCTATCTGTCATATTTTCACTCCCATTTAGCCTACTCTCTTGTATATTTTCCACATTTTACAAGTCGGGACAGCATACCCCATCATAGCCTAATCTGCAGTACCGCTCCCGACCACCCCCAGAAAAGTGGCTATAAAAGACCATCAAATTGCCAAATTTCGGTCTTTTTGGGAATGGTGAAATCGTGGAAGGCTCGCAAAGGGTTTTGACTTCATGAACCTTATATGACCTTGATTTCGAACATCAACATTGATTAAGTGTTTATAATACCATGTTCTATGTATGAAGTAGTTTCATAATCTTCGTTGTCTTTTTTTTTTGCGCGCGTTCGAATAAGTTTCGGGGGTGTCCAGAGGATATCATCCATTAAACCAAGTCAGTTGTGGCCTTCAGTGCTTCTAAATTTGCAATGATGAAGGTAGAATAAAAGACTTGAATATCTGGCGAACTTTTGCCAAAATATGAGCATCAAGGCTGGATGTACCAATGAACGGTAATGCCTAATGGTAAACGTTCTCCCCAATAAACGTGCCCAACCAAGGAGATTGACGACTCACACGGCACGTGTAACTACATTTCCAGACAAATAGAATAATTTATTAAGAAACATTTTAGTTTGACATAATGTACAAATTGACATGGCAACATCGTTCAAAAAACAGATACATTCTCAGTAGCCAGAGTCCGAAATAAACTCGACACCAAGTTATAAGAATACATAGTGTACCTGTGACATCAGACTGCAACCCATGCATGCATGCATCTCTTTTTCCTATCGCATATAGTGCTATGTTGAAATTGCACAGGCTTGTCAATCTGAAATAGAAGCTTCATTGGAGTAAGACACAAGAAATCAATTTTCTTTCAAACAGTCACACACAGATTTGTTAATATGTGCGCACTACAAAGTAAGCCTGTTAACACTGACATATCGACAGCTTTCAATCAATCAACTTAAGTTATGCTAAAATCTCTGTTTTTGTTCTTTACAGATTATTGTACAAGGCTTTCCGCCAAATTTGTTACCGTAAATCGTGGTTGTCAGATCAGATATCAATCTATTCATAATTGTGAACCACAAATATTCCTTTATTGTAACGTCTACGTTCCTTTTTCGCGTAAATAAATTAATGTCCCCCCCTCAGTATCATGCCTTTTGTTTTCAAACACATTCAATCAATGTTAGCAAAACTAAGCCATGTAGAAAATAAGACATTTCTCTTTCACCTGTACATTTCGAGCATTGTCTCCAAACGTTTGCAATCGTAATCTAACACAAATCGTGAAATAATCGGATCACACAACTCAATTCCACAGCGGCGTTAATGGTGACCATTGGAAAATTACAGATCTTCGACATGTATGTGTACAGACTCCTAAATGTATCATGATCAGGTTATCCTTTTTGTTAAACAGTCCTTTTCAAAAGCTTCTCCGATCGCTAGCCTGAAACCAAGCCCTGTTTAGCTTTAGATCGCGCCAATCATGGCTACTCAGTCAAACACAGATGACTGTGTAACTACGGCGAACCAAGCTCGATCTCAGGCTAGCAATCACAGTATATAAGGCAACAGTACGTTTCTAAAAGATCAACGTTGTCCTGGTTAATATGAGTTATCATTTCCACAACCATGTTACATGTTCTGCTGTATGTTTATCAATGAAAAGAATCTACCCTATAGTCTTGCGATCATTGTGAGATTCAGTAGCTGCAGCATCCTTTGATTATTTACATAGCCATCAGCCACATTTCTTCTTTTGTGTCGAAAAAATAACGTTAGGCTAATACACGATGTATATCTAACATGGTTGACTAATGGATAAACTACAACTATACATACTGTGTACCGTTCAAAATGGTCAGATGGCTTTGAAGGAAAAAAAAAACAGTCACAGAGGCTCATTCTTTTGTAAATTGACTGGGTGATTTTTGTGATGTTGAAAATCTGATCATGAACACACCTATCCTTTTACACGAAGGACGCGACATTTTCTGAAATGTATCCGCAAGTCTTTTCCCCCAGCTATTTCTATTCACCTCCTTATTCTACTGCGCGAAAGGTATAAAAAATAAAACATCTGTTTTAGTTGATGTAGACGAACAGTTACGCATACGCTAACTAAACCAGAGACACGATATCTAGGTAACAAGAGATGACAAACAAAGCTAATTACAAAACTAAACTAACCATAACTCGATGTTTAGAGACCCCAGTCGTGATAATAAAAAGTAGGAGGTCAGGTAATACAGACTTTGTAACATTGGTAAAAAACAACAGTTGTCCTAATTGTTCTTCCCTTTGCTACTTATAGAATAAACTTTCTTTTCTTTCTGACAAAACTCTTGTAAAACCCACAAAACTCGCTCTGTGCCGCGTCCGAACAGAACTGACTGACAATGATGCATCTTTCCTTATCAAGCCCATGTATCAAATACTACATTGGAAGGAGTTCTTTAGATATATCAGCACTTGATAAATATCATCGATGACTTGTGGAACATGATATCCATTGAATGGTCACAGAAACCTTGCAACGTCGACTTGATCGAGGGCAACGGGTTGGAAAATTGACAACACTAAATCGGGTGTACGATCTTCAAAAATAGAAGACAAACGGAACGCGAACACACCTGTATAAGTCACAAGAAGTCACGGGTAACTATAAGATTAGCGGTTGTCAGATACATCATATAAAGAGTAAAATATTTCCTCTTTGTTTGGACACTTGACTATCATCATGCACGGCATTGCACTCGGAGTTATTGGAGCATGAAGTGTTGTCTGTGACGCCACCGTGCGATCCTCACGTGCGCGGCAGGAAGGCTTCTTTGGCCGTGAAGAGAAGGGTGAGGAGAAGTAGCAGCGGAGACACCACCAGAGAACTGGCTCGTCCGCACTTCTTCGGATCTTCCTGTAGACACAAAGATGAACGAATTGGTAAGAATCGTTTTTGCAAAAGTTACAACAAGCTAGAACCATTTGACAGGTTATTGTTACCTTTGCCAAGAAGGTTATGTTTTTTTTTCGTAGCGTTTGCTTGCTTGTTTATATATGTATGCAATACTATGTGGTTGAAATGAACAGCATAATTCAGGAAGCTATGGATGGATGGATTGTCATGAAATTTAGCATACAATTAGGCCTTACTCTTTCAAAGAACCTATCACATTTTAGGGCCTACTAGTGGCGGCTTTCGTAGGTACTGCAGCGGAACTTCCAGTTTTTGTATCTTGTTGCAGAATTTGAAGAAAAGAGGACCTCACCTTGGGATGGTAGTTGTAGCATTTATCTGGACGGCGGCGTTCCTTCTGCGACAACCGTCTCTCACAGAGCAGGGTGTCATTGGAGCCATGTGCACAGCAGTAAAGGAATACATGCTAGGTACGGAGTAGGAGTTTCTACCATTTCTAGGTGCCGAGGGATTACGAAGAACGTCAACGTAAAAATGTAAAAACAATCGTTACTGCTGCTCGATAACGGCAATATCACAAAAAATCCATTTGTTACACTTCACAAATTAAGTTGAATTTTTAATGAGTCGAAGTAATAAGCAGTTGAAAGAATTTTGTGAACGAGGACTACCTTTCAATGAAAAGGACCAATGGTAGTTAAAAATGTTAATCAATTCGACTAATGGCAAGCAACGTCTCACAATTTTGTAGCGAACGACTATTACATTATAAAAGATCTGAGAGTGAAACAACAAATAGAACGAGACTATAACACTACTTAAGTTATTCGAAACGGACAATTGTAGGCGAGTAATCGATAAAATTCGACTAGACCAGGATCATGTTGAGCCTGTCAAACGATTATGAGGTTGTTGACCTTATGACGTCACGGATAAGTGACGATGTAGTGACGCAATGACCGGAAGGATATAGCTGACTTCCCGCGGGTTCAGGTTGAAGTTCGGGACCAGGTTACAGGAACAGCTGCTGTCCACGACCAACAGGATCAGATTGCTGTTCGGCACCAGTTTGATGTTGAAGCTCCTGGAAAAAAATATTTATGTCATAATTGTTCATTAAATGTATCATACGCAGAAACATATAACGAAAAAATACGCTTTATCCTCTGTTCCTATTGTTTAAGGAATTTGCGCCATTAGTAGACAGAACACTTAGCCCGTTCAACCCATTCAAAATGTTGTGAATTTACAATTCACAAGTGTTATTTACAAACCTTTATTACTTGAATAGTACTATATTAAATTATTCTAATGTAGGTGATATTGACTACGAGTAAAGTACCCACTTTTGGCAGTCGTTACAGTCAATGTAACCGTCAAACACGATGTTTCCTTTGTTGAGAGAGAAGTTGGCCTTGTACAAGGTGACGGCCTTGTCACATGGTGCATAGTCTGGCTGTGAGCCTGCAACAGAGAAGGATGAGCACACAATGTTGGCACTGCGTGGAGAGAATATTACACTTGTACCTATATTCTTCAATGCTATCTATGAATATGTGTAGTTTTTAAGGCACAATCTATGTAAACGGCATAACAATTCAGGGCTACTATTGAACCTTGTCACTCTGTACCGGACAGTGCCCGATTGCGATGAATAAACCATTATTATTACATTATATTGACTCTGACTCATATGAAGGCTGTGTTCCTTCTGCACTCAGTCTGGTGGAATATGCTGAGGGCATATTGGATAATCATCAACAGAAGAACATAAAATTCAGTACATACCTGCTGACGTGTACTCAAACTGTCCCGACAGCAAATTGTACAAGCTGAATTGTGCCAGAAGTCTGTAAAAGAAGTAATTCGTACATTATACAAAGCTGTCTTTCATATATCTCACGGAAAGTCAAACATACCAAAAGTATCTACATACAACAGAAGATAAACCTCCAGCTAAGTTGTTTTCTTAAAGTTGATTATAGCGTGATACTTACACTGCCAATTCCTTCGACCACCACAAGATGTAGCCTATCAGGTTAATAATCGGCTGAAATACAAATTCATATCCAAAGTTGATTGAAAATCATACCGATAATATTTGATATCAGTATTCCGAATAAGATACTAAGATGAATTGTTACTTGTATTCTTGAATTTGGATAAAATTTGGGAATCGTAATGCTATACTACGTTTTTACATGTAAGCATTAGAGAGAGCATTACTTTTAGTATATATAGCTGTACGGACGTTAAGTCAGAAACAGCAATACTATGATCATACAGTTGTACATGTACGTACAAAAAGTTATAAACAGCAATACTATGATCGTATAGTTTTACTGACATTCAGTTAGAAACAGTTATACTATGATCGTATAGTTTTACTTACTTTAAGTTAGAAACAGCAATACTATGATGACATGGTTGTACATTACTCACATTAAGTAAACGTGTTGCCGCAGCAGTGGAGTCTGCAGAAGTCGTTCTACACATGCCCTGGTAGTCGGTGAAGTCAATCCTTCAGAAAGAAAGCCAAACAAACAGGGTCAAGTAACGCCTCTCTCTATCAAAGGGAGGCATTCTATCCAATATGTTCCTTTGCTCTATCAGTGAGATAAGTACTAGTATTGAGCTGCACAGAAAGGTTATGACAAAATCCACTGAACATGAAAGTTCACCTGACTTGAAAAAATATATCATGAAGAAATAAATTTTCCCTAAACAACACATGCCAAGAACATCACAGACTAGCAACTCAAGTCAATACTTGATGAGAATGATGTGCATGGATATACTTGTATCTACATATCTACATATCTAATATTACAATGTATATATACTAAATTCTTTTGTACTGCGATACGATTGTGAAACGTTGTAATGTCCTGGCAACAATTCCGCCAATTGACTGCCACTGTGGGGCACGTTTTACATCGGATCAAATAAACCATTGACATACTAGTAATCGTAATCATATAGAATAGCCATGCAACCGTCTTCTCTGCGTCATCAGAAGTTTCACAACATATCAATATTGAGTCCCGGGGGCCACACAGTTTCGCTGGAGAATATTTTAAATAAAATATTCTGGATACCTAACAGGACTACTTTTTGAGAAGAGTAAAGGGGGTCATCTACATCACGGCACAGCAACCTTCTCTCAACCGGCACGGGGAGGGGGGTGGCATCGACTTCCAACAACATTTGACCAATTGCTGACTTGTCCATAGCAATTGGGTCAGACAGCTGAAGAAGACTGAGCGAGTCAGTAGAAAATTCCGGTGAGTCCAGTTTTTGAGTTGGCGAATAGTTTATTTTTTTATAATACAAAATCCACTTACTTGTCATAGAGGTTGAGTTCTACCATCTCTGACATCATGGTCCCATCGATTTCACCATAGAATCTCCCGATCTGAAGATGGTGGAAAAATAAAAGATTAACGTTTGTTGCATTAGTCCTCATCTCAGTCAATACCACATGAACGACCATTGCTCAAAACAGTTTCTTCATAAGTCTCTTGTAAAGATAGTTTGATTTATCTCTCATCATAGCTGTCTCAGGATTTCAGCAAAATATGGTCCCTCAAATAGATACAACGGTTTATTTTTCAAAGATTTTCAAAGTTTATTTTTCAAAGATTGAATGCAAAAACTTTATGTTACCACCACATTGTTTGGTCATGTCAAATACACCGAAGTATTTCTTACGTCCTCCGACTGTTCTGAAACAACGATGTATCCTCCGTCGTCCAGCAGATAGCAGTCGAGATCCTGGGGATGGGAAACATGTACAAGGTACGTGAGGGAAGATTACATAAACAATCAACCAAACATTCTACCGTTACTATCATTTTACGGATACTAGCAACTCAAGTCAATACTTGATGAGAATGATGTGCATGGATATACTTGTATCTACATATCTGCATATCTTATATTACAATGTATATATACTAAATTCTTTTGTACTGCGATACGATTGTGAAACGTTGTAATGTCCTGGCAACAATTCCGCCAATTGACTGCCACTGTGGGGCACGTTATACATCGGACCAAATAAACCATTGATATACTAGTAATCGTAATCATATAGAATAGCCATGCAACCGTCTACTCAGAGACATGTCGCCATGTAGTCGCAAAAGTCGTATCAACAATGTGAATATGTGAAATATGATAAAACTCACATCGTTTTCCTCGCAGCCCATACAGTTCTCAGGACTGGTGCTGTCAGCACACTATGTCATAAAATACCACACAGTGAGTCACAAAGCTCATTCAGGTATGTTAGGAGACGCAAACATATGAGTCTGTCTATTCCAATTGCTGGATTACAATTGATACTCAAGATATTGTAGTGGGAAGGTCGAATGTAGACATACGTATCGTAGATAAATTACACCACTGTTCCAGTTCTAAAATGCGTCTCTAAAGAATGGGCAAGAATTTCAACGTTGGTTCCCCTGGTGGTATGCTGTATCGACTACCCCAAGGGAAATCATAGAATCAACGGTTCTTTGTTGCGGTAATTCTACTAACAATATGGTTTTATGGGAAGCAAAGCAAAAGGAAGTGAAGTACTTTTTTATCATCGATACAAAATAGGAAAGTATCACAGCTTTAGATTACATACTGTTATCCTCTATCTGCTATCCCTTGGGAAATCAGTGGATTTCGATACTGCATAACGAAGCTACACATAAAGATTTACTTCATGACAGAGCCAAGGTAAAACAGAACATCTACCTGAGCCGTTGCAGCAAAGAATAGATTACTGAACGATTCGTGGTTCATCTGGAGTCCAGCCACTGATGAGCAAAAAAAAATAGATGTAATCAAGGGAATGATCCGGACTGTCTTAATGATGGACAGTTTCATCAAACTTTATGCTCCCTCTAAGTTTACATCTTCATCTTTGATCCCTAGCTATCACTCAACTAGGAAGCAATGTATAATCTACCCAATACATCTATTCAGTATACAGGGATTAATTACTACACACAGAAGACTTGGAACACTGCAGGAAAGGCGCATGTAATGACACAACCGTCGTTGAATAAACCAGAGTAATAATCAAAGTTCCACGATAAGATTGAAAGAGAGACCATATACTAAAAAACTGACGTGTCCCGACAAACATACGAGGACATGCGTCATTACAAACAAACGCCTCCAGTAACATTTTTAAAATACTACATTGTTAACGATCACCGCTAAGATTCCTACCTGCAGCGACTGCCCTTGGTCCACTACCCTTTTGCAAGAAGATTGCGGTCGATGCGGTTACCACGAAGTTCGTATCATTGGACAGGCCTGAAAAGGTGAACACTTTGAACTTCAATGCGAATACTTTAAGAGCTAATCGGAACGTTTTATGATTAACTTAATCGATTCTTGAACCAGCAAAGCTTCAATGAAGATCTTAATATAGGTGCCAATACTGACAACAACAAAAAACAACGTCAAAGTATAGAATAGTATCCACATGTTAATTCAAATAACCCAACATGACTTCTTACCCTGATCGAACGGTACGGAGTACACAAAGTAGTCCGGCCCCAGCTCAGCTGCACGCTTGTAGTAAGTCGCCTGGATTGTGTTCTTGGTTTTATTGATAAAGTCCCTGTAGAGATCGTCGAAAGGGTTAACACCGTGGGTGGACCGTGAATGGATTTCTTTCAGGCTAGTAATGTACGAGCGCTATAAGGGGATGCCATTTTTTCTCGATGAATTGAACTAACGTTTCGTATAGCAATCCGGCACATCCAACCATTGTCATTGCGTCATAACATTCAGATTTCCCTGTACAAAAATCTAAAACCGGTAGAGAGTACTATTAGATCGCACTAGGTGAAGGCACTTAGCTATTTTTGCAGTATCTATTTTATTTCTGTAGTTGCAGATCACATGATTCTGAATGACATTTGATGAAATATTCCTAATTTCTTTAGTTACAGTGTACTCACCGCTCTGTCATCTCATCGGGATGTTCCAGGTACGAGTAGAAGCGGGTCACTCCTCCCTTGGTTCCTACGAAAACCTGCTGAATGCCATACCTTGGAGGCAAGGGCACAGTGTCACCGATGGCATCGATGCACAACGGGTTGGATAAAAGCTGTGTTTATGACTATCTGTCTACGATGGATATTCAAGCTGTCTACCAGATTGCGAGGAACGCCTTGTTATGTGAATTGTATTCACATATAAAGCACATGAACAACTATAATGTAAATGGTACAACTGTTTATACGCAGAACATAAGAAGTCAACAAGATACCACACCTAATTGACACTCAATGCTACTTTCCTTCTTTTTCTCTTCTGTTGTCCTGGTATGTTTGATTACTTTCTAAAAGAGTAACTACATGACCTTGTGTCTACCTCCTAGATGACACTATTTTGGTAGATTAAAGTGGTGATGATGTCAGAGTAGGACGATGTCAATCACAATTATGCAAGACAATTTATCTAAGGATTACCTAGATAACATCTAGAAGGTGCCTCTACACCGTGTTGTGAATCACCATGACGAATGAACGAGCCCGTGCTATCACCAGCACCGTGCGTTATTAGTACCATGTTATTTCACCCGAGAGAGGGAGAATAGGAAAGAGAGAGATTTTCCGAGTGGCGACAGACGGTGCGGCGGTGAGTTACTCACTTGGTGCTATTCCCCTTTACGGCAATCCAGAAGGAATCCAGTACCTCCGTGATAGCAGCGTCGAACATCACGTGATCCACAAGCTCTCTGTTGCCTGAAGAAAAGGTGCATGACGTAAAGAACACCCAAAGCTAGATACAAGTCACTCACTTGTTACCTCTCCGCATCTGCGCCTTGTCGGTCCACACGCCCTCCAAAAACCATGTTTGTAGGGTATCGAAAACCACCTGATCTACCATGTCTTTGTTGCCTGTGGTGCGATTCGTTAACAGGAATGTAAAAAGATTACAACAACAAGAGGACTACTGCGAATCCAACAGCAACGAAATATCTTCCTAAAATTGAACATGGAAGCATTTTTCGCTATTGATGAAGCGATGGCCAGCTGTAGTGATGACAGTGAATGTGAAGTAAACGTGCAATTTTGTGGTCCTATCATTGTTGAAAGGGCATTTTGCAATGTAACACTGCCTTCTGCCTGTGTACTTGTTTTTGTTAAAAATTAAACACGGAGGGCGTCGTGAATAAAAATAATGTGCATATATGAAATTCAAATCAAAATGTTTACCTCATCACCTCTGAAATAAAACCCATATAATATAAAAGTCTTATAATACTGCTCCAATATTGCAATCTGCAAAGCACAATGCCACCCTTCCTATATGAAGGGATCTCCTTTCGTGGCATGATAACCGAATTGAAAATAAAAAGAAAGTCGACTACCCCAAACTGAACAGATTGAGTGGTTACATTTTTAGCAGCCCAGGAAAAACTCACATTGTTTCGCAATGGTCGGGCTCTTCCCGGTAATCTTATTGTCGTTCTCCAGGTACCTGACGATGGCGTCCAGCTGGGTCATGTTGTTCGCCTCAGCAGTGGTGAGCTGGCAATACTTCCTGTACGGGACAGAAAATACGGTTCCTTAAGCCCCTGTCACACTTTTGCGTAAAAACAAGTCCGCATGAGTTGCGTATTGAGTTGTTTCTGGTTTAGGCCGAATGGATTTCTTAGGTTCGATCACTAGGCTGTACAACGGTAGGTCAAAGTAGAAAAAACCCTTTTCCCCCGCAAACCTTACTTAAACCAAAAAAATGTTAATGTGCAACTCGCACTTGAATATACGCACAAGTGTGACAGGGCCTTTAGCTAGCTACATCTGCATTTCGTTCTTTGTTAACTTTCATGTCATCGTTGCTATTTTGTTGATTTTATGTGCATACATATGTAAGAGGAGGGGCCCTCGACATGCAAAGTGTTGCTTTTGCCCAATGCTCGGAAAATGGATATGAATAAAATTCGAGTATTACTTAACTTGGTTGCAAAAAGGGATAAACATAAGGAGTATTGTGTTGAGAATGGCTTCTTCTTGCCTAGGGAGCACAACGAAACGATGCTTCTAATCAGATCAGACTAAGTCACTGTGTATGGTGCATATCAATACAAGACAAGTACCATTTAGCCAGTACCGGTCCCGTGGCCCCTTTCCGAAGTGGATCAAGACCTGTGGGGAAATGTGAATGTAGAATGGTAACGTAATTTCCTCGACCAAATACCACGAAGTTATTAATGACTTCATCGGCTAGTAACTATGCAATGTGGCAAAGGTTCATCATAACGTACACAGTATGGAGGCTACATAATTTCTGGTGGTACATAGAGTTCCATTTGACAGAAAAAACAGGCGCCAAGTGGTAGTTCCATCCTACTAGGATTGCATGTACAACATTATAAAAAATAAAAGGGTTTGGTCCTCTTTCAATTGATGAAAAAAAGAGTACCGGACGAACCGACTAGACGGAATCAAGAAGCTTTTAAACAGGTAAAGTTATGGGTAATGCTTGTAGCTTGAGTTTGTCTTTGCACAAAAATGGCACGGTGGCTACACATGTACGTGGATTGGTTCGTAAACCAAGAATGCAAAGCTGACTTCAGGATCTAACAACCAGAGAAGACGCTTATAAAGCAGGCAATCAGGATGTATGTGTTGTTAGCTCGTGCAGTGGCTCTTTATTCAGTCCGCACGCAAGCCTTTTTACAGGCAGTGCAGTCGGGCGCTAGTTTCTGCCGGCCGCGGCAAGCTAAGCATTTAATAACATATTTCGTTTACAAATACTGAAAGAAAAGTGTCCAACATTCGAGGATGGACCAGTATTCATGTAACTTCTTAAACGTAAAACAAAAGATTATGTTTAAAAAATTGCAGAACTTAGGGTGGTCTTGTACTTCCGCCAGTTTCTGAATAAAGACATTTCACTTATTCATTTTTAAAAACACAAATTATTACAAATATCAGATAGAAGCAATGCATTCAATGTGCTGTAATCTAAGACACCACGTCATGGCTAATAGAACCTATGTCGCCACGTACCATTTCTTCTCAGCATTCCTGTACATGACGTGAGTGAAGGTGAGGAGAGCGGTCAACAATAGCACAGTGCTAAAACGGATCATCACCAATCTAACAAACGCCCAATGTGTAGAAAGTTTGCAATTTAACTTTGTGGTCATTTTATCAGAGAAGACAAAAAATCCCGATGGCCTGCTTTTCTTAAGTTCAATGATTAGATGATAATAAATGACAATCAAAAAATACATCTTACCCTTGCTCCTATCTTTTATCGAGCCTTCGACGAAGTATTTTCCATAAGGACTGGGAATCGCAATTCCCAAGCTTTGAGATAAAAACAACACATTTAGTCAGTTTTGATACACAAAATGAGATACGCGAAACAAATTGATAAAGCGTTAAGCTGCACGAACTCCATAATGTGACCAAAATAAAGACTCAACAAATTTTACACCCGTCAACAGGAGGAGAGTCACGAGAAAACGTTTGACATTGTTCGGGGAAAGTGTAACAAAGCACCAGTGAAGTACCAGCAAAATTGGCAACTACAAATGGTACGAGGGGAAGTCATAAAGCAATGCCATTAGTATCAGAGTAGGTTCATTTTTTGTATGAAATAACTTACAATTTGGCACAAATGTAAATGCACATCTCTTCTTGAGACTGAAATATATGTCATTCAGATTTTTTATTTCATACAAAAATGAACCTGCTATGATACTGATGGCATTACTTTATGACTTCCCTTCGTACATAAAACCTACCTGAAGGGGGTTTCGTCTATTTGTGTAAAGTAGTATGAATTTTCGTGGACCATTATTCTTTTCTGTAATAAAGATGAAGACACAGATTAAGGGAGGTACGGTCTAGGAGTCACTTTTCCATGTAATCTGCCTGGCTTTCATCAGATCATTATGACGACCATTAGTCATCAAATAAAGAGTTCAAAAGTTCAAAGACGTATCTTGTATGACTTAAAGTACAGGAATTTGTATGGGGAAAGTGATTTATGTGCAATAAACCATATGCTCACCATGTTGTCCAGGTGTTCTTGAACCTTAAACTTGAGTGATCCCGTCTCACGTTTCACCATGCTGGTACGTAACTGGAAGTTAAAACGCACACATGTAGCATTGTTACACCACATGTAGCATTGTTACACCACATGTAGCATTGTTACACCACATGTAGCATTGTTACACCAAATGTAGCATTGTTACACAACATGTAGCATTGTTACACCACATGTAGCATTGTTACATCACATGTAGCATTGTTACACCACATGTAGCATTGTTACATCACATGTAGCATTGTTACATCACATGTAGCATTGTTACACCACGTACATCCTGGAACACGATGCACAGGAAATGATATCTGTAATCTTATGCACAAAGCATGGCATGGTATTGGTGTCAAAATGAAAGGAAATGTGTAAAATCATGTGGTCCTTTTAGTATCCACGCGAAACGCTTTTGACGTTCCTATCAAAAGTCTTTTAGAGTCGTATTGTTTTTTTGTTGGTTTTTTTCTGGACGTGTGTTGTGTCTGCGATGATGATGATGATGGATCACGTAAGGTACAGCAAGCAGTATTATCATATTGCCAAAAGATTCGTCCTCTGTTTCTTTTAAATTATTTGTAGTGACACAAGGACAAAGAGTGCGGAAAGTCATGTTAAGTGCCTTTCCTAAGGGCACACAAGTGGCATGTCAGGGGATTTGAACCCAGGACCTCTTGGTTCTGGGCCAAACACCCTAAACCGTTACACCCACACTACATCACGAAACAAAACATACTTATAAAAGGCCATGGAATGCTCCTCACCTTCTCTTCTGTGTCAGAAATTTCCACTTCACCTAAATCCACGCTGTTGTAGTTGGGTTTGGTGATTGGATCTCCGCCCGGCTCCATGACAACCTTGGATAGAACACGTGAAAATATGATTTCACACACATGAAATTTAAACTTAAGATATCACAACTTAACATCACAAGTTCAAGCCACACATAACACTACACAGAATGGAGAAAAGATTCCTATGGGAGCAGCAATGGAAGGTGTTACTGATAATCTGACCCACTTTTTCATCCCATTTTCATAAGTTGCATCATTCAATGCTACACACCAATGTCTTTGCAGCAACTTGATTGCTTAAAATATCTTTCCGTGCTGTCTTATTGTATGCATAATCACTGATGCTTTGAATAGATTATTATCATATACAGAACGGGAACTCTTTATTATATCAATGAAACATGGACGACTTTGTACGAAATAAACGAAGACGATCCAACTACTATAATCAACAACAAGTAAACAAACATCTGTACCGTTGGTCGAAGGTCTGGATGGGTCAGGATGTATCCGTTGTTCGTGATGATAAAGGCGTAGCCATTCACACCCATCTACGTAACAGTGGTTAAACACAAGAGCGGTCTACAGGACTGTACTTACAGTACATGACTACGACAGTCGGCATCAACGATTTACAAACAAATCATTACAAAATTTCAAAATTATTCAGAACGAAGACAAGAACACGGCTGTTAATGATGAACAATAAACTCTGTAACACAATAAAACTCACACGATCTCTGAAGACATCACATAACACATAGTACATGGTACTAAATAACTATTCCTTCTGGTAGACATTGTACATCTTACATCAACAATGAACAATAACAGTTCCATTGACGACGGATTCAACGACAAAGAGCAAATACTGTATACGTGATAGGGTCATTTCTACCTGGTTTGAGCTTCATACAAATGCAAATGGCTGTTGTCTCCACCACAACATTCCAAGATCCATACGTTCAAAATTAGGCAGCTTTTCATTAGTACATACATTGTAACAAATGCAAAATAGGAATGAACATGGAATCATCAGGGAGTGCTCGTCTGACCTTCAGTGGCGGGGCAAGCTTCATCAGCTCGCTCACGGGGACGTCAATCCCCACAACTCCGAGGAGGTTTCCTTCTAAGCTCTGTCAAACGTTTCAAAAGAAAAGAAAAACAAAGGATAGATATTAGAAGATACGACGAGGTACAGAATCTTTAAACTACTTCTACGTGTATTTGTTTGCACATTGTTCGTGACGTTCCGTTTATCCAACTACCTTTTTTCGAGTGGTTTTACTTTGCGCTCAATCAAAAGTCAATGAGATTTTTCCACACATTTCTATTGAATAAGTCACAAAGCTGTGAACAAAAGCGTTTGACAGGTTAGATATGTGAAGCATACAACAACTCTCAGACAATAAGACTCTGAGATGATTCTCATAACATTGCAGTGTGTTGGGAAAGGAATGATTTGTTGTGTGATCAGAAATATTATCTAAGTTTGTCTGTCTGTTTGTTTGTTTGCTTGTTTGTTTGTTACCTTTCTGCACCCTGAAAATGAGATGTTAGTAGGAATGTGGCCATGGGTGTTGTGATTCGCTTCATCCATCCCATTTACAAAACCATGAGTCTATATTATGTTTCAATCAGCTTATGACTTACACGAGGCCTAGAAAATCTATTCCGATGCATGTGATTGTTACGATGTGTCTGTTAATCTTCTATTAATCTACACTTTCCCTTTGAAGGATCTAATCTTACTGCCGGGAAAACGTATACATCTGTTTTGGACAATTATGTCATTATATCGTATGTTTTTTTTTCTACCAGCAAAGCATTACTGTACCAACTTATTATGTCATTGTGGTGAAAATGAGAAACTGCTAGACACTAGCAAAGTTCAGACTTACTTAATCTTCGTATGAGCACAGCTCTTAGTTGTAAGTAAAGGAAAATCACGGGATCGTATTTTGAGGCCGTCGATCTGAACGTACACGGTGACCGTACATACATTTGAATGAATCCCTTTGCGCTAATTGCGCGAGAAGAATCTTACGGAGTCGGTCACGGTTCAAGGTCATTAAGATTATACAACGACGTGTACAGGTCCATACAAATAAAGGGAGTGCAACAATACATCACATGACAAAAAATCAGCACAAATCGTTAAGTGTAGATAGTATATAATATATAAACATGTCACTTTTGAGCGTTTATCAGTAATTTGAAAGGCCAATGCTGGTTAATCTATGACGCAGACACCGCCCCCCCCCCCCCAAAAAAAATAGAAAAACGGGGGTCTGTGCCATTTTGTAAATGATCACATTTCATAAATGATACTTTTCTTCCATTTCTAGAATCTGCAATGGATATTTTGAGGAGATCATAAAACGGATAGATACTAATTTTGTTTTTTGTTTTGGTAAGACAAAGTGTATTTGAAGGACAGACTAGCTGATGGGAAAAATATGTGGTGGGTTACGTGATAATATATAGTGATTGGACATCTATAGGCACTATAACTAACTTAAACTAACTTAAAGTTGTTCTTACCTGTCAGCTTTGACGCAATAGAAAAAATAATTTCAACATGACAGACACACAAAAACTTCGGTCTGTGCACATGTAGCAAAATACGTCTAGATAACAATCTAAAATGTAAATCTGTGTGAAACTTACCGTTTTATTCCTCATGTCAAACACGGGTCGTGCAACGGTCGTCATCAAGGCTAGACCCTATGGGAAAGCGTGAAGTAAATTGGGAAGAGGAAGAGAAATATGTTAGTGAGGAGTCACAACAAGACGTGTATCATCTCCTGGGTGATACTCACATGCTGTCTACAGTAGCATACTGTCCAACCATCACCCAAACATCAGTCACTACCCTTTCCAAACTTTCCATGCAGTTACGGGTCATATCTATGGTGATAGGCATGCTATGATGCAACATCTTTAGCGCAAACAGCCTGAACATTTGTTAGTGCGTAGCTTTACCTGCCATTGCCTCCCTCTGGTCTCCAGACTACAGTTAGTTCAAGCAAATACCTTCACTACTCGACAATAAAAACTGAGGCACCCTAAGATGTGCATAACTTTATATCCCTATCACTTGGTTTACATCATCAGTATCCTTAGATACTGAATGCAAAAAAAAAACGTAGGTATGAAATTATGATAGTTTGCCAACAGAACAATGTCGTTCATGTATAACAAACGATCAGAAATGATTTCTTGACGAGAAACTCAATTTCTCACACAAACAAAAGGTACAATATTCAGGAAATAAATAGAGTAAAACCAAAAGTCCGTACCACTCGGTACATTTTACAACTTTCAAAAAACTAAGAATAAAGTTCCAACAAAAGATGAAATTGTACATCATTTCAGAAATAAGATCTGATAGTCAACATTTTATACGATTTGGCAATGAAGCCAGACGTTCTCATGTCTAAACTAAAAGATAAACTCAATAAATGAACGAAATGAATGTGATAAGTACTCTCCCCAACAACAGGTTATCTTTTTCTTTAAGTTAATATGATGTAAATTGATAATATCGTAGGAACATAAAGGAACAACAGAAAGTAACTTTGATTTTCGACTATCGAAAAGAAAGGTCTAAGTCTCATAGAAAGATATCGAATTTGGATAATGAAAAGTGACAAGGGGCGAAACGTTGGAAAAGAGCAGAGTAAAAGATAAGAATTAAAGTATTACCTCTCCGGTGTTCTTCAGTTATATGGATCGCATTTTTCAAAATGGTAGCAAGAGAGAAGAGTGATTCATATCTGGTCTAGATGACGTAATATGGGTTAGTAGGAAGACAAGAGACCGAACAGCTCCGCTGGGTCGGGCTGTCCCGCACGCCAACTGCGCATGCTCCACAATTCCATCCCAGTATTCCATGCTGCGATGCTTATGAGACAACATTGACAGCCACGCTTTTAGTACAGGACAGGACGACACACAGACACACACGAAGACATTCACATGTATACGAGTATACGTCATGGATGCACTCGTGTGCAATTATACAAGTGTGCATCACAATAAAGCCGGGGGGAGTTAGTTGGTCGACCATCAGGGGAAACCATTAGGGTCATTACCAACATTGGGGCGAGCTTGGAAGGGTCAATTAGGTCGTACATTCAACGTGAACAGACTTGTCAGAAAACAGTTGTTAGTCACAAGAGACATCATTCTGCGGTGTTAGGTTGTTGCAGTGTTAGTTGTTCACATGCGTCTATCAAATCTTGCAGTGGCATTTGATCAGAAGGATACAGAATGTAGAGAGAGCAGAGAAGGGACAGAGACGGACAGGACATTTCATAGAGAAGGCATGCTACTGTGATGAGTGAGCTAAAATGAAATTTTCAAACAAGGCATCACTTTGTACAATTCTATACCGTTTTGCATCTCGGGCCGTGCGATAGGTTTGTCAAGCATTGTTAAGTCAGCACAGTTTCAAAAAGTAGATTGAGGGATTTTACAAGTGTTTTGAGCTGCATCATTGATGAGCTGATGGAGGTTTTATGTTGCCAGAGGCCTACATTGTCATGACAGGTTTATGACTGTTGCTTGGCGACATCGTGAAAGAAAGTGGTCGTAAAGGTTTCCTGTCGTGCGGTGAAGGCAAAGACGTCTACATCTATTTAACATGTAAGCCTATAGCCAGTGACATTGTCTTACCAGAGGGCACGTAACTGGATGATTTAGTAAGAGCACACTCCGTCCAATTCTTTGACGTGTCTTGGACTCTAGGATTTTTAGTTTCTACTAAGGAGGTTCAATTCATACCTCCTCGGTTTCATGCTTTGAGCTTCCTATTTCATGAACCAAAACTCTTTGTTATCATGAACATGAACACTACTCCTCTACTGGGTCAGGCTACGTTTTTGTATTGAGATTGCTGTTATCTCAGGATCACCATGCTTCCGTGCACGGATGCATGAAAGGTCAAGCCTGTTCCTGACACCTTACCTCCGGATCATACTTTCGTAACGCATCCGTGTATCTTCCCTGGCAGAAACAAACAAGCATCGAATGGTAGAATGTATGATTCCCTAGTATCTAAGGTAGGATTTGCTGAGTGTACGCTAACCATCTTATCTAAAACAGAACAACAAAATAACGTCATAGTCTTGAGTATATGTCAATCATTACATAGTTTCAATTGGCGGCAGCAGTTTACAAGTGCCGCCTCACACGTAGCAAAGCCAGCCCCTGGCCAATTGCAAGCGGAGGACGAAAAGCACATTTTAGCTCACATCACAGCCACATGGGTCACAATCAATGCTGAAATAGAAGTCATGATGACGCAATACAATAGACGAGAGTGACAGAGATCACACAGAGTCGAATAGAAGAAGGAAGAAGAGAATTTGTTGTACATCATCGACTGCCATAGTGTGATGCACAATGTATAACCGTCCCACTGTGAAGTTAACAAACCTCACTAACCGAGCTGTCCATGTAGACGTTGGTCCAGATTGTGCCATGGGCTCTTCTGATAACCATGGGGCGGCTAAGCACGTGGATGTATTTCTACAGGAAGAGGCAAGGCATGGTAATGATAGTATCACGGCAGTAGACATGTGGGGTACATACCGGGAGAACGCAAAAATCTTGTAGAAAGGTCTTCTCGTAATGTTGATGTTTTATTGGAACTTTTTAAGAGAGTTGAATTTTTTGCATCTTTATACACCAACACAGTTGAGATTTTATGTACAATGTCAAATGTGCCAATCAGAGTATAGATAAAGATGTAGTGGTTAGGTGAAATTTCGGTTATAAATAGGATGTAACCCCGCAACACATATAAGAAAGAAAATAGACATGTACATGCAGTTCCAAATGTACAGAATGATTTAACACAATCTCGTAACATATCACAATATTTCACTTCCTCACAAAAAACGCATGAAGTTGCACAATAAGAAATAGAAATACCAGAATCTTGTCTTGTCAGACTTACCATGACGTTCTCTTGTACATCAGCCAGTGTGGCAATCTGGGTGTAGTAACCTGACAAGTTGCATAATAGCCATACACAAAGTAATCAATGGTATGTTTTGATATAGGATCCAGTTAACTGAGGTCATCAGGTAATCTATACATGTGCCCCATGGAAAGTGTAAAGACGATGAAGTATCGACCAATGTAAAAGAAGCCAATGTATATACATGATGACAACAACTTGGAAGCAACTCTAGTCAACGTCTAAACTGAAAATGTAGGCAACACGTGGTCCAATGATTTTGTAAAATGCAGAAAAACTCAAAACACGTCATCAACGGTGCAAAAGGATCTTGACAAATAATGAAATAGACTTGCATCTAAAAAAACTTCTTCATTCTTAAGACTGTCCTCATTATGATTTCTAAAAAATGTGAAAATGTGAACATCCGTTGAATCTCATTCTAAAAGAACTCTTACCCTTGTTAGCGCAGGCCATCCACTTCACCGGCGCAGACTCACCAACTTCGCGACCAATCAGATAGCTGAATACACGAACCTATTGGAACGGACCCATGGAATTCACACAGAACAGTCAGCTGTCATACCCAACTACACACAGTACAGTCTCCTCCTCCCACAAAAACGACTAGGGATTGTGCAAAATCTACGTAAGACAGGTGTGTTGAAACATAGGTATGGAGTTCTCTATTCTACTTAACCAACTGCCCAAACTACATAAACGAGGAAGAAATGGAATAAAACAAGGACAGGAAAAACAAAAGTCTTTCAAAAATATTGGACACATAAAAACTTACTACTAGAAATGCGAGTGTTATCGTGAAGCTACACTAGTGTTACCAGGAGCCTACCCTTCTGTCGGGGTGGTTATAACGGCGAAATATCTGCTCGTAGTTTCGCGGAGCTCCGTCCGTGATCACCATAATGGCCTGGTTACACCACGACCCCTGGCCTGTGGTGTTGAACTGCAGGGATAAAAGAAAGGTAGAGCGTTATATGAACATGTTCTGCTGTCGTTGAGTGCATTGATAAGTAGTTAATTGAGGACCTAGACTATTGTACAGAAGTATAAATGTGTTGCAGGCATACAAATATCATGGCATTGGAACAAACAGAATGTCTCTACATTTGATTTACATTTGTAATCAATACTACAAGCTGGATTTTTATGACCCTCAATTTCATGATTGAAATTTGATGCAAGAAGCTTTATTGGAATCATATTTTTACATCATATTTGAATATGATGTAAAACGTTTTATCTGAAACGCAACAAGACAACACACAAAACCTGACAAAATCCATTCTTCTTCATCTATAAAATTTGTTTAGCGATCTGTCAAATCTTTGGTCTCTCAGTGACCGCAGCCTCTATTGGAACGAGGGTGTAAAGGTTTGATGATAATCATGTTTGAATCAATCAGTCAATCAATCAACCAACCAATCAATCAATCAACTAATCAATCAATCAATCAATCAATCGAAGAAATACTAACGTCCCGGAGCATTTGGAAGGCCGTGTCCAGGGAAGTCTCAAAGTTCGCCATTCCGTCTGCCTCAAGCTGCTGAACTCCATTTTTCAATAACTCCTTGTTGTCTGATGTTGCTTGCACCAGAGTGTTGGCAAAGCATTTCTCGATGTAGCTCACATCTTTGTTAAACTAATGCCAACAAATACATAACATTGACATTTCAAGCACATTGCGACGAGGATACACAACAACGGCGGCGGTACACAAGTTTGAACTTATCTACCTGTGATCAAGTGATACTTCAGTCCAAACATTCCTCTCACTCGCTCACCAGGAAGAGGTTACCTAAGTAGATTTTCCCAAAATGTCCTCGAGACGTAATTGGGTTTAAAAAAGCCACTCTTCCTGGCCATCATCATCATCTTCTTCTTGGTCATATGTAGCTATTTCATAGTTATTTCTAAATTTTACGTTAATCAATAGTTTCGCGGGAGGGGCTCTTAGGTGATTAAGCTACGTCTGCATTCTGACTTGAATCCCTTGAAGATTACGTTGGATTCACACCATGGGAAAACAACAGCTGCCAAAGTGACGTACCGCTATAACGTTGAAGAAGTCGTTGTCTGCAAGTGTATCGATAATGGTGTCGACAGTTTGCTTGGCAATTTCTAACCGGAGTCCCTTCATGCTCCCGCTCCTGTCCACCACGATGACTATGTCTTTAGGGGACGTGGCGGCCTGGATGTACCTAGGAGGGATGAATGGTCAATGTTAAGGCACCCATTCCACAAGAGGTTGCGACCGTGCTACGACAGATGCCATTGTTAGAAAAATATCCTAAGTCATTTGGGCATAATGGTGTTACTAACATATATCCACCATCAATTGTCCAATAAACTATCGATGAACAGTTGGTGAATTCTAACCATCACAGCAACCAACATTCAATAAACGTGGAAAAGAGTGCCAGTACCCACCATCCTCTATTTCTACAGTCGTATTCATCAATGTCGTTCGCTCCAGGCTCCCATTCAATGCCTATTGTAAAAGAGCAAAGATACAAATACATCTTATATACACGTGTGTAGACACTTAGAGTTGACAACTTATCTGGCCAGTGACTGTCCATTGGCAACCAATCATTGGAGAGATTTCCCCGTTTTGTATACATGTACCAGAAATCATACCAGAAGTCACAACCATCAGGTAAAAGCTTTAACTGTTATTCTCGTTACTGCTAGCACAACGACATATTGTATAAGAATGATGCAAATTCTCCCGATTAGTGAAAGAAACCTTTGGCAGTTTCGCCCTTGTAACAAATTAAACATCGTACGTGAAAATATACAACCGCACAGCTTTTGTTTCTTAAAGGTAAATCTGACGAAATTACAAGAGGGAAAGGGTTCCCACCTGGATACTGGCGGAAGAACCCCGTTGAACTGCCGAAGTATTGCCATGTTAACGTAGGGTCCTTTTTACCGTTCTCTATGAAGACCGAGTCAAGTTTCTTTGACCATTTGACGGCGTTCAGCACGTCTGGCGCTGTAAAGGCATAGAAACGTTACGTCATGTGGGCAAGGGGTCGGTCACATACGTCGTGCGATTGTCGCACGATCGCAAACTGAGTGCAATCGTGAGGATAGTCGTGCGTATGTCCTTCAAAATTTAACTGCCTTGATACGGAAAAGTTTGTGTAATACTGCGGTCCCATTTCCAAAGCAGGGCCACTTTGGAAATGGGACCGTAGCATTAGATGTCAATGGTTCGTTCTGTCACAGCCTGCTTGAAAATTTTACGGCATCAAAATCGCACGACGACCTACGACGAATGTGACCGCGTCGTAACGAACAATTACCCCTGACTCACGTATTACCCTTCCCTGATTGGAAAGAAGAATCGCATTGCTGTCAGTTAGACCGATGATGGAACATTCCAGACAGAAAGTCCAGAAGAAGGCCCAAAAAATAGCCAGAGGACTCCTGGCCTAGCAAAGAGATTTATGTCTTTTCGTGGTTTGAATTACTTGCAGCAGCGATGATACATTCTATACCACTTAAAATATTCAATAGGTGGATCAGAAATTCAAATACACACGTTTTAGGTGCTAACTTGTCATGTGCAAAAAAAAAAATTAGACAAAACTCGACGCAGAGAAACATTTGATTGGCCAACTTCTGCAACACTTCATCATCTTAAACTCTGAGAGCATCAAAAAGGGCACAACGTATGTTGAAGTACGATGCAAATTAATGAAAATGCAAGATTATCTGTACTATGTACGCCTGTATTCCTATTTCCTAACAGTAACATTTCATAGGTCAATAAATCAATATCATAAGATCTTGATGACCGACCTTCATTGTACACGTTGACTGGCACCTGCACATCGCTCCTCTCCATATTGACAGGGATGTCGTTGAAATGCTCGTTCTCCTTCAGCATAAAGTCCTGAGCCAGTCGCGGGTGTATGGGATTACCATCACCATCCTTCTTGTTGATGAGCATGGCGTTAGGATACTCGTACTGAGGGAAGAGAGAAAGATGGACAATGGTTTTCTGTCGCACGTTAACGTTGTTCTATAGGTTGCCTGTGGTAAGATCGTTGTGTCTATCGCACACTTTGCACACATCAGAGAAAAGAAGCTGTGTTAGTTTGCAGAGTGGCAATGGCTTATGTTACTTACCATTGCCAGAGAGAAATACCATTAGATCAGTACAAAAGTCACACCTTTCACGAAAATCGACAGCATGTTACCTTGACTTAAACTAGAAGTGAACTAAAGACTAGAGGGGCAGATACACATGAAAAGATTAGGAGACTACCGCAAATACAAACGTAACAAGAATGTAAAATTAGTTACTTTATGGTACTCACTTCTCCTGTATTTACTAATATCTACATATAGTGCTAGTTCATAACATTGCTTACTTTTAGTCCTTTATATCCGTGAGTTATGTTAGTATCAACGCACACAATGTAAGTACAGTAGAGCAGAGGACATCATGGGTGTACTTTTTAAAAAGAAGTACACAGAAGTATCCAAGGAAGTTGAAGACAAACAAAACAATGCTGAAACGTGCTTCATGTGAAGGGTATTAACCAAAGCAGCTGTTATTGGATACAGAAGAATAAGGCGAGAATTACTTTTACTATGCACTGTGACCTGGGGATTTGAGGAGAACTGCATCACAGGAAAGCCTTGCATTTCATCGAATCAGATTGTAAAATTTAACAGTAGACATAGCCAGCTATATAGTTTGCCTAATTTTATCATTTTGTTCGTCAGATGCTCCCCAATCTCTAACATGTTTTGGTTCAATTCCATAACCTTAAACAATCGCAGCTATGCAATTTTGAACAGGACCTGAACAGATTAATTAAATTTGAGTAAGGAAAGCGAGGCAGTCTTAATAGGCCAAGGAGTTTCGCAGAGTTTCTGAGAGACAGAGCAAGTCCTGAGTGTTTTTTTCGTGGCCCAAACCAGGCTTTCCATACTCACGGGAGTTGTTGCCGTGGACGGGGCTAACGATGTTGTATTTGTGGTAATGTTGTATGTAGTCCTTTCTTCGCAACGAAAGGCTCGTTTTGCTGAAATTTTTTCCTTGGGGCGTAACATTGCATCGATTCTGGCAAACAGTGGTCGTCTGACTACTTTCACAGTTTGCTGTTAATAAGAGGGCGTCAAAATTATGGTGACAACAAATGAAAACAGGCAATATAAAAGAAACGAAATATGAGGAATACATATACATGCATGGTGCATTCGTGCTGAATTAGGTTAGATATGAAATGAATGGTTGATTTCACACAAACACAAAAGCTTTTCAAATATAGTAAGTACGTGCAAAACTCTAGACTGTTTTAGTACAGCCCAATGTTTGTTACAACAACCAAGAAATCAAACAAACAAACAAGCAAACAAACAAACATCCAAATGACCAAACCTCAAGCAAAATGATAAGCATATAACCATCAGATATTTCACATTCTAACCAAAGCCTTAGCTTCGAGAATCATTTGCACACACACCTCTACCACCAAAAACACTTACCACTATTTCCGGATCGTACTCGTGCTTCATGTTTGCTAGTTCTGCCTGGTTTGACAGACTCTGGAACAAAGGAAAGAAACTGTTAGTGACTAAGGAAACGACTTTTGTCGTATCTGAAGCAAACGTTACCATTGAACGAAACCTAATGGACTTCATCAACAGTAATCTGACCAATGCCAACCCACCTTCACCTTCAGCATCAATGCCAAACACTACATACATATTCCCTCTATCACTACGTGTCCGATTTCACACTGATATGCGTCAATAGATATTGTCAGTCCACGTTTCCAACATAACTGCATCTAAATCTATGAGGACTACATATTGAGGAAATGAATTTCACATTGGCAGTGCAGTTATAAAGCCCCATCGTACAAGGTGAAGCACATTCATCAAGTTTACGACTTCAGATTGTGGCTACCCCAGCCCCAATGTTATTATAACAGTATAACTCCTCCATTGAACTATAGAAATCATGATAGAAGGAAGATGCGCAGTTTGGAGATTGATTGAACCGGATCATGGAGTAAGTTCTCATTGCTTTGTTATGCAGTAAAAATGCCATGGCTACACTAGCATCTACATACTGGTGCCGTTTTATCGTTTTTACGTATGCCATAACAGGTCATATAGTGGATTATGATTACTCATCAAATAGTTTTAGATGTTTAAAAACTGGCCATATTTTACGGGTTTCCCTGCATCGATATCATTATCCTGACATTAGCTCCTGACCCCGCGGGATGTGTAAGTTAGTAATGATCACAGGTCGAAGATTCCAGCAAATCTGATCGATCATTCAATTTGAGTCCAAACCAGAACCAACCGGTTGCATCCTGATATCTCACCGTCAACGGTCAGAATTTAAAAAGGTCAGACAGGAAATAGATTGAATTGAAGTAATGCCTTATCGCTTTACCATAAAATGAAAAAAGCTAACATCTTAATACCCCGTTTTATCGTGTTAAAGTACACCATAACAAGTCAGGCCAGTAATTACTCATCACAGAGAATTTTCAACTTCTCTTAGATGTTTAAGAACTCACCATATTTTACGGGTCTCATTGCATCGATATCATTATCCTCACATTCAATATTGACCCTGAAGTAAGTACGAGATAGTAATGATCACAGGTCAAAGATACCCGCAAATCTGGTAGACCATTCAATTTGAGTCGAAATCGAAACAAATCGGTTGCATCCTGAAATTCCTGTAATCTCAACGTTCCGGCAACAGCTAAAATTCAAAAAGTACAAACAGGAATTGAATGCTCCTTGTAGTGACGGACTGACATATTTCCATGTATCATAAACATCATCTTCAGTCCACTCAATGTTCCTCAGTAAATCTCAGCACGTACAGCTTCACGAAAGTCCGCACACAAGAGCTTGATGAATCACCCACTTCGCCCTTCTTATACGCCCTGCTTAATTCTCATTTCGAGTCGGACATTGACGACTCGGTTCAGACTTTCCAATGGAAGGAGTCTAATGAAATCCTTGGAAATTAGAGCATTGCTCTTCATTTAGGCCTGCGGTAATCTATGTAGAGCGAGAATATGTCACACTTTACGCAAATTAAGAATCTGAATGGGGTTGAAATTGCACTAGGGCACTGTTTGGCTGACTAGCTGAGGTTGTGTTGGTGATTGTTGCTGTGACCTGTAGGCGGCTGTCATTTGTCGTTATCCGTTGTATCAGGGCGTGGTGGTAATCTTCAGACACACGACTATATGTCGCAATCTCCGTGCATGATGGGACGAAATGTGGGAACAGAAGTGGTTTATGTGTGAGTCCACATGGCATGGCTCTCTCTCAGACGTTTGGCGACATTGGCAGGCAGGAGATACAATCAGGGTGACTTATCGCAAGAGCCGGTGCTTTTCGGGTCACCGCTTCAATTTCCGCACAGATCCGCTGAGTCAGGCAGCAAAGAAACGTTGCTTCTAAGTCGGGTCAGGGGTTAAAACTCTATTCTCAACTTCCAAAAAGATCTTAGCGTTAATTGAGAAGCAACAAGCATTACGATTATCGATCTCGTGCAATTTTCTTCTGCAATGCCGCAATATCGTATTTTACGCGCGTTGAGCATGCAAAAACATGCTTCCATCACTAGAAGACAATCAAACAAATAGTTTTTTCTACGCCGGAGCGGTTAAAGAGTCACCCTCTAACCCGAATGTCCCCACCATCCCTACACATATCGAGCTTATTATCTGATTTGTAAAACATCTCGTTGCTGACAAGATGTCAATATATCAGGACGACGTCCCACCGTGACGTGACGAAGATCAAATTCAATATTTGTGGTCACAACAGAATCGACTAACCACATTCTATCAACTAACGACAATCACCTAAGCTTCGCCAAATCATACACATTCGAATGCTTTAGTAACCAAAGTCAAGTACACAAAATATTCTTAACAGAAAATGATAATCTCAATTTTGTTGATAACATCAAGGACATTACTTGATAACATCAATATAAGCTTTTGGAATGAAATGACTATGAAGTGAAATGGTTCCGCGATTTGAAGATAAAATAAGCGGGAGACCACAACGTCTGGAGTTGTGGACCTCCGCGTATTTTATCTGTCACAGACCCTGTAACGATGTAGCTTCATCGCATCTTATCTTGAAACGATACATTTGGGCACCCCAGAAGACAGCAATGACCTTTCATCTGTTTGTCGCACGCTCAATTTAATTACGGTCAACACCCCACAAAGAATAGAGCCCGGATGAATAAATCATTGAGGCCACACACAAGGGTGAAATGGCACGCACTGCACAGGGCACGTCTTTTGGCACGCAGAAAATAAATTCCCGCATCAAGGGGTCTACAATGCCTAGTCCCCACCAGGTCTTTCTACAGGAGCGTAGAACTCAGCAAAAAAGGGGAATGATTGGCCAGGAGAGTCAGACCGCGGGAAGGTGAACATTTCCCTCTGCTATGGTGGCCAAACTCCCCAGGCAAATTATTCACCCTACAGTCTGGTAGAGACTATACAATGCCACTGGAGGAGTCAACGGAAGAACGGCGGCGTTGCCTTCCAATTACCTCATCGTTAAGTTGCATATTAGTGTACTAATTTGATATACACAATACTATCAACTCAAAATGGCGTAAGGAAGAATCTGTGTGAATAACCTTACGAGACTCATCATTAGAAGAAATTGAAATTGGAAGAAGAGATAGCCCCTGTATTTAGCAACGTATTATAGAAAGTTACCCTGTGAATTTGAAGTTCCTGTTATCTTTATATCTAAACCCTTGTCGCCACCACGGAAAAAGCTGACTCTGTCTTCAATGCCGCCCCTTGAATGAGCTGTATTGCAACCCGATCCCCCATTTCATGGCTGCATAGGCTGTTCCTTCGCAGAATTACCATGTCTAAGTGTATCGTTGCCGCAGGCAGACATTTTCGAGAGACTTTTCATAGCCTAGTGCCACTTATATCGGTAAAAGCAATTGTAAATCTCCATAAGTATTCTTAATCATTAACCTTGTGTATAGTTCTCGGGATAGTTTCTGAATCTAATGCGTTTTGCTATTATCATGAATCACAATCAATTGTAAATTTCTATTTTATTAAGTGTTCTTTATATCATTAACCTTGTGTACAGTTCTCGCGATTGTTCCTGAATCTAACTCGTTTTACTATTATTATGAAACAACAAGAGATGCGGTGAAGTATCACAGGAGCGGCCTTTGATTGTGAAACCATCAGATAGAGGAGATTTAGCGAGCCCCAGATGGCATATGTAAAAGGGCTTTCAATCGATACCATTGGTTCTAATTTAAACGGACGGGAAGATGCATCAGGCCGACAGTTTTACTGCGCGGCCTCCCTGTGGAAGCACATCCCATCTCCTAAGTATCGAGATCGTTTAAAAGGCGGAACAATCGATAAGCGATCCCGGAGGAAAAGTCAGCCATGATCATAACATTGGGCTTGGCTGGCAAATAAAACCGTACCTAACTGTTGAGCGTTAGCCTACCGGAGAATACAATTTCTGTAGTGGAAAAGATGGAAAATTTTCTTCTAGAAATAGCTCTGCTGGTGAATTTGAAGGAAAGAATATTTCTTCAAGTTAAGATTTTCTATTGTCGTTGTGTGAGCATGATGTCTGAATTCAATATGCGTAACAATGGAAAGCCACATGTAAAAGACATAAACGACATTGCACTGGTATAGACCGGTTTGAAGAGAAGATTGAACAATTTGGTACCCTTATCAAACCTAAATCCAGGGAGAAAGAGTGTCTTGTCTGAGATTACTGGAACAGTCTGTGTGAGAAAATCGATTTTTCGGGTCAGGAATGAATGATAGCGGTGCCAGTGCGCATAACCTGCCGGTGAGATCCCGGGAAGGAAGTGGGACATACTTTGAATCACAGCGATTTGTGCCGCCTTATCGTCTGATTCAACATGGCGGCGGAGACTCGATATTCACAGAACATGCACGGGAAGCACTCCGGAAGTAAGTGATCGGGGCAAGCGTTAGGGATGAAAGGAAACTGAGACAACTGACGGTGTTGAGAACATTTTCAATTGCAAGCGACACATGTATACCTCTTCTGAATCCTTTTTCGACATTAGAGGAAAGACATCTCTGAGAGAGTTCGTTTCTTCATTTTTCAAGGTCATGAACCTGACAATCAATCATCATCTAACTGGGCTTGTTTATTTTCAAGGTAGCGACTTTTTTTATCTGCATTCAAAGTCAAACTTAACATCGACTTGATCTGAAATTTAAATCTGTTTTGTTGGCAATTACTTGAACCCCGGTACTCAACATAATCTAATTAGCAAAAAATTTTGCGAATGCCCATGGAAATAAAATGACTCCACCAGTGATAACGGTAATATTTCAAACAGATAGACCGACTAATGTTAACCTGAGAGACGCTTCTCCTGCGCCTCAGCACTACGAAATCGCTCCATACTTTCCAACAGACGTTACCAGTGTTCAAAACATTACATCTGGCTTACGGTAATGGGCTCCGGAATTGGAAAATAGATTGTAACCGTGCAGTGCATAGAAAGATGGAACCAACCCTTCATGTTGTATTCATATGGCATTCTGTCAAGAAGACAATTCTGTTTGTCTCTTCCCCTTGGCGGGATATTTCATAAACTACGGATTCGATTCTCCACCAGATTCATCACATTGCCAGTGTACACATGTTCATGTATTGCAGGCCTGTAAACCCTTCACTGATTTTCGATATTTACTAGATACAAAAACAGACCATGGTAATAGAAAAAATTGTATTATCAGCATCATTTGAAGGAGTATAATTGCCCGGTACCTGAAAGAAGTAACGCTCTTGGAAATGTATCGCCAGACAATGAATGAGTCAGACATCATTCTCAGCGACTTAATTAATTGTTATTATAGAAGTAGATAATCGAGGAGGTGATGGGTATCTGGAAACTTCTTATTGACAACCTTGGATGTCCTTAATAAATGATATTGGAGCCTTTTCATTCGTCTTTACTCCAACTGGTCTGGTCATTGTCAAAAGCATAGCAGATAGCTATAGGTGTTCTCTTACCAACAAGTGTGACCACATCAGTACCGTGTATCAAACATGCACATCAGGCTGTAGGGCGAAAAATATTGCAGCAATTCTATTGTGCAACAGCAAGATGTTTCTGGAATGTGTCATAAGTGCTTTGGTGTCGTCCTACCACACAGCGTGGAAGAGATGGCATAAACTGCCTTATGGAGGAAATGCTTACGCTATACCAAACCCTTCCAGTCATGCTGTTTCAGCTACATTTTATCGCATTGCAAGGAAGTCTCTGGACTCGACACTGTACACCAGTATGCGACACTAGCCAGCGGTGGTCATGGCATCCGGAAATGACGTATTCTTTCCTAACTGTTACGGCTGCCCAAGAGGTCGATACAATTTCTGCATGGACATAAAACCTATAAAACCTTCCCCGTCCGCAAGCCACCGGCAGGGTTATGTTCGTGGTTCACAGAGCGCTTCGTGAATCTTTTATGGGGAACAATTGGAAATGAAAACAACTCCATTGTTGCGCAATAGCAATATCGTAGCTTTCCTGCGGTGTAGAACAATTGACAATAACGTGGATTGATAGGCATTGCGTGATGCACTGAAAAGCAGCCGCAATGAGAAATTGTTTCACTTGCTCCAGGAAAGATAAAAAACATTTGGTAGAAAGAAATTTCTCCGTACTTTCCAAACAACATTTCAGGACCACATTTTTGGATGAACCTTTGACGAACGCGCGATGTATACACTTAGCTCGGGTCAACTACCGACTTGAAAGGCGAACTGTCTGTAATGTGTCTTGTTTGTCTAACCCCTCGGGACAGGAATAGATTGGTGCCCGGCTAAAAATGCACATAGGGGGCGCAGAGGTGTGAGCAAGCATCTCCGATAGATCAGGGAGTGAGGTCATGGATGGAAACGGGGTTCGTAAATACCCGTCCCACCATCGCTTGAGATAGAATATCAGAGCACCTCCAATCAACCGATATGATATCCTCTTTGGGCAAATAGACGAATTACTTTGTATGCAGCAGTGCGCATCCACGTGGATGCACCATGATGAGCTTTATAACAGGATTCTGGTCATCTGCATTCTGAGGGTTAAACCATATTGCTTTGATGATGGTCCAGAAAAGAAGGCAACTCATTGCCTTTTCAATCGCTTGTAATTCTACAGAGCACCTATTTCATCTTCACAGTCAGAGTCAGAGTAAAAACACATCTCCAGAACATGCGCATTGACAAGTGGAGATGAGACAACGCCGCTTCTGTCAAATTCCCGACAGAGTCAATTCTGAAGAGCTGCTATTTCATGCTCATAGTTAGAGTCAAACTCATTTCCGGAAAACTCCCATATGCAATTTTAGATAACGGCGGTTCTTTGAAAATGCCGATGTTGACGATTACCTTTGAATACGTATGCTACTGACTCTCTTCAAAGGATTACTAATTACAGTGACGTTGCAAATTCAGACCTGTAGTCGAAATCCAAACATTTAAACATCTACTAAGCTGATATTATTTTACTAATGGTCTTTCGGAATATATGACAAAGCTATTTTGGTTCAAAATGGACAGTATTATCCCCCGATGGTAATGCTCCTTTCTGCATGAGTTGTCCTGAAGCTGATATGAAGGGGCAGCGTGGGTTGAGCTGCTCTGTATTTGATGAGTTGCCTAGCGATCCGTGACGATTCGGAAATCCCGTTAACTTCAAAGTCATCCCCGTTCATTCAAAGGAAAGTTATGAAGATCAGATGGCAACGAAAATCCAAAGAAGCTTTCTTCCTTTCTTTCTTAGACGAATGGGTGGTGTCTTTGGATTAGCCAACAATAGAAGACGTTTAATATTTCATCTTGTTGTCCACCTTCTCCTCTCCTCCCTTTTCCTCCGTAGCTCCTTTCCGAGAAACCCAAATGATGAATGATTCACGCCACGTACGTACAATGATGTCATCATAAGGAATGAACTGCTTTTAAACGTGACCATGTGGATGTTAAGCACCATTTTTTGAAGAACGCGTTAGTAAAACGCCTTAATACAGAATCGTGTGTCATCTTGTCCGTTATTGAACGAGAATTAAAATCTTTCGCCACAAAATGTGAGTATATCCTCCCACTTGATGAGAACAGTCGATAAAGCGCAGAAAGTCGGAGTGCTGCGAGATATTCAACATCGATTCAATTACATATTATCCCCGTGTGCATCGATTTTTAAAGACACATACAAATAGTTGCAGTACTTTTACCGATGGGGCCGCTTGCGAGGTTGGATGTCAGATAATATCAGACAGTGAAATCTCACAGTTGTCTTCTAATACAGCAGTAAAACTCGAGACAATCAGATAAAATCAGCTCTAACCTTTTTACCTTTTCTTCAGGCACAATAGCTTCTCGGCTACGTTGGTGCAATACAGCTACAGAAAATTACAGTATATTCCAGAGCTACCCTAGACAGGAAAATTGCTTTATAAAAAACAGCCTACTGGTTTTCAGTTGGAGAACAGTTTAACTTTTCCATAGTCTAATTTACCAAGTCAGAAAAACTTTCATGCGAAAGTCAGCCTACTATGTATGTCAAAGACATTATTATAATAACCATTTTATTTCACCACGTTTAAGTCATGAACTCAGACCATATCAAAACTATCAATGATAAAAGGTACACGTTCAACATACCATCCAGTTATAATATGCTGTAAAATAATTACAAATCAAAACCTTTTATGATTAATTGTTGTGTGTAGAAACAGTAATGTGGCAATTTAGATACAATAAAATACAAATGATGCTTTTATTCCAGTCTGTGATTGATTCCAGTGGAACTATCCACAGTATGTAAGAATATGCTCTATTTCATGGACACCCCGAGGCTATTGTCTTTTTCGATCTTTAATAGTAGGTTGGTTGAAACGAGAGACATTGAGGACCGCGTATGACCCGCATCGGACCGGGCTGTTTTAGCCGCTGGCGAGTCAAACAGACCGCGAAGCATCTTTAGGCTGTCTGTATTCCTCGGCATTTGCTGTTCAGCATGACGTAGAAAACTCAAATGCAGAAAGTTTTTTTGAAAGACGCCTTTCTTATCGTGCAAAGACCCCCACACATGTATACTATAAGTCGTCAAATAGCGAACGCACGCACACACGCATAACATCTAAGTGGGGCCTAGGAAAAAAACCCATCATTATACTTTCTTGTTTTAAGATGACAGGTTTTTAAGATAAACCTTTACATGTACGAAAGGCTGGAACCCCTTTGTCATCACCCTGACATAGTTGTTTTAGCTGGACAGATCGCATGCCGTGTAGCCAACATCTTCAGCGCATCAGACATTTTGCAACCATGATTGTATCGCAACCTTATCCTCCTTGGATATCACGGCGTCCCAATGGCTCAGACGTAGGTACTTAAGTCTTTTACGTCACTACCCCTCAAGGCAGTTAGGATATATACCCCAGCGCATTTCAGTGACGAGAGAACAGACCTTTCCTGTGTATTACATTGCTCGTTCTGTACTGGTTTACACAGCTATGCTTCACCCATGTCGTGGGTCTTACAGGATGACATTCCGACTGCTCAGCTCCATGCCTCTTGGTAAACAGGACACGGACTACTGAGATGTCAGCGGCTTCATGATAATGAGCACACATTATCCTTTCCAGTGACCTACTTCGCAGGCAGAGCATGATAGACCTTGCTGAAGAGGAACGTGTCATTAAAGGCAGTAAAAGTAAGAGCAGCAGGGATTTCCATATTCGCCTCTGATGCGCTGTATGATGGCCCACCTGGACGGCTCTGGTCTCACTCGCCTTTTAATGGTTATAACCTTGTGCATTCTGAATCGCCTGAGTATTAAGGGCCCAAGCAAACAGTGTGCAGTTTATGAAACCTTATTCTGCATCGTTGATGAAGGTTAGACATCCAGGTGGAGAATATCTGATGACAATTCAATCTCTATATCTAGCAAAGATTGGATATTCTGCATCATACTAATTCTCTTTTTTTCTTCAACCTATGATCCTATATATAATATCAAGGTAGTTCTTACTGCTATTGAAACGACGATGAGAAAGAAAGATAACAAGACCTATTCTCTAAGAATTGCTCGCCTTCGAGATAAAGCTCTGTGGCTCTCAACTGCTTATCAGCAATTTCATTAGAATTCAGATGAGGTGCCCCGCCCTAAGTGCCCCACGATAAGTAAATGATCCGTCCTGAGACGTACGAAGCAATTGAAACCCCTCGCGAGCAAAGTAGAGCTTTGATGGCCAAAACCTTCCATTCAGTTTTTTTTCTGCACTGTTTCAAGTAAGCAGTTTCATTCTCAGAAGAAAAGCGAAATACGTATCGTTGGTACTTAGAGGAGTGTAAAAAAACCCCACAATACCTTCAGATTTATTAGATTATTTGGATTAAGATATGACAAATCTTATTTTAATAACAAGACATTAAGATGACATTGCAATAATCAGCCTGATTCAGTTGGCCCTATGGAATTCTGTACCGATTGTCTATTTCGAATTCTGTAAGCTCCACAGGGGAAGACGGATAACTGATAATCCTGCTGCCGGTAGTCTTTGTGTTTTTCTTTTGATTCTCCATTTCTGTAGGCGGTGTATATCTTTGTGCTAGGACTATACATTTAGGAAAGGATGTTTTTTTTGCATGCGTACAAGGAGGTAAACCGTTGTTGACGTGTTACAACGGTCAGCAAAGTCTATCTCAAGAATATCAATATTTGAGGATCGGTGTGTCACCTATGTAAGGAGGTCATTTGGCATGGATGGAAAAGAGTGTTAAAACCTCATTAAACCTCAACGAGACGAGATCACATCGAGAAAGGGCGTCCCAGTGTCCCCTGGGATCCACTGCATTAATAATGTATGGTGTGCGCCATAACATAACGCTACATCAAGCAGCAGACCATGTAGCAAGCTTGTCAGGACGCCCTGGCATTGTCTGCCGCGGCCGCCAGCTACAGCTGCCCCAGAAAGGTTAATAATAATGAATCGTCCGCGATGAATGACGAGCTTCTACAGAAAAAATAATGCAATGTCCATACGGCACACACGGCACTCAATATATGACGGATTCTCCCCGCCATTATTAATTGATGACTTTAATTAAAACATACAGGGGCATGTGGGTATGATGAAGTCCTCTGTACAATACGAGTGCCTGCGGTTGAAGAATGGGCGTTATGAATGTATGCGATAGTTTGGTGCCATTCATTAGATACTATCAACACCAAAACCCCTGTGATGATGAGGGATACAACAATCTACCTCAGTTCGGGATTTATTACAAACAGGACGTGATAGTGGTGCTGAGAAAGCGCCCACCCTCCGCCACAGAACGGGGCTGATATTCGTATTGTCTCTTTCGTGAAAGAGACGAGTTTGTCATCCGGGCCTGTCACGCTTCACATAGCGGCGCGCCCCGTGACATGAAACATGCTGCCAATCTCTGGGGAATACCACAGGAAAATTAACGTGCGGGAGGCCTTAATAATCCAGTAACATTCACCGGACATTCAAAAACATACTTACTGATAACACATAGACTTCAACAGTTGATACGAACTGGTCATTCGTAAGAGTGGTTCTAGAAATTTACCAAAGACAGCGGACATTCGGGGCCATGAAAATATCCCTATCATCTATTATACATCAATGTGTATTGGGTTACATCCGGTATCGATGGTTGCAACCAGCCTCTGCAAGGTTTACCCTCTTGCCAGTCCATGAATCAATGTCACGATGTTTTGGATATATCGTTTTTTCACCCAGTCGCGACGTCTCGGTGTTCTAATTTTCGGTTTGTAGATTATTCTTCATATGGTGTGATGAAATCACAATTAGGTTCTTGTTCCGCTGACGACTACATTGAGTGAATTCGTCGGAGGTACACCTTGATCCCAAGAATATTTTTGGATATATACTTATAGCACACATCTTGAATATGTAAAAGAAGGTTGACATATTCATATGCCACGCTCAGGGAACATTGTGATCGTCAAATATGACCTCTGACCTATGATGTCATTGCTAGAACGGAACCCTTTGATAATCAACTAATCATCGATCACGGTAAGAACTCAATCAAAAACGAGTTACATCGTAGGCGCGTCAGTTTCAGGGGTATTGTGTACAGTATGTTTTTATCCTGAACATCTGTATATTCTGTACTAACTGTCAGTGACCAATTGCCAGTTATACGGTTACAACATGCGGTGCCGGTTGGTGTATTAGCAGTTGTTGGTAACGGTCCTATAAGGATCTAACGTTCCGTTATGTTTGAAAACGTAACAGCCAGTGAGTTCACAAGATGGATTCTTAATCATGTAAATATGTGGAACTTGAAAGAAAAATCATTGAGAAGAATGATACCGAAATTAAGGGATTTATTTTCTTAACTTTCATGCCAAACATGAATTTTGCAGCTTTACGCTTTTCTGTTATTAATTTGATTTGGTAAATTTCATTGGGACCCCTGATATGAAATATGTATTGAACGCCATGCGGTATAGCAGGCTATGTTGTTGTGAACTCACAGGGGATTATCGTTCAGGTCAACAAAATACTATTGACATAATATATATGCGTACAACGCATACCGTATTGTCGGTAATATTTGCTCCAATGTAATGTATAATATATGCGTCATTTCCAATGTTCCCGTCTCTTTAAATCATCATCCAGGTGACTAGTCATCTATTGTCCCGACACACTGAAGCGCCATCAGTCAGTGTAAAATTTGAACATTGAAGTCTCCACTTCATTCAGCCGATACTGTTCACATTATTTTTCTTCAATTTTCACTTTCTGTAAGCACGTTTTTCTCTTGTCATGAAGTTCAGAGATAGAATTAGTTGATACCTGTCTGAATACCCCCATTTTCGTACTGAAGTATATTGAATATTGGGTAGCAGATTTGTTAGGATAAACATCTGTACTAGACTACTAGTACCTTCAATATGTTAAGGTTGTACTTACATGTACATGTCATGTGCGATTCAACTTAGCACCTGTGGAATAACTACCTGTCTGTGAACAGATCACCCTCAACAAAGGCATAGTTTTACTATGTAGGGTTACGTATCAAAACATCATTACAACAATGAAAAACGATAAAATCACAGTCATCATCTTACCTCCACCGCAGACCTTTTGGAGTCCAGGTTGTTGAACATGTCACGTGCGAATTTTTTTACCATCTCACTTCCGTTCATCTCCACAATCTTCCAGTTGTTGTTCAGTTTATATTCCTGAAAGGAAAATAGATGGAATCATGTTAAGCTGTTTTAGAGTTATGGAATTATTTTACAGAGTCCAGTCAAGTTATCCCAAAGCTGTCACTCACAGGAGTTCATCCTTTCTATTGAAATTATTCCATTTTTTTAACGAGTTTGCCCAGTGGAAGGCCACGGAGACTACATCTTGGCACTAGTGAACTAACCCTCACTGAAGCAGCACCTCTTCTCTCTCAGTCAATAACATCAAGATTTAGAGAAGCTCGACTAAGTGACCCAATAGCAGGGAGAAGCAGGGGTTGTAGCAAATTATTGCCCAAATTACTTCCATATTACGAGCAAACTCCACTTTATCTAATAGTAATATACAAACTACACTTTATCTAATAGTAATATAATCATGTTACAAAGCCATACAAATCACACACAAAGGGAATTATACCGGCATTGAGCAATGCTCTTCATTGGCTTCCGCTCTTAGCTTGTTTGTGTATCGTTGTTGTTTTCTGGTGCTACGATACGTCCATCTAGCTAACCGGGAAGCTTAGAACATGGACTTAACATGCTGAAACATCCCTAGTCGTAGAGTGCAGAGAGGATCGGTCTGAGCATATTTCCATCCGTCCCCATGACGTCATGTCCTCAGGGATAGGTTTACGTTTGAGCGCAAATATCGGTCATCATGGACAGTCCCTGTCCCAAGAACATGGTCTCCCGTCACAGTGGGAAAAGCAATTTGATCGGCTAAATGAAGGCCATTTATTCGCTTGCGGCATTAATTTCTGTTGCGTTAATTTGACGAAATATTCCCATACAATACAGAAGAATGAATGTTGAAATTAGCGTGGGATGATCAACCAAATACAATTGTAATTTATTCGCATGTGGCGTTCGTTTCTGTTAAGCTAATTTGCCAATTTGTCTACCGTAAAAACAAACATTGTGACAACAGAAAAAATAATTGTACCAACACAATTTTATTAGAGTATTGAATATCATTGTGGCATCCATTTTTGTTACTTGCAAAATCTACTATAAGATATTCGACATCGTAGACTTACTGTAGGAACATTGAATGAATAAATGTTACCATAGAACGGATATGAAACACAACCACCATCACAATCTAAGGGTCGGGTCATTACTCATATAGTAATTATCTAATAGCCTTTCTCTTTAGAAATATGCTGATGAATCGCCGATTGTTTTAGTATTTTACATCTCTTAAGATGAGATATTAGATGCCTGCGAAGCATGTATGATAACGGTACTGATAATGGCATAGGTAAAATATCTGTATGTATATAGGTTAGTCAGTGTATTTGCATTTTGAATAACCGGCATTGATGTACCGGATAATTTGATACTCCTCTAGCATGGGGGAGGGTGATCTGGGTGAGTATAAATAGAACCAGAGTAAAATGGACACGGGGGACGATAGTGCCATGCAGGAAACCTCTCGACTTCATTCGAAGCCGGGTCGCCGTTATATGAGGTCGTATCAGAATACCGAAAAAAAATGCTAGCGTCGAATTTTATGAAGTGACCCCTGGCAGATTTTTTGTTTTACTGTGAAATGTGGATCGATTTCGGTCGTTAGATGATTTCATGGTTTACACAAATCTGTTTATTCTGTAAGAGCTATATGTGTCCCCGTATTGAATTTCGGACATCGAAGGAATGAATGTAGCGCGGGTAGCCCGGCATGCCGTTCCCTGCCTGGCACAGATCCTGTGCAGGAATATTGTAGCGAGACTCCAGATTCTATAAAAATCGATCGCTGCCGTCCATAGTAAGCCGGCCAAATTTTCCTTAGCCCGATGCGTTCGGGTGAAGCTCGGCGCGAATACCGTCTGCGCCTTTTTAATTGCTAGCGTGTGGGTGCCAGAATGAATGTCTGTTGATTCAGGGGATGAACGCCGTTTGGTGAGAGCCCTGTATCAGGCGGGCCCGGGAAGTATTTCACCGGTAGCGGTGATATATGCAGGCAGATGACACGATATCTTTATGATGTATGTCCATGTAGAATTATTGTATATGCTTACATTTCGGAGGAGGTCTGCTCCGCTGAAGTACGTGCTCAGTCGGTACAGATTCGCTCCAAAATTCTCCGCCCATTTTCTGACGCTGTAGGAAAAGATACAGAAGACAGCTCAGGATATATTTAGCCGATCTCGCATAACTAGAGAACGGGCTAGAACATGTCCATGTACAAGCGTAGGGAGAAGACAAAATAAAGCGGAGGGCTTACTCTAAGTCGTTGATCTGCTGTTCTGAGCCAGAGGGTGTTATCTGTGCGAGGAACAGGCCGAAGCCGAGCCCGAACAACATCACCGACCACCGCATGTTGAATCCTCGGGGTCGACTGCTTGTCCCTGCCGATGGCACGCGCGCTACTCTACGGACGGCCCTAGCCGAGTGGGCACTACCTCATCTGCTCCGTGCACACGGGGTGCTGTTTGTGGTGAAACAGGGTGGGCAAACAGCGGTGTAAGACGAAGCTAGCGGTGACAACAGTGCGGACGGACGGCTGTCTGAATATCGGCGCTGCTCCGCTGTCCTGGCTGCAGGGGATGCAGGGTAAAACAGGTGCATGGAAAGGTGGCGCGTACCACTTCGCCGGGGTACATGGGGAGGGGAAGCATCTCTCCGCGCCCGCTTACACCAACACAGGGCTGCTTGAATGGAATTATCGTAACCTCCACGGCAAATCTATTGTTTTACAGCAACATTGTCTTACTACATCAGTTTTAGTCCTGCAAAATATAAATTATAGGAGAGGCTAAAATTCCGCGGCTAACGTAGGTCACCGTTATAAAGCGTATTGGTAGCTGATAACGTTCTACTGGGGAAGCATCCTGTTAAAATATTCTACTACTACACAAGGAGTCGTCTTGGTGTATTTTCGGTATATTTCATGTCGGCATACCTCCGTTATTCGGGACAGACGACTGGCCCTGTAGGAGGAAATCATTTGGAACATTCCACTTCGCGATAGGGAGGGGCCCATGAGAGATCACGAATCCCCCACCGTATCGACTGTGATCGATAAGATAAGACTAGCCGGGAAGTAACCAGGTAATACATCAGCTCGGCACACAGAGGAGGCGCTGTGACGACTGCTGCGGGCGGGTCTCTTCTCTTTACATTCACAAGCAATCTTTTAATGCAAAGCTTTTCAGTAGGACTGCGGTAACGTCAAGCTAAACGTTTGACGCGACGGGGCAGTTTCGACATATCTGAACATCAAAAATCGAAAATCGATGAATGAAAAATGAGAATGTTTTATCGACACTTCAGTGACTCACCAGGCATAGTCACGGTTGGCACAAAACAAGTATGGGCGCCTACGGTAATCGATTTAATCAAAGTATCGTGATATAAACAAACAAACAAACAGACGGTATTAGTCGCTTTTCGGGTGGAGAACACAGCCCAGGATCTCTTTGCTTGGATGTGATTATTCCGTATTTACTTGTCGCATTTAATCGTAATTACTATTCCAAATTCAATATTGTAATGTCGTTTATTCTGATTTCACCTAACTAAATCAGATGTTACATGCGTTCTGAACTTCTGATCACTGAAAAGGAGTACGTTCTCATAAAATGAACACGATGGTTTTCTTCTTTTTAGATACCTGGATTTTACAGGAACCTTTTCAGCTGCATTACATTTATTTGTAATATGTATATATTTGTTATCGTATTACATCATACTGCCATGTTGTTCACATTAGTGTTTGGCACATTTTCCTGAAAGCAAATACAAAATTTCTCGCCTCTTTTGTGTCCTTTGCCATTGTGTGTCCCAGTCCGTGGTTTAGCTACTTTTAGATGAACCTATGAAAAATAAACAACTGGGCTCATATTGCCTTCTTTTCGAAATATTCGTCATTGTTGTTGCTGCTGCTGTTGTTGTACGCTAGAAAGAAAACATTTGTTCATTTTTGCCACCGAGAGCTAGGATTGGGACAACAGTCTAAGAAAGATTACATTCTAGGAGATGGGGCGGTGGCGAGCTGAGAGATCTGTTGGTCCGGAAGCAACATCTCATGGGTTTTCAAACGTTCCAATTACACGGAAGACATACATTATTTGTAACTGTCTGTCAATTACCATTACAAAACTCGTGTCTCAAGAATGCATAAAACAGGTAGCTCCTATACTAGCAAATATATACGTAGATGCGCATATAAGTTCGCGGCGGCTCAATGTTCGCGGTTTTCGTGGTGGCCTCTTCACCGTGAAAATGCTCGTTCTGTCTTCTGCCCGCCCACTACCTTATTTTAACCGTGAACTAAAAACCACCGCTAACACTGCATTTTCTTCCTGCCGCGAAATTATATGGCCGCGAACTTAGATGAATTTACATTCAGTCGGTGTATATGTATGGGGATCGTTTGCATTTTCTCCGCTTATGCCTCAGTGTCACACTGCACACTTTAAAGCTCAATACGTCCATTCTACATTATCAGCTTTTGTCACCAAAATGACAGCCACATTCACCTGAAGCGACGGCACAGGAATTGGGTCTGCCAAGATAAATACCGGCACGCTGGCCTTGGCCGCCGGCAGTCAAGCGTGCATCGAAAATGAATTCGGCCATTACTATTTCATCTTGGCTCTCTTCCTCCAATTCTCCAAATGCATTTCCGTCGCCGAGGCTTGTAATATCGGGACGGTGATGGAGGGTCCCACGGTGCGATTTGTGGGCGGAGAATGGGAGTTAAAGCTCCGCCGGGTGTTTTACGGTGTCCCCGATGTCACGCGACAGCCAAGGTGAAGACTACGGGAGGCCAGGCCACGGGTCAAGATAACGCCTGGGCTAAAACACGACCTCCTTTCTTACCATTCTCATCACGAAAGGGGTAGAGGATAGTAATCGAGAGTAAGATTGGGCAACATAAAAATCGGTGAAGAAGGAAATGATGAAGAAGCACGCATCTAGAACTTACCCGCCTGTTTCTCGGCGCGATGCCAGAAGCCCAATCTATACGTGTCTTGAATCAGCTCCTGAAGTAATATGTCATCGGAAAACTCTTAAGCTTAGGAATCCTTCAAAACACATAATACCAATTATACATCGTTTGTGTGGGAAACTCTCTCTGGCTTTGAGACTTAACAGTTGGGAAACGACACGTTGGGTTGATTGTGAAAATTGTTGTAGGAAAGTTGAGACGAGTGGGGGAAGTTTAATGACTTGTGGTAGTGCAGATCACATCTCAGTTCGCTAGGGAAATTAGCTAACTCAACAGTCTCGACTTCAAACGACCACTGCTCTTCTGAGAAGCACGAATCGGAGAGAAGAAAACGTGTTATCTATATTCAAAGAGCAAGTGTATCTTATACCAAATCCAAACAAAACTATTCATACATTTTTCGACTCGTTAGAGTACTGGCATCGCTGCGATGTTCAGTAATCAGATCAAAGGCTACGTGAATTCGATTCCCGTTGTTGTGCATATTCGTCACCAGAGAATGAACGAATCCTTGCTCCTCTAACGTCGATGAAGGTTGGACATCCAGGTACATGATGCAAACACGCGTTATACAAAATAGGATATGACAACTGAATAAAGTCTAGTCTTCAGCAACTCTAACCAACGAACATATTAAATCTTATTCTAAATAGCGGCGGTATATACTGGTAGAACACTTGCGCTGTGACGTTAGTACTCTCAAGGCGGTTGTTATTCGGCCAACGCGAAGTCTTTGATCATGTAGCAAGTACATTACACCACAAGATTTGCCTTGTAATCTCGAAGGTTTTACCGGAAAACGTGACTAGAATGGGGGCACCTTTGCCCTTGGGAAAGAGGGTGATTGCTTGCAGAATTTTGCTTTAGGCAAGCATTTCTGCAGATTCTTTCAGGAAAACATTTCTTCGATGGCAATGGTATATTTCTTCACAGAATGGCCGTATATCACAGATCATCATTCACAGATAGAGATGGGGAAATCGTTGGACTTTTTTCATAGTCAGCCAATTTTGGGTGTAATTAATCACTACCCGTTGGCGTTCTAGGGATATTACAAACTCGCTACGAATGGCTGGCGTTCAGATGAGATGCGTCACACCAGATAGCTGTAAAAAGGAGCAATGTTTAGCGAGCACTCCTAGCGATTAGAGTGTGAACTGCAAGGCTTGCTGTTTGACGTATACGTGACGATGCTGCTGTTTACCATAATATAAGGACGTCTTCCAAAAACTGCTTTTTCAAATTAATGCAGGTGTCAAAAATTATGGATATCTGAGAGCTACATGTAGCTAATGTGATACGAATGCTATATATTATCAGCATTGCGTGATCCTTGATTCTGCAGGTGTACCAGGTAAAATACCACCTGAGGTCAAGGATATCAATGAAAGAGACCCAGACATTCAATGTGCATGAAGACCATTGTAGATTGAAATGCAGTAAAGACCGGTTTTCAGGGGGCCTTATACATTAGGATACAAATGATTGCAGTCTGTTTGTGAGGCTGTGTGACAATGGAAAAAATGGCACAAGGTTTTGAAAGTCAACATATTTTATGTGCATATCCCTATATGTCTGCTGTCAAAAAGGATATCTTGATTGTATTTGAATTATAGAAGAGCATCAGAATCTTTCACAAAATGTAGACATCTACATTATGGAAAGGACAGGGAGGAATGAATATTGCTGCTTGATCAGTAATTGTTTCTTAGTTTGACACGTATTACAAGTTGTATCACTTGATTCAAAGTCTCACTTAACATTGGACCTTTACATAACCATATCTATCTAACCTTCTTCCTTTTAAGTTTGCCTTCTGGCACCATCTTTCTATTGATTAGTATCATACTCACTCTAGCAATTATTATGTCATTTCCCTGAGACAGAAAACAATTCATACTAACCTAGTATTCTGCTATCTTACTTGACCTATATAAAATGTTTTACAGAAACTTTATTCACATCACTTTCATTTTTTTTTAGTTATTATACCTTCACATATATTGTCACTGACTCATTCAGTTGATATCTGTATGCACAACTTACTTTCACACACTGTTTATTCTAAGTTAGGAAAATTGTTAAAGATTATACAAGCATGCAGTAACTCTGAAGGTAAAAGAGACCTTGCTATTGGTTCATCTCTGCCTGTAAATTCTTAACTAGTCGAGACTTGATGTCAGGTAGAAGACTAAGGTGTGTGTCCGCACACCTGCCGATGCACTGCTCCATCATAGCTGTCAGCTCCACCTGGTTTGTGTTCCCTGCCTTCATCTTGTCTTGCACCTGTGGACAGGTAAACATCATGTCTTACAGGTGTTTATAAACAAATGAAGCAGTAAATATCACATCATATTGGTGTTTCTGATCATATCTATAGTCTTATGCATATCTTTACTAAGTAAAGGTAAAGCAGTTAAACTGAGAACAAAGCATTACTTTCTTTCGTCAGCTAGTAGTGCGTATTGAGCCAGGTAGACCGGGTCACCCCTACTCTTCTCGATAAGTTGGGTTCTTTTACGTGCAGAGGTTCGACACTTGATGCTTATGCCTGAAGCTCCCTCATTCACGGGGCTGCTGGCTTTACATCACCATCAGAAATGATGGTAACAGATTTTAAATTTTAACTACAACTGGTTTCCAACATCCCATGGAAGGCAGGGGTATCTGTCAGTTACATGTTGTCATTTATAATCATGGCTACATAAACATTGCTATCTTGAACAAACAAAAAACACTCAAACATGTAATCTAATACTCTTCCTCCCATATTTGCTCAGATATGAAGCCACAAACTCTACAAGGCCTCTATTTTGATTATGGTGTTAGTCAGGAGTTAACTGACTAAAGAAGATCTTATTGGGCCTAATGCAATTAATGCAAAGAGTGCATGCCATTTTAGTTAGTTACGGATGTCCTTGTAGGTCAACATATTTCCATGCACTCATATTTCCCCAGTACCATTCCCCAGTGGAATGCCCTGCCTGGCACGGTTGTGATGGCTCCCACCGTTAATTTCTTACATAACAGGCTGAAGGCCTCCCCGCCCTAGCCTGGGACCTCAACTCCCCCCTACTTTGCCCCTGATGGGGTTATTTGGGGATATTGATGATGATGATAAGTAAGAAGAGTCTGATAGAAACAGTCTGCCCCACCTCATCCTGACACGTCCTGGCACAGCGCTCCAGGCGGCTCTGGAACTCGTTCAGTTCGTTGGTGACCAGCTGTTGGGACCGACTCAGGGGCTGGCTACATCTGTCTATACACCTACAGTCAGGAGAGTAGAACATGTAACTGTAAGGCTCGGGCTGGCTAAACCTGTCTATAGTACTATACACCTACAGTCTCTTGGCTCCCGGGAATCGAACCCGGGCCCGCCAGTACATGAACCCACGAACGACTAGGCTAAAAGGTCCGGACCAGTCAGACTGGTCAGGAAGTGGCGCTTGAACCACACTGTTACAGGCAACTTATAGCAGTATCTAACAGGCTCCGGTGGCCTATTCGATACTGTTTGGCCCTTCGGATACTGCCTTGCAACAGGTAGATCTGCTTGGAGATGATGGAACTGTTCGATACTACTGTCATGACTGTGGGAAAGTTTTCCTCGCTGTTTGCTTTGTCATCCACCCTCGACCCACTGAAACTAAATTATGTCATAATCACAACTTCACACACCCCATTTTCCCGGCCAAATTTTTGTTATCTTACGTTATGAAAATGAGAAAAGCTATATGTAGCACATGTTATAACTTATCCTTCCTGATCCCGATAGTTAAAGTTTAGAAAAACCAAGGAGGTTGGAAAAACGTTAGGCAACATGCAATCACATCAAGATGGATTCTGATCTGGCGCCCCCCTCCCAACCCGACGTTGGTTCAGCTTATTCACGAGATCGCACCTTCCCACATCGTCCATACTTGCACTGCTATCATCGCAGCATGTTGCACTGCATGTGAACATCTTAGCCTGCATCTTTCGGATGTAGTCTCGCTCGATATCTGTCACCAAAGTTTTGACCGACTGTTCCACACGTGCCTGAGCGTCCGCCATCTTGATGACCTCCGGAGAATGACCTCTGAAGACCGCGTAGGCGAGGGATTGATACCATGATGAAACAAGACCACATAGGTAACATAGATTTTTCACCGTGAATGCGTGCCACCTACCGGGCATCGGTGTCACTGCAGCTCGTGCAGTCAAGTTGTATTACAATTGTACCAAGGAGGTTTTATATATCTAAATAAAACCTCCTTGGTTGTACCAAAACAGATTTTGTAATGTTGCTTAATTAACCTTTGGTTACTGAAAAAAATAGAGGAACTTGACCATACATTGCCAGAGTAGGCCAACTAACATTATAGATACGTTGATGAAGGTTATTAGACATCCAGGTTAATAAGATATGCCAAAAAAAGTTAACGTTACTAAAGCAACAGGATAAAATCTTTTTCGGAAAAAGTCACAATATCTCTGCAACAAGGATTCTTAAAACCTTACATGGACCTTATGGGACTTTAGACCCTCCCCGTTATGTCACAGATTTTGCTGTCTGAAGCAAACCAATTTCTTATAAAATCTACATTACTTCTTCCCCCTTGAAAAAAGGCAATTCTTAACTTTCTATCAACATGTAACATTACTTAGTACTATGTAAAACCTACAAAGTAACGCACACAGACTCAACATATTTGTGCTACACCTTTTACTTCTGAACAGACCAGTCACATACCAATCCATGGACAAAAACATCTAAATAAGTCTGATCTCCACGAACTTACAAACCAAAGGTTTCACAAAATAACAAGCATAAAATATTTTTTCCTAACCAGTAAACCACCTCACAGCGAGGTGATATGACCTTTAAACTTAGATAGATGAGGTATTTTAGTCGTCTGATTGTGCTCTGAAATACATAATATGAAAATGCAATATGACTTTATACATTGCAAACACAATAACAATAGACAAAAACAGTAGATGTACATTAAGGTGCCCAGCACCACTGGCAAGTTGTAATATAAATTTACACATATTTTGTTGCAAAAATATGCAGCCCTTCCAGTTGGTAAATCTAACCCTCACTGTTTCCAGGCTTTGTACTTATTGTAATTGACCTTCGACACAGAGAGGGCTAACGATACAAACATAGCACCACATTTGGCGCTCATGCTCCTTCCATGCATTTCTATCTCAATAGACAATAGATATCAAGCATGGGCCCCAAATCTTTTCAGTTTCTTGTAAAACTACAATACTATAAATTAAATCAAAATAGAATCTAAAACTGGCAAAGAAAAACCTGACAGGTAAAAAATCACTTGTGAATTGCTTTCCAAGGCCTAAATCTTGACATCTTTTTCTACTTCATAAAAACATAAGAGCAAGTAACAACGCACCTCATTCTACAATATTTTACATTCATGTTGATCCAAGTTTGGGAGTCCTGAATCTACGACTGGCCAATCTAAATCAAAAACATAAAATCACCTTTCTACTTGATCTCTGTATCTTTTCAATAATAGTACATCATCTTAAAGGTAATGAATATACAAGATCTTTACATATATCAGCCAGAAAACCTGACTTTAAACTGCAGGCGAATGTACAGAATATACTGTACAGCACTTCAAGGATCAGCAACTGCAAGACGGCATCATAACCTTTGTGTGATGCTAATCTTATTGCTTAGATATGCAAAACAACTTATTACAGATCTTTACAAATGTCAGAAAAATACTTTCTTGCTTGACTCACTTTGTTCCTCAGTGGGCAACTGCTAACTGACGAACTAACAGATTCACAGATTTTTAGCAGCTTGCATGTCATATCAATGATTATTCATTCCAGTCTAACGCTTAACTCTTCAACCAGAACAAGTTTTGATAAGCTGTATCTTAGATCAGGGCTATCTCTAGGACCCGTCCTGAGACGGTAATTTGCTTGTTGGGACGAAATATTTTTTCACCCTATCCGTCCAGTAAATCTGAACTTCATGACCAGAAATAGCATTTTTGTAAGCTCTAAATGACAGATTTAGCAACAGAAATGAACAACATGGGCTCCCAAACAATGAGTGGGACGTAAAAAAGTCTAAAGCCCTGATCTAGACACTAAAAGTGTGTTGATTAAACTGGAATATGTTGCGGTACTTTAGGGAATACAAATGAAGTTCTTAAATAAATACTTCAAGCCATCAGATACCAAGCCTTTGTTAATGGGCACTTTCTATCTTGAAGATCATGTCTATTGCAACATCTACATCCTCTGCTTCATACGCTGGCTTCTTCAGCTCGGGATCGAGCTTAAAGTCTCTGTGCACATGTCCATTGTGATTGGCTCGGTAAGCGTTCCGTTCCTGGGTCTCCTCCATGTTGGGTCGGTACACGCCAGTGTGTACCAGGATGGATTCGCAGGCCTCGCAGCCCAGCACATCCGGTACGTCCTCGCCAACTTGCTCCACGACCGCGGTGACCGTCCCCTCCAGCTCAACCTGTCGCAGCGCCTTCTGTGCAGCCTTCTTCGCCCGAGCCTTCGCGACCTTCTTCTGCAGGTACTTGTTGAAGAGGTTGGCACCATAGATGTCTGCCTCAGGATTGTCACTGTTTGAGAGAAGAGAAAAAAATGCAATCTCTATCTCTCATGTACTAGAGCTAAGGACTTCATAGATTTGGCTGCCTGATAAACTGATTATTTCAATCACCTTCCATTCTCAAAAGTTAAGATTAAGAACAAGCAAAAAACTAACTCTTTCAAAGTTACAGAGAGTACCACTAATATTCCAAAAAGTTGATCCTGTTATCCTTTCTAGTTTGTTTTTTCTTCAATAAAAGTAAGTGTACTCTTATCAAGTGGCCTATAACAAAGAATAGGCCTAGAGAGTCGGAAAAAACAATCTTCGTCTAATAGAGCACACAGTGACCAACCACCTTAGTTACTAAACCCATGAACACTTACCCGATGGCATAGATGGTCCTGACTTGTTTGAGGCCCAGTTGTTGTGCCTGGGTTTCCACCACGTGCTCGGCATGGTGGTATGTGAGGTCGCTAGGCTTCCCGATCAACCCTGTGTACTTCAGTTCTCTTCCCGTCACCTTGTTGTACACCGACTCAAGGCACTGGAGGAACATGCCATGGCCAAACCTGCAAGGGGAGAAGCAGTTTCATGTTAGACTATTGTGAGTGAGACAATACTGTGCAATGTAAATGAGTGTCTATTGTGAAAGAAAAGTAGACTTTATGATCTGATGTTGACAATTTGCAAGCTTTAAACACTACAAGCTACATGTGTAAGAGCATTTTCTTTTTTACATCAGAAAAAAACAATGACTTTTCTCAAAGAAGTTAACAGTAGAAAGTCTTTGAGATTAGTTATTGAACCTGACCTTGGCATGGGTGCTTCTGCCATCCACATCAGGTCCATATTGCAGGCCAGGAGTGGCATGTGGGGGTCTGGCACCTCCTTGGGTAGGTAACATGGCCGCCCGTCCGTCAGCAGCACGTCCAGTATCAGCTGTAGGTGTGTCTCCCACCTCACCGGCTCGCCAAACAACACTACTGCCTCGATTCTGTGAAACAGGAAACAGGTGTTAAACACAGTACCAACTCACTGATTAGTTAACAATACCACTGCATTGATTGGTTTGGTAAAGTGTTAGGCACAGTGAGTACCAAATCATTAAAGAAAACTAGTACCGCTGCCTTGATTCTTTGGAAGACAAGTTGTTAAATACAGAAACTAGCCTGTGTATCAAATTCAAACGGGCACACTGGCAACTTGAATGAAGTAAAATGTACTGCAGAATATTGTATGAAAAAAGGATCTTTGACTGTAGTTGCCAACACAAAGGATAGGATGTTGACATTTCAGCAATGATACAGATCACAATAACAACATTTTGTGTACAACTTTAGCCAATGAATAATAAAGCGCCTAATTAACAGTGTTCTTTTGAGTTAACAAGGGAATTCTAATACTTCATATTTCACATTTTCCAATCAGTAAATTCTTCAACTCTTAAATCAGCACCATTCAAATCAGGCAGATGGCTGTCCCTGTAAGAACGTTGCAAACTATTGACCATTCAGCTCTTTCAGGGGTCACTTAGTGGACTTTGTACACTCACTGAAGGGTCAATAATAGACCAAGTATTTACCAAAATCACAAGATGCACAAAGCACTGTGACAAAAGGGCAAAAGGGGTGGCCATCTAGATCTAGTACATTCACACCCTCTAAATCCCTGATGTGAAACGACCTAAATACCACAGGAGTCAGAACCTGAGGTTAGGATAACAAACAACCGGGGTCACCTAGTTCTGTACTCCCATACCAAAATTCTCCCAAAAAAACTGCTGAACTGTGTTTATATAAGATGAGTTCTCTATGTAATTTGAACTACATTTAGTTACCAATAGAGAAATGTATTTTTTATCTTACAGTTCAAAACATAAATGCATCATGGTAGCAGAAACTATGGTTCTTTAGTGCCCCTATGTTTTCAATCACCAAACTTAGCCTTGACCCTTTTTTTCAACATGTTTGCTCATTGTAGGTCAGGAGACCACTTCCAGGCACTGAACTACCTACTATGTGGTTACCATGAAACAAGAACCGAAGGCTACTTAAAGGTTATGGGTTACATGAGTAGGACAGGGATAGCATCTCTTCTCCCTAAGTCAGACATATCATTATTGAGGCAAGCTCAACTCACTGAGAGTGAGGTCTAAGTCTAAACTGACCCAATAGGATAGGCAGGGGTTACGAATGCTGCTCCAGAAATTCTCAACCCTGTATTAGACTGAAATAATTTTGATCCACTTACACCGCCACACCATCACGGCGACGCTTAGATAAAAGGCAGACACTTGAGCAACTCACCTTGGGAAGTACTGCTCGAACGCACAAGGTGCGTGTTTACGCCGCTTGTGGTCAACCATGTCCAACAGAGGGAATCTGTTACGTAGGGTGTCCACATCTGTAACCTTCGTAAAACCGAGGCTGAGAGACAGGTTAAGGAGACAACAGAACCCAAATGAAAACATAAATCACAATTCTGACATAACACTGTTGTACATTGAAATCAAGTGGCTCAGTCTATCAGCTTTTGATGTTACTGCATGTGTTCAACTTTTGATGTTATCAGTTTCCAAATCACAAAATGACAAGAAAAGTTTTGCAACAAACAAGATTTATGATTGAATATGAACCCTGCAGTGAAAGACGCAATTACTAGAGTATTAACAATACATATTTTACTGTACTTCCTTCTAATCAAGTTAGTCTCTGGGAGTAACATCCTGTACATAAATGAAGACTGAAGGTAAGAATACGGTAAGTGATAATTCTTCATGAAAGGATACTTTTTGGCAATTTCAATGATAGGTCCCTGTCCGGACACCAGGACATGTTTGTCATGGAACTGCCTGAACATCTTGAGTGGACTGTGGGACAGGACCACCTGCTCTGGGTCCACCTGGGGGAAGAGACATGAATAATACAAGCATGTTAAAACCACAGGTAGAATGTTAACAGTAACTTGCATTTCATGATACCCAGGTAGTTGTGACCCTGGATAGAGGATTTAAGATTTTGCAGCCCATGTTGCAATGCTGCTTATCTTCACATTCCAGTCTTTGATAGGACTTTTTGAAATTTCTCAGCAAGCGTACATAGCTTTGTTTCAAAATTACAAGGTTAACACATCACATTGGTATGATAAGACTATGGTTATCATGACGTACAATCAGCTACATTATGATTAAAAACAGATGAAATTCCAGAAGATTTTAACCTAGCAGCTACTAGCTTGAAGTTCTCCCTGCTGCCTAACTCTGTAACCAAAAGGGAATTTGGTGCTACTGCAGTGTACTAAGATTCTTTTCTCACCTGTACTTCAAGAAGTTCGGACAGTTGTCGCGCCTTGTTCTGACGTAAGGTGTTCCCTGCGTTGGTTACAAAGACAACCGGCAGTTTGAAATGTCCTCGACTGTCCACAAGTTTGGAGAAGGCTTCTTTAGCAGCGGGGATGGGCGTTCTTCCACGAGTGAGGACGCCATCAATGTCAAATAGGAGCCCAAAACGGGGGTCCTGGAGAGAAAAAACAATGCAATTTAGACAAAGAGTTCTAACATGAAACTGTTGGATGGAGTCCTTACGACTGAATAAAATGACGAGGTTTGAATCTCACTATCATTCTGTTTTGCTTGATCATATTTAATTGGCTAGACCTGTTGTAACTCTACCAACTGACACAAATACTAGTAAACTACATGTACATTTGAATATGGAGTTGAGTGCCTTATCTACAATGTGTGGTTATTATCATCATTTTCATCACCCAGAGTCTTAAGTCACTGCTTTCAATGAAGCCCTGGATGTAACTGGCAACCACTTCTAAATGCTTTCATTTTCATAATAGTTATTGTGATTTTCAAACAACATCTAAATAATTTTTGCAGTGATATATTACTAGAGTATGTCAGGATTACAAGCTGTAAATGTCAGTAAAATCTAGTATTGGGAGATATAGACAGGTGACAAGGGCACACACAGGGCGAACAATCTTATAACACGTCAGGGCAGTGTGCCCTCGCAGTAGTCATACCAACATTCCAATGCAGAGAATATAGCCTCCCTGACAGCACCATGTACTGACCTTTGTGTACATAATGTGCACCATCAGATGTACTAACCACAAATACCAGTAGTAACATATGGCCTCTGACTGAGTCTCAACTCCCTGTCCTCTGACTGAGTCTCAACTCCCTGTCCTCTGACTGAGTCTCAGTCAGAGGCGACATGTCACTACTGGTGTGACTTTCTTTTGCAATAGTTTTTCAGCCAGAAAGTTTCATTGCTATCATGGTACTCAACTGAGTGTGATGTTTAAACTTTTTTGGCATTCACTGTAACATTTTCCATACTGATTGATGTTGACGGTTGTATGTTAATTTCAGGCTTGGTGATTACTTTTCTTGGCACAGCCAACCACCAGAGACCTTGTAACCGAGCTGAAGTCGGCACTGTAAAGTGTAATGGGTCAGGGTACTACTGGTAATCACAGGTCATTGACCCAAGTGGAATTTTCCACTAAATAATACCCAGCTGAACTGGTTTACCAGTCTACCTATAGACTGTTGTTGTTTATCCCCAGAAAATACTGACATATACAGTGATGGTGATATAGTAGTACAACCTATTTCATCCCCTCAAACATCTAGCTTTCTGTGTTAAGTACCTTGCTTCAAATTTCTTATTATTACAAACTGTAAATGTTTGTTGGGATTTAATTTTGTGGTAGGGACAAATTTCACAAAATGGAGTGTTTGCAGTGGTTTTTAGTTTGGGGGTAGGCAGGCAGAAGACAAAACAAGTATTTTTGAGGTGGTTAACTTCACGATGAAGAGGTTCCCACAAAAAACGCTTTTTAACAATACTATATTTCACTGAAGCAGTCCCACCTAAAGATGGTTACCTTTGATTACAATGTCTTAACGTATCCAAGGAAATCTACTGAAGGGGACAAGAAACAATGCAACAGTCTTTAGACGTCATTTGCATCATAATGTAAAAATGCTCACTAGTGCTGTGGTTTGGATTTGCTTTAATATGCAAGACAACTCCCCACCAGGTAGCACAGAAGGAACATAATGGCATGTTGGCAAGGATACAAAACACACAGTCCCTGCATCTAGTTCACACACCAAGGAGGTTAACCTCCTTGCACACACATACATTGTATTTCCGTCTTTGCAAACCTGCTACATAGAAACAGTTGTTAAACATAACTACATAAGTAGACTTCTTCAAACACTTGCTAGGGAATGATATACAACTGCATATGTTAAGGTCACATACGTAGTTCCTTCCAACAATGCACCCTGCTCAGAAATTCAACACCTTTACTCCTTTGTACCTTTCCGACCTCTCTATTTGGGTTCCCCCACCCCTTTCAGGGACCTACTAATAGTACTATATACAGGGCTACTCAGGTGTCCAGAAGCTAGGAATAGCTTGACCACCTGACCAACCTTTCTTCTCTGGTGTAAAAACATTTCAGCACACAGCAACCAGGAAAATGAGAATCAGAATGAACCCCAGTGAACTTTGTCCATGGAAACAGTGCTACGTGCAACTCAGCACATACAATTTTAAGCGCCATTGCCTCAGTGCCACTTAAAATGCAATCCCCTGGCAGTGGTGCCAACTTGTAAATTAAGGATCAGAAATCAACAGTTGAGCACATACTCCATCAGGCTCACTGTGTGCTGTAATTGGAGAAATTAGAAAATTTGCAAAACTATGCTGCCTTTGGATTATCTAACACAGCCTTTATTTTTAACTTTGAGAAAACTGGTTTGCTCTTGATCCTATTTGGAATGCATAGAGGGGATAACTTGTGCAGTGAACAGTCTCAGACTTCAATTTCAAAGGAAATGAGTTAGCTATGAACATTCTGGCAGCTAGCAGTGAATGTAACATTGCGTGTAAAGCAGGGTTTCTCAGAAATTGGCAGTTTGCCCTCTCCTTTATGAGCTATGCCTCAGACCAGTGCGTGCGCAAGGACAGACACAGATCACACCGGAGAAGTAAATGTGTGGGCCGCTAGTAATTAATACCACATAAAACCAGCCATGATGGCCAGTATCTGTAGAACTGACAACACGCATACATAAAGAAATAGCATAAATTTAGACTTTTTCTTGATGACCTAAATATGATATGAGTTCATTATATTATCACACCAATGGCAACATACAACACGACGTTACATATAATGATTTGGAACAAGTATATGCACTACATTATCATAATCATTTGCTGGTGTGTTATGCAGAAGGGGGTTATATCAAGTATACAAATACAGATCTGGTACATACTCCTTTGGTAAATAATGTTTTGGCTTTGGACAACTTCTCTGTTATGTACGTTTCACTTTCAAAATTTCATCATCAAGGTGAAGTTTGTAATACGGTTACCTACCGACCCTTGGTAAAAGTAGAAATATTGTGTGACCTTGGGATTTAAACATCAACTTACTACATTACCTTGGATTTAAAACTGACTGATGCCAGAAACATTTTTTTTCAGGTGAATTTTCGTAAGAATCTGTCTAGAATGCATGTGATGCTATGAATTGTTAGCCACTTGCCGAACTGTTGCATCATGCCCCTGGTCTCAACGTCCATGTATAATAATTTTACACTGAGATGTCAACACAGTTACATGTTCCGATCATATTGAAGGCACGTGAACAGGTGAGAGAAAACGCCTTAAAATCATTAACATAATTATTGTAATTTGTACAAATTATGTACGGCACCAATTCATTCTTTCCATGTACTTTACATGAGAAATGGCGGCACCATTCCGGAGAAGCCTGACAAAATTCACCCGGAAAAACATAATCATCTTCCAGGAAACTGCTGATTGCTTCCGCAATCTAAAAGGACAAATCATGTATGGATACAATACTGCACTAGTAAAAACAGTCTGCTGATCATTTTTGAGTGCTTTGGTAAGCATTTGAACGATCTCTAGACTGCTAGTGGCAACAGAAAAAAATTACGCGCGGAGCTCAGTTCCCGCTGTCAAACCAGTTGGGCCCAGTTCAACCGCTTTCCTCTGATCTAGGGAAAATAACGATAGCACTTCTTTCTGCGATCGTTTTTACTGAATGATCCCGAGATTCGATATCGCAAAAACCATGCAGTTGTCGACGACAAGACTCTGTATAGAAAAGCATAATCTAATATCAGCCAAAGTTAGGAAGAAAACCTGGAAATGATTTGACAAAAATATTTGTGTGCCCTCTCACGACACAACAAACGATCGCCCTTCAAACATCCAGGGGAAAAACACTCACCTGTGGTATATGATGAGTAAATCTTTTACTATTTCTGTTCCTACTCCTTTCGCAGCGTAGAAGCCTCACTCCGTCTTGTAAAAGACGAGGAAATTGGGTTCTTGTTGCCATTTTTTTCCACCGGCGAGGATGTGATCAACTCTTGGCCGAGGCGGACGCCGGAGTTTGCGAAGACGAGTCGCCGGTTGGTCTGCCCGCAGGTCTCGAATTTAAACCAATCACAAGCAGAAGCTATATTTGTTCTTAAATCTGATTGGTTACTTACTACAAAATACTTACTGATGGTTGGTTGTTTATGTTAATCTGCGGGACATTGTAAATTAGTAGTCCGACGAAAAATTGACCAATCAGAATGTTCAAAGTTGGGGGTGTGCACAGCAGATTGACCAATCAGAGCGTGAGTACGTGGACTACGCCCATGCAGGACGTGACGCACGGATCTTGTGAGTGCGATCGGGGGCATCCTGCCTTAGCCTTTGCACCAGACGCCTTTTTGGCGTATGACACTTGTCTTGTTGATCTTGTACTCTACTCTGTAATAATTTCCGCTTCATACGGCATTTCACGTAGCTCCTATTTTTTAGATAACCGAACTACCATAAGGGCAAGCAACAATGCGTTACACAAAAAGACAAAATTAAAGTCATTAAACTATCCATCGAGGAGTCTGCTATTGAGGCTACCCCAGCAAGACCCCCCAGGGCTGTTTTGGCCAGCTATGGCTTGCTACATTGCCGCTGTAATTATCCAGTATGACGTAGGTGACAAGGGAACTGACGTTAGCATGATAGCCTGTTTTGATCACATATAAATGTGGCTTCACGTAATTGTGACGTGACTGCAGTCCTAACTAGTCCTAGTTGAATCCAAGATGGGCCTCACTGTCTCAGAATAAGATATGGGAATTTTATAGAGTAGAGTAGAGTAGAGTTTCTTCGGCCAGGTAGGAATCGGCTGGTTCCATTTTAGGCCGCTCTTCACTTTTATGTCACAGTCATCTCCAGTTTGTGGGGGTTGTCTAGAGCTCGGAAGTCAAAGTACACCTTGTGTTTCCGCATGAACCTGTCCAGCCTCTCCTTGAAACAGTTTATGCTGGGAGAAACCACTACTGTCTCGGGTAGGCTATTCCACCAGGGGATCACCCGGACGCTGAAGAAGTGTGCTCTTCTGTTGGATTTAGATGTTTTCCTCTTTATACGTAAGCTGTGTCCTCTAGTTCTAGTTTCCTCGATCAAGTCGAAAGGGCTTTCCAAGTCATACACTCCATGGATGAACTTGTATGTGTTGATCAAGTCTCCCCTAATACGTCTGTAGACTAGAGTTGGTAAGTCCAACACTCTAAGTCTCTCCTCATACGTCATATTCCTGAGGCCAGGGACACGTTTTGTTGCCCTCTTTTGAACCTGTTCGAGCTCAAAAGCTAGTTTCCACGAGTATGGTGACCACACTGGTGCCCCGTATTCCAAGTGTGGGCGGATTAGAGATTTGTACAAGAGTAAGAATACTTTTTTGTCAACAAATTCAAAGGTTCTCCACATAAGTCCTGCAACTTGATTGGCTTTGTTGGTTATTGCAGCTACGTGATTACTGAAGTTCAGGTCCTTATCTACCATAATACCCAGGTCTTTCTCTAACTGTGTGAAGTTCAAAGATGTACATGTTGTAACAAGATGTAACATGTGTGCTAGTTTAGCAACATTAACATATAGACTAACACGCATGCCTAAGAGTAAGACCTCAAGAGACTACCTGGCAGACTAGGAGAGCGTCTGTCCAGCTTAGGAATAAACCATCAGAAAGTGCATACTGGAGTGGTGTTATTCATTGGAACCCTACCAAGAGGTAGAAGAACAGTCCACGACGAGACAGGACGTGTTACATGGTGTCAGAAGTGGGATCCGAACCCACGCCCCCATTCGGGGCAAGAAGTACTACAATAGAGGAGCTAGAGACATGCCACCTCTAAACGTTGGAGATACAGTTCGATGTGAACCCAACACGCACAGAACAAACCAGTGGAAACGCGGAAAAGTTGTAGCAGATCTTGGCGGAAGATCATACGAAGTGGAGAGATAGAGTGCAGAATTCAAGTGGACCCAAACGTAGAACCAGTAGTCCACGCGCCGAGGAAGTTCCCAGTATCACTGAGGGACCCTTTGAAGAAAGAGCTCGATCGTATGGAAGCTCTAGGGGTCATACAGAAGGTAGATGAACCCACAGAATGGGTAAACTCACTAGTTGTAGTAGAGAAGCCCAAGTCAGGGAAGTTGAGGATATGTCTAGATCCGCGGAATCTAAACAAGGCTATCAAGCGCGAACATTACCAGCTCCCAACGCTAGAGGACATCTCCACGCGTCTCGCAGGGTCGAAGTACTTTGCCGTAGTAGATGCGAGATCTGGATACTGGCAGATCTGTTTGGACGAGGAGAGTTCCAAGCTGACCACATTCAACACGGCGTTTGGCCGGTACCGCTTCACCCGCCTTCCCTTTGGCGTCCATTCGGCGCAAGAAGTACTACAATAGAGGAGCTAGAGACATGCCACCTCTAAACGTTGGAGATACAGTTCGATGTGAACCCAACACGCACAGAACAAACCAGTGGAAACGCGGAAAAGTTGTAGCAGATCTTGGCGGAAGATCATACGAAGTGGAGACAGAAGATGGTGGAAAATATCGTCGTAACAGAAGACACCTACGACAATCAAAAGAAACACCAACAGTTGCAGACGACATGGAGATTGAGAACCACACTTCAGCTGAAACAACGATGACAGCGACACCAGCAGCAGAGCCAACTGTAGAAGGTGCCGCTGAACAGCAAACAACAACGCGATCCGGTCGAACAGTGAGACCACCAGCCCACCTGAAGGATTACGTACGCGAGTAGATTTGCATGAAGCATAATACTAACTCGAGGACAGTACTAACCAACTGATTAACTAACTCAGAGAGAACTGCAAGGAAAACACAAGGACTCTAAAGCACACACAGAGTGCCAAAGAACTCTAAGGCCAAAGATATGGATAACACTGTATAAGATCTGAAATGAAAAGTTGAGAAATGTATAATCCGAGAACTTAACTAAAGAAAAGGGGATGTAACAAGATGTAACATGTGTGCTAGTTTAGCAACATTAACATATAGACTAACACGCATGCCTAAGAGTAAGACCTCAAGAGACTACCTGGCAGACTAGGAGAGCGTCTGTCCAGCTTAGGAATAAACCATCAGAAAGTGCATACTGGAGTGGTGTTATTCATTGGAACCCTACCAAGAGGTAGAAGAACAGTCCACGACGAGACAGGACGTGTTACACATGTACTTGCTTCTTTGTCCGTCATAGTGTATACAAAGTCAGGGTGACCTTTTCCCAACCTAATGACAGTACATTTCATAGGGTGAAAGTTCAGCTGCCAATCTTCTGCCCAGCTTTGTAGTTGATGTAGATCTTTCTGTATGACGGCACAGTCGTTAACCTTTGCTACAGGACGGTAAATTTTCGTATCGTCCGCGAAAAGCTTTAGGTCACTTTGCACAGTCTCGGGTAGATCGTTAACAAACAAGGAGAACAGCACCGGACCCAGCACACTTCCCTGAGGCACGCCACTAGTTACTGCTGCCCAGTCCGATCTTATGCCGTTTACCCGTACCCTCTGTCTTCTCCCTTGTAGGAAGGATTTAATCCACTTCAGAATGTTGCCCGTTATTCCATAACTTTGTACTTTTGCTAGTAATCTCTGGATTGGCACCGAATCGAAGGCCTTACGAAAGTCTAAGTAGACAGCGTCTACTGGCAGGCCTTTGTCTAGCCACTCTGTCCATTTATCCATACATTCCAGCATTTGGGTGGTTGTTGACCTACCAGGTATAAATCCGTGTTGGTGTGTCGTGAAGAGATTATTATGTCGCATATGTTTTACTATGGCATCCCGAACAATACTCTCTAGTACCTTACACACCACTGATGTCAAACTGACGGGGCGGTAATTTCCTGGGGTATTCCTAGATCCTTTTTTGTGCAGCGGTGTGACGTCGGCAATTTTCCAGTCGTTGGGGATTTTGCCTTCGTTTATGGAATTAGAGTACATTATTTGAAGAGGAGTTGCCAACGTCTCTGCAAGCTCATATAAAAGCCTAGGATGCATATTGTCAGGGCCCATTGCTTTGTTAGGGTTGATGTTCTTCAGCCTTTGCTTCACTTCATTTATAGATATGCCCTCATCATGTTCAACATGTAGTTCTTGGTGGCCAAACCACAAAGGCCAAGGCTATTGACATTCTATCCAACAGGGCAACCATGCTAGGATTATGTGCCTACATAGTTCCATGGGATTTCTGTTCCTTTGGCAACCACAATCAGGATGAAACAGCACTGTCCAGTAGTACTACTAATCTTTGCCAACTGAATACATGTATAGGCACAAGCAAACTTTCAATTGTAATCACACTCGCATATTAAAGTGCATTTTAAATTGCATAGCTCTGTCAGCAAAGTCATCACATGTCAAGGTGCATCATTGATTTCCCTGTAAATGTTATTAACATTTAGTTAGTATGTTAAATCAAATGATGTGCATAAAAAGTATAATTTCAAGCTCATAATCATCTGCAACCAAAGAACAAAATTCTTCAGTCATTTTCATGATCTCTCAGCAAGATGCTTCTGTACTCAGCAGGACACAGTCAAGGCTACACATTTGGGTGTCCTTATACGAGAGCCAGTACCACAGTATGTAATAGACTACTTCCCTATTTGTACCTCTCTATATACGTTTATTACATGTACAAAACAAGAGACCAACCTTTAGCTGTAGCCTTTTATTGGTTCTCCCTAATTTACAGGCTAATAATTGGAATAATTTGGATGTTGGGAGTATTTAGTAACAGTTGTATTTGGAAAACATGTGTATACAGTAATTGGAGTAAAAAAATGAGTAGCCTGGTTAAGGCCAGATTCTGTATACTTTGGACTCTGCTATTTGCAGATTAGATATACCAGTTACAGGCAAATAAACGACATGTAACAAGTAGCCTGTCTGTTTTGAAAGAGAATCAAAAACAAGAAAGGGAATAAATCTTAGGTAAAGGAGAAGATTGATCAAACAATTTTTCATTCACATGAAAACAGCTTTCTACATGTGTAGTTGAGTAAAGTCTGGTGCAGTTATTGTTAAGTTAAGCACATGGTACAACAAGGGCATTTCATACCATTTGTTTTCCCTTGGCATGGGCACTCTCCAACACTGATATTCAGAATAAACCACTACTATTGCTGCTACAAAAATGCTACTTCTACTATGGAATGTTGGAGATAGATGAGTACATCTAGATCTTTTGTCACATACATTTCTTGACAAGTGTCACATGCATACACTGGCATTTCACGGATGCTGACCACAGCACATTATACACTGGTGTTTTTCAACATCAAAACAATCAAAATACGTCATACATACTTTGCTGGTCAGTTACAAAGGTCTTACTTGTTTGCTTTCTTGCCCATACATGCAAAGGTATTATTGATACACAAAGTCTTCTTGCTCTATGACCTTTGTGTATTTATCCTTACTTCATCATGGGTGCATTATAAAAATACTATTTACAAATAATCTGTCCCAGACATATAAGCTACCCATACATATTGTGAGAAACAAGATACATCCTAGCCTATAGCTTTTATAGTCCCATAAGAGTTTTTGCTTCCTTGCTTTGCTCTAAGAGTGAATCGCTGGCATATTTCTGAAGGAGTTCCATCTTCTTTCTTCTAAGGAGAGCTTCCTCCACTTCCTTCTGGGAGGGAACTGGTACATGGGCAATGAACTGCTGCTGACCTTCCTCTGTCTCCCTGTGAAGCAACAGTGGTTCAAATTTGTTATGAAAAACTTTAAGGAGCATACTGGAATTGATCGAAACAAAATATATGTTTAAATAGGTGTGACAGGTCGTTCAGTGTAATATATCCAGTTGCTGATGGGCCGTGTGCCTGCAAAGCTGGTGTGTTTCGCGGAAGGGCGGTTATACAGACACAGAAATATACTGTAAATTCATTTACTTTTGTGGTGATTTCATTTCATTGTGGGAGGGAAAAGGAGGGTTTTGCAGTATTTGAAAATTGCGGTTAGAACAATTAAATGCAAAAGTTTCAAAATTTACAGTAGTCTAAATATTAAAAATTTATCTGAGATCTTAGTAAACTGTGTCACTTGAGTGCTCTTTTGAGAAAGTATCATGAGGATGCACGCAACTATTGAGCACCAAAAATATTGGTAATATGGTACAAACAAAGTCTGTTTCATACATTTTACTCTCCCCTGTCTCCTCCTCATCTGACTCCTCCTCTACAGCATAGATGTCCTCCTCCTCCTCAACATCCTTCAGGAGCCCTGCCTCCTTCTGGGACTTCCACTCAGCCACTGTCTCAGCTACAACTGGACTCACAAATACAGACCACAGTTAAGGTCTGGATGCTATATTTCACTGACATACAGCATTGGTCACAAAAATATCCATTCATAGGCAACATAGAGCTTAGAGCTTCTTTAGAATTAGATTTCATGAATGATAGTTACTTATAGATGTAATGTGTTTTTCTGTTTTTGTCATGCATTGTCTGTGCTGTAATTTTTTTACACCTTTCTTAATCAGCTCTGTTGCCTAGAAAGTTTGTCTGAGCCTTTCTTCATTCAGAAAATGTCTGTTTGGAATACACTATGACATATTCTTGAAAAGATACATGAATAAAACACTTCTTCCAATCCTGGTATCTCACCTTCTTTCTCAAGATCTTGTTCCAGTGGGACAAGCACACCATCATCTTCATCACGGTACCCATAATAGTCTGCATCCACCTCCTTGTACAGCTCTGCTCTTGTTCTTCTTGGAGGGGCGGGGGCTAAAGGGGATGGTTTGGCAACATGTCAGACGTGCCATCTAAAAATACAACTACAGTAGAGATACAGTTTAACAATTGACAGAAAAGTGGTTTGTCTACTTTCTTTGAGATTTAAGAAGATCATAGCCTCATGCTTTACTGTGGACATTGACATTCAGATGTAGACTTTAATTAATAGAACAGTATTTTCAAAAAAACTTTTCGTAACTTGCTAACCACAGTTATCAATCCTGCAATGGCAATGTTACCATCATGGCATGGATGACTTACGTTCTTGTTCAAACAGTTCCCTAACTCCTGGAAGGTCCTTTGCTGCTCCAAAGTACCTGAAGCAAAAAGGGGAGCAGAATTTTAAAGGAAAACAGTGGCTGATTGTGCAAGAAGTTAGTCAGCCTGGAGGTAAGAACACTGTGGATTATGAAGCAATCATGATACAAATTAGCACTGTATCTTGCAATCATTTACAATAAGTTGGTACAATAAATGCAACAGACAAAACAAACTGTTAAGATTATTCTTTTATCACTGGGACTAGAGTCCATTCCAAGTCACCGCGAGGGTTGTTATTGTCATAATTTAGAACTATTTTCAAGTTATTGTTATTATTTGTGTAAGAGATTTGATACTTTTGAAATATTTTGAATGTGATTTCAACTTTCTAAATATTTCTTAAGTTTTCTAAAACTTTAGAAATATTCATGATGTAGAATATGATATTTACAATGGTTTCTAAATAATGGTAACAGCATTCTACCATTATTTACAATTTTTTACAATTTCTTTCCATTTTCTACCATTATTTGTAACATCTCTATAAATAGGTCAGAGGGCTGGGAAGAAAGTAATTCACACATCCTTGCGAAGTTTAGGGAAGAATGCTTTCCACAAAGGACCGAGCGGTGTCCTGCAGTGAAGTCTAAAGATGTACAAAGGCAGACAGAAGGGCCAGATTAGCACCTACTTTTATGGGGGCAATCACCATTCTACCATTGTTAACCATTTTCTACCATTTCTTGTTAATATTTCTAAAAGTTAAATAATCACATAGATGTTTAGAAATTATTACAAATAAAGTTTTTGTGCAGTTACTTTCAAAATATTTCTAAATTATCTAATTAAATTCAAATAAATTCATATTTTTGTATTTGATCTTTTAGAAAAATTTAGAACTATTGTCAGTCAGATATTCTTTTACTGGAAATTTTTCAAAATGATTACAAATATTATTATAAAACCCTCGCGGTGACTCGGAATGGACTCTACTTCAGTAGAAACATATCAACTTTCACATACTTGTATCCTCTATTACCAGGGACTTCTTTTCCCTCCTGATCTAACATCTTTGGTCCAACTCTCTGAAAACAAAAGAAATAACAGATATTAACCAAAAGGGACATTTCAAAGTTTTAACTATTAGACACTCATGCTGTAACACATGTATTTGCAACTAGCACTACCATTTGGTTAGGCCATTTCCCATATCATTGTTCTGATGTGCAGTACTTATCACATCAGACAGGCGGCCCTTTTCTCTACATTTGTAAGGCAGATCCAGGCAATACAAAACAACCCATTGAATTTTTGTTCATATCCGAGAAGTGAAATTTAACTTAGGAGATAGATGGATCATGAAAATCATATGAACAAGAGATGCCACAAATTCCTTACTTCATAGTCAGGCCCCCCTAGCTCTCTTATTCTTTCCTCCCAGTGTTTCTTCTCTCTTAGTAGCTTGTTGATCTCATCATTCAAGTCTCGTATCCGAAATTCACCCAGACCCGCTGAAAACACAATAAAAATTCAATTATTACAAGACATCGCAGTGCTTTAGGCACCTAAAAGTTTACAGGACTTTCAAGGATCAAAGCAACTTTGCTTGATAAAATTATTTTTTCAAATTACATTCAAGGCCCTACAAGACAGTGTAAAACTAACTATAATAATAATCATGTTAATTTCACCTAGCTTAATATGACTTATTATGGAAAAAATTCTTGAAATACGGTACACAAAATTTTCATAGAACTATCTACCCCCACAGACTGTTTATTGATTTTTCCCTTACCATTCTGGATCTGTGACACTTTCTTAGCAACCTCTCTGATGATCTGCTGTCTCCATTTTTCTGCCTTCCCCAAATCATTCTCCTCTGAAGCAAGGAAGGGTCTTCTCTCCTGTTGGGTAACATCAGCATCTTATAATAGGGTACTTATTTTTACCTGTGGTCACATTCAAGTTTGCAGTTGAACCTTTGGTAATTGAGTGTGGTACACGTGTATTCATAGTAACATCATTATATTGGTTCCTATCACTACAAAACAGTCAACATAAACCAGTCATTGTGAAAGCTAGAGCCTAGTAACGTTAGGTGTCAAATTTCACCTTGACTTTTCCCTGGTCCATCTGCATGTTGCGCCATCTGGCCAGAGTTGTCCTGGAACATACATTTGCAACAAGGGTCAACACATTACATCACTTGGGCTGATAAAGACTTAAGCGTTAAGTCTGTACTAGTAAGTGTAACTGTAAGTAAAGAGTATATCACAAAAAAGTGAAGTGAGACTGATAGTGCAGTACACCACCTCCTTGAGTACACCAAGGACATAAAATAGTCCTTTTGTACTAGTACCTTGAGTACCATACAAACTACATGTGAATTATGGAACTTGCTGACTTACATTGCCTTTTCCGCATTTCTTGCCTGTGAAGAAGAGAAAGAAAAGGAAAGTTTAGCAAATTAACATAATTTTTGTGGACAGTGAAGTGTGATGTTCAAAATTCAACGAATATAAATAAAGGTACATAGTCTTGGACAAAATTAATATAAGGACATCTGCTTCTAAAATATGTGTAGCCCTTTTTATGACAACAAAATTGCAAAATGCCCTTTCACAGTTTCGAACCCATGACCATGGGCATCAATCATGTACTAGTAGTGCACTGCATGATGTAGTGCAAAAAATTATTAGCCCCCCTCCCCCCTTCATTGTTTCCACAGTTGACAAAACATAATAGCGCGAAGAATTGGCCAGGTTTCTAAATAGGAAGTTAATACATCCTATAGTTATCTTCACACTCACCATGTTGTTGGTCTTGGGTCAGACACGGCAGATAATATCAAATATTTTCTGTTCGTTCCGAGATCGATCGCGCTTCGCAAGCCAAACGTTTAGTCAAAACAACCGCTGTAAAGCAAGTTGAGTATTTTGGCTGAGGGATTCGATGTACAGATAAACATTTTAGCAGCTAATACTCGCAAATTTACAACCTAAAAAAATGAATTGGTGCAAGATGATAGAAATATTGCAATATAATTTGATGTATGTGAATGAATTCTGCTCTGATTTATTTCATTGATGAAAGTAAAAACCGTAATTCGTCAATGCGAATTCAAGGCTATGTTTCAGTGACACACATGGTGCAGTGTGCGAACAGTAGGAAGCATTTTCCAGGGCAGTAGAAAGTTTTCGCTGTTGATCAGAATCATGGTGAGTGTTATGACAACTTGAACTTTATTTTTATAATGTCTACTGATATTTTAGCCAGTATTCGTGTTCTTATGGCACGTGCTTCTCAAATTCCACTTCATTAGCTTGGATATAGGGATCATGTGGGGAGGGGGGCACAGTTCAGTCTAATCTTGGCTACTTGGAAGATTTAGTTAGCCTTGAAAACACAAAGCCATGACAAGTCAGGGACACTTCGAACTACAGGACAACCTATAACGTTACATATCTACTCTAACTAAGGTCCTGTCTGAGCAGTTCACGCACATAATTCATGCATATTTTTCATCATTAATTATGGCATTTAAACTACCAATATTTGTACCCAAAGAATTATGTTACTTCTTGCTAGTTGCAGTAGCATGTTCCCCAAAGTTCATACTGAAGTGTTGGTATATCATTATTTTCTTGTTACAGTTACGACGCCAGGCCCGTCTACGCCGTGAGTACCTGTACAGGAAGTCCATCGAAGACAAGGAGAAAACTATACAGGAGAGGAAACAACGGCTCAAGAGAGCGCTCGACGGTCAGTTAAGAATATTTCCGCCATTGCACTATTCAAGGAAACTATCAACAGTGTGTGAATTTCTATGTTAACCTGATATGTATAATATGTATTATGTCAGCCTCCTACTGTGAGAGTTTCAACCTTTGTTCATCAGTAAAGTTGTATTCTTTTTCAACCATTGAACAGAGAACAAGCCCATCCCAACAGAGCTGAGGAAGGATGTAAAGGAACTAGAGAAAGCTCTTCAGTATGATGACCTGGGAGCAGAAGGTATGTGTACAGGACACTAAATGAGATGTGTTTTTAACTTATGGTTTAAGAAACAGGTATGTGGGGTACTTGATATCAGCTTAATGCTATGATGAAGTAGAATGAGTTGCTTCTTCAAGAAACACTTTCCAGTGACATGAGTTGTGTGTTTAACTCTTTTTGAGGTGTACTAGATAGACCACACTCAAGATGTCTGTAGTACATGTACATACAGTCATCTGTAGATGTTGGTACAGAAATGTTGAAGTTCTAACTTACACCTGTTGCACCTGCCTCCCCCAGCTGAGCAGGACCACATGGATGATGAGTACAGGTGGGCAGGTGTGGAGGATCCCAAAGTCATGTTGACCACCTCCAGGGACCCCAGCTCCAGACTCAAACAGTTTGCAAAGGTGAGCAACAACACAAGCCAGGTGTTTATCAGTTTTCAGCTTGTATTTTAAGTTATGCAGACTAAGTCCACTCTGAGGCACCCTCCCTCATACTTTAACTATCATTTGTTTGTATTGCATACCTGATCAGCTGCCTCATGGCATAACACAGGTTTATATATTGAAGCTGCATATTTGATCCACTCACTCCAGAAAGGATCCCTACTCTTTTTGGTAGTGTGGTAGGTTCTTTTACGTGCACGAGGTGTGGCTCTCCTCAAACACGGAACCTCCATTTAACGACCTATCCAAGGGACGCCCCTAACTAAAGCTAGGTACTCATTTTCACCTGAGTGAAGTAAGGAAATCATGAGGAAATTGTTTGTTATGACACAGTAATTTCTACTCTCCAAGCAGAGGATGGGTTCCGGCAGGTTTTTGACGTGTTTTAGGAGGTTTTTGTCGGCCTTTCTACTTTTCCATTTTTTTTTTTTCTCTATAAACCCAACCTCTGCCGGCAGACGGACTGATCAAAGCCTAATAAAACTAATCGCTGCAACACATTACAAGCGTTTTATAAGTAGGTGCGAAGCGTGCCCGGCCAGGCACGGGATTCCCTCCCCCTGCGCCACAGAACTTCCGGCCTAGTCAAACCATGCAAGGACCTAATCCTTGGTCCAACGGTCGTGGCATTACTTGTCATGCTATGTTCTTTACGTAATGTTCTTACGCTTCTCGTATCCTTTGGCTAATTGCACTTACTTTCGTATGAAATAACTAAGATCATCTCAGCGTGCAGCGAAAAACATTGGGCCGGGGTTTCCATCTTTCCAATCCGCGATGCTCAACTCCGATCCAGACCGATTTTGACCGCCGTACCAGAAGACAAAGTACAGCCCGAAAATATCCATAAATCCTCTCATTTTGACTACCCACTGCGGAAATGCAATGTTGTAGTGTGAGGAAATCGTAGAATCTCATAAAAGACTCTAAACCACCCACATGTGTATGCAAAACAATCACGGGGCGCCATGTTGGAAGATCGCTACGATGTCCGTCAGCAAATGATTTGCCTATCGTGACTGAACTCTTTTACCATAAAAGAACCATCAAAGACCGAATCACACAAAAAACTGTACTATCCTCTGGTGCCATTTGGGAATTTTCAAGCCTCTGTTAGTAGAGCTTCATCACCAATTTCGCTGTTGTTGTTGAAAACTTCTCTTCCAATCTGAACACAGCGAGCGGAGGCATGCGTTAACCGCATGTAAACGTAAGGTACATGTTCCCGTTTGTAATTCATTTAATAACGATTCCTGATATAATTGCATAATTGATGCGTTTCAAGTTGATACGCAATACACATCTATTTATATGCCTTGTTCATGCACCAGTGTATTTGCTCAATTTTCTTGTGAGTTATCCAATGGAAATTTACGTTATGATGCTATCAATGTTAATGCCGGCGTGAGATCAGCCTGTCGCATGAATAGGGCAGTCAGCGGGGGACCGGCGCGGCCCCGTGAAAGCCGCTACACTTGCCGGATGTGTGATAATCCGGCACAATAAAATTGTTACCACTAATGATAATCTAATGGTTCTCGGGGAGGAGTACTGCCACCTTTCTTCAATGGAAGTAAATAGGTTTGCCCCGCCCCGAGGTCAGTGCCGGCAGAGGTTGGGTTTATAGAGACAAAAAAAAATGAAAAAGTAGAAAGGCCGACAAAAACGCCTAAAAACACGTCAAAAACCTGCCGGAACCCATCCTCTGCTTGGAGAGTAAGTAATTTCCCCTAAAATGCAGGTGATGTTTCATATTTCAGCTTATTACATCTTATCCATTGTTATTTCCTACAGGAAATGAGACTAGTCTTCCCCAATGCGCAGAGGTTGAACAGAGGTCATTATGAACTGGAGCAGCTGGTGGAGGCCTGCAGAGCCAATGATGTCACAGACTTCATCATCCTCACAGAGCACAGGGGAGAGCCAGGTAATAAACCATTTGTACCGTTCTTACTTTTCTATCTGTTCTACCAGAAGGTCCAGAACGGATATGGTTGTACATGGCTGTAGGTCTGGTTGTATTCTTGATAACATCTATCAATGGCTTGATGAAAGTACATTATAAACCTTTGTAAAATGTGGAGAAAAATCATCCACTGTGCTTATATTTTTCCTACTGTAAAGGGGGAATGTTTTTAATGGTTTTATGTTCACATTTTTTTTGTAACTCTTCTCACGATCTTAACACCTTGGCAAAAAGTTTTGTTCTGTCTTTTTACCCCTACCCTCTTGTTTTAACCACAAACCTAAAACAGCCCCGAACACTACATTTTCTCCCTACCACAAACATTTCCTCTCTTACATTGAATCATTGGATGTTTTCACTCTCCAGATGTAGATGTATGAGCCTACCCCTGTACTTCTGTGCTTCTACATGGGGTTCTTTTGTTTTCTTACAGATGGGATCATCATCTCTCACCTGCCCCACGGGCCCACGGCGTACTTCACCCTGATGAACACCGTTATGAGACATGACATCCCTAACATCGGCACCATGTCAGAACAGTACCCGCACCTCATCTTCAGCAACTTCTCATCCAAACTCGGGGAAAGGGTGAGCGCTTACGGTCCATTTTCACCCAACAAGACTGTCTTTGTCCAAATGGGTAGCAAGATTGTATGTACATGTAGTGTTGTTGGAGTGTTAGCAGTGATAATTTGTCACCTGATGAAATTGTCAAGTGATGAATTATCATGCACACAAAAGATCCATATGATAAGTGTCGCCAGATTTGATATTATTCCATTGACATCATTCTGTGCATCTATTTTCATCCGTTGCAGATAAAAAGGTTGCAACCGTACTGTAAACCATACAAAGAAGTTGCAAAATGAGCAAATATATGCTAATGACCAAAGTCAAAGGAGAAGTAAAGAATGAAGAATGTATTTTCCTTCCTGATAACGTATATTTCAAAATGAAGGCATCTTTTTTTTGCTCAACTTTCTTTTTGGCACACTTACATTAGTTTTTGGGTGCCCAGAGGATGTCATCCATGTAATCTAATCAGTATGGCCTGATAATAGTATCGCTAAGATTAAGAATGTGGACAAATATTTAATGTAGGTGTACATCTTTCCTTTGCAGGTGAAGAGCATCTTGAAGTACTTGTTCCCAGTGCCTAAGGAGGACAGTCGCAGGGTCATGACCTTTGCTAACCAGGAGGATTTCATCTCCTTCAGGTGAGCAAGAAATCAAAGTATACTGTCTTAAAGGAGTTTGAGACTTAACATTCTTTAAAACATTTCTGGTATGTAAATCGAAGAATTGATGCAAATATAGTCACTGACGAAAGGTAGTGGATGCTGCCTGAAAGGTCCGGCCATTTCCAAAATCTAGCCAGTTGCTTGAGTAACTGTTACCTTGCGTGATGAAACTACATTGACATTTATGAATGCACAGGGACAAGAGAACCTAACTGTATGTCCATTTCATGTTTTCTGTTGTTGTATATGTCTAACTTCCACCTTCTGCAACCCAGACATCATGTGTACAAGAAGACAGACCACAAGAACATTGAGCTGCAAGAAGTAGGACCAAGGTTTGAAATGAGATGTAAGTACTGACGTTACTTTTAGCATGATGAGACAATCATTATAATGTGTAGTTCTGATATCATTATATTCTAATTTTACCCACAATTTCTCAGAAATGGTGTGTAAAAGGTTTTTGCTGAAATATTTTGAAAATGTGTATTCAACTAATCCATTTTAGATTTAGATATCATTGAAAATTTAGAAGGGAAACATTGTAATAAAGGACAATGTAGTAAATGTTGTTGTTCTCCCCCACCAGTGTACTCCATCAAGCTGGGTACACTAGACCAGGTAGCAGCAGCTGACACTGAGTGGCAACTACGGCCTTACATGAACACAGCCAAGAAGAGGAAATTCCTAAGTGATTGATATGTCTGAAAAGACTGATTGTTTTAAAATCATTAGAAGTTTCCAGACCCCAGTGTCTTAGTGGTTGGACTTGTATTTCTGATCCTAAGATTCATAGAATAAATGTCTTAACATTGTCAAGTAACTTGTACATTTTATTTCTTTGTTCAAGACAATACATCTTCATATACAAACAAACTTCTTCCTGTATTTTCTGTATAATATATTCTATTATCTATATGAAAATAGAGATTACTGAAGTACAAGAACTTGCAGATTTTTGACAACAATGACGTACATTTACAAAAATCGAGAAAAGTTGCATCAATAAAAACTATTTGGAAAGACACAACTATCACAGACACATTACTAGAATTCTCAGACAAAAGGACTGGAAAAAAATCACTAGAATTCTGCAGATAACAATTTACCTGTCGGAAGAATTACTCCTAATATGTACATGTACCCATTTGCCTTTAACTTTTACGTTCAATACAGATGTGCAATTTTCTGTGTTTTACAGATTTTTCATATTTAGTTGCACGACAAACACATGTATGGTATTTTTCAAACACATACAGCACCTCAGATCAAGAGCTACTTTCAACTTTGCTATAAACATTAAAACAATAAGAAAGCTACAAATGACAACACTTAAGAACACAAAGCATTTCATGAAGACTATGATAATATTGATTCAGTTCATTGCACATTGCAGCCAGATGAGGCTTTGTTCAGGTATAAAATCAATTTCTAAAATATTGCAGACAACTTCATACACAAATCTCTCTACTTCAACAGAGACCTACTACATGTAGTATGTAACTACAGCATAGAGACAGACAGTTACACAAGCCATGCGGTTGACAGTAATGAATTTGTAGCCTTTTTGTTATAGGTAACAATTACATTGAATGGTTCTGTATAAAATGGGACTAACAGGCAAACAAAAACACAAAGTTGCAAACTTAGTCCCAACTGATGTTGCTAAAACATTTTATATCTAAACCTATATTTGTGGATCCCACAACATCCCTGAAATGATGAGCTGGATTTGGACCCACTTTATGATTCATGGTGCTTTGTATTACTTCCATTGTAGGGGTTTCCCTGATGTACATGTAGTGACAAGCACTTCGGAAGGCACAAAATGAAACAAAAAACGAACTCTGCAACTCTTAACAACTGAAATCTCAGACAGGAATGGTACTAGGAGGATGTGTTGGCTCTATTGTGACCTCTCCGTCTTGGGTAGAACTCCGGTTCAGAGTCCAGGTACGGTCCTGCACTGCCCTGTCTGGTGCCAGGCTCCTGTCCCAGCAGTTTACGCAGACGCACTATCTCCTGCTTGTACCTGTATAATCAAACAAGGACAAGGTTTGCCTTAAAAGACTAGATTCAATGTGAAGATATTACTCTCATAAAGAAAAGTAAAAGTCTTCAGGCAAAATTTTGTTACTATTCTTAAGTTCTTAATGATAAGTCAGGGTTTCCTGTGAAACATAAAAAGCATAGAAAAGACATAGGAAGGTTTTTAGAGAATGTAAAGCACATTATCTAATTCTATGGTGTAACATAAGGGTGCCCTCACCTGACCAGGTGTTTGTCTATGTAGTCCTGTGCTTCTGACAACTGAGACTCCAACACAGACACCTAAAGGGAAACAGTCATCATTAAACACATTGTATTGAGTCACACAACAAATTCTTGGCAGACCAGATAAAGATATACAATACTACTACATGTACATTTACAAACAAGTTTTGGTACATGTATAGTGTAACGTTAGAGTTACAGTTGATAAGCTATTTTTCCTGTCCTGACCTTAGTTTTCATCCTGGCGTTGTCAGTCTCCAGTTCCTGCTGGGTGTTCAGGGCAAACTCACGCAGCTGTTTCCTCACTGATGACCAGTCTGTGGGGCCTACAAGGGGACAACTCACTTTACAACAAACTGCATAAACAGTCTATCTTTTTGTCTATCTTTGAACACTGTCAGTCAGAATGTTGTTCCATGAATACTGTGCATGCCATATAAGGAATGGTTACTTATCTGAAAATGTAACTTAAAACCTGCAGGCAGCCGTTTCGGAACAGGTAAAGGTGGCAAACACCCTACAAACATGTTTCTGGGTCACGATCTTACTGGATTTACGTTCCCCAAGTCATAAACGACAACTTATACATCACAAGGGTGGTGGAGACAGACGGCTGCACTGCCCGCCTTTCCAGTTGTAAAATGGTTAAACATTTCAGATACCTGCTTCAGAAGTACAAACATGTTTACCCATGCAATAAACGTTTAAGTAGTTGGTGCTTTATAAAGTTGACATTGCATTGGCACCCAGGCCACAAGACAGGGACTGCCTCTCTACATCATGCCAAAGTTACAATGTTTGTTCATACCTTTCCGTTGAGGCTCCTGTATGGTGACATTTTTAGGTCTAGCTGCCGCCCTCTCTGCCTCGGCTCGAGCGTCCTGTAGGGCACAGCGCAGGCGGTTCAACTCCACGGTCTGTGCTGCATGCAGCTCTCTCTCACCATCTGACAGCTGGAGATCTACATCTGAAATGAAAACGGGTAAAGACAAGAACAATTACAAATACGAGTCAAAGCCTTAGTCTTCAGTGTAATAACACTACATGTTTTATCTCATGATATTCAGATGTTTTGTTACATAACCACCTGGCTTTCTTACAGAAAATTGTTTAGAATGCCTTGTCTGGAGTAATCTGGCAAAGCAATTTGGAAAACTTGAAATCACAGGGGGACCTACAAGATCCCTACCAACACTTGTATCCAGATTTGATCAAGCTACATTGTGAAACTATTTCTTTACCACCAACTTGTAAGTAAAATTTCGGGATTTAAATTTTCAGGCTTCGTCTCTCACCTGCCAGCCCCAGGTCGATGTCCAGGCTCCTGCCACCTGCCAGCACCTGTTCCCGCAGCTGGCTGTAGGCGATCAGCAGCTGCTCGTGCTTGTTGGCCATCTGCTTGGCCTGCTTCTTGTACGTCTTGGCTGCCTGGCTCAGCTGCTCCTCACGGGCCTGGGAACAAAAGAAATGGACGAGGTATAATAGGACTGGCACAGTACTGTCCTTGGTGCTACACAGCTATTTATTTATTTATCTATCTAATCTTTAAACATCTGGGTGGCCCCTTCAGCCATAAGCTGATTTCCAAGGGGGCCCAGAAACACATGAAACAAAGAAACACAATTGTTTCTGGTTTAACCCATGTCAAGACTAAGAGGAACAGACTGTCCTTGGTGCTACACAGCTATCACACACACACAGTTCTGGTCACCTACAACAAGGCAACTTGGATAACAGGTTATATTGTTGAAAGAAGTGTATGTTTGTTGATATGTTGGTTTGTGAAGAAGATTATCTAAGAAGTGTTATGTTAAATGGATTGTTAAATTTTCCCCAATATGTAGATCTAACCATCAGAAAGAAATGATTGAAAATAAGTGTCATTCTTGAATTTTGCTAGAACTAATGCATCTTAGGTTATGACGACATTCTGGTATTCCAAAAGTCTGACTGGTATAAGTCTCCTACCTTGTAAGCCTGTTTAGTGTCAGCTATCATGGCATCGATGTACCGTCTCATGTCCTTCAGCTGTTGTTGGTTAGGCGGGGCAGTCCCAGCAGATGTGTCGATGTACTCCCCAATGTCCTGCACATACCTGAAAATACACGCAAGCCGGTAAGAAAGAGATCCAGACAAGTACTAATACCTGGGAGAGCAACTATACATGTGTCTCTCTGACAAGCAGTATGTTTTGAAAGAATAGAAACAAAACATTTCTGTCAGGTTGCAAATTTTTATAAAAGTTTTGGCTGTTCAAGTTCAAATGGAACAAGTCTGAATGCTCCCTTCAAGATTGAACATAGATAAAGACTGATATATTAAAGATTCTTAAACTTTCCTAAACCACATTAAAATACAACACCTTGATGTATCAAGATAGCAGGTCTCTATCATTACGACAAAGCCTTTTTCCTTACCTGATCAGTCTTGTCCTGTATTCAGAGTTCATGTCCTTGAACTGCTGCTGGGCCTTGCTGTGTTCGATCTCCAGCTGTCTCTGCTTCCCTTCTGCCATGATTAGTTTAGCCGCAGTCTCTCCTGCCTTCCGCTGGGCCTCACGTGCCTGGGCCTGGGCTTCTTGTAACTGTAGGGGAGATAGGTACCATTACCAATCAATGAATCAACCTGTGACATGCTGAATTATAGCTGAGAACCAGTGCTGGCTTGGAAGTGTGACATGAATGGTAGGATGGTAAAGGTTATACAATCATCTTGTTTGGAATCATAGCTGCTGTCTAACATCTTGAAGTCTAAAAGAGGCAGCATCTTCATTTGACTGGCTTTAATTGATTCATATCAATGATATTGTTTATCCATCAGAATTTCAAACATATAAGCTACAACCTTCTTGAAAAGTGTCCGTGTGGGCCAGACAAGCATTTTGAAGGAAAATAAAAGCCTTGACTTGACTTGACTGACTACCATACAACTATTTAAAAGAGAGTCAACTTCTGAAGTGTAAAGGTCTATTGATGTCAGGAAATCTTTTCAAATGCAGAAAATGGAAAAATCAACAAGATTTCTCATCCTCTGCGAGTAATCACCTCTCTCCTGAGTTTCTTGAGATTGCCCTCCAGTTTGTCCTGGTCCTCTTCATACTGAGCCTTCATCCTCCTGCGGTCCTCCTCCATCCTCTCCCGCTCTCCAAACAGGTTCTTCTCCATCTGCTGTCTATCCTCCTCAGCACCCAGGTAGATATCTACAAATCACATTGGTATGTTTTCCAATCATGTAGATACTGCAAATCTTTGAATAGTTGCAGTGCTTTTTTTCCAGTTTTTGCAGTTATCTAGCAATCGCACGGTGAATATGCATTTCCAATATTTAAGTACTGTACAACAGAATTGTTCTAACTGCAAACTCAAAACTGCGAAAACCTCCTATCGTGAAATGAAGCCCGCATGAAAATAGATCGGATATACAGCATCTGGAAATAATTCAGGATCTTGGTGTTTGGTAGTTACAAGGCTGAGAAGCTGTGAGTGAAATTTCTAGACACAGAAGTTGCAAAAATTAGAGCAATAGGCTACACAACAAGACTGATGATCCATGATCCAAGATCCAATACTTTTGTTGTCAGGGACAGCAATAGCTAAAAATGATGATTATCATTTCAGATTCTTAAAAATTGAGCCAAAAGGTATCAGGATTGTCTTTGCCTTGTAAACAACAGACTATATATATGTAAATTGTAAGGCAAATGTTACAAATGTAAGAAGCCCCAGATATGACAGTGGTTCCCCCACCTTGTGGCTTGTGCGTGGACAGACGAGACACGACATGCCGCAGCCTGTCTATCTCCGCCGTCAGCTCCCCCTGCACGGGCCGACCGTGGGATGTGGCGTTCACCAGGTTCAGCAGCTCAATCCCCAACTCCTCATTCCTGGCCTTCTCTCTGTCATGTTCCTGTGCAGGACAAACATGTAATGGTGAGATTTTGAAGATGCAAACTTTATGTGGCTGGTACACACATCCATTGTTACAAATCTCTTCTGTCGGATCAAGATTTTATAGGGATTTTCAGCTCTCCTACCAATACTTTCCCAATGATCTTCAGAAGGGAAGAACCACCCATCATCATCAGTGATATAATACAAATTAGTTTTAAAAAAGGTGCTTCAAAGCTATATCTGAATTGGATGGGGCAGTAAATACATGTCAGTGACAGCATACTTCATCAATTATCTGTAACAAAGAAAAAATGGCACTTTTCCATTGTTGTATCACAGTGTTACTGACCTTAGTTAAGGCCAGGTAGTTAGTCTTGAGGATGATGTACTCATCAGCCAGCTCCTTATGGTCCTTCTCTGATGTACGCAGGCGGTCATGAGTACTCCTCAGGTCCCGGGACAGTTTGTCCTTCTGTAGGGTCACCTAGGAAAAAATCAAATAGCTTTTAATAAGAAAATTTTACAGGAAATTTTGTTTGCAAAAAGTGTCAGCTAAGCCAGATCAGTCCTACTAATACATGATTTCATGTGCAAATGCAAATTTACATACAAATTTGTTCCACACTTCGAGGTTGTAATCTTTAACAAAAAAAAGACAAACAAAACTTGATGAGAATGGTCTAAAAATTGAACTCTTGGGCGCACCTCCATCAGCTCATTCTCCAGAGTGAGGACCTTGTTCTTCAGCTCAAAGTTGGCAGCTTCATAGTCCTCCTGGATACAGTTATTCTCTATCTGCAGGTCCACTAATGCCTTAGACACCTGGAGTAATCAAGAAATCTCACCATCAATATCTTAGCACAAACAGACTGGAGTGTATGCTGTGATCTTGTACTAGTCATATTTTCAAAGGGAGAGTCCATGACATAAGGAAAAGGTGAGAACATTTTTTCAGACTTACATGTACGAAAATAAGAAAGACCAATATAGACTGACTCAGTAAAAAGGTTTGGATTAAAAAATCTTTATGTAACTCAAAGTTTTGAGTTAAATCATCGTACTTGGAATAAAAGATAAATATTGGCATATTTTTCATAGAAATCAGTAGTTTAATGTTGAATCAAGTGGATATAGAACCCACCTGTAGTTTCTCCTCCTCACTGAAGATGAGTTTGGAGGACAGGTCAGTACGTGATCCAGCCATTTGATTCAACTTGGACTGCAGCTGCTCCACCTAGCAACAAATGATATCATTGCAGTACAAAATGTTAATAAGACAATGTACTATAAATGCATTCAAGTTTGAGGCGATTTAACTTCACAGAAGGAAGGAAAATGGAGTGTTCACGGTAGTTTTTAGTTAGCGGGTGAATCAAGGTGGTACTAGTAGGCAGGCAGAACAAGCATTTTTGCGGTGATGTTAAGTTCAAATGAAGAGGTTACCTTTATAACTGCGAACATTAAACCATCGTGAACTTAAATGCATTTACAGTATTTTCCACAAAACCAGAGTGTATGATTTCAGGTAAAATCCTATTAACACCACATGTAATACTTAGCAATAACATAACATCAACTATAAATCATTCCATGCTTTCGTAAAACAAAGAGTAGTATTTTATTCTGAACAACAAACTGTCTTCATTACTTATCAAGGAAACAATTTAAACTTGGCTAGTCAAATTAACAGTTCTTAGTCCACCTGATTAACAATTGTCCTTATTACATTTTGGCTCTTCAGTGCAAGACTCAGACAGAATACCCCCCAGTGCTCACCACTACTAATGAGGTCAACAAATACCTTGTATCCATTTACAATACCTTGAGCCAGCTTGCAAGATAACAAGAATCCTCACAAAACATTGTGATGATAAACACAGATATGCATACATCTAAATCAAGCAGAAGTCTGTGATAATTCTCACAATCTTACATGTGGATGTGAAAGTTTAAACTGTTGCCCATGATCCAATTTATAACTACCTGCTTTGTCAACAGCCATGTACGTAATCACAGGGGACATCAGAATTTTTGACCCCCTTATTCAAATATTTCTTAGTTCTCAGAACACATACTACTAGACAAGCATTATTCAGAGTGGATCAAGTACTACCTTGTTGTGATATTCTCCCATGTCTTTTCCCTCCAGCCGTCCCCTCATGGCTACTGTGTGGCTCCCAACTCGTTTAGTGAGTTGCCATGCCACTAAACAAACTAGCTGTGTCTCTAAAACCACCTGGCGATGCAGCAATTTGCTTGTGTGTTCTCCGGTAACACACCTCATTAAGGGCTGTATTGTTATCAGGTCCTTGACAGGTATATATGCAGTTCAGTTGCTGTAGCTACTCTCTTGGGAAACGGTCATACTTTTCAAGCCTGCGGGTAAGTACTGTACATTTCACTCTCTTTGTGGGAATGCATGGGATTGTGGTATGCGGCGAGTACTTGGTAACAATTGAAATGGATCAGTTGACTTTACTTTGATTTAAAAATCAGATGTGCAGTAACAAAATCCTTGTTGTACATTACCTTTCCTTGTGCTTGAACCATGATGCAGCCATGGTTACAGAGTAAAAGCATGACCATGAGTTGTTTTTCAAGTCCCTGGAGTGGTCACTATAGGCTCGTTCTCGGTGAAATGTGCAACATATATAGGTATTTTCAAGTTCGAAAAATTGATCAGCTCATATGCATTCTTCAGAAACACCATCTGATAACACCATAGAGATTTATTTTCAGTTTGATACTTTTCTATTCCACTTCTAATGCTTATGTTTGATGGTGCACAATAGCAAGAAGTTTGATGTCTTGTTGTGTTGAAGTGTTGCAACAGACATAACTTCCATTACCGGTTTAGGGGGAGGGATCCCACTCGTGGCTACAATTTGTTCCAACCAATACTAATGTTGTAATGCGATTTTCGTAAAGCGTAATAAGTGTTGTGGGAAAATGAAGAAAGCAATGATGCCACCCATGATTTGGCTCATATCAAGTGGTCAAGACTAGCAACAGCATTGTGCACCTTTCAATGAGAATGAGCCTATACTATAGACATGTTTGATTTGTACAGCATACATTGACTAACCTTCTGGTACAGCCTCTCGTTCTTGTCTCTCAGCTGCAGGTTGTCCGTGGTGAGTTTCTTCAGCTCGTCTCTCATCTCGTGCAGCTGTAGCGCCCTCCCGTGACCCTCCTCGTACCCGAGCTGCTCCTGTAGGCTCAGGATACGTGCACGGAACTGACACACCAGTCCCTGGAATGGACAGTTTAGTAAGTCAAACAAAATTCGTCTCTTGACATATGCTTTTGAAATAATGCATTTTTCAACCATTCCTAATCTCAGTAATAATCAGTTAGATAACAGCGCCTTAGAGGAAAAAATTTGATCAAGGAACCTTAACATTTAAACACAGTAGCAGAGAGTGTTACAAAAACAAGATTAATGACAGAATTCAATACTACAACAGCACTTCAAAAGCCTTGTCATTGTCAAAGTGAATAATAGAATTACAATACGCTACATAAGTTCAGAGACTTTATCCATAAATTATGTATGTAATTTTGTCAGGGAGTAATAAGCTTGAATCTGAGAACAAGCAGCTTCATTGTTCAGTACCTGTGCAAGGTGGTCGTTCAGGATGGGGAAGTTCTTGACTTGTGACAGTTGTGCACATGACCGCAGCATGACTGAGAGGCGGTACTGGTCGCAGTGCGGAGGCAGATGACACAGCACACGAGTTTTCGCGTTGGCCCCAAGTGCGTCCATCATCAGGTGGGTGAGTTTGGAATCGGTGTAGTTGATGACTCTGTCTGCATGCCGGGTGTTGGCCAACTCTGTAACTAACTGACCGAGGGCTGTGAGAGACTTGTTGAGACTCGGACCCTCCCTCATGCGCAGCTTGGTAGGATCCTCGGCGAGTTTCTCCGCTCCGGGAAGCCGTACCACCTGTAGGATGGAGCGATTGGGAAGGGGACTTCCACCAGTAACCATGGACAGCTCCAGCTGGAACACAGCTGTACTGTACCCCAGGGCTGGTCCAAAATCTGTCACCACATCCGTCCTCCTCCCCCAGCCTTGTCTGAAGTAGTTGGTGGCCTCCGCTGCGTTGAAAACCTGGATCTGGCTCAAGCCAGGCAGATGTGGGCCAAGTTGTGCCGTTTCCTTTATGGGAAGACTTCCTCGCTGCTGATTCTCTGTCAGCAGGTCTTTGATAATCTCGTTGTAGATCTCGTACATGGACATCTTGAGTTCCAGGTCGTCCTTGCCTCTCCGTTGGGCGTCCCGGAGCCCTCCCTCCTCCCTGGGTTTGTCCTGCAGGTCCAGAAGTTTATTGAAACAGCCATCGATGGCCAGGGGAACAATCCCTGCCTTGTTCAGACTGTCTCCTGCCATGGTGTAGGACTTGCCTGACTCTGTCTCTCCAAACAGCAACAAGGACACATTGAATCCTGGAAATACGGGGGGGGGGGGGTTTATATAGCAAACAGCAACAGTGTTCTTTTGATGTATCTATCAGTCAATTACTTCAAAGACAAATGATATGTGTAGATCACAATATCAATACTTCATATTTTTTACAACTCAACACTAATTTCAGGTTCCTTTAAATTGCGTTACTAATGACATATTTTTCATGTCTGACAGTGTAAAAAATTAACACTTTAAGGAGGAAATTCAAGGTGAGCTACATTTGCTTGTGTTGTACAAAAGTATCATACTTCATCATGGAATGTATCGACACAGATGAGCTTCATGCTAATACTTTGGGCAAAACCATTTTTTGCTCCATATAGCCATCACTGTACTACTCTCCAAGCCACACTGCCCACCTGCTAAGAACAGGTCCAGCAGTGGTTCCAACACCTTAGCATAGACATCGTAGTTTGTGGCGTCCTGTCTGAAGAGAGGTTGGAAGCTGTAGGACTGGCCGTCGCTGCTGGTGATGCGATGATTTCCCGAGATGTTGAGAGAGTGGTGCCCCTCCCCTCGCGCTGATGGGCGGATACGGCCTATCACCTCTATGTCCATACTGTAGGTGTCCGTTCTCTCTACTGAAGAAAATGCAAAGTGAGTCACTGACAAGAAAAACAGTTTGTGACAACTATCTGTAGTATTAATGCTGTGCGTATTCAGAACTCTTAAGCTTATACCCATGATACCTGAAAGACATTAGCTTAAGTTATAACTGGGTCTTTCTCTGTATAAGATCTGTGTAAAGGCCACAAATAGCCATTGAAGAATCACTGCTAAGAGTCGTTCGGAGGTTCTTCTTCCATTTCAGGCTAGTCAACTTATCATCAATATAATGGTTATATCTTTGTATACAGTCTTCTTTTCCCCAAATCAAAGTCATCACTATGTGTAGTACATGAACACATGAAGGGGTTAAGTTGGTTGTATATGTATATTGTAGTAAAACTGTATGTACCATATTGTCCGGGTTAATTATATAGATCTCTCTCTCTTATACAATATGTATGAAATAACCTACAGTACTAGTGAAAGGCTAGAGTCTTGGAATCCACCACAAAAAAAGGCAAGATTCCAAATTGTTGATTGATCTGACCATGGACATTATGACACAACATGATATGTATCCTACATAAAATATGAACTTCAGCTGATTCATGGAATCTCATTCTCTCTCACAGAAAAACTAAAATCTCACATTGTCTCATACAAGTGAACGGGACCTTAAAACTAATAAAACAATGTAAACACCAGCCTTAGTTAATAGCCTTAGATTGCCTTGTTTGTGCGCTGCACTTGCTAATCATTTACCTGCACGGTTTAATGTGTAATCCACCTGTTACTCATTAGTCTATATGCAAATTAAGAATCTACATGCATCTTTACCTGAACTCATAGTTCAACTAGTACAAGCACATGGCATGGTGAAAACACTTAATTATTTGTTAGGACTACGTTATCTTTATTCCACGATGTTAATTACTTTGATGGTACAGTACTATGATTTGTATAAAATGATTTTAATAGCATTAACATCTGCTTGAGAATAAAGAGTATCAAAGATACATGTTATCGATTGTTCTGCTTCCCTAGAAATGCTTATAGCTGTAATGAACATGTCTGACTAAGCATCTATCACATCACATTTCAGAAAGATCAATATATACAGCAAAGACGTGCAAAGACGTGCTTCTTTTTTTGCTGAAAAAATTGTGCAGTGCATTATGGCCATCAAAACAGACTTGTGTTTGTGCAATTTTACACGTTTCTCACTCACTTGAACATAACAAAACCCTTTAGAAATTATGTTAGTTTACCTTACGTAGTTACGTCTTGACCCAGAAATCGCCACAGATCACCGATAGCTTGTCAGAAAGAGAACCATTTCTACTGAAAATGCTCCTGTCAAAAATGTAAACGTTTCCATCCCGACGGCAAATATGTCGTGACCTTTCACCTATGAATCTCGTTCCCAGAGCATTCATGGGTACGAGACCAGATCACTGCGACTGCGCAATGAACTTTGACCGTTTTCAACGGTTTTGAAAAAAAATCTTTTTGGTTCGGAAACGGCTATATCACAATCAGGTGTACCCCTTTTTTTTCCAACATGTTACCAGTGGATAGCAAAGTCTACATAACATATGACTGTTTCAGACTATCATTTCCTGACAACTTGTGCAAGAAGGTATGCAAGGAAAAAAAAATTGTCAAAATTGATTAATATTGAAGAAAAATATTGACCGAAACGTGACCTAAAATTGGTCGATTTTAAGCGTTACCAGGGACCATTCATTTTTACTAATACTTTGCATTAGACCTAAAAGCACATCTTGTACTTGCAAATTAAAAACCACTTGCTTTCTACATGCAGTTATATGTCTACTTGTGATATTTCACTTTTATTGGATGATTCTATGCCATTTTTTGCTCCAACAGGGCTATTTTCCACTTTTACCCACGTGTTACCAATTTTCTGTCTAGTTTTAAATGAATATTTCTGAACCTGTAACACTTAATAATATTCTTGTATAGCTGTTGATTTGGCTTTTAAAATCAATGTATGATATGTACGAAGGTACAGAAGTAGAATGGAATCGCTCGCTCCATTTTATGACGTACAGTTGGAGATCAAAGTCCAAGACGCCATTTTCCGAAAAAATCTGTAGCGTCCGTACCCCCCCTTGATTTCAATACTAGGAAAGTCCTGCAGGCTAATGATACTGATGGTTAGGAGGCCTCTACTGGCACATACTAAAACACCATTTAAACCATTGCTGTCATAAAGACTTTGTCTGATATAGCACCATGAACATCAAAATGTAGCGTCCGTACCCCCTGTAGCGTCCGTACCCCCTACCTGTAGCATCCGTACCCCCATCTAAAGTTTTCAGCAAAATACTGCCAAAATTGCTATCTAAATAGTACAAATCTGAGCTAATACATCAATGACAGTTGAGACAGATATAGAATGTTAAAATTTTCAGTAAATTTGTGACTTTGTGATGAATTTTACATGTGTTTTTGCCTATTTTTGGGACAAACCTGTATACGTTTGGCACACGGTAACACCCCTCCCAAACACTGTAAATGGTTACTTCCAAACCAGCCAGAAGTCTTTGAGATGAAAGATGATACCCTCCAAGAAATTTAAATGTCCCAGAATTCTCACACCATGTGCCCTGATCCCAATTCAGTTGGGGGGGGGGGGGGGGGGGGGGGGGGGGATACGGTATTAGCAGCGGAGGCTAGACCCCAGGATGAGAGTCAGCTCAAAATAAGGATATTGAACAAAAGAGATAAAGCCATTGTGTGAGCCATCAAAAATTCAGTTTATCAGAAAGAGCACACTGAAAGAAACAATATGGTTTTTGTTTGAAGCAAATTTGATGTTGTATGGCTGAGAAATTGGCAATTTAAGATTTTGGGCCTTTGATTCCCTACAAGATTTGCTACGTAAGCAATTTTATCATTTTTCATATACAGTACTGTATCTCAAGAACAGAACATCAGACAACCACCAATTCACCTGTGTAAGGCTTTATTGTGAACATATTGAAACATACTTATTAGACAACTCAGGCTGATGGGCAGGAGAAAAGACATGCATCATTTACATGGCTGGGGTGATTGAATTTGAAGAACAGGTCTGGAGGAAGAAGCTCAATTATCCTTCATGAAAAAAAAAAGAAGTATACATTTGGCCAGAAAACAAGAACACCTCAGGAGAACCAACAGAAAACATCCTCTGAACAGTGGGCTTTCCTCTCCTGAACAACTTCAGAGAGCAAGTCTGATTCTCTTAAGAAGACATTGAAAAATTAAAGAACATTTCAGTCAAGACCTTGAAACAACACCAACAAGTAATTCATTCAGTGTTATAGGACACAGTTTGTAGTTCTCTCTTTTTAATTTAATTGATTAGTATGGATAAACTATGTTGGTTAGTATAATAGGATCCTTTTTATTATCTTTGTATCAATTAGCAGATGTAAAAGTACAAGACTTTCAGAGCTACATGATGTACATATGTAGCGTCCGTACCCCTACATTATTGTCCCTTTTCCTGGAGTAAACTGCGAAATTTGCATATAAAGAGATCAAATGAACTGTTGTTTTGTTTCCTTGTGATACTTTGACGATATGAGAAGTGTTGTTTCAGTCTTGTGTGCAATCTAAGCTTGTTTGATAGGAAAGACCCACCCTTCCAACACCTTGTTCTGAAGCGCTAAAGATCCATAATGGAATTTGGAAGAAATCTTTAATCAAACTATCCTGCTCATCCTTTTCTTTGTTAAAATTCTGTGACAGCATTTGTGAATGCTTTAAAGAACAGCCATAAGCAAATAGTTATTGTTTTAATCATTGTTTTAAACAGTTCAGACAAATTGATAAAGCACCAATGTATGAAGTCTGTTGTGTAGCGTCCGTACCCCCTTGCCAACATGTTCATTTATAGTAATTAGAAATGTTTGCAAGTCATGCTATAATCATTACTGCAGCTGGAGTTTCATGTAGGATCATCTATTGGACGAAATAGTGCCAAATTTTAGCTGCTAAAGTATCTTGATGAAGAATAATACTATTTGACCTTATTTTACAGATAAACAATAGAATAGCGTTTAAAATCATTTTGCAATAAATGACCAGAAAATGCCCACACATGGATATACTGCAACTTATTGTGGTTTTCTAGGGTAGGAAATGGTAGTTATTGAAGATGATAAGGATTAGCAACCATTTGTCATTCCTTATTTGAATCAACAGTATGTTACTGTCCAAGTAGTTTTAAAGTTGTAGCGTCCGTACCCCCCCAATGGTCCATCCATAGAAAACCCTGCAACGAAGTTATAAAAGCTTGTTGTGCGGAGATCTTTTAGGATAGTATGCCCAAAGCATGTACCTTTGAACTGGCAACAACAAATTTACAATATAATGAAGTTGAATTTTGGCCCCCAGTGGCAAGGTTGGGGTACACCTGATTGTGAAATAGCCGAAAGGTCATGTTTTCTTGCTGTACCGACGATTTGGAGGATATAAGGAGACCCTGTAACAAGCCATGGGTGTCCCGAGTGTTGTACAGAGTATTTGGAGCACTCTGTGTTGTTTTACGTTGGAGTTAGCGGTGTTTGTGGTGGTTGATACGTTTACAAAGCACCAACTCAGGAACGCCAGGTGAGTCCATTACATGCAAACGGCTACAGGTGGATCAAGAAGTATATACATAAGGAAGATTTAACGCTCTGTAGATTATTTCTGAGTTCTGTACTGCTAGACCCGGAGAGATACTTGTCAGTCTACTCTTGGATAATCTCAGTTTGTGCCAGAATACCAAACCTTGTGAATGTTGCTGAATAATAATTTGACCGATCCCATAATTTGCCCCGCCCACCTTGGTAAAAAGGTAGACAAAAGAATAACAAAATGATAAAGAAAAATAATTAAAAAAACTGACATGCTGCCACTTGTCTCCCTCATTGGTGGAACTGCTAGTTTTGATTGACAGCAAGGATCAGTGCACAGGGAAACATTAACAATGGCGCCCATATCGCATTTGCTCGCGGCAGCTCACAATAATATATATTTAAATATATATGTGAAATTTCCATCTTAAAGTAAGCTCGCCGGCAGCTTCGGGCCGTAGTTCGGCTTTTTGTCGCAAAATCACATGAGATCTCGCGAAACTCGCAAAACAGGGCAAGATCTCGCGAGGTCACATCAGAACTTCAAATCTAAATGTATTACCACTCGCGGACGTGTGCTGAGCTTTTACTAAATGGTACTGCCCAGCAGGTTTCGCCATCATCTTTCTGACAAATGTCCCTACAATTTGATATAAATTCTGACAGGGTACCACGGAGTGACGTTATTCTATATCATTTCAAAGTTAGGACATGTCATGCATACCAAAAAACAGCGACCGTTACTTTCTGTTACTTTCTTCTCCGCCAATCTTCAACCAAACTTCCCCCGACAAGAACTGGCGCCTTGCTCTGACGTTTTTGTATGCAAAATAACTTAGACCGCATGTCTGAAAAGAAATTTCGTCTAATTGGAGGTAAAGTTTGGCGGGAAGTCGGAACGGGCCAATTGGGACGCCATTTTGCGGTCTGTCGCAAAATCGCTAATTTGCATAAAATGGCCGAAATCTATTGTCGGTAGGTAGTGTCCCTGTGCAGTGACAGGCTTTTGATAAAATAACACATCCAAACATGTGATAGTCATTAGATGTACTCGCTAAATTTTCCATAAAAAAATTTTGTTAAAATTTTCTTTGTACCATTCGTGCAGCACCGAGGAGGAGAAGACCCGGATCTGGGCGATCGAGGGCGGCCTGCTGACGGTAATCACCCTCCTGTTGCTCCTCTGGTCGCACGTCCCCTACACCCTCCTCCTCCTGACCGGCTCCATCCTCGTCTTCATCCTCTTCCCCCATCATTGGCTCCATATGGCCAGACAATCCCTACAGGAAGGCACTGACAGAGTACAGCACGTTCTCAGGGGTTTCACACAAACTACAGGAGCGCCATCTACAAGGAGAACATCCATTTCGTCATCTATCAGTAATGGAGAAGATATGTCCATCATGTCTTCTCTCTATGCTCCGACCAGAAGGACCAAAAGTTCATTGTCGAATACAAGACTGTTGCACCCTACCAAATCTCTGCCCAGTGCTAATGTGCGACAATCAGACTCAGATTCCCTGATACAGAATGACAAGATGCTTATTAGGAAGCAAAAGAAGTTTCATGCTGTTACACCTGTTGGTCTGAGTCCAGCTAGAACCCCAAGTTCAGGGTTGGGAGTTCTCCCTAGGACAAACAGAATATTATCGAGTGATACAGGTCTGAATATTGCCACAAATTTCAGAAATCCTGTTACCTACTCTCCATCAAAATATGGGCTTAGAGCAAGGCCCTCTCCTGCTAAAAAGACAGTTTTGGACTTACAGTTACCTCCAGGTCTCCAGAATGGTGGCCAAAACATATGCTTCATGAACTCTATCTTGCAGTGTTTGGCACACAATCCTGTATTGGTTCAAGGCCTACAAGTGGCAGTGGAGCAGCCCAAAGTCAGCCAACCAGGAGGCACCTTACTCCTGACATTTGTGGAGCTTGCGGCAGACTGTCAGAGGCACAGAGACAAGGAGGGTTTGGTTATCGACCCCACAGCCTTCAGAAGTGTTGTTGCTGAGAGGAAGCCTGAGTTGATTGTGAGGCCAGAGTGGAGTCACATCCAACCTCAGCAGGATGCCGCTGAGTTTCTGACGTGGCTGCTCGATGCATTAAGTGCAGAAGTTAGACAGGAAAGGACTAGCTTCCCCTTAACACCACCTTACTCCCCAATAGGGAGTCCAAAGGAGAGAGTTGGCATCAGAACTAGCAGCCCTCGAGCTGATGAATCTCTGCATCTGAAGTACGGGAAGTTAACCACCAGAAAACTGTACGATCTGGAAGATGAGTGTGTCACCCTCATCAACCATGCAAATTCACTGAAACCAGAAACGTATGCAGAGCCACTGAAAACATTGTCTGAAGTTGCCTGGTACAAACACTGCCATCAGAACAACACTGTTGTGGATACATCATTCACCGGTCAGCTGGTAGAAGCCAGACACTGTCTCCTGTGTGGCAAGCTGTCTCTTAGTATGGAGGTGTTCAGTGTGCTGCCTGTGCACATTCCAGAACAGAACTCGATGGCCATGGACTTAGAGGCTTGCATAGTGAACCTTGCTAACGTTGAAAACTTGCAGAAAGAGAGTGGCTTCCGCTGCACTTGTGCTCGTGCAGGGGATTCAGAACAAGACCTACAGACTACCGCTCAGCGTAGGTGTCTCCTGCGCTACCATCCAGAGTGCCTGATCATCCAGCTACAGAGGTTCAACTATGCCACCAAGACACAAGTGCCTGTGAATATCCCTCTTCACAATCTGAATCTTAACAGTCTACATGTGGACAACTTGTTACCAGATCCAGACCTGGGCCCGCCCGATGACTGTGTGTACAGTTTATATGCAGTCTGTATGCATCTTGGCACCACTCGTGACTGTGGACATTATGTAGCATATGCACTGTTGGATGATGGACTGTGGTACAAATTTGATGATGAAGTCGTTAGGGTTGTGAACAGCATGCAGAGTGAGCTAAGGTCTGCCATTGTGAAAAGAAATGCTTACATTTTGTTCTATAGGAAGTCTAATAAACGTTGACCTGTGTAGTGCAGCTTGTTTGTATTGTTGAAGGTTACGAACAAATGTTTGTTGCTAGTTAAGCATTAGGTCAAACATGAACCTTTGTTGGAATGTCTGTGTGACAAGGCAGAAGTACACAATCAAAATGATTATGAATTGCTATAAAGTGCCATCATTCTAGGCTAGGATGCAAACGTTTAAAGGAATGTTGATGAATTTCAAACTTGTTTAATTCTTGCAATGTCTGACTATGTTATTGAAAGGAGCCAAAGAGTTTGTTAATTCTTACTTAGACTTAGTTGTTATACTTACTCACGATAGAAGATGTTTATTGTTGGTCAAAACTGAAATTCTCTGTAGGAGTGTGCTTTATTTGCGGGGATGGCATGGCCATTTTCAAGAAGTTGAGCACTTAGATAGTCTGGCATCTACCTAGTCACAATAAAACTGTCATGCAAAACTGACCAAATCTTGTGTGACAAATAGGCTAAATTTTGCTTTGGTGTAGAATTTTGTGAATGAACCCTTGACTGAAAATGTTTTCTTGTTGTAATGTCATTCCTTCTGCAAGACCTCAAAATGAGTTGTAAATATTCATTGTGTTTGATAGTACAATTACATGATGCTTATGTTGCTCACACAAATACCACATCCTTTGAGTTTGAAGATATCATACTTTAATATACACTTTAATATCGACTTCATGTCATGTTTATTATATTCATATACATTCTATTTGTATTCCATACATGGCTCTGGAGTGTTAATACAATAAATATTACCAGAGTGGATTTTTGCAGATGGAAGAAGAAAAACAAAATGCTTTCAGTAAAGAGACATTTGCATATAAGGTACTTACCAAAGTAAATGCCCAAAAACTGGCACTATATGACTTTGAGTGCACTACTTTCGTCCGTCTCAAACACATCTCTTTTGTGACAAAACATATGAAGTAACTTTTACATTTTGAAACTACAAGCAAAATTGCATCAAGGTTGGTGCAATAATTCAAATATTTATCACTTCTTTTGTCAAGATGAGCTATCATGTGCTAATACTCAATTACATTTGACATACAAACAACAAACTGAGTAGCTGTACTTCCGTGTTAATACAAGACACGTTGTACAGTATATGTATGTACATTGGGTAGGCAAGATATAGGAATCACCATGAAGTCACAAGTATTCAGGCAACCACCTTGCCACCAAAATAAAGCTACTTGAAATAAGAATCATTGCACTCATTGCTCACATCTAATCATTGGATTACAATACAATTTCAAGGGGCTATACACACAGGTAGTATATGGCTAATCTAATAGTATATCAATATTCAATTTGCATAATATGTAATTATACATAAAAAAAGATTTTGGAGGGTTGCGGGAGTAAGGTATCAGATCTAGAGCTTTGACAAAGTTTGTTTTGAATTTTAGCTGACAGCTGTCTCCCCATCTATGTATACGTAGCGACTTGCCCACAGACCGTTTCAATTTCCTTATAATAGAAATTTCAATTTAACATTAGATTTCAGATTTAGAAAATAGTTTTTGCAGCTACACACTACTGGCATAATTCAAGCGTAGTTGCAAGCAGCATCTACAATTCAATACTTTCTTGGCACATTTTGGATATTACATCATACTGACCCACAGATGAGTAATTCTTACACCAAAAGTGTATTCTGGACTACATAAATATGTGGTTGCAACAGCATTTAATTCCATTTGTAAGTTTTAGTGAGGGATGGCCATGTTCACTGCAATAAAAGGACATTGAAAGCAATAAAATAAGCAGTGTGCATTAAAATAAATATGTGATGACAAGCGGTACTAGTCAACAAAAAACACATCCTAAATAAAACAAAACGTCAAAAGCCTTTCCTTATCCCCAAAACATCTTTCTTCAACAGAATTGGACTGGTAAAGCATGAGGTCAAATATCTTGTCAAGTAAAAGGAAAGGTATGGCCAATACCATCCCTCCTGAACTCTTCAAATGGAGCAGCACAAAGTTGCAGTTAAATCCAAAATACTTTGATTTAAATACATTTCTGGCTGCTACCCTGTTGCCGCCTACACCTCTGACACCACAGCTATGCCGACGTCACATCTCTGTGTGGCCATGTTGGAGACCACCTCCCAGCTGTCCGTGATGGTGTCATATGCCTCGATGCTGCTCTGTAGGGACTGGCCGTCATATCTGTGGGGAAAATGTAGAGTTTACATCTACTGTCATCAAGAAGTCAAGGTAGGGGGAGAGCGTTCTAGAAAGGCTACATGGCTAAGACTTTGGTCTGGGCTATGATATTTTGGACCTGTGCGGTCTCTCTTACGTATACCTGTGGAGAACTATGGAGGGTTCTTGTGTCACTAGACTAATGGATGTTCTAATGTTAGATAATATCATATGGCTTGCTTTTGTCATGTTAAGGAGGGTTGAGGCCATTTACAATGTACAAAATGTATATCCTAATGATACAGAATCAATAAGTCACTACTTACCCCGCTATAGCATACAGTCTCCCCTGTAGCACAGTGGCTCCCACATAGCAGCGCGCTGACACCATGTTGGCTGCCCGTGTCCACTGGTTGGTCCGCACATTAAAACACTCCACAGAGTTCAGATGGGTGCTGCCGTCAAACCCTCCCACCACGTAGATGGTGTCGTTTATCAACCCAACTCCTGCACCTGGATGTGGTACAATAGAGCACTTCAAGATTCGTACAAGACTAAACGTGTGAGAAATCTTAAAGTTGTAGCAGCAAACTACAGAATCATTCAACATATGCTACCTCTAAAGTTTTGGATGCTTCACAATACATGTACTACTTGTTATGTGATAAACAGATAGTAATAGTATTGCAGAGATAAACCTGGCATCAGGGTTAATGTCTCCTTATTCTCTTCAATCAAATATTGCATTTCAGCCAGCAAAATGTACATAATGTTTAGAATGCTTATTAAGAAAAACATGTACAATGTATAAGCATTTTATTACAGAAAAGTCTTTCTAAAGGAGTTGTACATATGTTCAAAGATGGAACCATTACCTGATCTTTTAGTGACCATGGAGGGTAGGGTTGTCCACTGCCCACTATTGGGGTCGTATCTCTCCACTGACCGAAGAATGTGCAGCCCATCGTACCCCCCTATGCAGTAGATGGACCCATTGGCTGCTATAAGACCCGCTCCCTCACGTCCTATATATGGTCAACAAGTTGTTTCTGTTAGACTCTGCTTGGGCACTTAGCAAAAGGAGTATTCCTTAATTATCTTAGTACTATGTTCTCATTACAAAAGATAGTTGTACAATAATCTTGTACATTTGTATACATTGAACATTCGACCAGCACTATGGCCATCATGAGATGCTACATCTTACAGAGTAAAACAAATACAAGTAAAATGAAATGAAATGAAATGAAATGTGTCCAACTTATTGTTATACAAAATGTTGAACTGATGTTCAATTCGCCAAATACTTTTTGTTCAATTGCAATTCCTGCAATGCTAGTGAATAACAGAATGATCAATCTACAAAAACCAGTAGTTATGATCGACTTCCTATTGTGTTTATGGAAATGAGAAGATAGTACTGTTGTTGGAATTCTCTCAGTCCTCACCATTCTCCATATCCCCTAACACTGTCCATCTGTCTATCTGAGGATCATATCTCTCCATACTGCTGTGTCGATATGAACCATCGAACCCTCCCGCCACATAGATATGGTCTAAAGAAAAATACATAAACATATTCTTGTATTCACAGTCAGATTCAGCAGCAACTTTCTTAAAATAATGATCACAACCACAGGTTTTTGGAAGATTCTGGTTTCATTTGAGACATCATTGAAAATTATGTAATGTGAGTAGCAGTTTTCAAAAGTTTTCAGCATAAAACATTAAAAAGACATTTTATGAAGGTAACAAGGATATTCACATTGTTTTCTTACAAGGCATAACTGTGTTTTATTAATTTTTTCCATTATGACTATTCTAATAGACTTGTCTCTGACATAATCTAACGATTGATAGACAATGATACTATAATACACAATCCTTTAAAACATTAAGGTACATGTACTTGTTAAAGTTAACAGTTGAACTTACCCCCCATCACGCAGGCTGAGGCCAGCCCCCTCCTGTGTGTCATAGAGGAGATGTTCCTCCACGTCTCGTTCTTGTGCCGACTGAACATGTGGTAGTCTAGACACTCCACTGTGCTGAGTCTGGAGCGTCCATCATAACCCCCGATCACATACACACGGTCGTTCAGCGAACAGGATGCAACGTACCGTCTCTTCTTGGTTATGGCCTGATCAGAAGAATAGATTGTTGTTACATTACATAAGTTCACTGGGACATTTGGGATTTTACCTCTACTTAAGAAATTATTCAGGATAAGATGTGGGGTCGTGTGGCGCAACGGCAGAGCGTTCGACTCAGAACCAAGAGGTCCCGAGTTCGAATCCTGTCATGTCACCGATCTTGTGCCCTTGGGAAAGGCACTTTACACGACTTTCCTCACTCCACCCAGGTGTAAATGGGTACCTGACTTCGGTTGGGGAAAGTCGTATTGAGGTCACCTGGTGGCGCCGAATGGCAGCCGCCCAGACCCTTGCGACAGTTCCGCAAAATGGAAGTGTGACTAAGACATCATATGTTGTGTATTGTGTGAAACCTGTAGAACCCAGCATCAATTCAGCGCTAGAAAGGCTGCCATTGCGGGTAATTTCTGACCAATAAAAACTATTATTAAGAAAGCTTGAATCAAACCACACAGCAAACATGTAAGCTATTCATGTACACATAAAGATCGAACTACATGTATGTAAATAGTTAGAAAATGGTCCTGACAAACATCAATATAATGAGGATAATGTTGTTTTCTTTCCAATTTCCAAATATTACCTTAATGATAAAATGGCTCCTTGTCGTTACTTATCAACATTGTAACACCATATTTAGATATGAATAGGGTAAGCACAATGTGTTTACACGAATGTGTTGTTAGGGAAAATGTACGAAAAGACTATAAGTTGTACTGACAGGAAGAAACTCCCACTCCTCAGTTTTGGGGTTGTATTTTTCCACTGTGTCCACAGGAGACTGTTGGCTGCCAAAGCCTCCAATCACCAACATCACTTCACTGGCACCTGCAGAGAAAATTTGTATCATCAAGATAAGTGTATCACTTATGAATAATTAGGGGATTACAAGCAATTGTTTGTTACAATTTTTACCATAATGCTGTATATGGATTTCATATATGCGACTATCTGTAGACAACTGCTGTGATTTGTATGTTCTTTTTGATGTTATGATATGGGCCACGTGCCTGAAATAAAGTAATGAAACAAACACATGGTTACTGGCAATGACAGCCTGTATAACTTTCACATGCACTCTGACCTGTTCTAGGTTTGGTCTGTGGTCCCTGCATCTCTGCTCGCAGCTCTGGTCTCAGGTGGAATCTCTTGGCCACGTCTACCAGATCTCGACATTCCAGGCTTCTTCTGATCAGCATCTAAACACCAACAATGTTTTGTCAATCTTAAAGCTGACAACGTGTCATTTCTAAAGCAAAATTAATTAGGCAAGCTTATAACTATTAATGGTAACTTGACTCAAGCATACCTGAAGGTTCAGTTCACCCACTCTGTAGACAAGTCCCCATATTTGTCAAAGGCATGGTATATTATCATAACATTCCTATGGTGTGTCTCTCTTGCACACAAGCAAAATGTACCTCTTTGTCCACCATATCAGTGATATATCTGGGTGTGAGAAGAGGCAGTCTGACAGATTCTAACAGCTCCGGGAGGTATGGCTTCCTGCCCTCCAGTCTGTGTTTCACCCACTGCATCAGGGCCTCAAACACGGGCTCTTCTGACGGCACCTATTAGAAGGGTGAGAAAGAGAATCTCTGTGACAGTGCTTCACAGAACACTTGTGCAATGTAATGAAAGATTGGTTGCTTTGCTTTCTTGATTCATATCTATCATGTGAAGAACTTATCACCTATAAATGGCCTACTGATCCACAGTCCTTCAAGCTGTGAGGGAGATCTAAATATTTCCAAAACATACAGTGAGGTTTTTTGTATCAAGTTCCATCGAGGTGAAAGGTATATCCTAGTTAAACTCTGCGTTTGTATGGAACAGTGTACAGCAGAAGAGCTTTGATGAATAGCAATTGGAGTCCTCACATATATACCAATTGCAAGAATGACGTTGTACCTGAATCTCATCACATTTGAGTAGTTTTTCCACATCATCCTTCTCCAGCAGGAGAAACTCTTCGTGCTGTACCACATCAGAAAAGTGCCGGTGGGTGTGCACCTCTGCCGCTCGTCTCAGGGACTGACAGGTGTGTGCGTCGGCGAAGCTCATGATACCCAGGGAGTTGGAGGGATCCAACTGGCTCTCCAGAAAGTCGCAGCAAGCCTCCTTCACACCTGGGGAAGAGATGGAGGAAAAACAACCAACATTTATACATCAACCATTTTCAAATCCACTCAACTTGAAAATGGCTGCTGCTGGGCCGGCTGCCGCAGTCAATCAAACTATTTTGGTTGTTGAATGGGGTGTGAATGCCCCCTGGGGACTACAAAAAAGTGGTTGCTGGTTGGATAAGACAGTTGGTGGCTTAGCAGAGGTATGTAAAATTGGATGGGACTGTTTGAATGTGGCTTGTGACTGCAGGTGGTTGCCCGGCCAGGTTTGACTGTATATATATCTTTAGGAGGGACTCCGCTGTTGGCCTATCAATCTCTAGTTCTGCTGATCAACCTCTAGACTTACAAGTTACATGTATTTCTGACTGTTCAAATCCTAAGAATAGAACACATACATTTTGTAAACTGTCACGCCACTGGAAAGGGACTGTTTTTATATCAAGCTATTCCACAGCTTGCTACTTCATTCATTTCATAAACAGACATGTATGGATACTGATGTTTCCTGAACTATAAAGCTGCACTTTTCTACCTTTCAGCTGTAAGAGACAGGCAGCAGGCAGAAGGTCCTGTACATTCTCCACCGTCACGTTGACAGTCTCTGTGTACACGAAGTCCAGCAGGATCTCCATCACACGGGGAGACAGGCCCTGCAGCTCCACAGACGACTGGCTCTTTTCTGACATCTGGGGAGGAAGCAGAATGCATTCAAAATCAATCTCTCATGTAGAATAGCCTCCTGTGCAGGCCTCCTATAACGCGCGACATATATATTGGGGGAGGGGGAAGCTCTTATGCCGGCAAGGGAGTTGTGCAGCCGAGGGAGTTGTATAGCCGAGGGGTCCGTGCGTTATCTACGTAGATAACGCGCGGACCCCTCGGCTATACAACTCCCTCGGCTGCACAACTCCCTTGCCAGCATAAGACTTATTAAGAGCTCCCCCCTCCCCCAATATATATGTCGCGCGTTATAGGAGGCCTGCACAGGAGGCTACATAAGTTTCCTTTTTTTTGTAATATTTTGTTTTGTTTGTTTGTTTATCAATATCCCCATCAGCGTGAGTCTGAGATCAAAGCTGACTGGTGATCATGACATCAATTAATCTGAAGCGTCAGCCTACTCCATGTCCTCCATAAACTATTATTCAATCCTTTTGTGTCTTTGACATGTTTGCTGCATTTGCTTGAACAGTGGAAGATAAGCACCTTAAGAGCTGAAGGGAATAAAAAGATATGACACACTCTTAAATGCACATCTAATTTCTAACTAAATCCCTTATGTGACTACCATTTCTTCACATGTTCCTTGTGACACTTGCCACATTGTCATCTTCAGCAACAAAGGACGGCCAATGTACTTGTGAACCTTTACATACTAATTGTTCCTTATCCTGCCTTGACATGCCAAAAGAAGCAAGTACTGTACCTCATTTGTAAACATGGCACAGAAATAATCGCTCGCAGCTGCCAGGACGATCCGATGTGCAGGGAACTCCTGTCCCTTCACCACCAACATGACGTCACACAAGGTCTCCTTCTTCCGCAGGGAGTTCATCTGTACCAGGAGGGACTTGGCGTAGCTCTCGCTGGGCAGGATGTTCTTGATGTCCACCACGGTGGTGGAGTCGGGGGCTGGGTTTTCTTCCGTTGTTGACGTGGTATCTGCAGCTGCTGCCATGATGGCGGATGTTTTGATCGCTGCCTATTTTAAATGTTACGCCAATTAGCGGATTCTAGTGGAAATAATGGTTCTGAAAATAAGGAAGAGAATTTTTTAATTTCCTGTGAAATATAGGTTTTATACCATATATATTTATCAGACAGATATCATATGGATACACAATCTAATTCATCATATTGCCAAAATACATGTCCACGATGACCCTTTTCACTGTTGTTGAAATGATAACGTCTGCATTCTAACGTCATGAATGCTAGTACCCCAGCGTTACCTTCATGGGCAATCCAGCAGTTTTCGTTTTATCAGAATAATATTTGCTAACGACAAGTGCACTTGTAAACGCACAAATGTAAACACTATAATTATCAAGAGGGTATACAAAAACTAGAAATATCACAATAATATTACAGCTACCGCTTCATCAAATATCGATCAATCCGAAAAACGGTGGAACTCATCAGTTGTGGCATGAGCCGATACTCTGGAGATTCCCCCGATCATGAACATGACATCATATCAACACGCCCCTCTTTCGAAACTTTGATTGGAAACAGAAGATCAACCGATGTTGAAGAGGCATTCTTTTCGAAATAACGTCTTACACAGGCCATGTTCTGTAACAAACGTCACCTTGGTGTATTCATGGAATAAATGATTACCTTAAAGAGCCTTCAGAGGGAAAACTTTGCGACGTACGGGAAAAGAATACTGCATTATTTACCTGACGTCAATATCCGCAAGATGGCGTCAGCTGGGGGTCAGAGGTTAGTGTACTCGATATGGAACCGTCCATAGTAGGGGGTTGAACTCAATGTAAAAGGTTTCAACTTTTAAAGTAAAAAAAAGATTGTTGTTACATATAACTTAATAATGTATTTTGTAACATTTGGTGTAACTTGATATCGTTTAGAGCCAAAAGTTTGCTACAATCTCAAATATTCAAAACTTTAAACAGTACTTTATTTCCTATGGTTTCACCCAAACTGTCAACTTTAATCTTTGGCCTCTGACCTACAGCGAACACAACAGATCGGCTGAGTTTCCCACGTTTTGATCAATGTATTTAGTTTGTAATAACCTTAGGATTTCTGGTTGACACCATGTTGAATTGTCTGTGACATACCTGAGCCGAAGGATCCCTTAAGAACTGTAAGACGTTTCCAATTTTACGTGAATTCGAAAATTACTGAGGTTGAAGTTAGTAGTCCTTGACTTCATCACCAAAATGCAGGCTGCCCGAAGGTATTTCAAGTCGTTTGCCAGCGGGTTTGTGGTGGCTGTGCCTGTCACTGTCACCTTTCTGGATTATGTAGGATACGTGGCCAGGGTGGAGGGAGCCTCTATGCAGGTAAGTTATGGAAAACATCGTTAATTTAATAGTTCTGTCTATCATGGCTACACCGTTATAGAACTTGATAGAGTAGAGAAGATTGTGATAGTGATGATAGTGTGTAACGTTACCATTACGTCAAAACATGCAAATTGTGTACCTGATAACGTTTTATTCTCTCTTGGTGGTATAGTTATTTCATACTCAA